>NC_057801.1:189116417-189816957 GCF_018294505.1 Triticum aestivum
CACCTAGCGGTCCCACATGTCAGTGACAGAATGGTAGGGTTGTTCGCGTCAGGGGATCCGCATCCCCCGACGTGTGCCTCATCCCTCTCGGCCCCACCGCTCCTCTGCCTTTGTGTGCATGACATGCGGGCTAGCTGAACCGTGGCGACCATCAACTTTCTACCACACACACACCTGATTGGACGCGGTTTGCCTGCTCCGTTGCTGTGCTCCGATCCGTACTCCCGCACCATCGAATTTTCATCCAGCAGCTGTGACACATTTCGTCTCGGGCATCAATCCTCAGCTGGAGTACTTCTGTACTACAAGTAGTACCCGCCACTCTGGCCATCTACGTCTTGTAACGCCCTGACGCCCAGCTGTGGCACCCTCGCCAGGGCCATGCCACCACCGGTCGGTTCATCTCGAATGAGTGAGTCGCGAACCACGCCACCACCATGAGAATGACATGTGGGCCAGCCACATTTAAGGTCCGCATGTCATTGACTCATAGGCCGGGCACTAAGCCACTGAAATTCGGTCCCATCAGCCTCGTGAGGGAAATGTAACTCCTGTGGCAGGCCTTGTGGTGCTCCCGCGGTATGAGCTTGTGCCAAAACCGGAATTTGTTTCTTACTATACTACCAACTAGTACTAGTAAGGTACACGTGCATTGCACGCATGATATTCTGGTGGTTTGTGCATTATGCTTCTACATGTGGAGTTTTGTAGATTCTACATGTGGCAAAATCTGGTAGAATGTAGATCATATCCAACGGCAAGTAGTGCTCGGATTTGCCATCTTTGTACCGTCAGATGGGCTTCATCCAACGACCAACTTTCAAAGTTATTCACACACAATAAAGGGGTATAGATATATAGATGTTTAGTTTGCAGCCTAAGGTTGCCACGCCTAAGCTTAGGCGTGCCACAATATCTAAGGCATGTGTTTGGTTCATTGCTACACTTGTGGCTTGCCACACTTATCTAGCTACATGGTCCACATGTCATAGACTCAACTTCTTGCCAAATCTTGCCACACTTGTGGTGCCCATTTTGTTAGCCACATTTTTTGCGGCAGACACAGGGGTTTTTGGTTTTAGGCCTAACAATGCCACACTTTATCATACAATGTTGCCAAACTTGCCTAAGGTTAGGCGTTGTTTGGTTAGTAGGGTTGTTTGAATTGTGACTATCTTTGCCATATACCGCCACATGATTTTTGCCACACTTGCCACACTTGCCTTAGTTGAGTTGCTTTGTTAGCCACACTTTGGCTTGCCTAAGGGAGTCTTGCCACACAGTTATTTTGTGTCTATGACATGTGGGGCTCACTGCTCATAAAAAAATCTTTGACTTAGGTGTGGCTAGAACCAAACACCTACCTAACTTGGTCAAGCTTGCCTAAGGTTAGGTGTAGCAAAGTGTGGCAAGGTGTGGCTAGGAACCAAACAACCACTAAGATTGCCAAAGATTGCCACACGTAAGGTTAGGCAAGTTTGACTAACTTAGGTGAGTGTTTGGTTCAAGCCACACCTTAGGCAAGCCACACTAATGCCCCACATGATATACACACAAAAAATGTGGCAAGATTCCCTTAGGCTTGCCAACTTGTGGCTCTCATTTTGAAGAACTAATAACTTTGCCTAAGCTTAGTTGTGGCAAAGTTAGTCATGAATTAAGTTCAACCATGGAGTCTTCTAGATTATACATGTGGCAGAATCTGGTGGATGATATCCAACGGCCAGTAGTGCTCGGATTTGCCATCTTTGTACCGTCGGATTGGCTTCATCCAACGACCAACTTTCAAAGTTTTTCACACACTATATAGGGGGTATAGATATAGATGTGTCGTTCCGTTGCAATGGATCCAAAATGTATCTATTTAGTGGAGTGCACTTTAAACACATTATCTATTTATTTTTCTCTAACCTTTCGTAGCCATGCAACCAAGCCACATAAGCTTCATGGGTGCCCCCCATGTCATATTATTCATACTATGTTGACTGAAAAAATATAAATCACCCAAAACAAGATCTTCCCGTTTTTTGTTCCTACGATGTTGTGTCGTGCATGTACCTACTAGTTGTATAGTGGTAGTACTAGCAATATAGTATTAGGAGTACAAACTTGGTACTAGTAGGAGTAGTACTAGTACGGAATGCTCCTACTCTATCAATGAGCCCCATCTGACACCAAATTTCTTGGCTTCCGTGCTATAGCTAGATCTTCCCCTCGTTTCTGTTTTCCAACCCGGTGGCGAGCGGGGTGCGGTTTGTCAATATTCAGTTTGCTCAACGGCGGTCCCACATGAAAGTGAAAATGCTAGGCAACACGCCTTCCCTAAGCTATGTGTCATGCCGGACGGGCCATGGAGTACTCCCGATTCCCGGGCATGTGGGGGTGCGACACGAATGCGGTAGTCCTTTTCCTTTTACTAGCAATGTGACCGTGCGTTGCGACAGATCCAAAGTAGTAGAATAGTAGTACTTGTTCACAAACTTGAAAGAAATAACTCTTGGTTTGATATACTCCTAATATATTACTCCCTCCGTACCTAAATATTTGTCTTTTTAGAGATTTCAAATGGACTATCACATATGGTTTATATAGACATATTTTGAAGTGTAGATTCACTCATTTTGCTCCATATATAGTCACTTATTGAAATCTCTAGAAAGACAAATATTTAGGAACGGAGGGAGTACTTTTCACTCAAAATATATTTCTTAGACTGTTTTGATGAGGTGAGGGAGGGATGTGGTTGCTTTCAACATAATAAGGGTTTTTCTGCAAATTGGAGCAGAGAAGTGGGTATTGTTGCAAAAATGCCACAACTTACCTCACAGCCATTAGATGCAGATCTAATGGTCAGAAACGACGGATCACAGACACACCACCATCACCAACTGAGTCTTTTATAAGGACTAGCAAGATGCCCATGCATTGCATGGAACATCAAATGTGGGAGAAAAGGATGAATGAGGGAAGGCCTTATTTGCAAATGTGGAGAGGGGTGTTGTTATGTTTTTGCAAAATTGCCATGGTTTCCTTCCTATCCGTCAGATATAAATCGGATGGCCTATATTGCAGGCTCGCAGGCACACCATCATCACCAACTCTGTTTTTTATAAGAGTAGAGAAAAAAGTAGGAGTAGAGAAACATGGATAAATTGTAACATTTGGTTCCGCTCCTTGGCACGATCGATAGATAGAAATAACGATTGGAAACGCTAGGGAGGGGCTATTTCCGCCAGATAAGCAGGGTACGTAGTACTAGGTTGGCGCATCATCGGTTTGGTCACACGCGGTCTGACATGTTCTAGTGTTTCTAGCAAGATGCCCGCGTGTTGCACGAAGTTGATGGAAAAGGTAAGCACAACTTATAAATTGACAGATGAAGTACTAGTTACAATGATGCATATAATTAAGCAAAGGGATCACACATGTTGGTATTAACTGGAACGAGAATGCAATAACACAATAAGAATTAAGGCCATGATCATGCGATTGCAGTGGTGGTTACATAAGGCAAGAAGAAAGATGGATCCATGAACGTACGACCTCCTCCTCCTTAACTTAGTTCGCCGGGCCACCGACCGGCGGCTAAGGAGCGGCGGCTTTTGTGGCGAGGTCGAGGCGCTTCTCAGCAAACGCATCCAAGGCTTCCAGCCAGTTGAGGAAGGCCAACGTCATAGTATCCTCACTGGCCTTGTAGATACCTATGTACACGATTTGCTCGTACATGTGGATGTGTAGGTCAATGAATTCTTGCAAGGCGAGGCGCCTTGCGGCAAGCGCGACCTCCAGGTGGACATTCTTCATGGCGTCGGCGGGCAGTCGCAGGGCCACCAGGGCTTAAAAGAGGTTCCAGACATGGAGGCCTATTAGGGTGCCAGGCAATGAGGAGCCCGGGCGCGCGGGCTGGAGGAGTACGGCGATGTCGTCCGCGAGCTTCTTGAGGATTGTGAATTGGTTGATGGTAGCAATGATCATCTGGTCCAACTGAGAGTCGTAGTTGGCATCAACGCGGCCATCCACCAGCCGGTCTCCAACACCGTCTGGAGACGATCCGCGGCGCCATGTCGCAGGCCGGCGTCGTGGACCATCTGGCACAGCCGCTGGCCGCTCACGTGCATCGCCGCCATGGGTCTGGAGTGAGCTCTTTTCCGCTTAGTGTAGGTGCTTAGGCAAATGCTTATGTGCGTACGATGTGGTAGATGCATTGGAATGGAGGGGCGCCTTTATATGAGGGCAATGAGGGCAAACTGCGTTGCATTCACATCGTGCAGCCTCTTTTCCTAGACCTCCTCCCATTACTTCCCTCATGCATTAATTGAAGGAGGATGCATTGGTCGTTCAACATTTCGGGAACCGCTACTCCCTCCCTCATCTGCATTAAAGCCGTATCGGGAACTACACCGCCCGCTGTCAAATCGAATACTCCCTCCATCTAGGTGAGTAAGTCATCTTACGAAAACCAAATAGTAAACACATAGGCACGGTGCATTAACTCTCACGTTGTTTCTTATTTTTTGACATAAATAGAGGAATCAACCAATAAGAGATGTGGGGCTTGTATGCTTTTAATGATTTGAGACTATCAAACATGACATGTAGTGGTCAGTTCATTGCACGCAATGATATTAATAATGCTTAGTATCATACTACCTCCGTCCTGGTTTATTAGTCCCCATAGTAATTTGTGATAAATTTTGACCAAAGATTTAACTGATAAAATGTTAGTGCATGTCAACAAAATTTATATTGTTGGATTCGTACTTGAACATAGTTTTCAATGATATAATTTTTGATGGCATGCATAAACATTTCATTAGTTAAATTTATGGTCAAAATTTGACATAGATTACAATGGAGATCAATAAACCAGACGGGGCTTTTCCTGCGCGGTAGGCGGGGCAGTTCCTCCTAGTGGGTTCGACAGAGACGCAAGAAGATGAGGGAGTAGGCTGCTGCAAACGTAGGGCTGTGTGATTTGACAGCGAGTTACTGCTGGACAAGTGGGGGTACATGATTTGACTTGCCATTATCATTTTAATTGCGGCGCTACGACCGGCGTGAGTCTCCTGATTCCTGACCACCTCCATACATGTGCCTCTCCCAATCCTCCAGCATGTAGTTGAGGCTGGCTCTTGCATGAGAGCCCACTTCTCCACTTTTTCCTTGCCTCTTTCCTCCACATATGCAAAAATGCCATGTAAAGCGGGCTTATAGCCCACTATTATGCTCCCTCCGTCCGAAAATACTTGTCATCAAAATGGATAAAAATGAATGTATCTAGAACTAAAATACATCTAGATACATCTTATTTTATCCATTTTGATGACAAGTATTTCCAGAAGGAGGGAGTAGTACTTACTTGCTCCTACAGGTGCTAAGCTTGCCACATAGGCATAAAGTCCGATGTGGCAAGTTTGGTGACCCAAGGAAGAAATGGTGCTAAGCACATGTACCTAGGTGAAAAGACAATTTTGAGTCTATAGCTAATTAAATGAAGCAAACTTAGCAACAAAAAACTAATAAGCACACCATTTCATTGGAAGAGGTCACTCCTTGGCAAATGCAATAAATACTACTCCCTCTGTCCCATAATATAAGAACGTTTTTGGCACTACACTAGTGTCAAAAACGTTCTTATATTATGGGACGGAGGGAGTATGAAGAAAGAGATAGAGAGAAGTAAAAAACACTTATAGCCAACCTTATAGCTAACCTTGTTGTAGTATGAGTGACTAAGTGATGACATGCCAACATCAGATAGCCTAACGCACCGTCTTAAATCTCCAAGGGTGCGACCGCACGAGCGACGCGACGGTCGTGGTAGGCGCGACCATGATACGGGCTGCTGGCATCATGCCATGCAACCGTTCAATCTCAGATCCAAGGGCTCTCGGAAGCCCGTATCATGGGAGAATGGAAAGCCACTATCCTGCCGTTCGCACGCTGGCAGTTGGCTCCTACTCGTCCCTGCATGTCCTTTAATATTAGGGCGGTTCGCTCCTAGTCGTCCCATCCTTTCACATTACGGCAGTTCCACTAATCCTAACCCTCCTCCCAAATCCATGGCGTCCCAAATCTCCATGATCGACGGTGTGTACAATGTTAGAACTATCACCGGCGATGAGTTCGAGGTCATCTACACCCGTTCTTCCGCGACGGTGAAAGGATGCCTTTCTCTCTTCAGACGCATGTTCAAAAACTCACATGATGAGTGGGTCGCTGGCTAGATGTTGAGTACACCATGTACAAAAGTGGAGTATATACATTTTTTTAAAAGGCTAGAGGGCGGGGCAATCTAGCTTGGTCGGTTTCACGAGAGGCGAGGGCCTTTGCGATTTGACGGCTCATTACTGCTGTCAAATCAAACAGTACTGTGCCACCCGCTGCACGCCCGGCTGAACACGCCTCCTCGCCTCCATCAAACCCCTCCGTTAAACCCGCATGCAAACCGAGAAACCTACTCTGGCCACACGTCCGTTCATGAGCGGGCCGGAATTAAATGCAACACGGGCCGAGCTCCTCACATCCGCCCTTAGTTTAAACGAGGCCAGACGCCAGCCAAGCTCCTACCGTCCGCCCTCTATTTACATGAGGCCAGACAGACAACGGGCAATAATCGCACCCCTCCGCTGCCCCCCCCCATCTCCTCCTTCACCATTTTCTCCACTCTTCCAATGGCTTTCGAGGAGCCGTTCTCCGGCATATTACCTGACTGGGTGACCCGCCGAGCCCTCTAAATACGGGTGAGGCCGCTCGGCGCTTCACCAATCTCGCTTGGCCCGACGGAGCCAGTTGCCGCCTCAAGCAGGTGCATGGTTCAGCAACTCGCCGCTCCAGTTCATCTCAATGAGGAGTGGCGAGTTGCTCCATGCCGGCATGGCGGCGAATACGCCGGTACAGGCGGCGTCGCTGCTGCATCGTACCGCGCCACCAGTGTCTGTGGTGGCCGCACCTTCCGTGTCTGTGGGCGCGCCTCTCGTGCCTGCGACAGCGCCATGCAGGCAGAGACAGAAGCCGGGTGCGTGGAGAGCAACGAGTCGGTGGCCAGCTTCTCCGTGTCCGCCGCCATCATCGAGGAGAAGTAGAACACGGGACGCTGCCGCCACTTGGGTCCCATGAAGGCCACCGCCGAGGCGACGACTGCGCCTTCAGGTGGTTTCTTTGCTGCTTCGTCTCTTCCGAGGACCTTCGTCGACCCCGCAAGTGTCTGCCGGACATGAGGAAAACAAAGGGATCCGCGTGCGGCCATTTAGATTATGTACTCCCTCTCCAGCTGTCGGGAAATATTTGTTCTAAGAATGGATAAATTGTATGTATCTATAACTAAAATAAGTCTAGATACATCCATTCCTAGGACAAGTATTTCTGGATGGAGGGAGTATTAATTATACCAAGAGAGCCGGATTGGCACCGCTTAGTTCATGCAAATGTAATGAAATCCATCATCTTTATATGAAGATCTGGCTTGTTTATATGAAATCCTTCATGCTTATATGAAATAAATCCGTGTTTGCATGAATTTCATCTGATTGGTTAGAGTTGTGAAAATGTATGCCGCTGGCGTTTGATGTCGTCCTCCGCAAAAGGAAGCGGGAGGAAATTCGCCAGCTATCGTTGGAGATGCTCTTATGCTGGAAATAATAGAGTGACATCCAATCCATTTGAGTTAATTGCCTATATGATTTTCCCTCTATAAAAAGTTAATTGCATGCACAGTGTACACGTGACTTGTAGAGTGGCTATAGCTTCGTACAGCAAGTTAAAAAGAAACAAGTTCATCCTTAATCTTTTATTCTAAGTACTCTATGGGTTCCACTGTCAGTACAGTAGTGAAAGAAGTATATATTAAATAAGTAATATATAATATAAAAATCTAAAGTTAAAAGGCAGAATTCAAACTCATGTCATCGCGTTGCGAGCATCTGGCGCTAACCAGTCCAGCACATTTTTGTTGTAGATCATGCTGGAGATATATCTCCGTGTCTACTCTTATACTCCATTCGTTCCTAAATATTTGTCTTTTTAAGATTTCAAATGGACTACCACATACGGATGTGTATGTAGACATATTTTAGAGTGTAGAATCACTTTTTGCTCCGTATGTCTTTTTAGGAAGGGGTCAGATTTCTCCTTGATTTATTTATGAGGTATCCAGATGGCACTGCACCGCCAAGAAAAGAGGGTACGTAACATCAAAATTATGGACTACTTTTTTGAGTATGTTGGTAAGGTCCGGTCATAGTCACTTGTTGAAATCTCTAAAAAGACAAATACTCCCTCTGTCCGGAAATACTTGTCATCAAAATGGATAGAAGGAAATGTATCTAGACGTATTTTAGTATTAGATACATCTCTTTTTATCCATTTTGATTGACAAGTATTTTCGAACGGAGGGAGTATTTAGGAACGGGGGGAGTAGAAAACAGAGTTGGTGATGATGGTGTGCGTGCCATCGTGCAATATAGGCCGTCGGAATTATATCTAACGGATAGGAAAGAAACTATGGAAATTTTGCAAACATATACCCACACGCCTCTCCACGTTCACAAATAAGGCCTTCCCTCGTTCAACCTTTTCTCTCACAAGATAAACTACTCATACAAATGCATCTTGATGTTCCGTGCAACGCACGGGCAGCTAGCTAGTTTCTTTTAAAATAGTTGCTGCGATAATTGGGTTGAAGTGATATATTTTATGTCTACCCCGAATTATTTTAGATTCACTAGTAGTAACAAAGAAAAGGTTGCCTTGTTAATTAATAGAAAACAGCGTGAAAACTATCACATGAGGCCGGTAAAAACAAGGCACACTGGGTTCAGTGTCATCGTTACTACAGTTGTGCGCGCGCGAGAAGTCTACATATCGAGGGGGCTACCGAGCGGGGCACCGAGACACAATGTTTGAGAGAGAAACCAATTGATAGATTATGATCAGATCGAGTTGTCACCCTTGTGCTGTCATTGTTGGCAGGGAGGGAGAGAAAGACGCATCGAGAGTGTGCGCGGTAGGCACAGAAGCACAACTAGTGAGTGTGTGTGTGTGTATGTGTGTGTGTTTGAAAGAGGAGTAGATAGATTATTATTAAGATCGAGGTTCCACCCTACTCCTTCGGTGTCGGGTAGTGTGTGTGTTTATGTTTGAGAGAGAAGCCAGTCGATAGATTAGTATCAAGATCGAGGTCTCACCCTACTCCTTCGGTGTTGGGAAGTCTTGGTGTGTGGGTGTGTGGGGCGGGGGTAGTGACACTCACATATCTCTACTTCTTATAAAAAACAGAGTTGGTGATGATGGTGTTCCTGCCATCCTGCAATATAGGCCATCCGATTTATATCCGACGGATAGGAGGGAAACTATGGCCATTTAGCAAAAAGATACCCACACCCCTCTCCGCATTTGCAAATAAGGCATTCCCTCGTTCATCCTTTTCTCCCACAAGATAAACTACTCATACAAATGCATCTTAATGTTCCGTGCAACACATGGGCATCTTGCTAGTAGGGAGAAGGAGTTTGTGTGACACATATCTAGCTATATTAAGGGATAGGTAGATAGCATTTGTGCGAGGCATACTTAAAGCATCACGAAGATAAACAAATGGTGTGCATGCAAGTGCCGGGAAAAATGAAGCGAGAAACTATGTGTGCATGTGCGTGTGCATGTGTGTGTGTGTGAGAGAGAGAGAGAGAGAAACTCAAAACAAAAGGTGCTCTGTTGGAATCCCATTGTATCTATTCATATGGTTCCGGAACTCGAGTTAACCTTAGGCGTATGTGTGAGAGACATGATTATACTTTGAGACATTAGTGGCAGTGGGTGGGCGGAATTAAAGGGGTGGGCGTGTTAGACAAAGAGAACGTGTGTGTTTCTGTGTGAGAGACTTGTAGGATGGGGTAGAAAGACGAATTTAACCTTGACGGAGGGAGAGAAATACACGAAGTGCGCGTGTGTGATTCCGATGCCCACAAGGAAATGAGATATGTATGCGTGTGAGAGAGATTGCACAATTCATTCACGTATCACTATCTAGTGATCGTGGACATGCATTGCTTGAACATAAGTCAATATCTACTTCGTATCATGGCCAAAGGTAACGATTCAACGCTATAAAGATTGGACACTCACAAATCACATTTTTTTTTCTATTGAAATAAACCTTTTCAGTTGTGCATGCCAAAGTTACAGTGATGTTTCTTCAAACAACCAATGTAGCTATCATGTACATGCACCATTGTTACTCTTGCATTCAAATTCATTAGTCTTGGATGATTTAAGTTTCTATTTTGAAGTAATATATGTAATATTCATATATGAATTCAACGGGTATGCAAATTATGAAATGGAGGCTATGTAATTATATGAGGTAACACTTTTAAGTAGCGGACTACAATATCCATTTCTTTTTGTGCGCCTCTACACTAACACGTCAATGCATTATGTTTAAAGTAAATAGCCAATGGCACTAAATTATCTATTTACACGAGAAATACATAGGCTGAGCGTTTGATCCATTTTTTGGTGAACGCGCCACTACACCCGTACGATTGGCCGCACCCGTGTGAACGTCCAAGTTATCGACGCATCATCCCGAGTTATTGTCTTTTTTTCTAGGGTGGACTTCACACCAGTTATTAACTGCTGACGCATGCCCCATGTACACAGTCTAGCATGAGCTTCCCACTAGCACGGTCCAAAATAAGTTGAAACTGGATACGAACGATCCCGCGGGCGGCAAAATCTCCCGCCTCCTAAATTGGTCGCGCCCGTGTGAACGTCCAAGTTATCGGCGCATCATCCCGAGTTATTGTCTTTTTTTCTTGGGTGGACTTCACACCAGTTATTAACTACTGACGCGTGCCCCGTGTACACAGTCTAGCATGACCTTCCCGCTAGCACGGTCCAAAATTAGTTGAAACTGGATACGAACGATCCCGCGGGCGGCAAAATCTCCCGCCTCCTTCTAAAATTTCCGCCATCTTAGTCTTTAGCATGCGAAATTCCCCTTTTGTCCTTGGTGCACGGAGACCAACAGTTACAATACCGCCCTCATCTACATAATAGGTTGGGGCTGCTTTGGTAACTTCTGGTTCCCCCCACTACGCGGCACCCACATTTCCTCCCCCCCTCCCGCAAAAACGACTAACTCCACAGCACCAGAGCATCTTACATCACATCGTCCGTACTTCATCGCCCTTTCTCCCCACCCCTCTCGAAACCCTAGACTGCTCATCCACCGGCATACCATAGCCCATTCACTGCCAGCGGCGTCCACCTCACCGGATCTGCTTCTGCGGCCACATCTACCCCTCCCACCTCCACTAGAAACAAGTAGACTGCTCATCCACCACTGTACCACAGACCATTCAGTGTCGGCCTTGTCCACGTCGCCAGATCTGCTTCGCCGGTACTCTCGTCAACCGTCACGCATCCGCAGCAGCTCATTCGTACTCCCCACCAGAGACGCTTCATCCACACCCCCCGGAGCCGCCCCACCGATGCTCCCGTCGACGGCCTCTGATCCTCTTCGCCGACACCTTCCTCAGCCCTACCGGAGCCGCTTCACTGACACCATCGTCAACCCTACCGGAGTAGCTTCGCCTATACCATTCTCAACCCTACCGGGGCCGCTTTGCCAACTCACAAGTCCACGACCTAAGATCCACTTCTTCGCACCCTCATCCAACCTACCGGAGCATCTTCTGACGCCCCGTCCACGGCCACAGATCTGCATCATCGACACCATCCTTAACCCAACCACCGAGCAGCTTCTGACGCCCCGTCCACGGCCGCAGATCCGCATCGTCGACACCATCCTTAACCCAACCACCGGAGCAGCTTCTGATGCCCCGTCCACGGCTGCAGATCCGCATCGTCGACACCATCCTTAACCCAACCACCGGAGCAGCTTCACCTACGCCCTCGTCCACGGCCACAGATCCGCTTTGCCCACACCGTAGTCCACCCTACCGGAGCCGCTCCATAAACACCCTACTCGACGGTTCTAGATCTTCTTACCGGACCCCGACAGCCAGCGCAGCGTCATCACCCTTGATGTTTCTAACCTGATTCCCACCGTCCGGAGAGATGTCAAGCACCGGCCACGGCCTAGGTACTTGTCACCTTTAAACCTGTCTAGCATCACCTGCCCAATGTACTTCAAATATACTAACCGGTCGCTGTTACCTGTTATGCGGCTGGGAAAAACTAGAAGGACGATGTTTCTTATGGATCTAACAGCTTGGCCAACCAAGATCCTGGACTAAGGCATTGCTATGATCTTGTAAGTGCATCTCTCTCTTGTATTGTTCTGTGCCTGCCAGCGTGCTTTGCTAGGATTTTCGACCAGTAGTCCTTTGTGCAGACAACGATTTCTACTACTGGCTGCTAAATTAGATATGTAGATGTCATACATGATACTACCTCGTACCTTCGTTCCTAAATATAAGTCTTTCAAGAGATTACACTATAGGCTACATACGGAGCAAAATGAGTGAATCTACACTCGAAAATGCATCTATATACATCTGTATGTGGTCCATACTGGAATCTCTACAAAGACATATATTTAGGAACAGAGGCAGTACATTACACAAAATCGTAGGTGGCATGTAGGAATTCCAGTGCACTACATTAGGCTCCCTTAGAGTGCCTGCTAGTCCAGCACACAGAGTCATGGCTAGTTTATGCTACGCACACAATCGTTAATTGGTGGTTTAAATATGCGCAAGGGATATGCAATGTAGTATCATGTAGAGATGTCTGAAATTAGCCGTGTCAACTTGCAGATAGGGTTACACAATGAAAAAGTACAAGATGTATGTGGCAATTTCATGGAACATCGCAAAAAAAGGAGAGGCAGCGGTGAGCCTATACAGTGTGCTATGGTACGTCACTCCTCCATTGCAATCATCGTGACATGTTATTTGTATGTCAGTTCTATTAGCCAAGTTTCTTAGGGACAGTTATTACGAGTTATCCTAAGAAAATAAGCACCTGTGAATATAAGCTCCATGTAATAAGCCAACCAGTTCTTTTCATTGCGTTTTCAGCTTATCTTTGGTATGATCAGTGGAAAGTCTAGATTGCATTATATTTTTTCATTTTGCTGCCCATATGAAAATTAATTTGACTTGCAAACATCACAAATTGAACCCAGTGCAGTAATTAATATGATAGGAAAACAGACCATCACTATTTGCTCAAAATGCAAATACAAAGATACCATCTACTTGGCACAATCTAATTTGGTCAATGTTTTCCATAGAGATCCCATTGCCTAACTTAAACGAAGAACGCATGACCCACATTTAAATGAAGAACAATTATTTATTGAAATTCGATGGTCCAAGTGGCTGGTTATTATCATATAGCAGCACCACCTGAAAGCATCATATAGCAGCCAGGGAGATTTGCCCCTACCCGCCGGCCATGTAGCCTAGCTGGACATAGCATCGTCGAGGACCAGGCCAGATGGGACCAGTGGCGACGGCTCGCTGGAGGAACCCTAGTGCTGCAGGTAGGGGATCGAGGTAGAGGGAAAGGGGAGAGGAGATGCAAGCGGGCAGGGCAATGAACGCTTGCGTGTTTGTTTTTACTTGAGGGTCAGGTGTGACACGGGCGTCAGCAGTTGCATTTTGAGTGTAATATAGGCAGACAACAGAGTCATTTCACTATTCCCCTTCCCTTCAATTTTTAGTGAGGTTCTACCCGAAACACCCCCCTCCAAAGCGAAATTAGTTAAGCCCAAGCCCATAACTCAAAAATGACTTCTTTACATCTTTTATGGCTTATTTTGACAATAAGCCCTGAAAAGGCGGAATCGAACTGGCCCTTAACCTGCAATTCAATTGTGCGTGCAATGATGAATCACTCCTGCCTGCTATAGTGTACATTTAGGCATCATCATACATGGCATAACCTAATACATGTGCATTCCATTGTAGAATCTGGAATATGCAATGCTTATGTTAGTTCATACATTGCACATGATGTTTAAATGCCCCTTAAATCTGGTCAGTCAAGTGATGGTCTTTAAGCCTCCTTCTTTGCTTCCTTTCTTGGTATGTAAGATTTGCTCACACATCTGTTCAATTGCTTGTTTGCATCAGCCAGCCATACTAGGACTGTTTGCTTTGATTACTTGTTGTTCTTGACCTAACACTCTAACAGAGCTTGTCAATGAATTAGACACTAAGGGCTGCTGTAGTGGGGCCTTATCTAACTCATAGGTGACATAAAGGTTTGGTTGTACACTAAAGTAGGCTCTCCAAGAGTACCTGTAGATCCAGTTCAAAGGTATGCCTAGTTTTTACATAGTGCAGACATAGTAAATGCTCATTTCATTGTGTGCAAGTGCAAGAGATGCAGCATGTTTCATTATGTGGTATTGTTTTGTTATAATCTCATCCTTTTGTGTTCACAGACTGGAAAGTATGCATATTTATCTTCCAAGGAGACGAGTAACTAGTTTGTGTCACCTTGGAGAGGGGGTGCAATGAAGATAAGATTGAGGATTTCCAAGTACAAGATGTTAGGAAGGAGCCTTGCAAGAGAAGTAGGAGCTGCGTTGAGCCTCTTCAACCTGTTAAGGTAAGTCACTGTATGCAACTCAACAGTTCAATTCCTTGTTGGTTTCAGGCATAGTTAATTGGCTCTTTTCAATTGCTTTATTTGTCCTCAGTTAACGAGATGCCCAAAGAATCATGTCTGATGTTGGGTACTTGTATAACTATTAGTTGACATAATTAAAGGCCTTACCATTTAATTACTCTGCCGAAGTGTGCCTGAAGCTTTGGACTCTATTAACCAACTATTATTGCATGAGGATCACAATCTAATTTATACTAGGCTAATGATTGCATAGTTTTGCTTGCTGTAGTATGTTTGTATGAAACCCTCTGCTGTTCATTATGCTCCCTATGACTTTATTTGAGCTACAGAATGGACAACTGCTTGCTTACTTATACGCAATGTGTTATCTAAATTTGTAACTTGTCTGTGTTTTGGATTGGGCCCCAACATCATGCTCCTCTGGTGAGCTAAGAGAGATTTATGTATGCAGGCTGCACAAACTATCTTTTTTATAATTTTTAAAATATCACCTTCTTATGCTTCATGACGTGTAACATTATTGTTATCCTGTTTTGCCATGTAGTACAAAATAGTGTCTTGCTCGCTTCACTATTGTAACTATATTTTTGCCCTAGTCATGTGTACTTATAGAAAAATTTCAGGATGAAGTGACATCAACACAAAGATCTGCGAGCAGTGCGGCATGGCCGTTACCGAATGATTATGGATTGGAATTGGAATGTGTTGATGTTCTCGAGCATCAACTAGAGGTGGGAAGACAATGTGTACATGATTGTCAACGTACAATCAACAAGTTGAGACTGGACATGCAGGTACTAGATGCAGGAGTCAAAAAAATGAAACAAGACACTTAGGTAACCACGAAGGAATTGGGGATTTTGCATACTGAAATTTGTGCTATCTGAATCCGGCCAATCCTATTTTATAAAGAGATTATAGTTCAAATGGAGTTAAGTTGATGCGCGTCCATGATGTATGAGCTGTATTTGCCCAGTGTATGTAATTTGATGTTTGTGTATGCTTTATTATCACCTGTGCCGATCCATAGTGCCCAGTGGGTATAATCGGCTGTAATTTCTTTATTGTATAGTGTAGGATTATTCTACGTTTCTATGCCTTGGTCTCTTTGTTGTATAGTGTATGTTTTTAGAGGTGATAGTATAGAGTAGGATAATTCTTTGAATATGCTATATCGTTCAAATGGGTGCCAACTCGGCAAAACATTGTAGTGACCATGGCCCTCCACGGCCGTATGATCCATGGGCCATGTACGGGCCATCGGATCCATGGTCCTTCAATGGGCCGTTGGATCCATGGGCCTTCAATGGGCCGTCGGATCCATGGGCCTTCAATGGGCCATTGGATCCATGGGCCTTCAATGGGTCATTAGATCCATGGGCCTTGTACGGGCTGACTCATCTATGGGCCTTGTACGGGCCTTTAGTGGGCCGTAGACGGGCTAGAGTGGAAATCATACATTTTATGGGCTGACCATAACGGGCTGTTAATAGGCCATATTTGGTGATGCTATGAAAATGGCCCAACAGATTAACAGTCCACAAACGGGCTGACTGTAACGACGGGCTGAATTTGGCCCACAAGCAGAAAATGACAGTAACGGGCCGTAAGTAAACGAATGCTGGAAATGAGCCCAAGAATAAATGGGCTATGAGAAGGCCAAAAGATAACATGGGTTGGAAACATCCCAAGGGAATAATGGGCCATTAATGGGTATAAAGTGATACACTGTTCATTACGGGCCAGTTTCACCACGGGCCGTTAATGGGTGTAAAGTGATACACGGTTCATTACGGGCTAGTTTCACCATGGGCCGTTAATGGACCAAGAGTTACAAAGGGCCTCATATGGGCCGAAAGACGTCATGGGCCATACATGGGCCAGAAGTGAAAACGGGCTGGAATCATATTGGATGGCCCAGATGACGCTACTGGGCCTAATTCGGATAGGGTGTAACAGGCCTTGGGCTAGCGGGCTGTAAATGGGCTATATGCGAACAGGCCGTTAACAGGCTTTCAATGGGTTTGCCCGCCACCTTTTGACCAAGTCAAATGGGCCGTCCTTTTCATGGGAATGGGCCTCTGTTGGGCCGTGCCACGTGTTGACGTATCATAAGTGCCTTCTATCCAATGAGTGGATGACATCTGTCCCAACGATGAGCCGACATGTGTTCCCTCCGGCCAATCAGAATTTTACACGTGGAAATTTCCCATTGGTCCGGGCTGTTAACAGGTTATCGGATCAAAAACCCGACCCGATAGCTTAATGGCGTTCCATTACGATGGATGCCACGTGTCGGTCACCCTTGACGAAAGCACTTCTGTGATGCATGATTTATCGTCATGGAAGTGGACACTTCCGTGATGATAATTTTGGTAATGTCATGGAACACTTCTACGACGGAAGTGGACACTTCCGTGATGATAATTTTGGTAATGTCATGGAACACTTCTACGACAGCACATGTATGACTATCTTGATTCTGTCATAAAGTTGTCATGGATGTACAAGCATGACAAAAAACGCGACCTACTGTGACAAACACGTAACATCATGGAAGTGTATTTTTTTTGTAGTGTCTTAGGGGGGATCTCACATCTAGGGGGAGCTTTACTCTAAGAATTGAGCTAAAGAAACTCTAATGGTGTGAACACAACAATGCTTTATGTAAAAGTGGCAACCCCACCTGTGCTTAAACGATGAGTATGACCTATGATCAAATGTTCTCATTTGACTCCTAAGTCAATATACTCATATATAGATGACCTAGTCATCGCCAATTGCTTGATAGATGCTAGAATTGGTTGTGCATGCTTTGTCACATATTTCATTTGCCATTTTATTGTGTGAGCATGCTATTTGCATATTTTACTCATTCGAGGACATCCACTTGTTGTTTTTTTTGTTTGGCTCTTTCTTTTTATGCCAAGTGGATGGACAAGAATGCCTAAGAACCTTCTCTATCTATCTATGCTTTTCTTGTCTCAAACTCTATTCATGCTACATAAAAAAGTTTGATCAAGTCAGATTCGAACCACTCTATGTGAGGAGCACTCAGAGTCCCCGATTCATCTTAGACTTAAACTTCCAAAACCTCTTTGTGCATTTCGGTCCGACCGAGTCATCCACTTCGGTCGAACCGAGTTCACTAAGTTGATCTAGGTTTTCATCTCGGTGCAACTCATTTGAACACTTCGGTCACACCGAGTTGCAGCAACCGCTTGTGATTTTGCAATCTCCATGCAACCGAGTTGCTCAGTCACACCGACAGGGTCGGGATATAAATACCCACGGGTGAGATTTTGGAAAATTCTTCAAAACCCCTCAGCCCGCACGTGTCCCACTCTACCTCCTCGAGTCTCCGGATCACCTCCTTGCCGCCAGCGACTTCCAGCCACTGGATTCTGCCGCCGTCGACGGATTCTGCTCCACCGTCACTGTCGTAGCAAACACCCGCCATTCTAGGGTATGTGTTCGACCCCTTGTGCTGTTCTTTTACCTCTGATTCCTAGCACAAGGACAATGCCATGATTCTTGCCATGAATGCAATCAATCTATCCAGTTAAATCTTCCTTAGGCCTAGATTGATTCGAAAATTTTAGGGTTAGCTCTCCGCAGAACTCATCTCGGACCGACCGAATCGTAGAAATTGGTCTCACCGATTTGGCTTAGGCCATTGCACATGCGCTTTTCGGTCTGACCGAAAAATGCAAATCGGTTCGACCGAGATCACTTCTCTGTGAAACCCTAGCAATCTCGGTGCCATCGAACTGTGACTCAGTCTAGCCGTGTTCAATAGTTTAGGTTCCAAAAGTTTCTTCGGTATCATCGAGTTTGTCAATTCGATAGCTCCGAGATCATTTCTGTATAGAACTAAAACTAAGATTTTTGACTCATTTGTTTTGCAAAACCTCTGTACTTTCTGATGCTCATCTACTCTATCTCATCTAAAACCATTCACATGGTCTGTTGATAGTTTGCCTGCAAGATGTCTGACCAAAGTGACAGCCAGAACAAGTCTGTAGAGCAGGTGCATCTGAGTGAGGGCACTAGTACCTCAAGCAGTTATGATGAGGGCAGCAGGAGCACACCTAGTAACTTTCCCAAGGCAACTACTAGAGCAAGAAAGAAGAGAAACTCAGATTCAGAGGATGAATATTATGTTGCAGCTAAGGATGAGGCCACTTCAAAGAAGAAGGTGATGAAGAAGGAATGTGGCACTGCTGCTTCAACCAAGCCAGGGTTGAATAGGAAGGCACCAAAAAGAAGAGTTCCAATGTCTAATCCCAGAGGATCCACTCAAGAACCTTTGGAATCTGAACCCAAAGAAACTGTTGTGGCTGAGAAGAAGAGGAAAGAGAGGGTCAAGATGACCACTGCCAGGATTATTGGCAAGTTCTCTATGATGAGAGAATCTGAAGAGGAAGAGGAAGAGGAAGAGGAAGAGGAAGAGGAAGAGGATGTTTCTCCAGCACCTAAAGCACGGAAATTTATGGGAGATGCAATCAGATCAGATGCTGCTCCTAAGCCCAAACCCGCTCCCAAAGCTGCTGCTCCAGCCAAGAGAAGCACAGGAAATATCCATGCTGAAGAGAAGAACAAGGCCTCAGTGCCTGAAGCTGTAGAAGAAGAAGTTGAAGCCCAAGTGCTAAGAAAGCTCCAACCAAAGATTCGATACCACAATGACACACATCCTGTGGCAGAGGACATGAGCATCAGGAAGGATGCAGGTCTGAGAATTTGGAGGAAGAATGACCCCTATGCTGTCAGAAAGAGAATAGCTGTGGATTACAAATTCCACACAAAAGAACAAGATTTCTATGAGACAATTATGCTTGACAAGAAGCCTATAGTATGTGACATGAGATGGGTTGATTGGACATACATCAGAGAGAATGAAGATCATTTCCCAGGTGTGTTTGATAGCTTCAAGGACTGTGGAGTTGACAAATTTGTTGGCCAGAAGCTTACCAAGTGGAATGATGAGTTGATCATGCAATTCTACTCCACTGCTCACTTCTATCCAGATGGTGGAATTGTATGGATGTTAGAGGGTACAAGGTACCAGTCCACTATTGATGAATGGGCCAAATTGATCAATCCCCCAGCAGCTCATGAGGATGACTTGGATGTCTATTCCAAGAAGAAGAAAGATCATAACTCTATGGTAAGCATGTACAAGGAAATTCTAGATGCAGACCTGGAAACTCACAAGTTTGGATCAGTGAAGTACTTGCTGTCAGGACTGCCTACAATCAATACTATCCTGAGGCATACTCTTTTGCCCAAATCTGGAGATGACAGAATGATAAGAGGACACCCAATCAACTTGCTGCACATATTTGATGTTCCTCAGAAGTTCAAGGTGATGAGTCTGATTGTTGAAACAATCAAGAGGACTGTTGCAGATCAGAAGAGGTCTTATGTGTATGCTCCACAAATTCAGATGCTCATCAACTCGAAGATGGACACAGGCACTTATTTGTTGGACAAGGAGCACTTACCCCTTGGGCCAGATTTTGAAGACAACACTATGGTCATGGATGAGAATGATCCTTCATCAGTGCAAGCACATGGGAAGAGAGAGAAGGCAAGGGCAGAAAAGGCTGCAAAGATGCCAAGTGCTGAAGAGGCATCTCAGGTGTTCTTAAAGAGCAAACGTGATCAACTTGGATTTCTGATCCAATCCACCTTGAGGATTGAGAAGGGCTTGGCCACCCTGACTCAAAATCAGGAGAGTTTGGAGAGAATCATTGAGCAGAAATTTTATGATCTTGATGTCAAAGCTACTGGGATTTACTCAGTGGTTGAGCAACTTCAGGAGGAAGTAGAGGAGAATAGAGGCAAGGCTACTACAGATGCTTTCACCAGAGTGCCCAGAGGTCAGAGGTCTGATGCAGTGCTAGTACCAGATACTAGAGCCACCAAATCTGCACCAGCAGCTACAGCTTCAGTACCACCTCCAGCACCCACTCCAGCAGCTCCAGCTATATCAACATAAGCCTTCATCCTTGGAGTCATCTCTACACCACCTCATGGAGACCAAGCCTGAGAGAGACGCATAGCACTATGCATATTTGAACATTTTTGGTAACTTGTTGCCAAAGGGGGGAAATATGTATAGATCATAGCCTTTGAGAGAGAGTGTGTGTTGTTTTTTTGTCTCTCTTGAACTTTATTTGGTTGGACTTTATTGTATGCCTGCTTGGTACATTATGTCTTTTGTGAGATACTTGGATGATCATGTGGTTGATCATATGCTACCTTAATGTGTGCTTGAATGATATTATCTCTTATTTCCATATATGATCATTCACTTTAGTTGGTGATGAGTGCATATTTTTATTGTTATCATTTTGAGCGCTCTACCAAGATGTATGTGACATGGAAGATTGACCCGTGATCCTAATAAATTGTGCATTTGCAGTCCAAAGCAAATTTTACATAATGCACAAATTTAGGGGGAGCTCTTACTTATCACATACTTCTCAAAGCGATAATGTATTTCAAACTTATCATAATTTGTCGAAGCTTTGATCTATATATTGTCATCAATTACCAAAAATGGGGAGATTGAAAGTGCAACTATCCCTGTGTGGTTTTGGTAATGATTAAAAACATATAGCTCATTGAACTAATGCTATTTCAAGATAAACATTTTAGGAAAGTTCAATGATTGGCATGGCATGGATTAGGATTGTGGACCCCTCAAAATGCTAAGGACAAAGGATTGTCTCATGCTTCAAAGATCAAGACTCTACATTTTACTTTTAGTGATCCAAGATCACATTGAGTCTATAGGAAAGCCAATACTATTAGAAGGGGACGAGGTGTTGCTTAATGGCTTGCTTGCTCTCATTATGCTTAGTGATATGCTCCAAAGCCATCAACCACTTTCTCATATCCACATATGTCCCAAACCAAAAGTCAAACTTGGCCCCACCGATTTGATCCATCCGGCGCCACCGAGTTCATTTGACATAGCCACTGCCAGAAACCCTATTCTTTTCGGCCTCACTGATAGGGATCTCGTTCTCACCGAGATGGGATTGTAAACTCTCAGTTTCCCTTTGTAATGTTTCGATCAAACCGAGATGAGTGATCGGTCCCACCGAGTTTGCAATGTAAACTCTCTGTTTCCCTTTCGTAATGTTCCGGTCCAACCGAGATGAGCGAGTCGGTCCCACCGAGTTTGCCCGACCAACTCTCTGGTTAAATAATTACCAAAGTCAGTCCCACCAAGTTTGTGTAATCGGTTAAACCGAGATTACGTTACGCCCTAACCCTAATGATATCAGCCCCACCGAGTTGACATGTCGGTCCCACCGAAATTCCTAACGGTCACATAATGCACTAAATCGGTCTGACCGAGTTTTATGATTCAGTCCCACTGAGTTTGGTATATTGTGTGTCACAGTTAGATTTTTTAAGGAGGCTATATATACCCCTCCACCCTCTCCTCATTCGTGAGGGAAGCCATCAGAACGTGCCTACACTTCCACTACTCATTTTCTGAGAGAGAACCACCTACACATGTGTTGAGACCAAGATATTCCAATCCAACCATATGGATCTTGATCTCTAGCCTTCCCCAAGTTGATTTCCACTCAAATCTTCTTTCCACCAAATCCAATCCTATGATGGAGAGTTGAGTGTTGGGGAGACTAACATTTGAAGCACAAGAGCAAGGAGTTAATCATCAACACACCATCTGTTACCTTTTGGAGAGTGGTGTCTCCTAGATTGGTTAGGTGTCCCTTGGGAGCCTTCGGCAAGATTGTGGAGTTGAACCAAGGAGTTTGTAAGGGCAAGGAGATCGCCTACTTCATGAAGATCTACCCTAGTGAGGCAAGTCCTTTTGCCATGGTGGGATAGACAAGGTTGCTTCTTCGTGGACATTTCATGGGTGGAGCCCTCTGTGGACTCGCGCAGCTGTTACCCTTCGTGGGTTGATTCTCCATCAACGTGGATGTACGATAGCACCACCTATCGAAACCATGACAAAAACATCTGTGTCTCCAATTGCGTTTGCTCTCTCCAATCTCATCCCTTTACTTTCTTGCAAGTTGCATGCTTTACTTTCCGCTGCTCATATACTCTTTGCATGCTTGCTTCAATTGTATTTGTGGTTGCTTGACTTGTGTTAAGTTGCTAAAATCTGCCAAGAACTAAAATTGGGAACAGGCTAGATTTTTATTTGGTCAAGTAGTCTAATCACCCCCCTCTAGACATACTTTTGATCCTACATCTATATGTTGTCATCAATTATGGAAAAGGGGGAGACTGAAAGTGCAATTAATCCCCGAGTGGTTTTGGTAATTCGTAACAACATATAGCTCATTGAACTAATATCCTTTCAAGATAAATATTTTAGGATATTCAATGATTGATATGGCATGGACTAGAGATGTGGACCCCTCAAAATGTTAATGACAAAGATTGGCAAAATCTCAAGACCCTCTATCTCTATTTTAGTCATCCAAGATCACATTGAGTCCATAGGAAAGCCAATACTATTAAAAGGGGATGAGGTGTTGCTTAATGGCTTACTCGCTCAAATGCTTAGTCATATTGCTCCAAAACTCTCAGCCACTCTCTCCATGCAAATATGTCCAAACCCAGAACTCTAACTTGTCCCCACCAATTCTTGCTATCTGGAGCCACCGAGTTCATATGCCATAGTCACTGCCAGAAACTCTAATAGTTTGGTCTCACTGATATGGATCTTGGTCTCACCGAGATGGCCTTGCCAACTCTCTGTTACTTGTTGCAATTATTTCGGTCTCACCTAGATGGCTTGACCAATTCTCTGTTGCCTTATTGCTTAAATATGGTCTCACCGAGTTGATGCAATTGGTGCCACTCAGACGAGGTTTTCCCTAAGCTCTAGCACATCTGTCCCACCGAGTTGTTTCGGTCGGTCCCACTGAGATTGCTAACGTTCACATTTTTGAACTGATCGGCGCCACCGAGTCCCACCCAGACGAATCAAATGTGTGTAACGGTTGGATTTTGCGTGGAGGCTATATATACCCCTCCACCCCTATCTCCATTTTTTAGAGAGCCATCAGAACATGCCTACACTTCCATGATTCATTTTCTGAGAGAGAATCGCCTACTCATGTGTTGAGATCAAGAGATTCCATTCCTACCATTTGGATCTTGATTTCTAGCCTTCCCCAAGTTGCTTTCCACTCAAATCACTCTTCCCTCATAGCCAAATCTGAGAGAGAGAGAGTTGAGTGTTGGGGAGACTATCATTTGAAGCACAAGAGCAAGGAGTTCATCATCAACACACCGTCTATTACCTTTTGGAGAGTGGTGTCTTCTAGATTAGTTAGGTGTTGCTTGGGAGCCTCCGACATATTGTGGAGTTGAACCAAGGAGTTTGTAAGGGCAAGGAGCTTGCCTACTTCACGAAGATCTACCCGAGTGAGGCAAGTCCTTCGTGGATGATGGCCATGGTGGGATAGACAAGGTTGCTTCTTCATGGACTCGCGCAGTTGTTATCCTTCGTGGGTTGAAGTCTCCATCAACATGGACGTACGATAGCACCACCTATTGGAACCATGCCAAAATTATCTGTGTCTCCATTGCATTTGCCTTCTTCAAACCCTTCCCTTTACCTTCATATACAATGTTTTACTTTCCACTGCTACACTCTTAGAATTGCATGTGTAGGTTGATTGCTTGACTTGTACAATTTGCTAAAATCTGCCCATAACTAAAATTGGGAAAAGGATAGATTTTTATTTGTTCAAGTAGTCTAATCACCCCCCTCTAGACATACTGTCGATCCTACAACTATCCTCTGACATGCCTGGCTATCATGACCGTGCAAGATGTCACCGCCCTTCCTACCTTTAACCCACACTAACCACAGTTCCACATGATCAAAACCTGACTCTCATGTATATCCCTGTTTACAAAGTTATCCCTTGCGCTTGGCTTCGTAGGTAATTGATGAGCCACCTTTCCTTGAGATGATCCATTTCGGTGTCAGACGCAAGATTGGTTCTTTGAAAGCACAAACTTTTCCTCCATCCTGCTTAGGCATTGAATGTTGCCTACTCAAATGAAGCTATATTATCTTCTTAAGACATTCTGGTTATTATACTTGTGTTCCAAAACTTGTTAGATACATATATGTTTCATCCATGAGATAACTCGACATGATTACCTCTTCTAGAATTCCATCATTGTCGAGTTACCCCATTTCCTTTTCGCAAGTACGATGAAGATTTCGCAGGAGGAGTGACTACTTCGTCATGATGCATTCATGCACACAAAGGAAGACTTCAACACCTTGGACTGACCTCTTCTAGAGGATCAACCAAGTATGAGGAGACTCGTTAGAATTTCGTAACCAAATCCTTCCCCCTTACTCTACCTCTTAAATATCGAGACGAGATTTCTTGTAGTGAAGGAGATTTGTAATACCCCAAGTGTCATGCTATAGTGATCTCATGCTAATGATGCCATGTCACCATGTCACCTATGAAGATGTTTTCCGGAGTGGACATCCCTGCCGTCGCCATCACCGGAGTACGCCATGGACCAATAGGCCGTGCCACCAGCGTTCAGTACAAGACAAAACCAGACGGGCACATATCCTTCTATGAGTCCGACTAGCGGCGGTTCTTGATGGGAAGGAGAGACCTAAGGCTAGACACCCTTGTGATAATCACCATAAGGAAGAGCAACCACAACGACTTTCACATGATGGTTTTCGTCGACCATGTTTAGAAATATGGTCTAAGTCATGAATATATCAGAAGCTGAACTGTTAGTTAATTAGCATGTTAAGATGGATGTGATACATTGATGTTTAATTGTTTCTTGAGTCAGACAAATTTGAAATGTTAATTAATTATTTGGTCGTTTGTTTCCAAAATGATTTAGTCTGGTTCAGTTATATTGAGTATCATATGACTACGCCTTTTGGAGTAACGTGTGTCAACCCGCAGTGCCAACAATTGGTATGTCGTAGCATATCTCTCTAGTGATGGCGCTATGGAAAAACCGCCACTACCACAAGAGTTTCTGTGGTGGGTTGGAACTGTCGCCCGTCATAGGAAGCAACGTACCAGTGGTGGGCGCCTGCCACTGATGCGGTTATAGCATTGGCGGGAGGTTGGTGGCGGGCGGCCCTGGGCGCCTCGCCCACAACTGCTCGGTTTTTTGCGCCCGCTATTGCTAGGCATTACTGCAGTTGTGTCGGGCAGGCCCACTAGACACATGGTGTACCACCACAAGGGTTCGGATCCCAGGCGCACGCACGTCTGTGTGGAGTACAATCCACGCCAAGATCACCCGTGTGGATTCTATGTGGTACCTCTTGCAACCGACTGAAATCAGATCTTGATTATCTTGTTAGGGTTTAGTGATACCTCCTCCCTAAACTAATTCAGTGCTTTGTAATCCTAATTCCCACCATCCAGATAAGGGAAAATAGAGGCATGCCAAGCTGTACGGTACATTCATCATCATGCACCCACCATAAGCAAGATGGAGCAAACCTCGAGATTGCCAAGAACACCGACAGATAATCAATTAAGCTGCCACAAACAGGAAGTAGGTTTGTATCGGACACTGTTTGCCGAGGCTTGAACCTATATAAAACTTTCTCCCATGCGCTACCATCTAAATCTCCGAGGATGAGCCTCCGAACATAAAATCGCGCGTCGGGAAAAGACCACAACACAAGGTTGAAATGTGTGTCAGCTCTAAAATTAGGTCTCAATGAGCCTATCTTTACACAAAGTTTCTTTGTAGCTCAGGCTACATGAAACCTCTTATCCTCAACCCTCCAGCCTTACTTTGAGATCCGTACTCTCCAACTAACTTACAACAAGCATATTTTTTTTATTTCTCAAAATATATGAACTTCAAACTTTGCAAATCGAACAAACATTAGAACATCAATGTGTTAAAAAACATTTAGATTTTTTGGTCTGATAAAAATATAGAAAATGAGATTTTGTTTGACTAAAATATTATTTTAAGCATTTAAAATGCATGAAAAATCTGAAAGTTTTTTCCCAGATTGTAGAATGTATTGTTGTTCTGCCAAATTTGAAGTTTAAATGTCGTGTCGTTTGAGAGAAACAAAAAAGACAAATGCGTCTACACGGATCATGATGCGGAAATGGATGGCAAAGATAAGGGGTACCATGTAGCCTGAGCTACAGCAGACCACACTCCTTTCTTCATGGAGATCATCCTCTTAGTGGCTTGGGAAATTTGGAAACTAGAAATGCCTCCATTTTCGAGAGCAAGGTCCCCAATATTATCACTGCCATGTAGTATCTAGTTTGGTGGGCATCTTTCGGGAAACGACTTTTGGTAGTGATTGGCGTGGACCTGTCTGTCATACCATGAATTTTGACATAATTCGGCATGGAGAAAACTGTCACACCCTAGCTAGTCATGCATTAGAGTGTTGCATCATGTTTACTCTTTCATCAGAAACTTGAAATGGGGATGACAGAACCCCCAGTCCCCTCTGAAACCAACTAGGGTTACTAAAATAATTTTTTCAATGAACCTGAAATGCCCTTCTAAAATGCCCATCATTTTTGCCTTGGTTCAGAACCTCTGCCAAAAGTGGTGCACATTTTCCTAGGCCATCCTAGGGTTTTTGAATTAAATCATAAATATTTGAATTTGGGCATTTAAAATAATATAAAATATTTAAATGCTCAAATATCTCCAAACTAAAATGTTTCATGTTGGAAATAATCCAACTATGGGCCAGGAATAGTTTGGTGATTTTTGAAGTTGCCTAGGTATTTTATTAAATTCAACAAAGTTGCAGATATATTAAATAAAAACAGAAACAGAAGAAAATGAAAAAGCTTACCTGTCGCCCACCAGCCAGCCCACCTGGCCGGCCCAGCCCGGCCACCGCTCCAGCGAGCTGCTTGGCTTGCCAGGCAGGCAGCCAAGGTGCTCGGCGGCGGCACCGCAGCTCGCCACGCAGCTGCTCGCCGCCTCGCCGCCTCCCTCGCCCGGCTAACGCCGTGAACCGGCCTCCCTCTCTCCCCCGAACCCCCCAGACACCCCCTCTCCTCTCCAGCTCCTCCCCCTCGCACGCCCCAGCCATGGCCGACGCCATCGCCGCCACCCCCTCGCCGTAGCCACGCCCTCCGTCCACCCCACGCCGTGCCACCGTGTCCAGGAGCTTCGCCGCCGTCCACTTCATCGAGCTAGCCGAGCCCCGTGTGCTCGAGCGGCCCGAGACCACCGCACCGACCTCGCCCGAGCTCGCCGTCGCCGGAGATCCCTTTCAACGCCGTCGCTGCCTCAGCTCGTCCCCGACCCCGCCGGTGGCCTCTACGGGAGCGCTGTGAGCCTAGCTACTCCTCCGACCCTCTCTCTCTCATTCCCGAGCTGTGTAGCCACCGCACAAGGATCACACGCCCGCACCGTCGCGGACCTCGTCGCCGACGTGCTTCCGGCCACACTCCGGCCACAAGATGGTGTCCATCTTGCTCACCGAGTCCCACAGCACCTAGCTAGCCACTCCACAAGCCTCACCGACCCCTCTAGCGCCAAGTTCATCCTCGACCGAACCCCGGTGGCCGCCAAAGTCGTCGCCGGCGCCAACTCCGGCCACCCCGACCCCAACGGACTCCGCCAAGAGCTGCGGGTTGTCCTCAGCTCCACTCCGGTGGTCTCCGCGGTCCATTTGGTGGCCGAAATGGCCAAAACCACTCCCGCCGCCGCGTCGGGCTCGCCGGCGGCTAAACGCCGGCAGCCGACTTTGACTTTGACCACGGGTGGGCCCTGGTTGACTTCCCTGAGTCAATGACAGGTGGGGCCCAGCCCTGCTAATTATACAGGATTAGTTTTAATTAAATCTTAATTAAAATAATCACCCTGACATGCGGGACCCACTGTCAGGTTTGACCCAGACCTGTTCCGTTGACCTGCTGACGTCACACTGACGTCAGGCTGACGCAGTAATTGATTTTCTGGATTTAAATTTAATCAGGAAATTCCAGAATATTATTTAAACTTCAAAAATTCATAACTTTTATTCTGTAACTCCAAATTGGACAAATTATATATGAAAAATGATCAGAAAAATCCAATCTATCCATCTGTACTATTTTCATGCATGATCAAACAAGTTAAATTGATGTTTTAAGCAGAACAAGGAAAAGCACTTTTAAAAGGCCATGTTTGAGTTTGAAATTTGAATCTTTGATTCAAATTTGTTCAAACCCTTCTGGTTTTAGTTGCATTAGCCCAACACACTCATATTGCCATGTTTCATGCATGCATCATATTGTTGCACATTGTTTGGTGATGCTTGTGTATCGATGTCCTTTGCGACAGGTTCTGCCTCCGAGGAGTACCGTGATTACCCTAACGAAGAACCGTATCCGTGCATCGAACCATCAGGCAAGCAACCAACCATTTGATCATATCGATACAATCCCATGTTCTCGCTCCTGCTCTCTTTTACTGCATTAAGACAACGCGATTCAAACTGCTGTGTGCTACGGTAGTTGAACCCATTTCCTCTGCATGACCTGTCATTGCCACAGTAACTAGATGAAACCCACTAGCATGTGTAGGAGTTGATTGAGCCCTATGTATGTGTTGTTCCTACCTTGCTATGCCTGCTATGCTTAGAGTCGTGTCAGGTCTGGTTCATCTGGGTGATGGGCTAGAGTGAAATGATTATGTCGGTAATAAGAGTGGTGTGGTGAACACGATTTGGTAAAGGTATCGATGAGAGGCCATGTAGGAGTACATGGTGGGTTGTTTCATTGAAGCCGACCTTAAGCACTGAGATCTGTATATGTGATTTAAGATACAGCTACTACCATGCATTGGGCCCTGAAATATGACCCCGCTCGACTTCTTATTCACCCTAGCTCTCTGTCCAGGAGTTGCAAGTAGTTTCTGGTGTTTGTAGCCTACTGGAGGCCGTGGACAGCGCTGACCGTAGGGGTGGGCTGTGATGCGGTAGGTACGTGGCACGGTGTACCGAATACCCGTTAGGTATCTCGGGAACCCTGTTCACATCGTTCGGGGCCGTATGGGAAACCTCGGCCGGACTCCCTGCGGATGGAACCTGGATAGGCGATAAACCTGGACTAGAGGCTTAAGTGTTTAGGTAGGTCGTGGTCTACACCCACGTCGGCTTTCACTTGAAGTCTGCCGAGCACATGTCGTGTGCAGACGCTAAGTGGTGGAAACATGTATGAAGAAGTACACCCCTGCAGGGTTAACATGATCTATTCGAATAGCCGCGTCCGTGGTAAAGGACTACTTGGTTGCCTATACAGTTCATAGACAAGTAAATGGAAAACTACTAAAAGCCTCAAGATAAGTGTGAGTGCCGAGGATGGCTCTTCCATAGGAAGACGGAGGTGGATCCTCGGTAGTGTATTGAAGTGGTGAGTAGTGGACTCGTGTGCGCAAAACCATTTCAAGTTGGAGTATCGTAGGATAGCCTAGCCAAGAGTCAAAGCTGGCTTGCTGCAATAACTCCACCAACCCTTCTTGATACTATGCATGTATGTAGGATCTGATGTAAGTCTTGTTGAGTACCTTTGTACTCATGTTGCTATAATCTACATTTTTACAGAAGACGCTGCAACCCCTTCTGATGGGTTCTATGTAGACGTTGACATCAACGAGTAGGCTAAAGACCCAGGTGGTGACCCTGAGCTTGTGAAGGACCACGTAGTATAGCTAGGCTTTCCAAGCCTCTTTTATTTTACTAGTTGTCTGTACTCAGACAAGTTACTTCCGCTGCTGGTTTGTATGACTGTATGACTTGTATGTGGGGTCGTGAGACCCGTACCTTTGTGTATGTTATGTATGGCTCACTGAGCCTTAAATAAAGTACTTGTGTCGTAGAGTCATGTTGTGATGCTTCGTTGTATTTGCACATATCGAGCATATTGTGTGTATGATTGAAATGCTTGGTATGTGTGGGATCTGACTATCTAGTTGTTTATCTTTAGTAGCCTCTCTTACCGGGAAATGTCTCCTAGTGTTACCGCTGAGCCATGGTAGCTTGCTACTGCTCTGGAACACTTAGGCTGGCCGGCATGTGTCCTTCTTCGTTCCTGTGTCTGTCCCTTCGGGGAAATGTCACGCTTTGAGTACCGGAGTCCTGTTAGCCCGCTACAGCCCGGTTTACCGGAGTCCTGCTAGCCCAGTGCTACAGCCCGGACCCACTTGCTGATGACCGACACGTTCGAAGCTGGGTCATGGATGCCTGTCCCTGTAAGTCTGTGCCACTTTGGGTTTACGACTAGTCATGTCAGCCCGGGCTCCTTATCATATGGATGCTAGCGACACTATCATATACGTGAGCCAAAAGGCGCAAACGGTCCCGGGAAAAGGTAAGACGACACCCGTGGGGATACCGTGCGTGAGGCCGCAAAGTGATATGAGGTGTTACCGGCTAGATCGATGTGACATTGAGTCGGGGTCCTGACAGCGTTGGCATCAGAGCCGGACTGCCTGTAGGTTCTCCAAGCCAAACTGGTCGATGTTGAGTCTAGAAATTCTTTAGTTATATGTAGGGGAATTGTTTGTGGGTTGGAACGTAAGGCTCTTTTTACTCCTTATACCTTATGACATTCTGATCTGAGTCAGTCCATTCTTCCACCGGGGGTTAAGGAATTAGGATCTATTCTCTCTATCAGGATCACGTGTTACTAATCAGTAGTACCTTATAAGTTTGATGGTTACAAGCCTAGTTCAGTTCTACTACCACATTATGTTGCCAGAATGGTTTCAGAACTTTGATATGGTGATGTTGAGTGTGTACGAAATCCTTTGTCAAATGTCTCAAAATCCTTTTTGAGCATTTACAGCTGTTATGCTGCCGAAATTTTGCTAGAAATTCTAATGCTCTTGCATTATGATTGTGCTTTCAGATGGCCACTCGCGACCTCAATCAAGTGGTTCGCCTGACTCGATGCCTAGATGTACCCGGCCATACTACTAAGTTGGTCAGGGTAATGACTGAGGCTGGATATCGCTGGTATCCCGAGTACACGGTCGAAGAGCAATTCCGAGATTTTAATAAAAGCCAGTATCTCTGCACTGTCAGGATATTTCCATCTTATCCTGGATCCACCGAGCCTCTTCACTGTTCCTATGGACTCGGGGTTACTATTGAGATGGCTGTGCAGGACGCCGCCTACTCTATGATGACCATTATGCGAGTCAGATCTGGTTTATTTCGGGACTCTGATTTCCGGTATATGCCAGGATCACTTCCGGGAGCACAAGGGTATCTCCAGGCTATGGAGGTGACTTCTACGAGGACTACTACGGATCGGTCTGAGTTAGTGGTAGTATCACTAGTTCGCACTAGCTGTGTCGTCTATCGTCCCGCGTGACTCGTGGGATATGACTTAGTTTGTACTCTTCCGGAGGTGTAGAAAAATAATGTATTGGAGCTTGGAATGCCTCCGATGAGATGTAATCCTTTTTCACCGTAATAGTACTTTGTTTGGTCTTGTACTAAACCCTGTATGGTGTGTATGACGATGGAATAAAAGAAGCAGTTTCTGTATCTACCATGTCATACGGATGATCATCTTGCATTCCGACTTATTCCTTACATTATGTATCCTATGTCGGAATTTTACCATCCTGACTAAATCATTGTCTTGGTTACCTAGGATGGTCAACACGCGCGCTAACCCTGCTTCCCAAGAGCAGGCCGAAGGCAGTGAAGCCAGGGATGCAAATCTGCCTCATCCCCCTTCACTAGCCGAGGTTATGATGGAAGCTGAGAGAAACAAGCGGGAGACAAACCGTTTGTTGGAGCGTATTGAACAGAATACAGCACACCATCAGAGGGCTAACGTGGTGTCACTCAGTGATTTTATCAAATTGCATCCATGCACGTTCCACCACTCCGTCGAGCCTCTCGACGCTGATGACTGGCTTTGCAGTATCTCTCACAAACTGCGTTCCGCGCTGGTAGCGGAGGCTGACAAGGTCACCTTTGCTGCATATCATCTTGAAGGCCCCGCCAGTCTATGGTGGGAGAATTATGGAGCTATGTGCCCAGCGGGCCATGTCACTACTTGGGCTGAGTTCAGCGAGGCTTTCCGTGAACATCACATTCTGGAGGGTCTCATGGACCGTAAACGTGAAGAATTTTGCAGTTTCACCCAAGGCCGACTTTCTGTGGATGTCTATAGCAGGGAGTTTGGTAATCTCGCCCGATATGCAACTGAGGAAGTTTCTACTGACGCCAAGAAGCAAGCAAGGTTCCGTAAGGGCCTTAGTCCTGAGCTTCGCCGCGACCTCCGTCTGCATGAGTGCACATCTTTTCAGAAACTTGTCAACAAAGCCATCAGTGCTGAAACTGGTCAGACTGACTATGACGCAACACGCAAGCATGGCCGTGACATGGGTTCCTCATCCGGTGCTGGTCCTCAGAAGCGCCGCATGTGGGTGCCCAACACCGCCCTGCCACCCAGGTTCACACCGAGGCCATCTTTCCAGGTGCCTCGCCCTGTTCAACAGTCTGCACCGGCCAAGCCCTATGGGGGTCCAACCAACAATGCTCCTCCACGTACCAGTTCCGTGACTTGTTTCAAATGTGGGGAATCTGGTCACTATATGCGTGAGTGTCCCCAGACCAACCCCAACCAGTCTGCTAAAGCTGTTGGCCGTGGCAAGCCGATAGGAAAAATATCCCACGCCAAGCCGGTCACCGCTTCACGTGGCCATGTCAACTGTATCTCTGCCGAAGAAGCTCAAGAGGATCCCAACGTCGTTCTCGGTACGCTTCTTGTTAATTGCCACCCGGCATCTGTTCTTTTCGATACAGGAGCCTCTCATTCTTTTATATCTGAAAACTATGCTCGCTTGCATAACGTCGCATTCGGTGATATGCCAACCTCTATGGTAATTCAAACTCCGGGATCCAAATGGAAAACCTCTAGAGTAAGCCATGGAAATGAAATCCAAGTCGACAGACTTGTTTTTCTCGCATCTTTGATAGCCCTTAAATCTTCAGATATTAATATCATTTTGGGTATGGACTGGATGTCAGCTCATCAAGCCAAAATTGATTGCTTCTCTAGGACTGTTCAACTCACCCATCCTTCGGGGAAGATAGTCAATGTCTTGACCCGAATAGCCAAGCGACAATTATATTCTCTTAATGCCAGCCCCTTGCCAGACCTTGAGGACGTGCCGGTAGTCTGTGACTTCCCGGATGTCTTTCCAGAGGAATTGCCAGGTGTTCCACCTGACAGGGATGTTGAGTTCGTAATAGACCTCATTCCAGGAACCGTTCCGATTGCTAGAAGACCCTATAAGATGGCACCACTAGAACTAGCCGAGCTTAAGAAACAACTCGATGAATCCTTGAAAAAGGGTTTCATCCGCCCTAGTTCATCTCCGTGGGCTTGCCCCATCCTATTCGTCAAGAAGAAGGATGGTACGGACCGGATGGTTGTAGATTACCGACCTGTCAATTTGGTCACAATCAAGAACAAATATCCACTTCCCAGGATCAACGATCTGTATGATCAGCTCGCTGGATCCTCAGTCTTCTCCAAGATGGATTTGAGGTTGGGCTACCATCAAATCAAAATCAGAAACGGGGACATTCCGAAAACGGCCTTTGTTACTCGTTATGGCCAATACGAGTACACCGTCATGTCCTTCGGTTTAACCAACGCTCCAGCCACCTTTTCTCGGTTAATGAACTCAATCTTCATGGAGTATTTGGATAAATTCGTCGTAGTTTATCTCGATGATATACTCATCTACTCCAAGAACGAGGAAGAACATGCCGAACATTTAAGGCTAGTGTTGAAGAAACTTCGAGAGCATCGCCTTTATGCCAAATTTTCAAAATGTGAATTCTGGTTGTCAGAAGTGACCTATCTGGGTCATGTAATATCTGGTAAAGGTATTGCTGTTAACCCTGAGCGAGTTCAAGCCGTCCTTAATTGGACTCCGCCTGAATCGGTCAAGCAAGTTCAGAGTTTTCTAGGCTTAGCGAGCTATTGTCGTCGCTTTGTCGAGAAACTTCTCCAAGGTTGCTAAACCTCTAACCAAACTTCTCAAGAAAGATAAGAAGTTCGAATGGACTCCACAATGTGAGCACAGCTTTCAGGAACTGAAAAGACGCCTGACCTCTGCTCCCGTGCTGGTACCGCCAGACTTCTCCAAGGACTTTGTTATCTACTGCGACGCCTCGCGACAAGGACTAGGTTGCATTCTTATGCAAGATCGACACGTAATTTCTTACGCTTCACGGCAATTGCACCCACATGAGGAGAATTATCCTACTCATGTTCTAGAGCTTGCAGCCGTAGTCTATGCACTTAAGACCTGGCGACATTACCTCCTCGGTAATCGTTGCGAAATATTCACTGATCACCAAAGCCTGAAGTACATTTTCACCCAACCGGATTTGAATCTCAGGCAGAGACGTTGGGTTGAATTGATCACAGACTTCGACTTAGGAATAACCTACACCCCAGGGAAAGCCAACGTCATGGCTGATGCGCTAAGTCGTAAATCTTATTGTAACAACCTGATGTTACAACAAAGTCAACCGCTTCTCCATGAGGAATTTCGGAAGCTTAACCTTCACATTGTTCCTCAAGGTTTTCTTTCCACCTTGGTAGCAAAACCTACTCTCACAGATCAAATCATCGCTGCCCAAAAGCGAGATAAGGGAATATCTAAAATCAAAGAGAACATTGCTAGCGGAGGTGCTAGTTGTTTCTCCACTAATGATCATGGTGTTGTGTACTTTGAGAACCGTCTAGTGGTTCCCAAGAACCAGCATCTACGGCAGTTGATCCTTAAGGAGGCTCATGAATCTCCTCTCACCATTCATCCCGGTAGCACTAAAATGTATCAGGACCTACGCCAGAGGTTCTGGTGGACTAGGATGAAAAGAGAAATTGCTCAGTATATTGCTAATTGCGACGTCTGTCGTCATGTAAAAGCAGAGCACCAACGGCCTGCTGGCACCCTTCAACCCTTAGCTATTCCTGAATGGAAATGGGATAAAATTGGTATGGATTTCATTACCGGTTTTCCCAGGACCAAGAGAGGGAATAATGCTATTTTCGTCGTGGTCGATCGTCTTTCCAAAGTAGCCCATTTCTTACCTGTTCGTGAGAGTATAACCACTAGTCAGCTGGCAGATTTGTACATCTCCCGAATAGTGTCTCTCCATGGTGTTCCTTTGGAAATTAACTCGGATCGAGGAAGTCTTTTCACCTCTCGATTTTGGGAAAGTTTCCAAAATGCTATGGGAACCCGTCTCTCCTTTAGCACCGCTTTCCACCCTCAGTCAAGTGGTCAAGTGGAATGCGTCAACCAGATTCTAGAAGACATGCTTCGAGCCTCTGTTATCTCTTTCGGAATGGACTGGGAGAAGTGTCTTCCATTTGCCGAATTCGCTTACAACAACAGCTATCAATCTAGCTTGGGTAAAGCCCCTTTTGAAGTTCTCTATGGACGACGATGTCGAACACCCCTTAACTGGTCAGAGACCGGGGAAAGACAATTCTTTGGCCCGGATATGATTCAGGAAGCAGAAGAACAAGTTCGTATCGTTCGTGAAAAGTTGAAAACAGCCCAATCTCGTCAAAAGAGTCAATATGACCGAAAACATAGGGCTATGACTTTCGAAGTTGACGAGAAGGCTTATCTTCGGGTCACCCCTCTGAAGGGAACCCATCGTTTCGGTATCAAAGGCAAATTGGCTCCTCGTTACATTGGACCTTTTCGCATTCTCGCCAAACGAGGAGAAGTTGCCTACCAGTTGGAACTACCTCCGCACCTCTCCAGAGTTCACGATGTCTTCCATGTTTCTCAACTCAGGCGTTGCTTCTCGGATCCTATCCGTGGAGTGGACCACGAAACGCTTGATCTCCAAGATGATCTTACATATCGAGAGTACCCCATTCGTATCCTCGATCAGGCCGAACGTACCACGCGACGTCATAATATCAAGTTTCTCAAGGTTCAATGGTCGCACCATTCTGAGGATGAAGCAACTTGGGAAAGGGAGGATCGTCTTCGACTTGAATATCCCGCCTTCTTCCTGGAGGAACCCAAATCTCGGGACGAGATTCTTTTGAGTGGGGGTGAGTTGTCACACCCTAGCTAGTCATGCATTAGAGTGTTGCATCATGTTTACTCTTTCATCAGAAACTTGAAATGGGGATGACAGAACCCCCAGTCCCCTCTGAAACCAACTAGGGTTACTAAAATAATTTTCAATGAACCTGAAATGCCCTTCTAAAATGCCCATCATTTTGCCTTGGTTCAGAACCTCTGCCAAAAGTGGTGCACATTTTTCTAGGCCATCCTAGGGTTTTTGAATTAAATCATAGATATTTGAATTTGGGCATTTAAAATAATATAAAATATTTAAATGCTCAAATATCTCCAAACTAAAATGTTTCATGTTGGAAATAATCCAACTATGGGCCAGGAATAGTTTGGTGATTTTTGAAGTTGCCTAGGTATTTTATTAAATTCAACAAAGTTGCAGATATATTAAATAAAACAGAAACAGAAAAAAAGGGGAAAACTTACCTGTCGCCCACCAGCCAGCCCACCTGGCCGGCCCAGCCCGGCCACCGCTCCAGCGAGCTGCTTGGCTTGCCAGGCAGGCAGCCAAGGTGCTCGGCGGCGGCACCGCAGCTCGCCACGCAGCTGCTCGCCGCCTCGCCGCCTCCCTCGCCCGGCTAACGCCGTGAACCGGCCTCCCTCTCTCCCCCGAACCCCCCAGACACCCCCTCTCCTCTCCAGCTCCTCCCCCTCGCACGCCCCAGCCATGGCCGACGCCATCGCCGCCACCCCCTCGCCGTAGCCACGCCCTCCGTCCACCCCACGCCGTGCCACCGTGTCCAGGAGCTTCGCCGCCGTCCACTTCATCGAGCTAGCCGAGCCCCGTGTGCTCGAGCGGCCCGAGACCACCGCACCGACCTCGCCCGAGCTCGCCGTCGCCGGAGATCCCTTTCAACGCCGTCGCTGCCTCAGCTCGTCCCCGACCCCGCCGGTGGCCTCTACGGGAGCGCTGTGAGCCTAGCTACTCCTCCGACCTTCTCTCTCTCATTCCCGAGCCGTGTAGCCACCGCACGAGGATCACACGCCCGCACCGTCGCGGACCTCGTCGCCGACGTGCTTCCGGCCACACTCCGGCCACAAGATGGTGTCCATCTTGCTCACCGAGTCCCACAGCACCTAGCTAGCCACTCCACGAGCCTCACCGACCCCTCTAGCGCCAAGTTCATCCTCGACCGAACCCCGGTGGCCGCCAAAGTCGTCGCCGGCGCCAACTCCGGCCACCCCGACCCCAACGGACTCCGCCAAGAGCTGCGGGTTGTCCTCAGCTCCACTCCGGTGGTCTCCGCGGTCCATTTGGTGGCCGAAATGGCCAAAACCACTCCCGCCGCCGCGTCGGGCTCGCCGGCGGCTAAACGCCGGCAGCCGACTTTGACTTTGACCACGGGTGGGCCCTGGTTGACTTCCCTGAGTCAATGACAGGTGGGGCCCAGCCCTGCTAATTATACAGGATTAGTTTTAATTAAATCTTAATTAAAATAATCACCCTGACATGCGGGACCCACTGTCAGGTTTGACCCAGACCTGTTCCGTTGACCTGCTGACGTCACACTGACGTCAGGCTGACGCAGTAATTGATTTTCTGGATTTAAATTTAATCAGGAAATTCCAGAATATTATTTAAACTTCAAAAATTCATAACTTTTATTCTGTAACTCCAAATTGGACAAATTATATATGAAAAATGATCAGAAAAATCCAATCTATCCATCTGTACTATTTTCATGCATGATCAAACAAGTTAAATTGATGTTTTAAGCAGAACAAGGAAAAGCACTTTAAAAGGCCATGTTTGAGTTTGAAATTTGAATCTTTGATTCAAATTTGTTCAAACCCTTCTGGTTTTAGTTGCATTAGCCCAACACACTCATATTGCCATGTTCCATGCATGCATCATATTGTCGCATATTGTTTGGTGATGTTTGTGCATCGCTGTCCTTTACGACAGGTTCTGCCTCCGAGGAGTACCGTGATTACCCTAACGAAGAACCGTATCAGTGCATCGAACCATCAGGCAAGCAACCAACCATTTGATCATATCGATACAATCCCATGTTCTTGCTCCTGCTCTCTTTTACTGCATTAAGACAACGCGTTTCAAACTGCTGTGTGCTACGGTAGTTGAACCCTTTTCCTCTGCATGACCTGTCATTGCCACAGTAACTAGATGAAACCCACTAGCATGTGTAGGAGTTGATTGAGCCATATGTATGTGTTGTTCCTACCTTGCTATGCCTGCTATGCTTAGAGTCGTGTCAGGTCTGGTTCATCTGGGTGATGGGCTAGAGTGAAATGCTTATGTCGGTAATGAGAGTGGTGTGGTGAACACGATTTGGTAAAGGTATCGATGAGAGGCCATGTAGGAGTACATGGTGGGTTGTTTCATTGAAGCCGACCTTAAGCACTGAGATCTGTATGTGTGATTTAAGAATCAGCTACTACCATGCATTGGGCCCGAAACCAATGGACCCTCTCGGCTTCTTATTCACCCTAGTTCTCCGTCCAGGAGTTGCAAGTAGTTTCTGGTGTTTGTAGCCTACTGGAGGCCGTGGACAGCGCTGACCGTAGGGGTGGGCTGTGATGCAGTAGGTACGTGGCCGGGTGTACCGAATACCCGTTAGGTATCTCGGGAACCCTGTTCACATCGTTCGGGGCCGTATGGGAAACCTCGGCCGGACTCCCTGCGGATGGAACCTGAATAGGCGATAAACCTGGACTAGAGGCTTAAGTGTTTAGGTAGGTCGTGGTCTACACCCACGTCGGCTTTCGCTTGAAGTCTGCCGAGCACATGTCGTGTGCAGACGCTAAGTGGTGAAAACATGTATGAAGAAGTACACCCCTGCAGGGTTAACATGATCTATTCGAATAGCCGCGTCCGCGGTAAAGGACTACTTGGTTGCCTATACAGTTCATAGACAAGTAAATGGAAAACTACTAAAAGCCTCAAGATAAGTGTGAGTGCCGAGGATGGCTCTTCCGTAGGAAGACGGAGGTGGATCCTCGGTAGTGTATTGAAGTGGTGAGTAGTGGACTCGTGTGCGCAAAACCATTTCAAGTTGGAGTATCGTAGGATAGCCTAGCCAAGAGTCAAAGCTGGCTTGCTGCAATAACTCCACCAACCCTTCTTGATACTATGCATGTATGTAGGATCTGATGTAAGTCTTGCTGAGTACCTTTGTACTCATGTTGCTATAATCTACATTTTTACAGAAGACGCTGCAACCCCTTCTGATGGGTTCTATGTAAACGTTGACATCAACGAGTAGGCTAAAGACCCAGGTGGTGACCCTGAGCTTGTGAAGGACCACGTAGTATAGCTAGGCTTTCCAAGCCTCTTTTATTTTACTAGTTGTCTGTACTCAGACAAGTTACTTCCGCTGCTGGTTTGTATGACTGTATGACTTGTATGTGGGGTCGTGAGACCCGTACCTTTGTGTATGTTATGTATGGCTCACTGAGCCTTAAATAAAGTACTTGTGTCGTAGAGTCATGTTGTGATGCTTCGTTGTATTTGCACATATCGAGCATATTGTGTGTATGATTGAAATGCTTGGTATGTGTGGGATCTGACTATCTAGTTGTTTATCTTTAGTAGCCTCTCTTACCGGGAAATGTCTCCTAGTGTTACCGCTGAGCCATGGTAGCTTGCTACTGCTCTGGAACACTTAGGCTGGCCGGCATGTGTCCTTCTTCGTTCCTGTGTCTGTCCCTTCGGGGAAATGTCACGCTTTGAGTACCGGAGTCCTGTTAGCCCGCTACAGCCCGGTTTACCAGAGTCCTGCTAGCCCAGTGCTACAGCCCGGACTCACTTGCTGATGACCGACACGTTCGAAGCTGGGTCATGGATGCCTGTCCCTGTAAGTCTGTGCCACTTTGGGTTTACGACTAGTCATGTCAGCCCGGGCTCCTTATCATATGGATGCTAGCGACACTATCATATACGTGAGCCAAAAGGCGCAAACGGTCCCGGGAAAAGGTAAGACGACACCCGTGGGGATACCGTGCGTGAGGCCGCAAAGTGATATGAGGTGTTACCGGCTAGATCGATGTGACATCGAGTCGGGGTCCTGAAAAAAACAATGTACCGAGTCTAATTGATGTGGCCATGCAATCAGACTGATTTTGCAACCAGAATAGCAGAATAACTGAATAGGCATCCAGAATAGAAGAATTATTGGGGACAATGTAATACAACCATACTCCCTCCGTCCGAAATATGTCTAGATACATCCTCTTTTATCCACTTTGATGACAAGTATTTCCGGACGGAGGGCTTCTTAATTAATTGACGAGGCAACTCCAATTCGGAAAAAAGGCAGACATAAACATAACCGTACAACGACACAAATATACAACAAATTTGGAAGACGACGTTTGGATATACACCACGTGATACGAGAACATATGTACTACTCCCTCCGTCCGAAAATATTTGTCGCGAAAATGGATATAAATGGATGCATCTAAAACTAAAATACATCTAGATACATCCATTCCTCGGACAAGTATTCCCGGGCGGAGGGAGTACTATCTTGGAGCAACAACACCGGCGAATGAATCGGGACATGAGTCACATAACCTTTACATTTATACGGAGTAGGACTCAAACATGCACAAACCAAATTGGCGGGCTTGGTTCATCGAGCTCTAGTACGTTCCTAGATCACGCACGCATCCGGCTAGTTTCCTGACGATGAGAGGGAGGCCGTACCTGGGCCGCAGCGTGAGAAAGCTGCTGGGCTTGTGCACGTACCGAGGAGAGAGTGAGAAGGAAAACCTCTTGACTTCGGCGCCTCACGTGACTGACCTATCGCTAGCACTGCGAAACCTACCCTAGCCGCCAATGGCGACTAGGGTTTACCTACTCTGCCGGCGTCCAGCCGGCGCTGAGTCTTCCCTACCGTCCTCTTCTTCTACCCATCACCTCTGATCGCTCTGGACCCTCGGGCTGACCAGGGGGATAGCTTGCCTATCTTCCCGGCCTTGGGGTTGGGGGCTCGACGAGGAGGGTAGATTGGTTCTACCAGCAGTGGTGGCTGATGCTTTTTCGGCCATGGACATGTTGATGGGCAATGAGCAGGTTGTCCCTGCCGCTCACAAGGATCTGCACGATGGTGTATATCTACAGCTAGTTCTGTTGCTGCACCCCCACCCCTGGCTATCTTTGTCACACCACGAGAGAGGAAGAAGCTCAAGAAAGGAGCAAGTGCAGGAATAGAAGATGGTTCTGATGGGCATAGTGAGAGTACAATCCAGAGTTTGGTGGCCTCCCAGGTGGAGAGCCGCCGTGCCTAATGTATACCTTGTGTTGGAACTGTCGGGGGCTTGGCGACCCCGTGACAGTTCGAGAATTGTGCAACCTCGCGCGGGAATGTGCGCCGACGATCCTTTGTTTTGTGGAAACGCAAATTGCAAAGTATCGGGTGGCACTACAAGAAATATGCTATCTTGTGACCTCCACTATTGGTCACTGAAAGGTCACTGTTTTCAATTTGTGACCTTTTTGTGACCAAAATCAGAAGGTCAAAAGTTGAGGGTCGTAAACTGACTATAACGACCTTTCTTCTGGAATGGTCGTAGACGTTTATGACCAAAAAAAAGGTCGTAGATTTTACGACCAATTATTTTGGTCACTAGCAATCCGACCACAACACGTCAGATCTACCGTGGCAAGCTGACGTGGCATAATTACGACCAAATGAAAAGGTCGTAAAATAGAATCAGCCCGGTCCATTTCAGCCGTCTACATGGGCCAAGCCCAATAATTCGGCCTAATTTTATTTCTATCTTTATTTTGCTTATGTGTATGGGCCTGGCCCAATAATTTGGCCTTTTATTTTCTGGGAATGGAGCCTTTTTCTGATGAATTTTTTTTATAGTCCACTATTTTTTTGGGCCACAACCTTTTTGGTCTAGTTCGAATTTGGGCCTTGGCCTTTTTATTTTCTGCTATGCAGCCTTTTATAAAAAAAATTCTTACATTCATTTCCTTTTTTAGGCCCAAGCCTTTTTGGTCTAATTCTTGTTTGGGCCTTGGCCTTTTTAGAGCCCAAGTTCTCATTTTGCATAACTTCACATAAAATAAACAATAAACAGAAAGGCCCAGGTGCACAAGTGATCCACAAGCCCAGGTGCACAAGTGATCCACATAACTTCACAGAAAATAAACAATAACTCCACAACTTCACAAGTGATCCATAACTTCACAGGTTCACAAGATCACATAACTTCACAGGTAGCAATGCAACAAAATGCTCAAAGACAAACTTCACAGGTTCAAACTAGGTTCACAGCCATCAAACTAGATAGCAATGCTCAAGTTCAAAATGCTCAAACTACCATCAAAGCAGCACAGCCATCAAACTGCCTTAGCTCCAAAGAGAGCCATCAAGTGGGCTAACTTCTCTTCCTGTTCTTGAGACTTCTTGCGCAGCTGCTCAAGTTCCTTGTCACATGCAGCTTCAGATTCTTCTGCCTTCATATTGATTGCCGCCAATTCTTCTTGCACCAGGTCAGCTTGAAGCTCGGACCTCTGCAGCTTCTGCTCAAGGTCACGAACATGAGCAAATACTTCAGCAGTTGCTTTGCGGGAGTTGTTCCTAGATGGCTGGAGCCCAACATTCGTGAGGAATGTGCTTTGCTTGACAGATTTCAACAGCACTTCTTCGACAATTTGAACAGTAGACTTTGGCTCTTCACCTTCTGGTACCGGCGCGTCCTTCATTTCTTCCATCTCAAGCTAGCATATGGAGGAAAATGATAGGCATTAGTGGAGAAACCAAACCAGCACACAAATGGATTATTTGAAGTAACCAAACCAGCAAACAAAATCTATACAAGAAGATGATGACTAGTGACCTGGAGACATGCAATTGGAACAATATGATCGCTTCATTAAGCCTAGAATGGTGGTTCTATATAAGATGGCTTCCTGACTAACATTCAGATCAAATTTCATCATGTCATAAAAAATGCAAAAAATAGCATCAAAGTTGTTCTAATATGTTCATTAAGCCTAGCATGGAACTATAAGCATGGAACTATCAAACAACATCAAAGCATGTGAACTGGCTCCGAATCAAACAACATCAAATCATCAAAGCATCAAAGTTGGCATGGACAAAGCTGGCATCAAAGCTGGCATGAATCAAACAGGGCATGGACAAAGCATGGAGTGACTTACTATAGCAGTCTTGACTGGCTCCGAAAACCCGTGCTTCTTGCTGTTGTGGGTGGCCTTAAACAAGTCAATCGCAGACAGCTGCTCACCCTTACGCTCTTCTTTCTGAAATGTTTTTCAACAAAAATCAAAATGTTATTCAGCAAGAATCAGAAATGTTATCCAATGAGGATCAAACAGTAAGGTCTCTAGAGAAAAGTTCTCACAGTGGCAAAAATGTGTGCTGTGCCTCGAACCAGTTCTGTGATTGTACACGACTTTTTCTCGATTCATCTTGTTCGACACACAGGTTTCCTACAAAAAAGCATACTGTCAACATGATCTAGCACTAGCATATCATGTGTAGAACATAAAGCATCAATCAAAGCAGAGACAAACCTTGTGTCTTGGGGTAGATCAGGTACCGGAGACTTGATGCTGACTTTATTTGCGGCTACGGTATCAAAATACTTCTTCTTGATCTGATGGCGTTTGTTCTTTGAATTTTTCTGCAGAATATCTTTGCACGCGGTCTTGATGGTTTCCGAGTCCGTGTTCATCTCAAAATTTGCCTACCAAGACAACAAACAAGGTAGGAACAATATTAGTGATCATGCATAGGTGTAACAGAAAATAGATAGCACATTAACTATGAAACAAGTAGCTTACAACAACTTTCCCAATGTAGTTCTCCAATGGACTAGCATTTTTTGTATAGCTTGAAGTGAGGAAGAACCGGAAGATGGTTTCTTGCAACGAGTCCACACTCAGAAGCAAGCTTTGCTGATTGCAGAGGCTTCTCTGGACGCTTCAGCCCTTCGGCAATTTGGATAGGCACCTTGCTACCAAGCGACTTGGTGATCCTCTCTAGCCCTTTGCCCTTTCTAGGTCTAGTCTTGGTAGTCATTGCATCTGAAAATGAAATTGGACTCATAAATTAGAATAGAAATCGACAAATGTAGGAATTGACAAAAGCATACATGATCATTCCATTTGGAAAATGCACTAGTAAAAGATAGCATTGCAAAGGTCAACTTGCCTGATTGAAGCACAAGATGTTGTTCTTCTTCATTGATGACACCATTCCTGTCAATAGAAGGTGCAATAGGGCTGAGGTCTGTGTGGACAGTGCCTGCTTCATCAATGCAGATGGTTCCTCCTTCATCTAGGCAGACAGTGCCACTTCCATTCATGCTGAGAGTGGTTCCTTCATCCATGGGAGGCAACTCATCACCCATTTGCATCGAGGTCTCAGAGTCCATGTGCAGCAGACTTTCCTGATGGTCCATCGCAGTCGCCATCTTTACTTTCTGCCTTGTGACTCTATCAAGGGCAGGTTCATCAGGTTCTAGGATCCTCTTTTTTTGTCCTGGAGCTGGGGCCATCACCCTTCCTGGAGGCATTGCAGCAGATGTTTCTGAGCTCTTCTTCTTCTTGCTGACTGTCTTCTTAACATCAGGCCTCTTCGTCCTCGATTCCTTCAGTGCCTCGTATAAACAGCACGGAAAAAAGCATTAGATCACAAGAGAAATATGTGATCACAAGGAATAACATAGCATAAGAGAACCCCAGCCCTCCAAGCAAGACAGAGTTTGCACCTTAACAGTCTTGCTCACTACAACATCATCCACTTCCTCTCCATCAATAACTTCATCCTCCTTAGGATTGTACTCTGGGTCATCATTGATAACTCCACTACCTTCTTGAACCTCATCACTTCTACCTTCTCGTACATCATTTGTTTTCCTAAGCATCGACGCTATTGCACCGATGCCAAGGGACTGGAACAGCCGATTGTTCCTCATGATATTTCTAGCCCTAACCTTCTCGTACTCGGTGAGAGACTCTTCTTTGCATGATAAAGGAAACGTAACTATTAGGTGAATGTTTGGAATGCATGGATAGACAGCCAAACATATCTTATGAAATTTTATTATCATTTAATCCTAGTTATTCAGGTAAGGAAGACTAACAGCACACAGGCACAATTAAGCCAGCTTATTTAGATTGCAGCAATGCATTTCACTTAGCATATTAAGACACAGATTTTATGAAACTGACAGTATAACCACAAGGAGCAAGTTGCATACCAACGGTTGGCCTCACGTTTGACCTTGTCATCCTTGCCATGGATGATCTTGAGGTGGTTCTTGCAAAATAGAATAAACAACAATCAGATACAACAGGGATAAAGTAAAATGATGCACTTGTATCAATAAAGGAAAGCATTTGGACCAACATGCACATACACTGATGTACTGTTATTAATTAAGCAAACATGTAAGTGCACTAAACAAGCATGCATGTACAGTGGAAATATATGTACACTAAACAAGCAAGCAAGCAAAGTGCTACTGATAGAAACAAGCAAGCAATGATGGAAATTGAAAAGAAGCAAGCAAATACTATTGATACAAACCCTAATTAATAAGCAAGCAAGTAGCTTCTTCTCCATGTGCTACTGATACAAGCAAGTACTGCTGATGGAAACCCTAATTAAGCATGTATGCTTGCAAGCAACATGTATGTTAGCAAGCAAGCAACATGAACTAGTGAATTGGTGTCATGTACACATGCTTAGATAGTCTGACAGCAAGCAAGCAACATGAACTAGTGAATTAGTAAAGCATGAAACAACAGTACTTGCAGAAGTACAAAAGCAGATGAAAAAATTATTCTCAACTACTCAATAAAGTTCCAGGTCTTTGCAACAACAACAAAAAAAGGCGAGAGGGCCACACGGGACGGCCTCTATGCTGATAAAGAAATGCTCATCTGAATCATGCAATTCCACTATAGCTTGGTGACTGAACACAGCACCATCTACTTACTGTATGCGGCTTACATCATGACAACATTCACTTGGCCATACATCTCATCAGAGAGATACGGCATGAACATCAGGTTCAGAAACATCAGTGACACAGCGCCCCACTCACAAGAGAACATCCGTATTGCAAGTTTAGTATTTTTGCTAGTTGGTAGGCCACATTTGATGATGTGACACGGAGGTCTCCCATTTTTTTGATTTTTTTTTGAATTTTTTATGGTGTTTTCAAAAACCGGCCAATTTCGTCGTGGCGGCCGTCCATGGCTAGGGTTTGAGGCGTGCCAATCTGTTGTCAATTCTATGATGAAATGCCTACCTTGTAGCCGCTTCACGAAAAAACACATGTCTTTAGCATTCAAAAAATGAAAAATAGTTTTTGAATTTTTTACAATGTTTTCAAAAACCGTCAGATTTCGTCACGGCGGTGGCGGTCATCCGTGGCTAGGGTTTGAGTCATGTTTTTAGCATTCAAAAAATGAAACTTATATTGTTTCATACATGAGCATGCACAAAACCCCATAATTTTATCTTTCATCCATGAGCATGCATAAAAAATTCCAATTCCCATCAATTACCAAACTAAATATTCATTTTTAAGAAATTGACATGTTTAGATGACACTGTCATACAACATCCATGAGCATGCACAAAATTAAACCTGACATACTTAACATTGACATGTTCAGATTACACTAACAAGCTTAAACCCAACATGCTTAACATTGCCACTTCATTTTCTTAACATCTTCACTCCTCCTTCTTCTCCTTCATCAACCTGATGCGCTCAGAGTGGCGAATCCCAACGCGGATGTACTCCTCTACCACAATTGGCATGGTCCTGTCACCCAGCTGTGGAATCGTCGGTGCCACTACCATCACGAGGTCATCGCCAGGCACCACCATCATGAGGTCAGCGTCAGGCACCACAATCGCGAGGTCGTCGTCAGCCACCACCATAGCAAGGTCGTCGTCAGCCACCACCATAGCAGGGTCGTCGTCAGCCACCACCATAGCAAGGTCGTCGTCAGCCACCACCATAGCAAGGTCGTCATCCCCGCTCTGCTCCTCTTCTTGCCCACTCTGCTCCTCGTCATCCCCGCTCTGCTCCTCGTCATCCCCGCTGCTGCTCCCATTGCCTGGCCAAATGCAACAAAGTGTGAACATGGTGTTGTCGTCGTGCTGGTAGAGGAAGCCAAAAGGATAGGAAGAAGAGAGGCAGAGAGCTTACTGGCATCATCGTCGTGCTGGTAGTACATGCGGCACATGGTGTTGTCGAACATCTTCACAGTGAACATGGCGTCGCTGTCGTAGCGGAAGACAAGGAAGTACCCGAGCTGTAGCTCATGGGCGCGGGCGAAATGCTCCCAGCCGGGCCCTAGGTACATGTGGCCTTCACCATCGAACACCACCGACACGTCCCACAGCCTGTGAAGCCCGCTGTCGGCCTCCCGCAGCTACACTTTGTGGGGCTCACGGCCAGCGAGCATCTTCGCAAACTTGTGAGGCAGCCTCTACAGCGAGGGTCAAGCAGTGGTTAATTGTGGCAATCAAGCACTAGACAGCAGAGTGATGATAAAGAAATGAGTGATGATAAACATACCTGCCTACTGCAAGATTTCTCAATTACGATCACGAAGAACTCGAAACCTTCCAAGCCAGCCATCTCACTTCTCTGAAAAGCAACATCAATAGCATAGTAAACTAACACTGCAACAACAACATCATCAGGTGACCACCAACATCAACAACACTAAAATCTACTATAAATTGACCAAAACACAGCAATATAAATTGACCAGAACCATATCTATTATAAATGGACCAATAGTGTATAGCTACATAGCAGGAAATACTTCATGCAAGAAAATTATAGCAGGAAATACTTCATGCATCATCAAGAGATTATGATCATTTCTGACATTGGCCTTTCTCAACCTTTTGAGCTACCATAATCACATTACATGATGCACACATATGCAAACTTGACAGCATAATGCTCATACAAGTGTCTCATACAAGTGTCTCATACTTGCTGCCTTATCTAATTCTCATACAAGTGTCTCATAATTACATTTCTGACACTGCCTGATAATGCTCATACAAGTGTCTCATACTTGCTGCCTTATCTAATTCCTTAACTGAATCCTTAACTGAATACTTGACAGCATAATCCTTAACTAAATCAATTCCCACAAATCAAACCCTAATCTAATCCAACCCTAATATAATCTAATGCAGTCCCAATCAAACCCTAACCAAATCAAACCCTAATCCAATCCTTATCTAATCTAATCCAATCTAGGCGACGGCAGGAACCCTAATCTAACCAGCAGCAGAAAACTAATCCAACCAGGAAGGAGAGAGAGCGGAAGCATTCATACCTTGGGAGAGAGAGGAAGGAGTCGGCGGTGGTGGGAGAGGAAGGAGTAGGTAGCGGTGGGAGAGGAAGGAGCCGGTGGCGGTGGGGAGGCCGGCGGTGGGAGAGGAAGGAGCCGGCGGCGGTGGGCAGCGCCGTCGATGGAGAGGAGGAGCAGGTCGAGTGGTTAGGAGAAGTGGGGAAAAGAGAGGGAGCGGGTCCACTTATCAGAGAAGTGGGGAAAAGAGAGGGAGCGGGTCGACTGGGTTGATATATTAAAAAGGGTGGGCAAAACATGTGAAATAACAGCCTCTTCCTAGCCCAGTGGTCGAAACACAGTGAAATAAGCGCCAGGTCGTGGGTTCGAGCCCCCGCACGTGCAATTTTTTTGGCCGCGCGCATATTTTGGGTAGCTTGGGTACAATGGCAAAATGGCCCACTTGTCAGCGAGTGGGTCAAGTGGCCCACTTGTCAGTGAGGTGCGTGCTTGATACTTGACTAGTTTGATATATTTAAAAGGGTTGGCATAGAGTGGAAGACCAGTAATCTCTTCCTAGCCCAGTGGTAGTAACATAGTGAAATAAGCGCACGGTCGTGGGTTCGAGTCCCCGCAGGTGCATATTTTTTGCTCACTGAAGCAAAATTCAGTTAAACATTCAGTTCTGACCAAAATTCAGTTAAAAAATAGCATCTTCAGCTCCATGCCATCAGAACACAACATCTCAATTCAGTTCAAAAAAACTTCATGAAACATAACATCTCAATTCAGTTCAAAATAGCAAGCATAGCAGCTACAAAAACTACATTTTGCTCCATATTACAAAAACTACATTTTGCTGCTGGAATCTTAAAACATCATTTTGCTCCATATTGCTACAGCCATCAGGATCACCATTTTTCTACAACCATCAGGATAACATCATTTTTCTCCTAGAATCTTCAAGCATTTTTCTACCTGGAGAGAAGATTGATCACATCAGGTCACATAGATACCAAAACAAAGAACATGAAGTAATAGTATTTACCTTTGCCAGTCCATTCGCTACTCATCATCGTCGATACGAAAACAAGGAACTCTATGCACACTCCTGTTTTCCTCATCATCACTACAATATTGCAGCATAGTATGATCAGTCCGGTTTTCCTCATCCTCGCTCTCATGTTCATCCGCTACCACCTTTCTTCTTTTCTTGATGCCTTCAACTGTTGCAGCACCAACGATCACACGTTCCCGGTCCCTTCGCACTCTGCTTTGCACCGGAACTTCCATAGAGTCATCATCAGCTTGCAACGGAACTTTCGTAGAGTGATCATCTTGGTATGTTAGTCCACCATCACCGGGGCCCTTTTCCACTTCTGTTTCAGTCACACTCCACAAGTGTCTGTGCTCAAAGTTTTGCACAACTCGCCATTTTCCGTGCAAAAGAGTGTCTGTCAAATAAAACACCATTGTTGCTTGTGTTGTTAGAATAAAGGGATCACTCTTATACCAGCACCTTGCAGTGTTGATGCTTTTGAAGTGGCCATCATATTTGACAAAAGAGTCTCTCTTCTTCTTGCTACCAAGCTCAAACCAGTCATAGCGAAATAAGACAACCGAGCGATGGATGCCACCACTAGAGTTGTACTGCAACTCTACGATGCTTCTCAACTGACCATAGAAGTCAATGATCTCACGATCATGTGACCCCTCAGTGACGATTCCACTATTCTGTGTCTTCCTTTTTTCCTCGCGGTCAACAGTGTGGTACCAGACACCGTCAGCAATGCATGCTGAATACACTCTCACTCGCTTATCCGGTAAGCATGCCAAAGCAAATAGATCATCACTGACCTTCTTCTCCTCATGCAACTTTCCAATCTGCACAAATAAACCATTTAGCAAACAATGGTATTTAACAATTGGTGAATAACACAGAGAACATAAAACATGTGGCTAAAGATCTCACATGATTCTTAAACCACTTAGCAAACCCCTTGGCAACCCTTTTATCAACATGGATATTGCTTTGTTCCTGATTTAACTCTTCCTTGCGTTTCCTGCAATGCCAACAAAACATGTGAATTAAAACATTAGGCTGGTGCCAACCCAAGCAAAAAAATATATATAATGAGTGCACAAGATATAACGTACTCATTATATGGTAGATCCTCGGCGCAATTGCTGAGCACAAACCAAACCATCTTGTCATACTCATCACCAGCCTCCAAGTATTGTGAGTCTCCAAGAAAGTTCACACCATGGTTGAAAACAGAGACATCACCACTTTGCGAATCAGACCGCTCTCTATTTCTGCCCGGCCGGTTCCATCTTGTTTCCACATCGCCAAAGTATCTAGAGCAAAACATCAAGCACTCGTCAACGACATAAGCTTCAGCAATCGAACCTTCAGGTCTTGCCGTGTTTCGCACATAACGCTTACAAGTAAGCAGCCTTCTTTCGATTGGGTACATTCAACCGTATTGCACAGGGCCTCTAAGCATTGCCTCTTTTGGTAAGTGCACCACCAAATGGACCATCACGGTGAAGAAAGCTGGAGGGAAAATCTTCTAGAGCTTGTAAAGAATAATTGGGATTTCTTTTTCAAGTCTTTCCAGGACAGTTAACTTGAGTGTTTTGCAGCACAGTTCTCTAAAGAAATTTCCCAGCTCAGCAACCGCTTATATATATCCTTGTCCATGATTCCTCGGAGGCCCGCCGGTAAAATCCTTTGGAGGAGGATGTGACAATCATGAGTTTTCAGTACGGAAAGCTTGAATCCATCAGAAGTAACACACTTTGCTAGGTTAGCAGCATAACCATCTGGAAATTTCACCGCTCTTAGGAATTCACAGAATGCAAGCTTTTGTTCTTTACTCATTGTATAACATGCTCATGGCATTTCAAATGAATCTTCATCTTCATTGTGTTGTAGATGCAAATCTTCTCTTATGCCCATGTCCTCCAAATCAAGCCTAGAACTAACCATGTCCTTTGTCTTCCCTTCAATGTTCAGAAACGTCCCTAGCAGATTCTCGCATATGTTTTTCTCAATGTGCATTACATCGAGATTATGCCTTAATTTCAGATCAGCCCAGTATGGCAGGTCCCACAAACAAGACCTCCGGTCCCAACATTGACCTTCCTCACGCTTTCTTTTCTTTGCCAGCTTTCCTGGTCTCACATCTTTCACCTTTTCAAGTTGCTGCTCCAGCTCTTCTTTAGTGAATTCAGCTGGCTTGTCACGGGTTTCATTCTCACCATTAAAATCTTTGCTTCTTCGCCAGCGATGGTTTCGGGGAAGAAAGCGGCGGTGCCCAATATAGCAGATCTTGCTCCTTATTCTCTTTGAGCAAGGGTCTTTGTCACAATGGACACAAGCCTGATAACCCGCTGTGATCCTCCCAGACAGAGTGTGCAGAGCCGGAAAATCATGGATGGACCATATGATTGCAGCATGTAGATTGAAATTTTCTTCCGGACTCAAAGCATCATATGTAGGTACACCAGTCCAGAGCTGGAGCAGTTCTTCTACGAGGGGCTCCATAAAGAGATCAAAATCCTTTCCTGGAGACTCTGGACCCGGGATAAGCAATGACATCATGAAGTTGGACTGATCCATGCATGCCCATGGTGGCAGGTTGTACGGCACCACAAAAACTGGCCACATGCTATAAGACGTGCTCATGTTCCCAAACGGATTAAACCCATCTGTGGCAATGCCAAGTTTTATGTTCCTTGGATCTGCAGCAAAATCTATATGTATACGGTCAAACTCTTTCCATGCCTCTCCGTCCGCTGGATGGCTCAGCTCATTGTCCACAGGTTGCCGCTTCAGCTTGTGCCACTATACCTCACGCGATGATTACTTCGAGATGAACATCCGCTGCAGCCTTGGTATCAAGGGAAAGTGCCTCAGTACCTTCTCCGGTATTGACTTCTTCCCATCAGCATCTTTCCACCTAGATGCATTGCATTTTGGAAAGTTGTCATGCTTTGCTAAATCCTTCCGAAACAAGACACAGTTATTTGGGCACACATGTATTGACACATAACCTAACCCCAGCCTGCGGATTATGCTCAATGCTTCATCATAAGATCTAGGAACACAACTATCAGGGAATTGCAAGCTCAAAAGACGGAGTATTGCGTTGAATGAGGCATTGCTAATCCGGTAGAAAGACTTGATGTGGAGTAACTTCACGGTGAAGGTAAATCTTGAAAATTTACCCCCTTCATGAGCTGCGCGCTTCGCCTCCTCTAACACCTCAGCAAACAACGACTTCTGTCCATCAGCATGATCTTCAGCATCGTACAAATCCTTCAATAGGTCAGGAATCCTATCATCTTCATGCCCATCCTATTCCTCCAAAATAGCATTATCTCGCAAAACCTTTTCCATGAAATCAGTGCCAGCATCACCACCACCCATCATATGAGGGGCCTCTGTATCAGCTTCAAAATGTTTAGGTTGACTGTCCAAAGGTTCTCCATGATATATCCATCTATCATATGTGCTGGACATCCCATTAAGAAGCAGATGATCTTCCACTCTTCCTTGAGCCATTCTTGGACGGTTGAGGCATTCGCAGCATGGGTAAAGAATGTGAGCATCTTTGGCAAAATTTGCCCAAACAAAGGCCATGAAATCATCAACTCCTTTCATATGTTCTTTCGAGAACTTTCTAACTCCTTTTCTAATCCAGCTTCTGTCCATCTGCCAAAGACAACAAATTGTTGCAACTTAGCAAATCAATCTAAGTGCATCAACTTTATATGCTAACTGCCTAAGCACAACATTCAGATATTTTCAATAAGAATATATGCTGCCACTAAGAACTATTTTGGTTAAACCACCAACAATAACAGCACTGTAAATTTACGTGAATGCCATTTCCAAGATTGCATCAAATCTACATCAATGAGATTTTTCCTAGTTTACATCTAATCTACATCAATATTCAGGTCCTTTAACAGTTTTGAGGCTGAAATTTCAGAGGTGTAACATCAAATCTACATCAACCCTAGGATCCTGTTTCAGGGAAAGACCAACTTGAGCTCTGTTCTATTGATTGCTGACAACGTAATTTACCAGTAATAATTGACTGAATTCCAAAAGAATTCTTAACAATGTCATCAACAACAATTCTCCTAATAACTTCATCAACAGAAATTCTCTTCACAATTTCTACCAAATTCATCAATGACATTTCCAACAGATTTTTCCAAGCTTACAACAAACCTACATCAAATCAGAGGCGCAACACAGGCAAATCTGAGGCAAATCAGAGGCAAGGAGGGGAGAGGGGTGCATACCGGGAGGTGTGCTTGCGGCGGAGAGGGGGGAGAGGAGTCCCCCATGCTCGGCAAGCTGCTCCTGTCGTGGACAAGGCGAGCGGCGAGGCCGTGGGCGAGGTCACCGGCGGCGAGGTCGCCGTTCTTGTCAGTCGCCCACACCCCTGCTTCGCCTCCACGTCCCTGCCTCGCCTCCGCCCCCTGCTGGTTACCTCCACTGCCGGCCCCGCCCCCGCCTCCGCCCCTGCTGGTTGCTTCCGCCGCGAGGCCGTGGGCGAGGTCACCTGCAGCGAGGTCATGGGCAAGGCGAGCGGCCCCTACTGGTTGCTTCGGCCGCCAGCCCCGGCCGCCGGCTGCCGCCTGCCCGCCACCCACCGGCCCCGCCCTCGTCCGTTGCTTGTTTCCGCTGCCGCCCGCCGCCACCTAGTCGGAAGACCTAGAAAAACGCTAAGTGTTGCTCTGTTCGATGCCACCCACCTGGTCGGAAGGCCCCACTTGTCACTGATATGAGAGAGTTGTGGTTTTATATAATGTATAGATAAGTTCCCACACATGAGCAACTGTCCCTCTCTAGCCCAGCGGTAGCAAGCGAGCGAAGCAAGCGCGAGGTCGTGGGTTTGAGTCCCCGCTAGCGCACATTTTTTGGGCGAATTAAGCACTCGGCCCCTCCTGTCTAATGGGTCCTGCATGTCAGTGTGTGCCCCATCTATTGTTGAATATTAATATTTAACAAAAAATGACACCTAGACAGTGACACATAAGCGAGGTTGCTGAGGTGGCTGCCTAATCATCCTAATTCATTCAAAATCAAGTGTAGTGACCATGTTATATTGGTCGTTATCACCTAGGCGTGAGGCAGTGGACAGTGCTTCCCGCTTTTATGACCATTTCCTGTAATGGCATTATGACCTTTCTGACCAGAATGGTCGATGGTTTGGAGCCCCCCAACAGCTTTTGACCTATTGGTCTAAAATGGTCATAAATTTATGACCAATTCTTCCAGGGTCACTAGCAAAAGGTCACTAGTTGACATATTTCTTGTAGTGTGGAAGGTTTGGCGAGTACACTTGGCTTTGATAGTGCCTATGGAGTTGGTAGTTCTGGACGGAGTGGGGGGCTGTGCATCTACTGGAAGAACACGGTAGACCTCACACTAAGGAATTACTCCAAGTATCATATTGATATGGTGGTTCAGGAAGTTGGAAAGGACCCTTGGCGCCTGACTTGTTGGTATGGAGAGGCGGATAGAAGCTTAAGATATAGAACATGGGATATGATGAGGTTCCCGCGAGCGGATGAGCGAGACCTTCCATGGATGTGCATCGGTGACTTTAATGAAGTGCTCCGCAGGGAAGAACACTTGGGTCCGAGTGATCGAGCATGGACGCAGATTCAACAGTTTAGAGAGGTGGTGGATGCCTGCGGGTTAGCTGATATTGGCTACGTGGGCATGGACTAGACATTTGACAAGAAGGTTACAGGTGGCCAATATTGTTGTGTCCGTCTCGACCGGGCACTTGCATCCAATGAGTGGTGTAACATGTTTCCTTTTACTACTCTGAGTTATCTTACTGCTGTAAAATCTGATCACTTCCCAATACTGTTGATGAATGATCTTGAAGCTAATAATAGGAGAGTTGCAATCGCTCGTCCGTTCCGATACGAAGTGATGTGGGAGCGTCACGAAGAATTCTCTAGGATACTGCAACAGGCGTGGTCGAGTAGGCCGAAGAGCTCTTCGGTCACGGAGCTACGGCAGAAATTGGACGTGGTTGCGGCTGCGTTTACGTCCTGGAGTGCGTAGTCCTTCGGTTCAGTGCGTGAGGAGCTGCGGGAACTCAAGGGCCACCTTGAGGCAATGCGTGCTGACCCATGCAGGACGGGACCAATGCATGCAGAGTTAAAAATTCAAGAACGCATTGTTGAATTGAATTATAGAGAAGAGATCCTTTGGCGTCAACAATCTCGCATCCAGTGGTTAATGGAGGGTGATAATAATACAGCGTTCTTTCACAGGAAGGCCTCGGTGATGGGGTTATGTACCTAGGGTAGGGTCATGGACCTGATCCAAGTAACTTACCCTAGGACATCCTTAGAAGAGGTCGCCTTCCAGTCGACCAACGAGGATTCACTCGACTGGCCTAAAGGACTCGACCACGAAGACTCACTCGACCACCAGGAGGTCAAGAGGCACTCTGCACTGCAACGGCCTGTAATCAAGTAGACTTTATGATAGTAAAGGCACTTTATGTGGGGCGTTACCAGTAACGCCCCAGACTTAACTCACCTTAAACCCTCTCCTGCGTGGGCTGGCTAGGGTCCTGGCGCACTCTATATAAGCCACCCTCCTCCACAGGCAGAGGGGTTCGGCACCTTGTAATTCATACATTCATAATCCACTCGACCGCCTCCGGGCTCCGAGACGTAGGGCTGTTACTTCTTCCGAGAAGGGCCTGAACTCGTACATCCTTTGTGCTTACAACCTCTCCATAGCTAGGACCTTGCCTCTCCATACCTACCCCCCACTCTACTGTCAGGCTTAGAACCACGACAGTTGGCGCCCACCATGGGGCCGGTGTTTTAGCGATTTTGTGGAGAAGTTGCGATTCTTCCGAGTACTCTCATCATGGTGTCTGCTGGAGTTTTGGTCAAGGGTCAAGAGATCCATCTCGGCACTCTCACCTTCATCGCCGACGACTCCGCATGGCTCCAGGAGGCTCCACTCGACGTAGACGCGCTCCCCGTCCGCGGTGCGACGCATTTTCGCGCATGTGTCCGCGGCGTTCTGCTGCGGCAACCGTCGACCCAGTATCGGTCGGCTCCTCCATCGTCCACCCTCCCGGTCTCCCGCCAGCGCAAGCGCTCAGGCCGGTCGAGGCTTCAGCGATGGGTGAGTCACGCGGTGGCTCGCCAATCGGCCATTACACAAGTTGCGGCAATCGAGCCCAACGAATCTCTCTACGGCTTGTTCGATCAGTCGACTGGCTCCGGAGAGACTGCATCCGAGTGCGGAAGCAGTGATCCAGCGGCGGAAATCTTGATGGTCGACGGGCCCCACAGCCCTCCTGGCTTCGCCCGTGGTGGTGGAGCAGGTGACGGCGGCGACCCTGCACGAGACTACGAAGAGTACCAGCCCGAGCCACTCGACTCTCTGCAAAGAGAAGAGCTTCGCCGCAGGAACGAGGATCCCCTGCGTATTCCCATCGCAGGAGAAACCCCCGAGGCTCGTGCCTTGGAGGAGGCGCGTCTGGCCAATTTGGCCGAGCGCACTCGACTGGAGAACCTTCAGCGAGCACTCGACGAGCGCGCGCGGCAACGAGTTCCCAACACCAGTCGACGTCAACTCTTCCCGCCGACTCAGGTATATCGAACCCCAATTCAGAATTTAGCAGCTGCGACCCGTATAGCAGAGTCCATTCAGCCTTCGCAGTCGGAAGCTGGCAGAGGTTTGCTGCAGATCAGGGATCTGCTCCGGGCAGCAGGAGATCAGAATTCAGCCGTGTCTCAGTCGCGCAACAGAATTCACAGTCGATCTGTCACTGTGAATACGGTTCAGTCGGCTCACAGCCCCAGATCGCCTCCGCGGCGCGAAGGGCGTGAGAATCGGCGAGATCAATATGGCGACAGACTCGACCGAGACGATAGGCGTCGAGTGCCCTATTCCCCTCCGAGGGGTGGGTCTTACGCTCCTCGGCAGCCAGATGATAGGCGTCAGTACAGTACAGGGCGTAGGGTTCCAGTTGACCCCAGAGAGCCAGGCTTCGACGCGCGATCCATTATCGTGCAAGGATTGGTCGACCGGAACAGAGCCCATCGAGGTGCACTCGACAGAGATGTGCCCACGAGCAGTCGAGTACATGTTTCTGGTCCTGAATGTTTCAGCAGAGCTATCAGAGCCGCTGTTATTCCCCCCAATTTCAGGCTGGCAACAGGAGTCAGCAAGTTCACTGGTGAGTCTAAGCCTGAAACTTGGCTTGAAGACTACCGAGTGGCAGTTCAGATCGGTGGTGGGAACGACGAGGTGGCCATGAAGCATTTGCCCCTCATGTTGGAAGGTTCTGCCAGGGCATGGTTGACTCAATTGCCTCCTAGCAACATTTACACTTGGGAAGATCTGTCCCGAGTGTTCGTCAGAACGTTCGAAGGGACTTGCAAGCGACCAGCGGGATTGACAGAGTTGCAAGTCTGCGTGCAGAAAACCAATGAGACTCTCAGAGAGTATATTCAGAGGTGGATCACTTTGCACCACACTGTGGAAAATGTCTCTGACCATCAGGCAGTATGCGCCTTCAAAGATGGTGTCAAGAACAGAGAACTGAGTTTGAAATTTGGTCGAACCAGTGACATGACCTTGAGTCGGATGATGGAGATTGCTACCAAGTACGCCAACGGCGAAGAAGAAGACCGACTCCGAAGCGGCAAGCACAAGCCGAGTCAGTCGGAAAAAGGAAACACCAGTCGGAAACAGAAGCGGAAGGCTGAACCGGCAGCTCCTGGAGAGGCTCTGGCCGTGACTCAAGGAAAGTTTAAGGGGAAACCAAAAGGATCCTGGAACCCCAAGAAGGTAAAGGATAAAGAAGGGAACGACGTGATGGATATGCCGTGTCACATTCACACGAAGAAAGATGAAGAGGGGAATATCATTTACCCAAAGCACACCACTCGCCAATGTCGACTCCTGATCTAGCAGTTTCAGGGAAAACAGTCTAAGGACAAGGAGAAGGAGTCGGACAAGGCCGAAGACAAAGAGGACAGTGAGGGAGGATACCCGCATATCAACTCCACTCTGATGATCTTTGCAGATGTGGAAAGCAGAAGTCGACTGAAAGTGATTAACCGAGAGGTGAACATGGTTGCCCCAGCAAAGGCAAATTATCTGAAGTGGTCTCAAACACCCATCACATTCGACCAATCTGATCACCCGACTCATATTGCCACCCCCGGGAGGCAAGCTTTGGTGGTCGATCCAGTTGTCGAAGGCACTCGACTAACAAAGGTGCTGATGGATGGTGGAAGTGGGCTGAACTTATTGTATGCGGACACATTGAAAGGTATGGGCATTCCGATGTCCCGACTGAGCACTAGTAACATGAGCTTCCATGGAGTTATACCAGGGAAGAAGGCCGAGTCACTCGGCCAGATAGCTTTGGACGTAGTGTTTGGTGATTCGAAGCATTTTCGCAAAGAAAAGTTGACGTTTGAGGTCGTGGATTTTCAAAGTGCATATCATGCCATTTTGGGGAGACCAGCCTATGCACGGTTCATGGCTCGACCATGTTATGTGTACCTCAAATTGAAGATGCCCGGTCCCAAAGGTGTGATCACTGTCACCGGTGATAGGAAAAAGGCAGAGGAGTGCTTTCAGAAGGGCTCCAAGATTGCCGATTCCCAAGTGACAGCGGTCGAGTTCGAAGAATACAAGCAAAACGCAGATCCGAGTGACTTGCTGCGATCCAAGAAGCCCGCCACAGAGTCTGCATTCCAGTCGTCCGGTGAGACGAAGCCTGTTCACATTCACCCGACCGACCCCGAAGCAGCTCCGACCCGCATCTCCACAACACTCGACCCAAAATAGGAAGAAGCGCTCATCCAGTTCCTCCGTGAGAACTGGGACATTTTTGCATGGAAGCCCGCTGACATGCCAGGTGTTCCCAGGGGACTGGCTGAGCATCGCCTAAGAGTCGACTCGTCTGCAAAACCAATCAAAGAGCATCTTCGGCAGTCCGCCGTCCAGAAGAGAAAGGCCATCGGTGAAGAAGTGGCTCGACTGTTGGCGGCAGGATTTATCCGAGAGATATACCACTCCGAGTGGCTCGCTAATGTCGTCATGGTTCCTAAGAAGGACAAGTCGCTCCGAATGTGCATTGATTTCAAGCACATCAACCGGGCCTGCCCGAAAGATCACTTTCCTCTCCCTCGCATAGATCAAATTGTTGACTCGACCGCGGGATGCGAGAGGTTGTCTTTTTTAGATGCTTACTCCGGGTACCACCAGATCCGTCTGTACGGGCCCGATGAGGTAAAAACAGCTTTCATCACTCCATTCGGGTGCTTCTGCTATATCACCATGCCATTCGGCCTCAAGAATGCCGGAGCCACATTTATGCGAATGATTCAGAAGTGTCTACTCACCCAAATCAGTCGGAATGTGGAAGCTTATATGGATGATATTGTTGTCAAGTCACGAAAAGGTTCCGACCTGCTCGCTGACCTTGCCGAAACATTTGCCAACCTCAGAAGGTATGATATCAAGCTCAATCCATCAAAGTGCACATTTGGAGTTCCTGGTGGCAAGTTACTTGGTTTTCTCGTTTCCGAACGGGGAATCGACGCTAACCCAGAGAAGATTGGCACTATTCTCCGAATGAAACGCCCTGTGCGAGTGCACGATGTCCAGAAGCTTACTGGATGCTTGGCCGCATTAAGTCGATTCATCTCACGACTCGGTGAAAAGGCACTGCCTCTTTATCGACTGATGAAGAAGGCTGACAAGTTCGAGTGGACTCCAGAAGCTGATGCAGCGTTTGCCGAGCTAAAAGCTCTGCTCTCCACCCAGCCGGTGCTTGCTGCTCCAATCAGCAAAGAGCCTCTGTTGCTCTACATCGCAGCCACAGGACAAGTCGTCAGTACTGTGCTAACGGTCGAGCGGGAAGAAGAAGGAAAAGCTCTCAAAGTTCAGCGCCCAGTGTACTATTTGTCTGAAGTCTTGACTCCATCCAAGCAGAGATATCCTCATTATCAGAAGCTTGTGTATGGAATATACATGACCACAAAGAAGGTTGCTCATTATTTCTCTGACCATTCCATCACAGTCGTCAGCGATGCAACTGGTCGAGTGGCCAAATGGGCGATTGAACTTCTTCCCCTTGATATCAAGTTTGAGGCAAAGAAAGCCATTAAGTCCCAGGCGATAGCAGATTTCCTCGCCGAGTGGATTGAACAACAGCAGCCGACTGAAGTTCACTCGGAGCATTGGACCATGTTTTTCGATGGCTCTAAGATGTTGAATGGTTCCGGTGCTGGGGTTGTCCTGGTTTCCCCCAGAGGAGATAAGCTCAGATATGTGCTCCAGATTCACTTTGATTCCTCCAACAATGAGGCAGAATATGAGGCCCTCCTATATGGGTTGCGCATGGCCATTTCACTCGGCGTCCGTCGCCTAATGGTCTATGGCGACTCGGATTTAGTGGTCAATCAGGTGATGAAAGAGTGGGACGTGAGAAGCCCAGCCATGACTGGATACTGCAGTGCAGTGAGGAAGCTGGAGAAGAAGTTCGAGGGGTTGGAGCTCCATCATATACCCCGACTGAAAAATCAAGCAGCTGATGATCTAGCAAAGATAGGTTCCAAGAGAGAAGCCATTCCGAGTGGTGTGTTCTTGGAACATATACACACTCCGTCAGTCAAAGAAGATCCTTTCACCGAAGAAACTCCGCAGCCCAAGAGCGCCACAGATCCGACTGAAGTTGAAGTCCCAGCGGTGGTCGACTTGATCATGGAGGTTTTGGTGGTCATTCCCGACTGGACGATTCCGTATGTCGCATATATCTTGAGGAAAGAGCTTCCGGAGGATGAGGAAGAGGCTCGACAGATCGTCCGTCGATCTAAGGCCTTTACCATAATCAAAGGACAATTATACAGAGAAAGCGCGACTGGAGTCGGTCAGAAGTGCATAACACCAGAAGAAGGTCGACTCATCCTCAATGATATTCACTCGGGGACCTGTGGTCATCATGCGTCCTCTCGGACCATCGTGGCCAAAGCATACCGAGCCGGATTTTACTGGCCCAAGGCGAATGAGATGGCTAAAGAGATAGTAGATAAGTGCGAGGGATGTCAGTTCTACTCGAATATGTCGCACAAGCCTGCGTCAGCTTTGAAGACCATCCCACTCGTCTGGCCTTTTGCAGTTTGGGGGCTGGACATGATCGGTCCTTTGAGAACAGGACGAAGTGGCTTCACGCATGTACTGGTGGCAGTCGACAAGTTCACCAAGTGGATCGAGGCTAAACCAATCAAGAGCCTTGACACCGGTACTGCTGTTAGCTTCATCAGGGAACTAATATTCAGATATGGAGTCCCGCACAGCATCATTACGGATAATGGGTCGAACTTTGACTCAGAGGAATTCAGAGCTTTCTGCGACTCCCAGGGCACACGGGTCGACTACGCATCAGTCGCCCATCCGCAGTCGAATGGACAAGCAGAGCAAGCTAATGGACTGATTCTCAAGGGACTGAAGCCTCGACTGATGCGTGATCTCAAACACGCGGCTGGAGCTTGGGTCGACGAACTTCCATCTGTACTCTGGGGACTGCGGACCACGCCTAATCGGTCGACCGGAAGAACTCCATTCTTCTTGGTCTATGGAGCTGAAGCAGTCTTGCCGAGTGATCTTCTCCACAATGCTCCTCGAGTTGAAATCTACAACGAAGCAGAAGCTGAACAAGCGCGGCAGGACGCAGTCGACCTTTTAGAGGAAGAAAGGGAGATGGCTCTGATCCGTTCGACCATCTACCAACAAGATTTGCGCCGTTTCCACGCTAGAAATGTGAGAGGTCGAGCCTTCCAGGAAGGGGATTTGGTTCTCCGAGTGGATCAGCACAAACCACACAAGCTTGCTCCTTCTTGGGAAGGCCCCTTCATCGTCACCAAGGTTCTCCACAACGGGGCGTACCGTCTTTACAACGTCGAGCATAATATCGACGAGCCCCGAGCTTGGAACGCGGAGCTACTCCGCCCATTTTACACTTAAGTTTTATCACTCGGATGAGTGGCAATAAAGTACTTCTGTAGTTCATGGACCTCAAAATAATAGTGTCATAGTTCCTCCATAATTTCTGTCACTTTTTATTTTTGTCCACAATAAAATTCCCCCTCAGTGGGTGACTTAGCTGCGAATCCGTTTCGCCTAAGTTTGTAAAAATCCTACCGAGTGGTAAGCCAGCCTTCCACTCGGAGGCTTAGCTGTGAATCCGTTTCGCCTAAGTTATCAAAATCCTACCGAGTGAAGAGCAGCCCTCTCACTCGGGGGCTTAGCTGCAGTCCAAGCACTCGCCTAAGTTGTGAAAATCCTACCGAGTGAAGAGCAATCCTCTCACTCGGAGGCTTAGCTGCAGCCTCGTGCTCGCCTAAGTTATCAAAATCCTACCGAGTGGTAAGCCAGCCTTCCACTCGGAGGCTTAGCTGCAGCCTCGTGCTCGCCTAAGTTATAAAAATCCTACCGAGTGAAGAGCAACCCTCTCACTCGGGGGCTTAGCTGCAGTCCAAGCACTCGCCTAAGTTGTGAAAATCCTACCGAGTGAAGAGCAACCCTCTCACTCGGGGGCTTAGCTGCAGTCCAAGCACTCGCCTAAGTTGTGAAAATCCTACCGAGTGAAGAGCAACCCTCTCACTCGGGGGCTTAGCTGCAGCCCTGTGCTCGCCTAAGTTACAAAAATCCTACCGAGTGAAGAGCAACCCTCTCACTCGGGAGCTTAGCTGCAGTCCAAGCGCTCGCCTAAGGTATAAAAACCCTGCCAAGTGGAGAGCAACCCTCTCATTCGGAGGGCTTAGCTGCAGCCCAGTGCTCGTCTAAGTGGACTAAAGAATAAGTCGATTGCAGCACTGGCACCTTGCTTTGAACCTGCAAAAGACATTCCGAGCCGAAGGCAATCGTATTCAAGCACCAAATCCAAGTTTGAATCGACATCTAAAGGAACCGAAAGTGCTCAGGCGTCAAGCCTGTTAAGGTTTGTCGGTTACAATTTCACTCGGCATACCGAGGCAAATTTAAAGCGTCGAGCCAGAAGAAGTTTTTTACCCCTCCCGTGGAGGGCTGGAAGGTGCAACAAATTCATCAAGGTCAATCCCGTCGGCGATCCGAGTGGCAGCTGCAAGGAAAGTTTCCATAAAGGATCTGAAGTCGTGCTTCTTGGTATTGGCCACCCGAAGGGCCGCCAGCTTCTCTTCTCGCGCATCTTTGCAGTGGACTCGGGCCAGACACAGAGCGACATCTGCACCACACCGAGCCGAGGACTTCTTCCACTCCTGCACTCGACCAGGGATCGTGTTCAAGCGGGCCATCAGCGACTCAAGGTCATTCTAAAGTGTCTCCTCAGGCCAGAGCGTCGAATCGATGCGAGATGTGGCGGCCTTCAGCCTTGCGAGATAGTCCACGACAGCTGCAACACGAGACTCCAGTCGGAAAACATCCATGGCAACTTCGTCGTTCACCGGAGAATTGATGGGGTCAAGGTTTGGCTCCAGTCGGCTGGTTTCTTCTTCAAAGTTTTGACAAAATTCTGCAAGGGTGGTCACTAAGTCAAGAGGATGGTCGAATGGAAAAATCACAATTGGAAATGTTTGCCAAGCATAGAGGTTTACCTTCAAGCATAAGAAACAGCTTCTTGGCAAGTCCACTCAGGAAGGCCTCTAGATCAGTTTTCTTCCCAGTCAGTTTGCTGACTTGGTCGGTCAGTGCAGCTTTATCAGTTTTCAGTCGACTGACCTCCTTGTTGGCAATCCCAAGAGCAGCTTTCAGATTGGTATTGTCTTGTTCAAGCTTGGTGACTGAAGCTAACTTCTCGTCGGCAAGCTTGATCTTCTCAGCTAGCTCAAGGTCTTTCTTCTGCTGGGCCTCCCTTACCTTACCTACAAGTTACAGCAAGATCAGATTTTGAAACAAGCAAGGGGAAAAGCAGTCGTCAGGGTCTCACCAAACATACCTTCGGTCTCCTCCTTTGCCTTTGTCAGCTTCTCCTGAACTAGCTTCAAGCTCAGCTCGACTTGAGTATGCTTGTGTTCCAGCTCTGAGTAGCGAGCCACAAGATCACAAGAGTTCTGCGAAGAACCAATCGACTAAGTGTCAAATATAATTCACTTCCGAGTGAAAAAGGGAAAAACACACGTTTCTAAGACTACAGCCGAATACAAGCATTCGACCGTAGTCTCGGGGACTACACCCAGTGGGTGCACTCAGCGTGCCCCCACTAATCCTGTTGAAGACAAAGTCGACCAGTCGACCTCAAAAAAAAAAGTGTGCGAGATGCATTCTCTAAGACTGTGATCAACTGCAAGCAGTCGACCACAGTCTCGGGGACTACACCCAGTGGGTGCACTCAGCGTGCCCCCACCGGTTTGTGAAATCCAGTCGACCAGTCAACTGACAGAAAGATTGACATTATAAAGCCTAAGGCCGACTGCCAGCAGTCGACCTTAGCCTTGGGGACGACACCCAGTGGGTGCACTCAGCGTGCCCCCACCGGTTTGTGAAATCCAGTCGACCAGTCAACTGACAGAAAGATTGACATCATAAAGCCTAAGGCCGACTGCCAGCAGTCGACCTTAGCCTTGGGGACTACACCCAGCGGGTGCACTCAGCGTGCCCCCGCTAACACGGAGTTTATTCGACACACCCAGTGGGTGATTACTATAAATTCCGGAAAAGAAAAGTTTTTGGTAGCATATCCAACAGAACAAACAGCGGTCGACTGACCTGGACATTGCTTTGGAGGGCAGAGCTGGCGTCATAAGCTGCCTGGCTCGCGTCCCGGATGGTCTTCAGCTGCTCCATCATGAGTCCCGCCTGGCGTATTGCCTCCTTCGCTGCGCCAGCCTGGTCCTCTGGGACGTGGTGCGTCGTGAAGAGGGAGGGCTGCTGAGCACTCGTCAGTGGATTTGCGAAGGACACCGTGTGTCGAGTGGTGTTCTCTTCTTCCACAGTCAGAATCTCAGGCGCCGTCACATCCTGAGGCACCTTACTGGCGGACGCTTTCCGACTCCTTTTGCGTGCCAGTGGTTCTTCATCCTCGTCGTCATCAGGGAGATTGATAACAGTATTGGGTGGAGCTGCGGAGAAGAATCAGGATCAGAGATCGCGAGTCAGTCGACTAAGAACGATGTTAAGAATACAGTACCTGGGTTCGAAGTTGCTGCATCCTCCATCTCGTGGTCATCAGCCCGGGCCGAGGTTTCAGAAGTAGCAGCACTGCAACTCCAAAGGATCAGTCGACTAACTTCAGCGTCGACCAGAGATAAAGTTCACACAGAATAAGAAAATATGAGCAGCACGGTTACCCTGATATGGTAGGGATGGACACCTTCATCTTCGGCAAGAGCTTGATCGGCTTCGACGGGGCCGCCCTGGGCTGCTTCGGCGCCTTTTCAGTCGGCACCGGAGAGGTGGTCCGAGGGCGCTTGGTCGACTGAGTGGCGGTCGCAACCCCCTTACCACGTTCGGTCGAAGGGTCGTGGACAAGCTTCGACCGCCTTTCTGAGCGCGGTGGTATGACCTCCTCCTCCTCTTCTTCCTCGTCCTCGACGTCGTCTTCATCGCCGTCATCATCATCATCGTCGTCATCATCCTCTGCAACATCCGAGTCCCATTCCTCCTCTTCCTGGCTCTCGCCCCCGCTCGCCTCGCCTTCCTCAGTCGAAGCTTGTGCCCCATTGGGCATCGAGTACAGCTCGGTGAGGGCCTAGCAGATGCCCAAACAAGGATCAGTCGACCAGTCGGCAGGGTTAACAGAAATGAATACGACAAGGGCGCAGTGGAGAGCAGAGCAAGTGTACCTTGTTTGGGTCGCTGTTGTGGTCGAGTGGAGGAATCCTTCTGGCTCCGCGCGGGTTGTCCTTGTTTCCGGTAACGGCTACCATCCATCTTTCCAGAGTGACGTCGTCGACTGCTTCTGGATGGACTCTAGTCTCGTCTTCGGTCCCACAGTACAACCACATGCAGTGGCTCCGGAATTGAAGGGGTTGGATGCGACGCCTGAGGAAGACCTCCAGAAGATCCATGCCCGTCACCCCCTCCCGAACCAACTGCACCACGCGCTCCATCAACATCTTCACGTCGGCTTTCTCCTCCGGAATCAGCTTCAGAGGGGAGGGCTTGTTCACTCGGTCCATGGTAAACGAAGGGAGTCCACTCGACTGCCCTGGCGTCGACTGGACCTGGCAGTAGAACCAAGTCGACTGCCAGCCTCTGACGGACTCGGGAAAGGTCATGGGCGGGAAGGTGCTCTTATTCCTTACCTGGATCCCCAGGCCCCCACACATTTGGACGACTCGGGTTCTCTCATCACCTGGGCTCGCCTTCTTCACGGTCTGAGAGCGACACGTGAATATATGTTTGAACAAACCCCAGTGCGGTCGACAGCCCAAGAAACCCTCACACATGGACACGAATGCAGCAAGATAGGCAATGGAGTTTGGGGTAAAGTGGTGAAGCTGCGCTCCAAAGAAATTCAAGAAGCCACGGAAGAAAATACTTGGCGGCAAGGAAAACCCACGATCAACATGAGTGGCCAAAAGCACACACTCACCCTCTTCTGGCTGTGGCTGCCACTCCTTCCCCGGCAACCTCGCAGCTCCGTGAGGGATCAAGCCCTCGTTGGCCATGTCGAGGAGGTCCTTCTCTGTGATGGTCGACTGGATCCAGTCTCCTTGGACCCAGCCCTTCGGCAGGCGGGATCTGGACGAGGACCCTCCGCGGCTGGTGGATCTCCCCTTCACCTTCTCCGACGCCGACGCCTTCTTGGCGCGCTCCAGCGCCGCCGTCTTCTCCTTGGCCATGGTCGCCGGAGAGATGCGCGAAGGGAAGTGGTGCGGGGGCGAGAGCGAGCACGCTAAGCTGGGAAGAAGGAAGCAGAGAGAGAGGGAGAATGCTGGGGCGCAGCACAGAAATCCTCGCCGGGCGCATTTATAAGGTCCCTTCCGAGTGGCTGACATGTGGGCCCGGTCGATCTAATCATATCTGAGAGCAGTTATGCAGGCTGGATACGTGGCGAAAAAGGCGGCGCAGAGATCGAGGCATCTATGCCCCGTCCCATCCGAACGCCGCGGTCCGCCCCGCTTCGCGCGCGCCCCCAAATTTCGCATCCCGCGGAATCCGCGAGCAACAAATCAGTCTGTCAGACGCGGTGTTTCCGGCGATCCGTCGCTCGGAGATCGTCGAAGCCCGAAAGATCACTCGATGCAAAAACAGAATGGATCGAGTCGACTGAAGGCAAATTGCTCCCTGTCAACGAAGAGATTCTTTGGTCCAGAACAGCGCACAACTAGAGCGCAAAGGTCAATCGGAAATGACATCGACTCCTTCTTCACTCGAAGCCTCAATCCATTCGGGGGCTAATGATGGGGTTATGTACCTAGGGTAGGGTCATGGACCTGATCCAAGTAACTTACCCTAGGACATCCTTAGAAGAGGTCGCCTTCCAGTCGACCAACGAGGATTCACTCGACTGGCCTAAAGGACTCGACCACGAAGACTCACTCGACCACCAGGAGGTCAAGAGGCACTCTGCACTGCAACGGCCTGTAATCAAGTAGACTTTATGATAGTAAAGGCACTTTATGTGGGGCGTTACCAGTAACGCCCCAGACTTAACTCACCTTAAACCCTCTCCTGCGTGGGCTGGCTAGGGTCCTGGCGCACTCTATATAAGCCACCCTCCTCCACAGGCAGAGGGGTTCGGCACCTTGTAATTCATACATTCATAATCCACTCGACCGCCTCCGGGCTCCGAGACGTAGGGCTGTTACTTCTTCCGAGAAGGGCCTGAACTCGTACATCCTTTGTGCTTACAACCTCTCCATAGCTAGGACCTTGCCTCTCCATACCTACCCCCCACTCTACTGTCAGGCTTAGAACCACGACACTCGGTGCGCCGAAGGAAGAACCGAGTTGACAAGCTCACCCGTGCTAATGGCACTGTTTGTGAAGACCAGGATGAGCTTGGCCAGATGACATCAGATTTCTATAAAAACTTGTATGCGTCTGAAGGAACAGTGGGTATGGAAGAGGTTCTATCGCATATCCCTTGTAGAGTTTCGGCGGAGATGAATCAACAACTTAATGCCCCGTTTTGTGAACAAGAAGTTAAGGAGGCATTCTTTCAAATGTTCCCAACCAAAGCCCCAGGCCCGGATGGCCTCCCGGCACACTTTTTTCAGAAAAATTGGGATATTTGTCGTGAAGAGGTGACTAGCATAGTATTACGGATTCTCAATGGTGAGGATTCTCCGGAAGAGATAAACAAAACCTTCATTGTTATCATCCCTAAGGTATCAAAACCGACACTTTTGTCTCAGTTTCGACCTATTAGCTTGTGCAACGTGATATATAAAATTGTCTCAAAAGTACTGGCTAATCGTCTGAAGCTCATCCTTCCGGAAATTATTTCTATGGAGCAATCTGCCTTCGTGCCAGGTAGACTCATTACTAACAACGTGATCACTGCCTATGAATGTTTACACTATATGAAAGTCAAGAGGGGGAAGAAAAATACTTTTTGTGCTCTCAAGCTCGACATGATGAAGGCCTATGACCACGTAGAGTGGGCATACTTGAAGAAAGTTATGGTCAAGCTGGGTTTCAATGCTATTTGGGTTGAACTGATTATGAGTTGCGTATCTTCGGTGTCTTTCTCAGTGTTGTTTAATGGAGGCAAGTTGGAAGAATTTAAGCCATCTAGGGGACTCCGGCAGGGTGACCCTATTTCACCGTATCTATTCTTGCTAGCGGCTGAAGGATTATCATGTATTTTGAAGGGCCGAAATATCACTGATGATGTTGCTGGGATCAAAGTGGCCCCCACTGCACCATGTATTAATCACTTGCCTTTTGCAGATGATAGCATTTTATTCGTCAAAGCCAATGAAGTGGGAGCCCAGCAAATTAAGGATTCTCTGGACATCTATTGTCAGGCGTCAGGACAAAGGATAAACATGGACAAATCTTCAATTTTCTTTGGAAAAGGTTGTTCTGACGCAACCCGTGGGCAGATTAAGGGACTCCTTGGGGTCCAAAATGAATCACTAGCGGAGAAATACTTGGGATTGCCCTCGTCCGTGGGTAGATCTAAGAATGGAGTTTTCAAATATCTCAAGGATAGAGTTTGGGCTCGTGTAAGAGGGTGGATGGAGAAGGCTTTATCTTGTGGAGGGAAAGAAATCTTGATCAAGTCGGTGGCTCAGGCGATACCCACCTATTCGATGGCGTGCTTCAAATTACCTCGAGGTCTTTGCGAGCATATAAATTCTTTGCTTAGAAAATTTTGGTGGGGCTGCAAGGACGGTGAGCGCAAAACAGCATGGGTTTCGTGGGACGAGATGACTAGGATGAAACGAGATGGTGGTCTAGGCTTCCGGGACATTGAGCTCTTCAATCTCGCGTTATTGGCTCGACAAGCATGGCGAATGTTAACTAACCCAGATTCCATCAGTGCCCAAGTTTTAAAGGATGTCTATTTTCCTGAAGGAAATATCCTAATTGCTGTTATTGGCTCACGCCCTTCGACCGTCTGAAGGTCCATCTGCGAAGGTAGGGATGTGTTGAAGCTGGCCGTAATCCGGAGAATTGGTGATGGAAAAGAGACACAGTTTTTTGATAACTGGCTCCCATGCGACCATAAGCTACAGCTGATTTGTGCAAGGAGTGCAACACCGCCAGAGTTTGTTAGTGAATTAATTAACCAAACCGTGCATGCATGGAACATAGAGGCTGTACGAGAGCATATGATCCCACCTGATGCGGACGTGGTGCTAAACATCCCGCTAAGTTCAATGAACTTGCCGGATACCTGGGCATGGCACTATGAGCACTCTGGACGATTTTTTGTCCGCTCAGCCTACCGGCTACTAGTGGAGACGAAGTGACAAAGAGAGGACTGGCTCGAGCACCGACCGGGCCGTCCGACCTTGAAAGAAATCGCCGGCAATGGTTTGATTTATGGGGCATCAAGGTTCCTTCTAAAGTTAAAAATTTTGCTTGGCGACTTGCTCATGTGTCCCTCCCGACGGGTGATGTAAGGCTATCTCAAAACATGGCGCAGGAGGCGACTTGTTCTATTTGCAATGCAGCTGAAGATTCGTGGCACCATTCGCTCATAGACTATAACATGGCGAAAGCAGTATGGTCACTGATGGATGATGATGTTGTGAATCTCGTTCAGTCATGTGATCAGGAAGATCCTAAGTTGTGGTTGTTCAATATAATCGAAGTAGCATCACATGCGGAAGTTGTGAAGGTCCTGATAACACTATGGTCCATTTGGTGGGCTCGCCGGAAAGTGATTCACGAGCAACAATTTCAGAGTCCGCTATCGACGTTCTCCTTTATCCAGCGTTTTCTGTCAGAGCTTGAAGGGCTACCAGTCAAGAAGTCTAACCAGCCCAGCCAACCCCGTAGGCCTGCCCGGGGCGGCTAGCAAGCTCCTGCTGTGGGAAGTGCCAAAATATATGTTGACGGAGGTATAGACAGACGAGAACGGAAGGGAGCTGTAAGTGCAATTTGCCGTAATGTGACAGGTACCTTCCTGGGCGCATCCTCAATTGTTTTTGAAGGTCTTACACATCCATCGACACTTGAAGCCATTGCATGCAGTGAGGCAATGTCGCTAGCTCTTGATCTAAACCTCTCATAGTTACAAATTGCTACGGATTGTCTACAAGTGGTTCACAACATCAAGGAGGATAACCCATGCAGTTATGCCGTAATCATCAAGGAGATTCTCGCGAAAAAGGTGTTGTTCCAGGAGGTGTCCATTAGTCATGAAAATCGAGCATGCAATATTGAAGCACATAGTCTAGTGAAAGCTGCTACTTCTCTCGAGAGTGGGCGCCATGTTTGGCTCACCTCACCCCCACCTATAGCTTGTATCCCTACAAACATTGTTTAAATAAAGTTATAATGGTGTTCTCAAAAAAAAGGAAAACCTCTTGACAATCATGGCTATCACGGTCTACACCTCGACCATGGCGAAATTCTGCCCGGCACAGATTCTCGGCCCATATGAGAATGCCAGGAGCGCATTGGAATGCTTAGCGGCACTCGAGACGCCGTTTTCGAACCTCATGGGGTTGAACTCATCGGCGTCGGCGCCCCAGACCTCTTTGTCCCGGTGCAGCATCATCAGCGGGATCGTTATCATTGTTCCTTTGGGCACCATGATGTTTGCGAGCACGGTGTCGGAGGCGGTCTTCCTCTGCAGATAGCCTAGGGGGCGTACAGCCTCAGCGTCTCCAAGAGCAGCATGTTAGGGCATCTCCAGTCGCGCCCCCAGGAAGGCCTCCCCAGGCATTTTTTTCACCCGGCGCCGAAAAAACGGTCCAGTCGCGTCCCCAGGAGCCCGATTTTTGCCGGCTTGGGCCGAAAATAGCGCCGGCGGACCCAGCCCGAACCCGGCGTGCTGGGGGGCGCCCGGGGGCGCCGGGCGAACTGTTTTGGCGCGAAAAAGCCGCGGTCCCGCCGCGTCAGCGACACGGCTCTCTTCTCGGCCCTTCGTCGTCCTCATCGCCTCGTTTCCCGCGGCGAATCAATGCCAAAGCTGTCGCGCGTTGCCGCGCCGGTCAGCCTACACCATTGATGCCTCACGGGCGGCGCAGTGAAGACCGGACGACGCGCGTCCCTCGCCCTCCCTCGCCCGCCACGCGTACACACGGTGGCACGCGCGCCTCGGCCTATATATGACGCGCCCCGGCGCACTCGGCGACTCACACTCTCCCGCCATCGTCGTTCCTCCCTCTCCTCTCCTCTCTTTCACCGTCTCCAGTTCACACCCATGGCCGAGCGCTTCCCAGGCGACGGCGCGGCGGCGAACGGCTTCGGCCGCCGCCATCTTCATGAAGACGAGGCTCACCTCCTTTACGAGGCCGAGTACCCGGTCCCGCCGGACATGCGGGTGCCCGGGGCGTGGAGGATCAGCGCGGGCGGCGTGCCGGTGCCCCCGGTACCTACCGGCGCGACGCGGCGTGCGGAGATCGCACGCATCCGCTCGAACCTGCCGCGTGCGGCGAGGGAGGGGCCACGGTACGTCCCCGACAGCCCGCTCTGGGACCCTTACTTCCGCCGCCGTCACGCCCAGCAGCTCGAGGCTACCAACGCCGTCGTGCCCTCCGGCAGGCTCAACGCCGCCGGCCGGCGTCGGTGGTGGGGCGTGCCTGGGCGCACGTTGGAGGCCGTCCTCGAGTACATCGAGGGCGGCAACACGCCGCGCCTCGAGTACCCCGCTCCCCCTTCCTTCTCACGCCGCTGGGGAAGCTCCTGGACCCCGAGGCGCATGGATACCGGGGGGTCCTCCTCCTCGTCCGGTGGCTCGCCCTGCCTCCGCCCCGTCAAGCCGGAGCCCCAGGGCACGCCGGTCAGCGCGCGCACCCGCAGCTCCGGCGTCTGCATCGGCGCCAACGCCTCTCCACCCACCGGCCGCTTCGTCCTCGTCGAGCCCAAGCCGGAGCCCGGCCTCCCCGCAGAGTACGAGGAGATAGCCCGACGCGGCTTCTCCGACGAGGACACCATGCGGTGGGCGCGGGACGACTACCTCCGCGACGAGATGGTCCGGCAGCGCCGGGCCCTAGAGGAGATCGCCGCCCGCAAACGTGGGCGCGAGGACGAGTACGACGTCGTGGTCCTCGACAGCGACGACGACGACGACGACGACGCCCCCGGACCGTCCAACCCGCCGCGCCAACCGGTGGAGGGATGCAGCAGGGACGGCGGAGGCGTAGGCGGGGGCGGCGACGACGACGACGACGATGACGACGACGGCGGTGACTACACGCGGTTCTACAGCCTCCTCGGCATGTAGAACTGCGTGGGCGGGCGGCGAGGCGAGCGGCGAGGGAGACGGCGGTGGTTGCCCGCGGTAGTTTTTTTTTTCTTTTTTTGTAAAATATGTTTAAGTTTGAACGAACTCGCCGATGTTTGCGTTAAATTTGAGTCGTTTTTGTGCCGTATTTGACTTTTTTGACTAACCGTGGGCGCCGCGACTGGGGGCATCACGCCCCCAGTGCGCGGTTTAGCGTCGGTGTGCCCCCAGGGGGCGATTTTTTGCCCCTCCTGGGGGGCCAATGGCTGGAGATGCCCTTAAGCTGCATATATAGCTATATGTGTCAGTACTTCCTTTAATTTGATTCTACCAAAAAAATTGTTGATACTGTCAAAGAACCACGACAAAAAATATGCAACAGACGGAGTACATTTTAGAGTACGTCCTTTTTTCTGAAGCTGTCGGAGCTAGTGATTAGCTAGACATAGATGGAGAAATTCATTGATGTACGGTACCTACCAGCTTGAGTTTGCCAAGGGACTCGATGCTGGCGCCGTCAGGACATTCTCGGCCCACCTCCTCCCTGACCATCTCCTGCCAGCGTGGGTATCTGGCGAGCAGGAACATGGCCCAGGCGATGAGGTTGGCGCTTGTGTCGTGCCCTGCCGCGAAGAAAGTCTTGCACTCGCCTATCATCTCTGCGGTGCTCAGTCTCGCAGCACCGGCGGTTGGCTGGCTGCATGCTTGCAGCATCAGCCCAAGCAGGTCGTCTCCGTAGATGCCGGTCGCCAGCCGCCGCGATGATCTGCGAGATCTTGCATGTCACAAGCTTGTCGAGCTTCCGCGTTCGGAGGTTGCGGCGTGTCGGAAGGTACCTTATACATACAGAAGCAAACCAATTTCAGTCGGATGACACTACGTACGGTTATGATGGGCAAGCAAGTTACCACCTGAATCCAGGTATTGGAGGATCCGCCAACGCGTATGCCGCGAGCTCCAGCAGCTCTTCGCTGGCGACGAACACCTCCCAGGCATCCTTGTAGTTGTCCCCCAACATCACTCGTGCGATCACGCTCATGGCTATCTCGCCTGAGTCGTGCCTCATGTCTATCTCGGCTTGCTGGCTGTTCCCCGCTTGCATTTTGGCGCACCACAGGTCCATCGTCTGCTGTGTGCACTCCCATGCCATTGCTGACATGGACTGATGAACAGCCAAAAGTAAAAGCATCTCCTTCAGATCATGTTAGTACAGACTAGCTAACGTAGGCCCAACAAATAAATTTAACTAAGTTACTACCTCCGTTTCAAAGTAATTCAAGTTTTAGATTTGCCTTAAGTCAAACTTCATTTCCCGCAAAAAAATCATCAAACTTCATTAAGTTTGGCCAAATTTATATGAAAATCTAGCAACATCTACGGCATTAAATTTGCTCCATTAGATTCATTATGAAATATATTTCGATATTGTATGTATTGATATTGTAGATTTTAGTACAAAGTTGCTATAAATTGGGTCAAATTTTAACAGGTTTGACTCAGGACAATCATAGAACTTCAATGATTTTGAAACGGAGGAAGTAGTTTACCTTGATCTTCTCTTGGTTGAAAGCTGGGTGGACGAATTTGCGGCGCCGTTTCCAATCATCTCCATTTGCCAATATGACCCCATTGCCTAGGACTGCGTCCAAGCTAGGATTCATGTAGTCCTTTTGGAACAAGTCCGTCCTTTCTGTCAACAGTTGCTTCACTAGGTCCATGTCAGTAGAACAAAGGGCTGATATCGGTCCTAACCAGTAGAGAAATGTCTTTCCTGTTGGAGTAAAGCTGGTTATGCATGTATGCATACATACAGAAATGCTCCATCTGTACCATAATATATGACATTTTAGCAGTATATTTTACGTCCTCAAACTCTTTTTGAAAGTTGAGAAATTGTCCCTCAACTCCAAAACCATCACAAGTTAGTCCCTCAACTATTTAAACCGGATACTTTTTGTCCCGTCCTAATAAGGTTTAAGGTGGTTTTACAGTGGCGTGGACCCTGTTTTAACCTAAACAGACCACGTGGCCTGGTTTTGACTAAACAACACCTGCCAACTCTCTCTCGCTCTCTCATTCTTTCGATCCCCTTTCCCTGAGCGGCGGCGCCGGAGGCGGGCAGTGAGGCGTGGCTACGGCAGCGGTGGCGGCGTGGCCTGTCAGTGATTGCTGGCTGAGCACAGCTGTTGTGGTGGTGGCTGCCAGGGCACGGCGGCGGCGACCTTGAGCACGCCAGTCTTGGGCAACGGCGGCGACGCCGATTCCCTCATGGTCGGCGGTGATTGAGGCATGCAGTTGCGGGTTGAGCACGGTTGCGTTGTGACTGCTGGCTGGGCACATACTTATTTGTTGTTGTCTGTTCTTATGAATGGCTTATTTGCTGCTGCCTATTCTTATGTGAGACCTCGTTGATTGTAAGCTATATTCAGGACTATTTCCCTTTCACATTTAGTACTTTGTCAGACTATGTTCACTAAATTAGGTCCAGACTATGTTTAGACAATTTTCCAATAAATTGGGTTCAGACTATGTTCAACTAAATTCAGTACAATACTCTGTAATGTTCAAAGTATGTTCAGTTATATTCAGATTTTGTTAAGCTATATTCAGTACAGCTGCCTTTCTCTTGTTCACACACAAGTAGTAGAAGTGCAAACACTTTCCTTGTATCTTGTTCTCACTTGTACACACGCACACACACATACTTATGCATAAACACTTAATTGACGTGGCAGTCAAGCCAGTTAACGTGGCCCATTTCAATCAAAACGGGGTTCAAGTCACAGTAAAACCATCTTAAGTGTTATGAGGGACGAAAAGTATCCAATTTAAATAGTTAAAGAACAAAAAGTATTCGGTTTAAATAGTTTAGGGATTGACTTTTGGTGGTTTTGGAGTTGAGGGATGATTTCTCAAATTTGAGAAGAGCTTGAGGATGAAAAATATACTTATCTCAAAAAATTACCGTAGTCGGACTCCCATTTTCGGAAGAAGAGTATCACGGTGGCGACGCAGTCGTGGGATACTACGTCAAGACCCTTGGCTCTCCCGGTGGCCAGCATCCTCTTTAGCTCCGGCAGGGAGCCAACCAGGAACCTGTAAGGCGGCCCTCGGATCCCCTGCCGCCGGAACCACGAGGTCATCGTGTACGGCCTCCAAACTAGATACCATACTGCCCTCGAGGCCAGCAGTAGCGTGAGGACAGTGCCCAGGGATTGCCATAGATTAGCCTCCATGAACCTACACACTCTTCTTGCTTGTGACTATTCTGGTGTAGGGAGGAGGGATATATTTATACAAACTAGACGTTCCACACTAGACCTAACGCATCCAAGATCTATCCTTCTTTTAGGGTACCAACCAAAGAATTACACTCCGGGTAGAATAGGCCCTCAAGGGGAACGCTTGGATACTCAAGATCAACCAAGTCGCGGTTGTAACCGCCGCCCACATTAGGAACTTTTCACCTTTTGGATGTTTCTGAATGATGTCCACCTTCATGAGCAAACCGAAGATACCATCGTCTAGAAGCACGCGAACGACGGGATATACACGGCGGCCACTGCATGCAAGGCTCAATTTCTAGGCTTGACTCTTTCCCCCTTGGACTGTATGGTTTGTAAGGCATGGGCACCTTCAAAGGTTAAATTCTTTGCATGATTGGCAATGCAAGATATGATTTGGACTGCTGATCGTTTACAGCGACGAGGTTGGCCAAATTGTGGCCTATGCAAACTTTGCAATAGGGAGCAAGAAACGGGTGCCCACATTTTCTTAAGTGACGCTTTACAATTCAGATATGGAAGTCTCTTATTGAGAGGCTTGGTCTTGCGTACATAGATACATCCGAGTGGCACATGGATGAATCCGTCTACGAGTGGTTGGACAAGAGAACCGACAATCGCAACCCCAACCGACAAGTTTTGGCCTCTCTCACCATGCTGGTCTCATGGATCATTTGAAATGAAAGAAATGCGCGGGTGTTCCGCCATAAGAGTGCGCCAACGACCATCCTTCTCATCGCCATCGTCGACGAGGCCAAGCTTTGGGTGACCGCGGACACAAAGAAATTAGGAGATATTCTTGTGGACGAGTAATTGCCATGCCATACTTGTGGGTGTTGTAAAACTCTAACCTCTATTCCCTTCTTATTTAATTGATGAGGCAAATCTTATGCCTTTGTTTTGAAAAAAAAAACCTAAAATCTAAAAAGTGCATATGCACTATTTAGAGACAACGAGCGGCTGGCTCCTGGCCGCTCGATCCCGCCCCCCAGTCGCTACACGAGTCGGCCAGGTGCTACCTGGTCGGGCGCTCTCAACCGTGGAACGGCTGGCAATTTATCGCTACTAGAAGAACACCCGTGCGTTGCAACGGGGCCACATTAACTTTAAAAGTTCAATATTAATATTCTCATATATATCAAGTGACATTGGCGATCTTTTTTATCATCAATTCCTCACACACACTCTCTGCCTCCCTCTTCCTCACTCTCTCCCCCTCTCCCTCTCTCTCTCTCTCTAACACACACATATCCATTTTATTGGGTATGGGACCATAATCCATCTATTTCACACACACAAGCTAGTACATAACAATATGGATTATGTGTATTATATTTGCCACCACAACTGAGGGAATTAATTTCATGTAAATCGGCCAGCCACAGCTCCAAGAATACGCGGAGGAGGTGGCCCGGGTCGGCGTCGGCGCCATCCGTCACGGGCCACGGGCCCGCTTCCAAGCGCGTCTGCGCGTCGGCCACCCACGCCGTGTCCTTCAAGTGCCACTTCCACCGCACCAACTCACAGGGTCACGGCCATGGCCAGGGCCAGGGAAGCCGCCCTTCTTTGCCCCCTTCACCGGCCGCGGCCAACGCGGTGCCGCGGCACCCGGCCTCGCCGTCCTCGTCCTCCAGCACCGTCGCGACCCAGTGACGCAGCCCAAGCATCGGCCTCGAGAATCAAGAACGCTCGACAACGTAGAGGGAAGGAAAGATCATATACATGTCATAAGAAAGGGAGTTTATTTACTGCTCCCTCGATGTATTGTTTCCTTTGTTTGGAGATTGATTACCATCCGTGAGTTAAGGTAAGGTTTACGTGATTGAGCGATTTTTTGAAAATCAATTATTTGTTTTCTAATTAATGTAACTGAGTGATTTAAGGTAAGGTTAATTAATTTAGATTTGATCTTTAGAGATTGTTCGTGATTGATTCTACATTACTAAATAACTTGCGCCAGTATGAAAAGTTCTGATCTGTTTAGATTTCTTTCGTTGTGTGAGAGGGTGACGCGAAAATAAACCGATGAAGTGAGGGGAGGGAACGAAAAAAATCTACGAAAAAAAACCAGCGAAGGTGGGAGGAGGTACCAAAAAAAACCATGGAAGGTGGGAGGAGACTACCAACTGTTTCATTAGGAGTAGAAATTATTAGAGATTAGAGATTATTTGTTTCCTGAAAATCTATTATTTGTTTCCTAAAGCAAATTGCATTAATGAGAGAGATTTCGTAGATTTGGTTAAGGTAGGAAAGAATCTATTATTTGTTTGCTAAAGCAAATTGCATTAATGGGAGGGATCCGTTGATTTGGCTAAGGTAGGAAAGAATCTATTATTTGTTTGCTAAAGCAAATTGCATTAATAGAAAAGATCCGTTGATTTGGCTAAGGTAGGAAAGAATCCATTATTTGTTTCCTAAAGAAAATTGCATTAATGAGAGAGATTTGTTGATTTGGCTAAGGTAGGCGGTTTTTGCGGTTCGTGGCGGCTTAGTGTGAGGTGGGACGAGGTACCAAAAAAACCATGGGAGGTGGGACGAAAAAACCTGGGAGGTGGGAGTTGTCCCTGGTTAACCTACGAAATTTCGTAGATTTTTTTAGGACGAAAAAAAACCGTGGAAGGTGGGACTAAAAAAACCTGGAAGCGAGACTACCAACTGCTCCCTTAGGAATAGAGATTTTTCTTATGTGTAGGAAGAAAAATAGAGCAATGTTGGATACACCATTGATAGGTAATTGAATTGCAGGTAGAAAGTATACCAATAATTTTACATATACATTTTGACCGAAGAAAATTATGCTTCCAAAAGGGTGGAAATTTGTTTCCAACAACAATCACTTGTACTTCCAATGTGAACAAAATCTGAATCACGTGTGGCTACTACACATATGGTATCCTTCAACCCGGCCAAATGCAAGACCGCTGGAGCACAGCCGACGTAGCACGCATGAGAGCATCGCTACCACGCAGCCACATTGAAAAGGGACCTCATGAGTCTATAGCATGCAGCCCCAATTACAGGCTTCAACGAGCAGAGCACGACCATACCACTTCAAGCAGCAACTACAAAATGTCTGACGAGGAGTAGCAGAGGAAACGAAGGTCTGCACACCGGCGAAATTACAGTGCCACACCGGCCAGATTGGGGATGCAGCGCGACGAACGGATCACAAGGAGCGTTGTGGGGGCATGAAGCACACATGCACATGCTTAGCCATCAAGGCGACATGGTGTGTGCGTTCTTGCCGGAGGACTTGCTGGTCGAACGTAGATGCGGTGGTGCGATAAGAGCGAGGTTGAAGCGAGGAGGATCCAGATGGCAGGTGTGGCAGAGAGGGTGGCGAGGTAGTTGATTAGGGTTTGATGGTGGATGTGAGGATGATTCGGAGGGGTTATATAGTACAGCCAGGCGTTGTTGGATGCATGGCTCCAAAACGATTGGTGAGATGCTGGTCTGACGAAAGCCATGTATTAGACGTCTCACAGGAATAGTTTTCCTTTATATTTATAGCCTTACCATACCTGGATTGATTTATTGCCATATAATTACCATATTCGAAATTTCCTGAGTTATGACCTTACCATACCTGGATGGATTTATTACTATAATAATCATATTTGAGATTTCTGAGTTTATAGCCTTACCATACGTGGATTAATTGTGATTGATTACCATAAATACATTGGGTGTTGCCGGTTAGACGAGAAAAGAGGAAAACCGGTGAGAGGGTGGTGGTGGGAGGTGGGACGAAGAAAAACCAGACGAAAAAAAGCCAGACGAAAATAAATCGTGGAGACTATTCACCAACTCAGATTTCCTTCTCTTTCGCTGAACTCGGGAAATCCTTCCTGCATGTGACGCACGGCCTTAACTGCCCTGCAATCTCCACGATTATCTTCCCTACATACACGTGATTGTTTCCTTCTCATTTGTTAACAGATTGGCTAGCACCATTATATATCGGGAGCAAGAAAATCGCCCGAGATATCGCTCCGTTTTATTGAATTGATTGTGTCTGGTTACCTTAAGTTAATTGATTGCGTTTGGAAAGAATTGATTGTCATGCATGATTGCGTTTGGAAAGAATTGATTGTCATGCATGAATCAGGGACATAAGGGGGGAAACGGAACCTGACTGCGTGCGATGAATGGGGTGAGGTAGGGGTGGGGATGGTGTGATGAAAAAAACCGGATGAAAAAAAACCATGGTAGGTGGGACGAAAAAAACCATGATAGGTGGGACGAAAAAAAACCTGGAAGCGAGACTACCAACTGCTCCATTAGGAGTAGAGATCTACTCTTCCACACCCTTCGTCCCCATCCCGTCGCGCCGCCGCCTCCGCCCCTCTCCCGCAGGCCGCCGCTTCCGCCCCTCTCCCGCCGGCCGCCGCCTCCACCCCTCTCACGCCGGCCGCCGCAAGTTGGGAACGGGCGCCCACGCCACTCAGCTGGATCCAGACGCCGCCGCTCGCATACATATCAAATCCGGTGGCCTGTGTACCTACCCGTGTCCGATCTGTTGAGGCTGGATCGAGGACGAAGCCAGCTCTGGATGGAGTACGCGCTCGATCAGCTCTTCCAGTACGATGAGGTGTCCCCGGCGCTCCCCTGCATCTGCTCCGCCCGGCCGCTCCCTTCTCCATTTTTTTTTCTCTGGCGACCAAATCGGCGATGGGCGGAGGAGGCGAAGGCAAGCGTCGCCAGTTCGAGTGCAAGCAGATTAGCCACTCCGTCCACTCCAAGCATCTAAGGTCAACCCCATCCTCCGAGCTGTCCTGCTTACTAGTACTTGGGTACTACGTATTTCTGTATCTGCTGTGCATAATAGACTGGATGCACATAGCATTAGATTTCTTCAGACATGGGCTACACGGCACTGGTGAACTTTAGATGCTAGTTATTTCTAGTAGTGTTCTTTTTCTACTTATGTATTTTGTCGACTCATTCTACTTGCAAATGAGATTGAGCCCTCGTGATAGATGGATATCCATGTGCTGCATGATTGCTTGGAGTAGTTTTCACTTTGATGCTTAATTAGCCTAGTGGTGATACATGGGTTAGTTACATTTCATCCTCTATTTTGGCACCGTTTTTACTATTCGGACGATTGATTTGACAGCACTAGCATTCACTGGGTTACATAAGAAAAAAATTAAGAAACTATTGGACTGAAAATGTTCTTTAGATGAACAGATCCAAGGTTGTTTTGGTAGTGATGTATGGCTGTAAAAAAATTGATCCAAGTTCTAAAGTGTTTTTGTCACTGTTGGTATGATTTACAATCCTACTTTTCAAACTCTACCATGCTTTCGAAGTTGCACATTGATTATCAGATAGTTAGTCGGGGCAGCCGCCGAAGTTGCACATCCTACTGATAGGGAGAGTTGTAGGCAGGGGTATCCAAGGCCCGCCCGTAGCAATGGTCGGGGTCCGACTACTAGATCCATTGTGGCTGGGGTTAGTAGGTCGCTGGGGAGACCCCAGCCGTGGAGCCAGAGCAGCAGCACCACCGCCTCCTCCGGTCTCTTTTTGCACACACATATATGCTTAGTTGGCCTACAATGTAGTCTAGTTGCACACACTTTGATGTTTAGTTGGCAGGATTAGTGCACACACACATATACTTAATTGGCCTATTATGTAGTCTAGTTGCACACACTTTGATGTTTAGTTGGCAGGATTAGTGCACACACACATATGCTTAGTTGGCCTTCAATGTAGCCTAGTTGCACACACTTTGATGTTTAGTTGGCAGGATTAGTGCACACACACATATGCATAGTTGGCCTGCAATGTAGTCTAATTGCACACACTTTGATGTTTAGTTGGCAGGACTAGTGCACACACATATATGCTTAGTTGGTCTGCAATGTAGTCTATTTGCACACACTTTGATGTTTAGTTGGCGGGACTAGTTGCACACGCACATATGCTTAGTTGGCCTGCAATGTAGTCTTGTTGCACACACTTTGATGTTTAGTTGGCGGGACTAGTTGCACACGCACATATGCTTAGTTGGCCTGCAATGTAGTCTTGTTGCACACACTTTGATGTCTAGTTGGCGGGACTAGTTGCACACACACATATGCTTAGTTGGTCTGCAATGTAGTCTAGTTGTACACACTTTGATGTTTAGTTGGCAGGACTAGTTGCACACACACACACATTTTCTCAGTTGGCGTGGCGTAGGGATGCATAGTTTTTTGTTGCGCGTTACAATAGGATGTAGAGGGGCGGAGGGATGATGTTGAGTTGTTGCCGCGCATGGCGACAACTGAGAGGAACCGCGTGCGGCAATAATGGTTGCTCCGGGTTGCGGCAAGAGTGGGTCATAGGGGTGTTGGAAATATGCCCTAGAGGCAATAATAGGGGTGTTGGACTTTTTTGGCACACATGTATGCTCAGTTGGCGCGGCAATCTAGTCTAGTTGCACACACATTGATGTTTAGTTGGCAGGAAGACTAGTTCGTCGAAACATCCCCATGCGGGATATAGTTTTGAAGAACACGTCGCGAGGATTCCAGCGGTGAAAACGGATCTTAATTCCGACGCGCGGTTTGGAAGATATAGCTTTTTGAAAATTTGAAAACCGAAACAAATGCATATGTGATCTGTTTTTTCCAAATGATTGTGACCGGTGTGAATGTATTAAATGCTAAAAGATACATGCGCTAGCGGACAAAAATTACACACATGCATGTCTATTTTAGGCCAGCCGCTCGCGCATGTATGGCCCCATCGCGCTAGTGGGCAGCCGGCCGCCCACTAGACGCTCCCAAAAAAAAACATCACCTCCCGTAGGTTGGCTGGAACATCACCAATCAGAAGTTGGCTGTTGCGGCTAGTTCATCGGCTAGCTTGTTCCTATCTCGTCCAATCCAAAAAATCTGATGAGAGGCAAAGGCACAAAGGCAGGCACACGAATATCATTTATAAAAGGGAAATAAAACAGAATGATTGGACGTTGAAGGACCAAGCTCCCTGGCAATCACATCCCAGTCTGTCTCTGCTACTATATAGTGTTATTTTTACTAAAGGACCCCTGAAGAAACTTATTTCGTTTACTGGCCTCTCAAAACTTATTTCGTCGTCTGACCCTTTATTCACGCCTGACCCTCGGACGCATAACTTACACGTGAAGCCGCAGTACATCATGCCGCCTTTGACCGGTCACGGTTCATAGTCATCGTTCGTGCCGCCAGCGAGGCGCACTCCTGACGTGCATGGTGAAGAGGTAGCAGTTTTGCATGTATAGTCACAGCGTAAGGCGTATTTATCCATGGACACGGCTTTTTAGTAGGCACGTACCTTTACGATGCTGAAGTGTCGGGCATTCTTTTTGGATGCCTCCGCTACTGATCCGCAGAAGTGCTTGACGCGTACGTTTTTACCAGGCGTCTTAACTATTTTTCTTTTCAGACATTCTGGTCAATTTTATCACGCCATCCAGTAGTCTAGCTGTTTGGGGCGTATGGTAAGTTGTCAGATCCTCCATCATATACTGTACTTTCATATCGCTGCCAAATTGATAGGCATGTATAGTAAGTTCAACCGTTTCTTTGAATATGTTTCCCCTGCATCAGAATCATTGACACATCTCCATTCTCCCGCTAAAGCCCTATTTCTGGCTGTCGGAGCTTCTTCCCCTCCCCATCCACTACCTAGGACGAGGTTGCCATTCCCCGTCACCATATGCATCTGTATGACAATCTTTTCTTTCCCTCAAGTCCTTGGTCTTCGTCTTCATCTTCTCTGTCGCCGTCGGTTTCTTGTCTTACAAGTGCCCGCAGATGAATCCCCAACTACTTTATAGGAATAATATCTTTCTGCTTATGTGCTACTCCCTCCGTTCCAAAATAGATGACTCAATTTTATACTAACTTTAGTACAAAGTTAATATAAAATTGGGTCATCTATTTTGAAACGGAGGGAGTACTTGTAAGACAAAGAGCCGAGTTTGGCCCCTCGGAAATGCTGGGGATTCATCTGCGGGCACACTAAGGGACCAAGCTCGGGCCCGCGCCTACGATCCCAGATTTATCTGCATGCGCCATGTTGGCGTGCGCCGCAGCCATTCTTCCCGTGTGTTATGCCTCGGCTCGCCATGACACACCTGCGCCGTACACGTCGTCAGAGTCGATGTCTGCAACGCGCGTATACACGAAGTCGATCACGTACGAGACCCGCCAGCGAACGTCACACGCCATCCCCTCCACGCCGAACCGCCTAATCGAACGTTTTCTTAAAAAAGAGATGTATGCATGCGCTGTCGAGTAGTATAATGCAAAATCAGTTTATTGTCGACGCGAGGATCACGCTCTCCCACTATGCGGAGTATATTAACAAGTATGTATAGAACGAGAATGTGACTCAAGCTCATTTTAATGCCTATGCAAAAATTCTCTTAGAGAAAATTAAGGATGCTTAATTGCGCTGTCCACGACCGATGGAGAACGTAACACGAGCTCATTTTTAATGTCAAACAAAGGTACGGATCGCATCCTATGAGAGATATCGCATTGCGCGTTCTCTTAAAAAAAAGAGAGATGTGGTACTGTCCTTGATCGAGAACTAACACAGACTTATTTCAATTAATGTGAGCGCCAGGATCATGCTGGCACTATATACTATTAGCAAGTTTATTTTTTAAAGCACTATATAATTAGCGAGTTTGTATATTATTACTAGCTACTCAAAACACGAGTAGCTTTGATCTCAAAAAAAAAACAAGAGTACCTTCTAAATTCTCTTTCCCTCATACTCCCTCCGTCTCAAAATTCTTGTCTTAGATTTGGCTAAATACGGATGTATCAAGTCACGTTTTAATATTAGATACATCCGTATCTAGGCAAATCTAAGACAAGAATTTTGGGACGGAGGAGTATATAATCCAGCAGTTGGGGTGTTGATTCTCTGAGTCTTGACCCCGAGGCACTAGCTAACAACCAGTTGATCAGAGCTCTGACTTCTCCGGGCTAGAGCATCCGCTGCTCCTTGACAATATTATCACGCTTATCATGCCTAGAGATCCTAGCTTCCCATGATGGTATATTACACCATTGAACCCATTATTAAGCTAGCTCACCTGATCAAACTCCTTTTCTTTTTTTTTGAAAACTTTCAATCTATTTATCTTTAATCATACCAATTAGGGCCGGCCCTGTGTTTCGTGAGGCCCTTGGCGAACTCGACGACATGGGCCCTCTAAATCCTAAGACCGTATATATATGTATGTGTTTGCATGGGCAATCCCTATTTGGCGCTGCAGGCGCCGGTTATTACTGTTTCCGCTAACCGGCGCCTGCAGCCGTGTTAGTTGGGCTCGGCCCGTTTTGCTTTTTTTTTTTCTTCTGCTTTTAGGCCGGTTATTACTGTTTCCGCTAACCGTCAATCTATTTATCTTTAATCATACTAATTAGGGCCGGCCCTGTGTTTCGTGAGGCCCTTGGCGAACTCGACGACATGGGCCCCGTAAATCCTAAGACCGTATATATATGTATGTGTTTGCGTGGGCAATCCCTATTTGGCGCTGCAGGCGCCGGTTATTACTGTTTCCGCTAACCGGCGCCTGCAGCCGTGTTAGCTGGGCTCGGCCCGTTTTGCTTTTTCTTTTTTCTGCTTTTAGGCCGGTTATTACTGTTTCCGCTAACCGTCAATCTATTTATCTTTAATCATACCAATTAGGGCCGGCCCTGTGTTTCGTGAGGCCCTTGGCGAACTCGACGACATGGGCCCCCTAAATCCTAAGACCGTATATATATGTATGTGTTTGCGTGGGCAATCCCTATTTGGGGCTGCAGGCGCCGGTTATTACTGTTTCCGCTAACCGGCGCCTGCAGCCGTGTTAGCTGGGCTCGGCCCGTTTTGCTTTTTTTTTTCTGCTTTTAGGCCGGTTATTACTGTTTCCGCTAACCGTCAATCTATTTATCTTTAATCATATCAATTAGGGCCGACCATGTGTTTCATGAGGCCCTTGACGAACTCGACGACATGGGCCCCCTAAATCCTAAGACCGTATATATATGTATGTGTTTGCGTGGGCAATCCCTATTTGGCGCTGCAGGCGCTGGTTATTACTGTTTCCGCTAACCGGCGCCTACAGCCGTGTTAGCTGGGCTCGGCCCGTTTTGCTTTTTTTTTCTGCTTTTAGGCCGGTTATTACTGTTTCCGCTAACCGTCAATTTATTTATCTTTAATCATACCAATTAGGGCCGGCCCTGTGTTTCGTGAGGCCCTTGGCGAACTCGACGACATGGGCCCCCTAAATCCTAAGACCGTATATATGTATGTGTTTGCGTGGGCAATCCCTATTTGGGGCTGCAGGCGCCGGTTATTACTGTTTCCGCTGACCGGCGCCTGCAGCCGTGTTAGCTGGGCTTGGCCCGTTTTGCTTTTTTTTTCTTCTGCTTTTAGGCCGGTTATTACTGTTTCCGCTAACCGGCGCCTGCAGCCGTGTTAGCTGGGCTCTGCCCGTTTTGCTTTTTTTTTTTCTTCTGCTTTTAGGGAAAAGTCAAAACATGCATGAACGAGGGTTCGAACCAGGAAAACTTCGCTGCGAGCGCTAGGGTCTAGCCACCCGGCCACGAACGGATTTGTGTAAACATACTTCAGTCTTTTCTTCTATTTGTCTACTCCACTTTGGTTTTCTTTTCTCAACCTTTTACAACTTCCGTGAACTTTTTTCAAAGTCAACGAATTCGTTTTCAATGTCGATGAACTTTTTTCAGATCCAATTAAATTTTCTTCAAATCCGATGAACTTTTTTCAAAATTGATGAACTTTTTTTAAAATTGATGAACTTTTTTTCAAATCCAATGAACTTTTTTAATTTTGATGAATTTTTTCAGATTCGATGTACTTTTTTTCAAATTTGATGAACTTTTTTTGGAAATTTTGATGAACTTTTTTAAAAATTGCATGAACTTTTCTTAAAATTACACGAATGTTTTGTAGAAAATGATGAACTGTTCTTCAAAGTCAGTGAACATTTTTGAATTCAATTTTTTTTCTTTTCTTTTTTGTGATTTGTTTTTCATAATATCAACGGTTGACTGTTTTCTTAAGTGTACGGACCTGTAAACGCGTTCGATGGAGCGAATACCCAGCGACGGAGAGAACCAGCAATCGGTCGATTTAGCGAACACCCAGCGACGGAGGGAACCAGGAGCGAACCCATCCCTATATGGGCCAGCCCACGTGGAGATGGTGCGTGGGCGCCAGCTAAGGGAACTGGCGCCCGCAGCGCCAATTAGGAGCTCCCGTTTGCGTGGTACATAAACAATATATATAACTTCTTTTGCATAATATTAAAAGTAAGCTTTCAACCACACATCTTTAGTTTGAAATTTGACTAGAATAATTGTTGGACAATGCAAAATAAAACTAACATGACATGATTACCTTAAATAGGAAACAAATTTATTTGCTCGTTGTACTCGCACCATCTTCATTGACCTTAACATCTGAATTTTGATGCTCGGGATTAATTCCTTGCCTATGTTCTTCACTAACATCGACAATATTTGAAGATGTAAAATACTTTGTCAAAGAACCCTTCAGTGGTTGAATTTTCAGATCTATTTCTTTCTTTCTTTTCTCTTTTTTCAGCACCCGACAAATGATTCTTAGGCAACATGGCATGCTAATGTTCTAATATTATGAAGCAAAGAGTAGACAACGAATTAGAAATTTATAGATCGGATGATCGCAACCCTAGACATGTACACAGAATGACAAAAAATTAGGATGGTTGAATACATACTATGAAAGATTGAATTAGAAAATTATACATAAAAAAATTGATACTTCATGGGATGAATGGTTTAATATACGTACTAAATAAACTACTTAAATTTGGGCATGGATGAATGGATCGGGAACATCCGAACATGAATATTGGGTATGTACCTGCGTTCGCATACATACATATTGACGTATTGCTGGAAGGCTGAGTTGCCGAACTGCTGCGTGCCGCAGTGGCAACGAGCCGCTAAGGCACCGAGCGAGGAACGACTGGCTGATGAGACGACGAAGACGAACCGACAAGCGAGGAATAGGAAAAACCAGATATTCCGATTGATTTGTTTCACACGTACACGTGTGTCGTACGGCCGTGACTTGCGTGCGCGACACTTTGCTACGCATTACCAGGCGATCTGATGGGCCGAGCCCATCTTGTTTTCTTCCTCTCATAATTTTTTCATTGTCTATTTTTTTTGCTGGGCTATACTATATGTGTGTACTACATCATGGGCCCCCCTCCGGCTTGGGCCATGGGTCGTCGCCCCTCTGGCCATACCCCAGGCCCGGCCCTGATACCAATACAATGGACATCAGAAATAATAAAAAGTATATCTAGATTCGTACACCAACTAGCGATGGTTACAAACACTGAAACGAGACGAAGTCATGGCCCCGTCATGGCCCCTCCCTCGTTGAACCCGGGCAAAACTTGTTGTACTAGTAGATAGTCTGGAAATTGTCTAGGACCGTCATTATTAAGCTAGCTCAGCGGATCCAACTTAGTTTTGAATTTTTTTATCATGTATTGCTTCCGTCCTAAATTACTTGTCCAAGAGAAGTAATTCAAGATGGAGGGAGAAGTTCACTTGGCCAGGAGATGGCGTGCGATACAATGTGGCGGGCCTGCTATGCCGCTAATTTGCGAGTGGCTAAAACCTTAACGTTCTTCGACAGTGTGCTGATCTTCCGACGTGACGCTTCCCGCCTAGTGCTCCTCAGCGAACGCTTGTTTCCTTCGCGAGCGCGAAGTAATAGAGATAGGAGGTTTGGTTCAGTTTCTATGTCATTTTGCTCGGATTCGGCTCCCCGTTGCGTCGATGACTTCGCCACCAGTGACTGTGGCAGATGATGAGTCAAAGGTGGACAAGGACTCAGTCCACGTCAATGTTGAGAGACGTTGCGTGAAAAACAAAAAAAATTCTACACACACGCAATGATCTATCTATGGAGATGCATAGCAATGAGAGGAAGAGTGTGTCTACATACCCTCGTAAACCGTAAGAGGAAGTGTTTCACAACGCGGTTGATGTAGTCAAAATTCTTCGCGCTTCAACCGAACAAGTACCAAACGCACGACACCTCTGCGTTCTGCACACGTTCATCTCGGTGACGTCCCTCGCCTTCTTGATCCAGCAACATGTTGAGGTAGTAGATGAGTTCCGTCAGCATGATGGCGTGATGACGATGATGAAGAAGTGATCTCCGCAGGGCTTCACCTAAGCACTACGAAAATATGACCGATGGTGTAAACGGTGGAGGGGGGGGGGGGGCGCCGCACACGGCTAACAATTGATCTGAGGTGTGCTAGGCCCTCCCTCCCACATATATATAGGTGGGAGGGGGAGGGGAGAGGCCAGGGCCTGGCCGTCGGCCCCGTAGGGGCCCTGCCTTGCCCTGCGCCCCCTACCATGTTCCCAAGGGGGGGAGGGGGGCGGAAGTGGGAATCCTAATCCACACTTCCCTTTCCCTTCTCCCCTTTCCTTCTCCTCCTTAGGCCGGCACATATGGGGGGCGCACCAGGCCCTTGTGGCTGGTGTGTTTCCCCTCTTGGCCCATAAGGCCCATATCTTTTGCTGGTGGTGCCCGGAACAACTTCCGGTAACCCGATAAGTATCCGGTACCCCACAAAACTCTTCCGGTGTCCGAATACCATCGTCCTATATATCAATATTTATCTCTTGACCATTTAGAGACTCCTCGTCATATGCTGATCTCATCCAGGACTACGAACAACATTCAGTCACTAAATCACATAACTCATATAATACTATATCGTCATCGAACGTTAAGCGTGCGGACCCTACGGGTGCGAGAACTATGTATACATGACTGAGACGCCTCTCCGGTCAATAACCAATAGCGGAACCTGGATTCCCATATTGGCTCCTACATATTCTATGAAAATCTTTATCGGTCGAACCGTTATGACAATATACGTAATTTTCTTTGTCCATCGGTATATTACTTGCTCGAGATTCGATCATCGTTATCTTCGTACCTAGTTCAATCTCCTTACTTGCTAGTCTCTTTACTCATTCTGTAATACATCACCTCGTGACTAACTCCTTAGTCGTTTGCTTGCAAGCCTATGATGTGTATTACCGAGAGGGCCCAATGATACCTCTCGGGTACTCGGAGTGACAAATGCTATTCTCGATGTATGCCAACCCAACGAACACCTTCAGAGATACCTATAGAGCATCTTTATGATCACCCAGTTACGTTGTGACATTTGATAGCACACAAGGTATTCCTCCGGTATCCGGGAGTTGCATAATCTCATAGTCGAAGGAATATGTATTTGACATGAAGAAATCAATAGCAATAAAACTGAATGATCATTATGCTAAGCTAATGGATGGGTCTTGTCCATCACATCATTCTCCTAATGATGTGATCCCGTTATCAAATGACAACACATGTCGATGGTTAGGAAACCTTAACCATCTTTGATCAACGAGCTATTCTAGTAGAGGCATACTAGGGACACAGTATTTGTTTATGTATTCACACATGTATTTAAGTTTCCGGTCAATACAATTCTAGTATGAATAATAAACCTTTGTCATGATTAAGGAAATATAATAATAACCATTTTATTATTGCCTCTAGGGCATATTTCCATAAGTCTCCCACTTGCACTAGAGTCAATAATCTAGTTCGCACCGTCATGTGAATAACCCATAGTTCACATCACCATGTCATTAACACCCATAGTTCAATCGCCATGTGACCAACATCCAAAGGGTTTACTTTTTTTAAAAAGGGGGGTTACCCCAGCCTCTGCATCAAAAAGATGCATACGGTTCATATTATTAAAAACGAAACCAGTATCAAAGTCTCCAGTGTCTCAAAGTACGAAAAGAAAATAGAACGCTCATACGAGCCTAATCAAAAAGCCACAATCGGCAGGCAAACAAAATAGGAGCACTACATGCCTATCCTATTACATGACCGCCATCCAAACCGGTTGAAAATAACCCGAGCTACCATCTCCCATCGGGTAGACGCAGTAGCCAAACGCCCCTGGCCTCCATCGGAGTGAGTAGCGACCACATACGAATCAATGTTGTGGCCCTGAAGATAACATGCAAAAAATGAAAGTTCGTTGCTCTGTTAAAAACCAAATCATTTCTGCAGTTCCATACTGCCCATAACAAGGCACAAACTCCAACACGAATGTGCCTTGCTATATCCGAGTTAACCCCATCAAACCATGTTCCAAATAACATGTTGATAGAGGTAGGTGGAGTAATATTAAAAGAAATATGAATCGAACACCAAAGAATCTTAGCCAGCGGACAATCTAGAAAGAGGTGACTGATAGTTTCGTTATGATCACAAAAACTACACCTAGCAGAACCCATCCAATTGCGTTTTGCCAGATTATCCTTTGTCAAAATGACTTGTTTATGCACAAACCACATAAACACTTTGATTCGCAAAGGTACCTTAACTTTCCAGACGTGCTTAGAGCAAGGAATGACACTAGTGTTTATGACATCCAGATACATGGATTTGACCGAGAACACGCCGTCCTTAGTCAGTTTCCAATACAATCTATCTGGCTGCTGAGACAATTGGACATCCATCAGCCTTCATACAAGATGAAGCCAGGCCTCACAAAGATCGCCTACCAGCGTCCTCCGAAAGCTAATATTGAGAGGTGTGGACTGTAAGACGGTTGCAATGTAAGCTTCTCGACGTTGAACAATGTTGTACAAAGTAGGATATTGAAGTGCCAGGGGCGTCTCCCCAAGCCACATATCCTCCCAGAACCTCGTATTAGCCCCATCACCGACTAAGATCTTTGCCCTGTTAAAGAAGAGGGGCTTGACTCTCATCAACCCTTTCCAAAACGGTGAGTCAGTCGGTCGCACAGTCACCTGAGCCAATGTTTTAGACAGAAGATACTTATTTTGCAAAATCTGAGCCCAAGTAGCCTCTGTCTTGGACGAAAGTTTAAATAGCCACTTGCTAAGGAGACATCTATTCTTGATCTCTAGATTTTCAATGCCTAGACCGCCTTGGTCCTTCGGCCTACAGATGATGTCCCATTTTGCAAGCCTATACTTTCGTTTCAACTCATCATTCTGCCAAAAGAATCTAGATCGATAAAAGTCTAACCTCTTCCTGACCCCCACCGGGACCTCAAAAAAGGATAAAAGAAACATAGGCATACTGGTGAGGACCGAATTAATCAGAATTAATCGCCCTCCATATGACATGAGCTTCCCTTTCCAACAGCTCAGTTTCTTTCCAAAACGATCCTCGATGCACTTCCACTCCTTGTTCGTCAGCTTACGATGATGAATGGGTATACCTAAGTACGTGAAAGGTAACGAACCCAACTCACATCCGAACAATTGCTTATACGCCTCCTGGTCATCATTAGCTCTTCCAAAGCAAAACAATTCGCTCTTATGGAAGTTAATCTTGAGCCCAGACAATTGTTCAAATAAGCACAACACAAGCTTCATGTTTCTCGCTTTCGCCAAGTCATGCTCCATAAAGATGATAGTATCATCAGCATACTGCAATATGGATATCCCACCATCAACTAGGTGCGGAACCAAGCCACCAACCTGCCCCGCATCCTTAGCCCGACCTATTAAAATAGATAGCATATCAACCACTATGTTGAATAGAATCGGTGACATGGGATCTCCTTGCCTTAGTCCTTTGTGTGTTTGGAAATAGTGAACTATATCATCATTCACTTTAATCCCTACACTCCCTTTTTGCGTAAAGGATTCAATCTGATCTCGCCAGGCCTTATCAAATCCTTTCATACGCAAAGATTGTTGAAGGAAAGGCCATTTAACTTTATCGTATGCTTTTTCAAAATCCACTTTAAAAACCACACCATCTAGTTTTTTTGAGTGGATCTCATGGAGCGTTTCATGCAAGACGACCACCCCTTCAAGGATATTTCTATCTAGCATGAAAGCAGTCTGGGACGGTTGCATAACTGAATGCGCAATCTGCGTGAGTCGGTTCGTCCCAACCTTGGTGAAGATTTTGAAACTAACATTAAGCAAACAGATAGGCCTGAACTGCTCAATGCGAATAGCCTCTGTCTTCTTAGGAAGAAGAGTTATCGTTCCAAAATTGAGCTTAAACAAATGAAGCTGACAAATGAACAACTCATGAAACATCGGCAACAGGTCACCCTTAATGAAGTGCCAACACTTTTTGTAAAACTCCGTCGGAAACCCATCCGGTCCTGGCGCTTTATTGTTTTTCATTTGTGCAATGGCCTCAAACACCTCCTTCTCCATAAAAGGAACATCCTCAACCCTTGACTCATCCAAGGACACAAAACTCTCTTCCGGAGGTCCAAACAACTGCTTATAATAGTTGGTAATGTAAACTTTCAGGTTTTCCTGACCAACTATCGTCCCTTCATCTTGTTCTAGTTGGAAAATTCTCTTCTTACGATGCTTTCCATTAGCAATCATTTGAAAGAATTGAGTGTTGTCCTCGCCTTGGACAATTTTACGAACCTTAGCTCTCAAAGCCCACTTCAATTCCTCCTCCCGGAGAAGCTCTTTCAGCCACAACTCGGCCTCCACTTTAGTCTCCAGCTCGCTGGTATCTAATATAGAGGTTTCAGCTTTTAACTCAAGGGAGTGAATAAGCATAAGGAGTCTTTCCTTCTCCGCCTTATATATCCCATACGTATGCTTGGCCCATCCACGAAGGAACCTTCGAAGATGACGAATCTTGCACTGCCACCGCTCAATGGGTGACCTTCCACCTGAGTCTTTAGCCCACTCTCTAGCTAACAACTCGAGGAACCCTTCTCTTTCAAACCAAGCAAGTTCGAAGGAGAAAATATTCTTTTTACCCACATGAGTTTGAGCCCCCAAGTCGACTAGTAATGGTGTGTGATCCGAGATACCTCATGTCAACGCCTGCACCGTTACCAGGGGAAACTTCTGTTCCCAATCGACGCTAGCCAAAACACGATCTAGCTTCTCAAAAGTCGGAACCGGTAACGAATTTGCCCAAGTGAATTTCCTACCCGAGAGCTCTATCTCTCTGAGATCCAAGCTTTCAATGATAGTATTGAACATAAACGACCATGTGCCATCAAAGTTGTCATTATTATTTTCCTCCTTTATTCGAATAATGTTAAAATCACCACCCACTAAGATGGGTAGCTGCTCGTTACCGCAAACACGGACCAAATCAGCCAAGAAATCTGGCTTGAGTTCGGGTTGCTCAGCTCCATAGACAGCCTCCAAAGCCCAATCGAATCCATCGGCTTTAGTTCTGACCTGAAACTTTACCGCAAACTCACCCAACACTACACTCCGAACCTCCAACATTTCGCACTTAACCCCAAGTAGAACCCCACCGGATCTTCCTCGAGGTGGGAGGCAGTGCCAATCAAAATCTACCCCCCCTAGATAAGGTGCTAAGAAATTGTGGAGTGAAATTACCTCGTCCAGTCTCGGACAAAGCAATAAAGTCTAAATGATGTTCAATATTCCACTACTAGGGAAATGCTTATACACATGAGCTCACCAGTAGTGCTTCTAAAAGGGAAGCGTTGCTGCTAAGTAGTAGTAGCACTTGGGCAGAACAAGCGCTGCTAATACGCGCATAGCAGTAGCGCTGGAGCTAGAAAACACGCTACTACTACAATTGCAAGACCATTGCAGGTAGGTCAGGTATACTAGTAGCACTGATATGCCATAAGCGCTACTGCTATTGAACTTAGCAATAGCGCTTTTCTCTAAGTAGCGCTACTGCTAAACTGAGTACCCTCCTAATAAGACCAAAGTTTAGTCCCACCTCGCTCCGCGAATAGAATGTTTACCACCTGGAATATGGTGCTTCTCAAACCATCACAACCAGTTGGTCTTCATTGAACTGTATGTGTAGGATCTGTGCCCGCAATAAACTAACGAAGATTCCTATTGACAATTTAGATTCTAGACAAAAAGATCAGTGATGACCATTGCTTTTTTGTATATGCTAATGATCATAGCATTAGTACTAACGCTGGTTCGGCAAAAATGATACTGCTAATGATCATAGCTGTAGCGCTTTTTGGCCCAAAGCACTGTTATTACATGGGCCGCAGGGCCCACAGAACGAAAGCCCACTTAGCAGTAGCACTAGCCCGTACCCGGCGCTACTATTATACAAAAAAGAAAACCACACACGCCCCCGCACCATACCTCACTTTGATCGATCCCCTCCGCCCGCGCCGCCGCCGCGGTTAGCGTTCCGCATGATCGACGCCGCCACCGCGCGCCATCTCCCACCGCCGCAAGTAATGCTCCTCCCACCTCCGCTGCTTCTCCCCCGCTTGCTGCCCTGATCTGTCGCCGCCCACCTACCCACCCCCCCACTGCCCCGAACTCGGCCGCCGCCCCACCTCCCCCTAACTCCGCCGCCGCCCCCACTCCGATGATGGGGCCGTGGAGAGGGATGCGCTGACCAAAGTGGGGCGAGCTTGAAGGTCCCTTGATGCCGACGAGGGAGGGGCAAGCTGCTCTTGCACGATGAAACCAACTTTTTCTTGTAGTTTTGCACCAAATGGTGATGGGTGTAATATATATGTTCTACTAGTGCATCACCTGGAGGGTAGGATGCTTGCTTGCTTCGTGCCATGCTATCGTTGTGTTGTTGTCAGAATCTAGTTCAAAATAAGTTGGAACATATTTATTCTAGTCCAAGTATGTACCAAAGTTTGATTGTTTGGTTCAGCTGCATGCGGTGCCACCATCTATGAAAGGAATAAAGAAACAAACTTGAGTTAATCCAATGAAACATATTAATCTATCCATGCATTAGGTTTCTACTCCATTACAAACACAAGTAAAATCAAGTCCATGCCCCGCTCGTCAAACCCATGACGATCTTGTTTAATTAGTACTGATGCCCCGCTCCTCATAGTAGTTGTTTTTTGATGCTATATTGAAGTTGGTGTACCACTGTTTTTTGATTGGGTTAATTCCAGCATCTCTAGATGGCATAACACATTTGTGTGGTCTGGTCTGGTTTAGTTTTCTTGTGGTTCAGTTTAGGTAAATCGCATAACCTCATATCATTTTATATGTTACTAGATCTTAGGATTGAAAACAGTAGCATGGCCATTCTTGTTATATGTTAATTTTAGTTACTAAGCCTGAATATTTTGTTTTCCTTGCTCATATTGCTTTAGGAAAATGGTGCCACCACCACCACCACCTTGCCGACTGTGCAAGTCAAGGTGCGCCAGGAGCCTTGCGACTGGCACGTTGTTCGACATCTATTTCCAGCCGAGTTTTCTTCATGCGGCGGCAATAAATTATATGAAACTTGTATCAACTATTCTGTTTTTAGTGTTATTGGCATTAATGCATTGTGTCATTTTGCTTTTACATAGATCGTCCCATGCAATGTGAGGTTGAAATTCAACAAGCTGACCGGAGACACTGTGACCTTTGAGGCTCCGAGGGGGCCCTACACTATGGAGGTCGAGAAAGGACACAATATGTCGCAGATTTGAGGAGATGGATGAGTCTGTTTCCTTGCCCGCATGGGTATCACTGGTAGTGAGTTGATCAGCTTCTCCTTTAGAGTAGAAAGACCCAAGCTGGCTTCATTTATGTCAACATGGAGGAAGATGATGAAGATGATGAAGACCCACTTGATTAAGATGATGAGGATGCACTTGATGAAGCCATCTATGCTCAAAGAATGAGGTTGAGCAAGGAGGAGGTGTGCAACCTATGGGACATAATGCTGCCACGTGTTGACTTTGTCGGGGTGCCATTCGTGACCCGCCTGACAAGTACCATGGTTGATAGGCTTGTCATGGTATGTTATACTTACTGTTGTAATTTGATGATATGCTTTATTGTTATACTTACAAATGCAAATTATCTGATGATATGCTTAGTGAATCCGATGATATGCTTAGTGTAGAGTCCGATGACATGCTTATTAGTGTAGAATCCAAGGAACTGTTAATAGTGTAGATAATCCATACTTACTAGTGGAATTCATGCTTAGTAGAAATGTAGTATTGTGATATAGTCCATGAAATTAATTTTTAAGTATGCTACGTTGTGTTTTAAGCAACACGATGAGATTCTCTAGTAGGTTTTCCGTCATCTGACTAAACTTTGCACTATAATTGTTATGGGTGCTTCATTTTCTAATGATAGTGGAGTCATGCTTGAGCTCCTTTGAAAATAAAAATGGCAGGTGAAAAAGACCATTGGCGTATAAATTTCTTGTTGTGTTTAACTATTCGAGTTATGCCAAAGTTATAGAAAACTAGCAATTTTTTGGAAAGTGAGATTTGCGCTTCCAACAAGATGAACAAGGGCATTGAAGCGAATATGTAGAAAATGTCCCATTTTTGGCTTTAAAGATGAGCTAAGAAACTCAAATGAAATCAAAAAAAGCCATTTTTCTAGTAAAGAAAAATAGTCAATAACCAAATACAACATGAAATATTTCTTGATGACATAGGAAAGAAATTCAATCCCAATCCTTCCTAGTTGCCTCTCAATTTTAGGTAACTGTTATAGGAAATTAAGTATGCCACACAAGAGACAAATGATGCAGACATGACTGTTGCTTCTTTATTTCTTTTAAGATCTTTTGTGTAGAAATCTATATTTAGTACAAATATATTTGCAAGAGTATGTGTGAGGCTCCTTATTAATTGATATGTTTTTCTTATTCAGAAATTGCCAATGAGCCTATCTGTGAGGTTTGGTATCAAGCCTGACGAAGAAGGCTCAACTGGAATATGCCTTACCGCAAGAGGCTCCGTCACCACCTGTGCGTACAGCATGGACACCGACGGCTGCACACACTTAATCTTTGTTGGGTGGAAGAGCTTCCTCGTTGGCAAAAATCTTCGTGTTGGACAAGCCATCCTAATTACTATCAGGAACATCCACTGCCAAGGCTTGAGGATGATGATTGTCGTCGATATCATCTAGAACTATATATGTGTGTGGATGTATGACTACCTAGTAGACTGCTATATATGTGTGGTTGTATGACTACCTAGTACTGCTTATCATTTATGCTACTGTATGAACCATATATGTGTGTGAGGATGGATGTTGACTATATATGAGTACCTATAATGCTTAATGATATTGTATGACTACTGTATGACTATATATGAATATCTGATATTGTGGTTAACGATATTGAAACGGGTACTATTCTACATCAATAGAAAGCACAAAAAAAATGTTGAAAGATACAGCAACAGCACGGGGACAGGAAAATCGCTACAGCTAATTACAATTATCAGTAGCGCTGGTTTCATTCGCGCGCTACTGCTAACTAGGCATATCAGTAGCGCTGGGAAATCAGTGCTACTGCTACCAGTTAGCTGTAGCGCCTTAGTGGTAGCGCTTGCACAATGCAACTGATAGCTCTAATTCCAGCGCTACTACTAGGGTTTTCCCTAGTAGTGTTCTAGTTCACATCACCATGTGATTAACACCCAAAGAGTAAAAAGGTATGATCATATTTTGCTTGTGTGAGAGGTTTAGTCAACGGGTCTACCAAATTCAGATCCATATGTATTTTGCAAATTTCTATGTCTACAGTACCCTGCATGGAGCTACTCTAGCTAATTGCTTCCACTTTCAATACAAATCCGGATTGAGACTCAGAGTCGTCCGGATCGGTGTCAAAGCTTGCATTGACGTAACCCTTTACGACGAAATCTTTATCACCTCCATAACCGAGAAACATTTCCTTAGTCCTCTTTAGGTACCTAAGGATTATTTTTGACCATTTTCCAGTGATCCACTCCTGGATCACTACTGTACCCCCTTGCCAAACTCATGGTAAGTTACACAAAAGATCTGGTACACAGCATGGCATACTTTATAGAACCTATGGTTGAGGCATACGGAATGACTTTCATTTTCTCTCTATCTTATGCCGTGGTCAGGTTTTGAGACTTACTCAACTTCACACCTTGCAACACAGGCAAGAACCCTTTCTTTGGCTGATCCATTTTGAACTTCTTCGAAATCTTTTCAGGGTATGTGCTTTGTGAAAGTCCTATTAAGCATATCGATCTATCCCTATAGATCTTGATGCCCAATATATAAGTAGCTTCACCGGGGTCTTTCATTGAAAAATTCTTATTCAAGTATCCTTTATGATGTTCAGAAATTCTATATCATTTCCAATCAATAACATGTCATCCACATATAATATCAATTCTACAGAGCTCGCACTCACATTTTTATAAATACAGGCTTCACCGTAAGTCTGTATAAAAACATATGCTTTGATCATCTCATCAAAGCGTATATTCCAACTCCGAGATGCTTGCACCAGTCCATAGATAGATCTCTGGAGCTTGCACACTTTGTTAGCACCTTTAGGATCGACAAAACCTTTCTGGTTGCATCATATACAACTCCTCTTTAAGATATCCATTAAGGAATGCAGTTTTGACATCCATTTGCCAGATTTCGTAATCATAAAATGTGGCAATTACTAACATGATTCAGACAGACTTAAGCATCACTACGAGTGAGAAAGTCTCATTGTAGTCAACCCCTTGAACTTGTCAAAAACCTTTTGCGACAAGTCGAGCTTTGTAGACAGTAACATTACCATCAGCATCAGTCTTCTTCTTGAAGATCCATTTATTTTCTATAGCTTGCCTATCATCGAACAAGTTCACCAAAGTCCATACTTTGTTCTCATATATGGATCCTATCTTAGATTTCATGGCATCAAGCCATCTGTCGGAATCTGGGCTCATCATAGCCTCTTCATAGTTCGTAGGTTCACCATGGTCTAATAACATGACTTCTAGGACAGGATTACCGTACCACTCTGGTGCGTAACATGATCTCTCCGACCTACGAAGTCCAGTAGTAACTTGATCCGAAGTTTCACGATCATCATCATTAGCTTCCTCTCTAGTTGGTGTAGGCATCACGGGAACAGATTTCTCTGATGTGCTACTCTCCAATTCGAGAGAAGGTACAATTACCTCATCAAGTTTCACTTTCCTCCCACTCACTTCTTTCGAGAGAAACTCCTTCTCTAGAAAGGTTCCATTCTTTGCAACAAAGATCTTGCTTGTTGGGGAACGTGGTAATTTCAAAAATTTCCTACAATCACGCAAGATCTATCTAGGAGATGAATAGCAACGAGAGGGGAGGGTGTGTCCATGTACCCTTGTAGACCGAAAGTGGAAGCGTTTAGTAACGCAGTTGATGTAGTCGAACGTCTTCATGATCCAACCGATCCAAGTACCGAATGTACAGCACCTCCGTGTTCAGCACACGTTCAGCATGATGACGTCCTTCGAGCTCTTGATCCAGTTGAGGACGAGGGAGAATTCCATCAGCACGACGGCATGGTGACGATGTTGATAATATTACCGGCGCAGGGCTTCGCCTAAGCACTACGACGATATGACTGAGGTGTTAAACTGTGGAGGGAGGCGCCGCACACGGCTAAGAGAACAACTATTGTCCTTTGGGGTATATAAAGGAGCGAGGAGGAGGAGGAGGCCAGCCAAGGAGCGGCGCGCCTATAAGGGGAGTCCAACTAGGATTCCCAATCCAAGTTGGAGTCCCATTCCTTTTCCAAGAGGGGGGGAGAGGGAAAGAGGTGGAGAAGGAGAGGGAAAGAGGGGGGGGGGGCGCCGCCCCCTCCTAGTCCAATTTGGACCAGCCTTGGGGGGGGGGGGGGGGGGGCGGCGCAGCCACCCTGCATCCCTCCTCTCCTTTTCCACTAAAGCCCATTAAGGCCCATTAGTCCCCCGGGGGGTTCCGGTAACCTCTAGGTACTCCGAAAAATGCCCAAATCATTTCGAAACATTTCCAGTGTCCGAACATAACCTTCCAATATATCAATCTTTATTTCTCGACCCTTTTGAGACTCCTCGTCACGTCCATGATCTCATCCGGGACTCCGAACAAACTTCGGTCATCAAAAACACATAACTCATAATACAAATCGTCATCGAACGTTAAGCGTGCGGACCCTACGGGTTTGAGAACTATGTAGACATGACCGAGACACATCTTCGGTCAATAACCAATAGCGGTACCTGGATGCTCATATTGGCTCCTACATATTCTACGAATATCTTTATCGGTAAAACCGTATAACAACATACGTTGTTCCCTTTGTCATCGGTATGTTACTTGCCCGAGGTTCGATCGTTGGTATCATCATGCCTAGTTCAATCTCGTTACCGGCAAATCTCTTTACTCGTTCCATAATGCTTCATCTCGCAACTAACTCATTAGTCACATTGCTTGCAAGGCTTATAGTGATGAGCATTACCGAGAGGGCCCAGAGACACCTCTCTGAAATACAGAGTGACAAATCCTAATCTCGATCTATGCCAACCCAACAAACACCTTCGGAGACACCTATAGAGCATCTTTATAATCACCCAGTTACGTTGTGACATTTGATAGCACACAAGGTGTTCCTCTGGTATTTGGGAGTTGCATAATCTCATAGTCTGAGGAACATGTATAAGTCATGAAGAAAGCAGTAGCAATGAAACCGAAACAATCATAATGCTAAGCGAACGGATGGGTCATGTCCATCGCATCGTTCTCCCAATGATGTGATCTCGTTCATCAAATGACAACACATGTCTACGGTTAGGAAACATAACCATCTTTGATTAACGAGCTAGTCAAGTAGAGGCATACTAGGGACACTTTGTTTTGTTTATGTATTCACACATGTAACACTTTGTTTTGTCTATGTATTCACACATGTACTAAGTTTCCGGTTAATACAATTCTAGCATGAATAATATACATTTATCATGATATAAGGAAATATAAATAACAACTTTATTATTGCCCCTAAGGCATATTTCCTTCAGTCTCCCACTTGCACTAGAGTCAATAATCTAGTTTACATCACTATATGATTAACACCCAAAGAGTACTAAGGTGTGATAATGTTTTGCTTGTGAGAGAAGTTTAGTCAATGGGTCTGTCACATTCAAAGTCGTATGTATTTTGCAAATATTCTATGTCTACAATGCTCTGCATGGAGCTACTCTAGCTAATTGCTCCCACTTTCAATATGTATCCAGAATGAGACTTAGAGTCATCTAGATTGATGTAAAAGCTTGCATCGATGTAACTCTTTACGACGAACTCTTTTATCATCTCCATAACCGAGAAATATTTCCTTAGCCCTCCTAGGTAACTGATAACTTTGACCGCTATACAGTGATCCACTCCTGGATCACTATCGTCCCCCCTTGCCAAACTGATAGCAAGGCACACAATTGGTCTGGTACATAGCATGGCATACTTTATAGTACCTATGACTGAGGCATAGGGAATGACTTTCATTCTCTTTCTATCTTCTACCGTGGTCAGGCTTTGAGTCTTACTCAACTTTACACCTTGTAATACAGGAAAGAACTCCTTCTTTAACTCATCCATTTGAACTCTTTCAAAATCTTGTCAAGGTATGTACTCATTGAAAAATCTTATCAAGCGTCTTGATCTATCTCTATAGATCTTGATGCCCAACATGTAAGCAGCTTCACCGAGGTCTTTCTTTGAAAATCTCCTTTCAAACTCTCCTTTATGCTTTCCAGAAAATTCTACATCATTTTCAATCAACAAGATGTTATTCACATATACTTATCAGAAAGGCTGTAGTCCTCCCACTCACTTTCTTGTAAATACAGGCTTCACTGCAAGTCTATATAAAACTATATGCTTTGATCAACTCATCAAAGCGTATATTCCAACTCCCAGATGCTTGCACCAGTCCATAGATGGATCGCTGGAGCTTGCACACCTTGTTAGTACCTTTAGGATCGACAAAACCTTCTGGTTGCATCATATACAACTCTTCTTTAAGAAATATCCATTTAAGGAATGCAATTTTGACATCCATTTGCCAGATTTCATCAATTGCGGCAATTGCTAACATGATTCAGACAGACTTAAGCATCGCTACGGGAGCGAAAGTCTCATCGTAGTCAACTCCTTGAACTTGTGCAAAAACCCTTTTGCAACTAGTCAAGCTTTGTAGATAGTAACATTACTATCAACGTTCGTCTTCCTCTTGAAGATCCATTTATTTTCTGTGGCTTGCCGATCATCGGGCAAGTCCACCAAAGTGTACACTTTGTTCTCATACATGGATCCCATCTCAGATTTCATGGCCTCAAGCCATTTCATGGAATCTGGGCTCATCATCGCTTCCTCATAGTTTGTAGGTTCATCATGGTCTAGTAACATGACTTCCAGAATAGGATTACCATACCACTCTGGTGCGGACCATACTCTTGTTGACCTACAAGGTTTGGTAGTAACTTGATATGAAGTTTCATGATCATCATCATTAGCTTATTCGTTAATTGGTGTAGGAATCACTAGAACTAATTTTTGTGATGAACTACTTTCCAATTCAGGAGAAGGTATAATTACCTCATCAAGTTCTACTTTCCTCCCACTCACTTCTTTCGAGAGAAACTCCTTCTCTAGAAAGGATCCATTCTTAGCAACTAATATCTTGCCTTCGGATCTGTGATAGAAGGTGTACCCAACAGTTTCTTTTGGGTATCCTATGAAGACACATTTCTCCGATTCGGGGTTTGAGCTTATCAGTCTGAAGGCTTTTGACGTAAGCATCGCATCCCCAAACTTTAAGAAACGATAGCTAGGTTTGTTGTCAAACTATAGTTCATATGGTGTCGTCTCAATGGACTTTGATGGTGCTCTTTTTAACATGAATGCAGCTGTCTTTAATGCATATCCCCAAAACGATAGTGGTAAATCGGTAAGAGACATCATAGATTGCACCATATCTAATAAAGTGCGGTTACGACGTTCGGACACACCATTACGCTGTGGTGTTCCAGGTGGCGTGTGCCATGAAACTATTCCACATTGTTCTAATGAAGGCCAAACTCGTAACTCAAATATTCGCCTCTGTGATCAGATCGTAGAAACTTTATTTTCTTGTTACGATGATTCTCCACTTCACTCTAAAATTCTTTGAACTTTTCAAATGTTTCAGACTTGTTTTCATTAAGTAGATATACCCATATCTGCTCAAATCATCTGTGAAGGTCAGAAAATGATGATACCTGCCACGAGCCTCAACACTCATTGGACCGCATACATCGTTATGTATTATTTCCAATAAGTCATTAGCTCATTCCATTGTTCCAGAGAACGGAGTTTTAGTCATCTTGCCCATAAGGTACGGTTCGCAAGTATCAAATGATTCATAATCAAGTGATTCCAAAAGTCGATCTTTATGGAGTTTCTTCATCCGCTTTACACCAATATGACCCAAATGGCAGTGCCACAAATAAGTTGCACTATCATCATCAACTTTGCATCTTTTGGCATCAATATTATGAATATGTGTATCATTATGATCGAGATTCAATAAACCATCAACATTGGGTGTATGACCAAAGAAGGTTTTATTCATGTAAATAGAATAACAATTATTCTCAATCTTAAATGAATAATTGTATTGCAATAAACATGAACTAATCATATTCATGCTCAACGCAAACACCAAATAACATTTATTTAGGTTCAACAATAATCCCGAAAGTATAAGTAGTGTGTTATGATGATCACATCAATCTTGGAACCACTTCCAACACACATCGTCACTTCATCCTCAACTAGTCTCTGTTTATTCTGTAACTCTTGTTTCGAGTTACTAATCTTAGCAATTGAACAAGTATCAAATACCTAGGGGCTACTACGAGCACTAGTAAGGTACATATCAATAACATGTATATCAAATACACCTTTGTTCACTTCGCCATCCTTCTTATCCGCCTAATATTCGGGGCAGTTCCACTTCCAGTGACCATTTCCTTTGCAGTAGAAGCACTCAATTTCAGGCTTAGGTCCAGCTTTGGGCTTCTTTACGAGAGTGACAACTTGCTTGCCATTCTTCTTGAAGTTCCTTTCTTTCCCTTTTCCCTTTTCTTGAAACTAGTGGTCTTGTTTAATCATCAACGCTTGATGCTCTTTCTTGATTTCTACCTTCGTCGATTTCAGCATCACGAAGAGCTTGGGAATCGTTTTCGTCATCCCTTGCATACTATAGTTCATCACGAAGTTCCAGTAACTTGGTGATGGTGACTAGAGAACTCTGTCAATCACTATCTTATCTGGAAGATTAACTCCCACTTGATTCAAGTGATTGTAGTACCCAGACATTTTGAGCACATGCTCACTAGTTGAGCAGTTCTCCTCCATCTTTTAGGCGAAGTACTCATCAGAGGTCTCATACCTCTCGACACGGGCATGAGTCTGAAATACCAATTCAGCTCTTGGAACATATCATATGCTTCATGGCATTCAAAACATTTTTGAAGTCTCGGTTCTAAGCCATAAAGCATGCTGCACTAAACTATTAAGTAGTCATCATACCGAGCTTGCCAGACATTCATAATGTTTTCATTTGCTCCTGCAATAGGTCTGTGACCTAGCAGTGCATCAAGGACATAATTCTTTTGTGTTGCCATGAGGATAATCCTCAGATCACGGACCCAGTCTGCATCATTGCTATTATCATCTTTCAACTTAGTTTTTCTCTAGGACCATATCAAAAAATAGGGGAACTATATCGCGAGCTATTGATCTACAACATAGATTTGCAAATACTATCAGGACTAAGTTCATGATAAATTAAGTTCAATTAATAAAATTACTAATGAACTCCCACTTAAATCGACATCCTTCAAGTCATCTAAGTGATACGTGATCCAAATCAACTAACCCATGTCCGATCATCACGTGAGATGGGGTAGTCATCAATGGTAAACATCTCTATGTTCATGATATCTACTATATGATTAACGTTCGACCTTTCGGTCTCTAGTGTTCCGAGGCCCTGTTTGTACATGCTAGGCTCTGTCTTACACCCGTTGTATGTGAACGTAGAGTCTATCACACCCGATCATCACATGGTTTATCGAAACGACGAACTGTAGCAACGATGCATACTGAGGAAAACACTTTTACCTTGAAATTTAGTGAAGGGATCATCTTATAATGCTACCGTCGTACTAAGCAAAATAAGATGCATAAAAGATAAACATCACATGCAATCAAAATATGTGACATGATATGGCCATCATCATCTCGTGCTTTTGATCTCCATCTCCAAAGCATCGTCATGATCTTCATCATCACCGACTTGACACCTTAATATCCATTGTTGCGTCATGGTCGGCTCCCCAAGTATCACTTCTACAACTGTTGCTAACTTATAGCGATAAAGTAACGCAATTACATGGCGTTTGCATTTCATGCAATAAAGAGACAACCATAAGGCTCCTGCCGGTTGCCTCATATCTTACAAAACATGATCATATCAAACTTATATCACATCATGTCTTGACCATATAACATCACAACATACCCTTCAAAAATAAGTTAGACGTCCTCTACTTTGTTGTTGCAAGTTTTACGTGGCTGCTACGGGTTTCAAGCAAGAACCGTTCTTACCTATGACAAATACCACAATGGTGATTTATCAAGTTTGCTGTTTTACCTTCTTCAAGGACCAGCCATAGTCAAATTTGATTCAACTAAAGTAGGAGAAACAGCCACCCTCCATCCACCTTTATGCAAAACTAGTTGCATGTCAATCGGTGGAACTGGTCTCATGTGCGTGGACATGTAAGGTTGGTTCGGGCCGCTTCATCCCACAATGCAGCCGAATCAAAATATGAAGTTGGTGGTAAGCAGTATGAACATCACCGCCCACAACTTCTTTGTGTTCTACTCATGCATAATATCTAAGCATAGACCTGGCTCATGATGCCACTATTGGGAGACGTTGCATGGAAAACAAAAAAAATTCTACGCACACGCAATGATCTATATATCCATGGAGATGAATAGCAATGAGGGGGAGAGTGTGTCTACGTACCCTCGTAGACCGTAAGCGGAAGCATTTCACAACTCCGTTGATGTAGTCGAACTTCTTCGCGCTTCAACCGATCAAGTACCGAATGCACGGCACCTCTGCGTTCATCACACGTTTAGCTCGGTGATGTGCTCGCCTTCTTGGTCAAGCAAGACGTCAAGATAATAGATGAGTTCCGTAAGCACGATAGCGTGGTGACTGTGATGGTGAAGTGATCTCCACAGGGCTTCGCCTAAGCACTACGAAAATATGACCGAGGTGTAAACGTTGGAGGGCGGCACCGCACACGGCTAACAAATGATCTGGGGTGTGCTAGATGCGCCCTCCCACATATATATAGGTGGGAGGGGGAGGGGAGAGGCCAGGGCACGCCCTAGGGCTGGCCGCCGGCCCCCTAGGGGGCCTGCCTTGCCGTGTGCCCCCCTGCTATCACTACAAAAAAGACATATCTGTGAAATTTTGGGCCGAACGAAATTTTTTTCGGTCATACTTATGACACTTCTATGACGATAATTGTGACAAAACCCGGTATCATCATAGATGTGGTGTGCTCCTACTTCTATGACGAAAAATCATGACATAAAATGGGCTTTTCGTCCTGGGCGGGCTGGAGACGCTCCTGCATGACATTCTTTGGACCGTCCATGACAAAAAAACCATGGTAGAAGCGAGGGCAAGGAAAATATTGGGGAGTTCCCGTTTATGGTGGGTGGTCGTGGGCCGAGTGATGCATGTTTCTCTCGTACACGTACACGCGTGGGTGCGAGGCGTTGGGATGTAACTGAACCCGAGCGAGGCGTTCGCCTAACTGAAACCGAGTGATTGCACTGCAGGCTACGTGTTACTAAACCCGAGCGATCGATTGATGGCTATTAACTGAACCCGATTGAGCGATTTGTTCGTTTGCTACTGCTGCTAACTGAAGCTGATCAAACCTGCTGCCTCCTTCCCTTGGTGAACAATGAGTGTTGTTCGGGGGGTTTGGATGAACATTTCCCGATGGGGGGTTGGATTAACTGGACCCCGTGGTGTTGCCGTTGGATCAACAGGACCCCGATCGATCGAGCCGGTTGGGCGTGGATGAACAGGACCCCGTGGAGGGCTGGATGAACAGGACCTCGTGGAGGGAAGGTTGAATAGTAGCCGGTGGAGGGCTGGTTGAACAGTAGCTGATGGAGGGCTAGATGAACAGTATCCCGTGGAGGGGTGGTTGAGCAGGACCCCGTGGAGACGGTTGGTTGAACAGTAGCCGGTGGAGGAGCGGTGGAGGCTGGATGAACAGGAGCCTGTGGATGAACAGTCGCAGGTGGTGGCTGGAGGAGGTCGACGGTGGATGAACAGTAGCCCGTGGAGGTTGGAGGAGGTCGACGGTGGAGATGAACAATATCTCGCGTGGAGTCCCGTTTTTTGGTATGCCACACCCCTCCCGATGAACAGGACCCCCGTTTCGACCGTAGCACTCTAACACAAGTCCGTTTCCTCTGTTTTGCGGTACGCCACACCCCTCCCGTTCAACAGGACCCCGTTTCGACCGTAGGAGATCCAATAGAAGTCCGTTTCCTCCATTTTGTGGTATGCCAGACCCCTCCCGATGAACAAGATCCCGTTTCGACCATGGCCGGTCGAACACAAGGCTGTTTCCTCCGTTCTGCGGTATGCCAGGCCTCAGTTACATCGGCTATTTCGTCCAAGCCCTCCCGATGAACACGAGGACGCATTCCATTCCGACCCAGCCGATTAGCTCCCGATGAACACGACGATGACGCAGTTTCTCCGTTCCAACCCAGCCATGTACACGAGTCCTGGCCGTACGTATGCGTGAGTAGGCGTTCGAGACCTCACCCATATGTACATACGTGGTCGTATTTACTTTCTTGCACCCTGGCCGCTGTATGTACGTGTACATGCTACGTGCGCGCCTCTACTACGACACGTGCACGCCTCTACATCGACCAGTATGTACGTGCACATTCCCGACCAGAATGACAATGCTACGTACGCTTCGACCAGGTGGGTCCCGACTGTCAGGCACTTTCTTGCGTGCGAAGATGTAGCCGGTGGGTCCCAGCAGTCAGGGGGAATCGTTTTTTGCCCATAATATGGACGCACTTCCTTGCAAGTGAAGATGTAGCTGGTGGGTCCCAGCAGTCAGAAGGAACGTTTTTTTCGTGAAATACGGTGGCCCGTCCGACGGGTCCCTGCTGTCAGGTGGAGGAATCATTATTTCCGCGTAATAAGGAGGCACTTCCTTGCTGCGGCCATGGACCCAGCTATCAGCCTCTCCACATACAGTACTGTGACGACCAGTTTTCCGGGTATTAATTTCTAGAAAATGTCCCTTGTGCTCACCAGCCCCAGGATTACTGTTAGCTGATGAGGCACCAACTTGATACAGAAATTCCAAGCAAAAAGCAAAATATGTAGTACAAGACCATTCTGGCCTGTGAGTACAACAATTTGGTTTCTAGTGGTTGATGGCGGAAGCGGTTTTTGGATCATCAGCGTCTATGGGACTCCATTTCCCACAGGAACAGCTGACCAGGATAACTCCTATCTTCGCGAGGCTGCTATCACCATTGCTTAAGTTCCGGGGCCGTCATCACAGTCGCTCCTCTCTGCGCAAGAAATCTGGCCAAGATAATAGCCAGGGACAAGCCAGTGAGTACTTTTGAATGTACTCGCAAACATTGTGAACACGGGTATAATATGACAACGATAATTATGTACTGAAATATTTTATGATCATGAAGTCAGTCACAAATTAGAATCTTTGATGCATGCAAGTAGGTCATTTATATATAAAAGTATGCAAAAACAGCATAGTATTAAAATGCACCGATCGGGTGTCTGAAGCGACGCCTCGAAAGGTTAGTAAACAATGAGAAATGCCTCAGTCGGTCGTCTGAGCGACACCACATAAAGGGCTTATAAAATAAATAACAAGCATGCCACAGTCGGGCGTCTCAGCGACACCACATAAAGGGCTTATAAAATAAATAACAAGCATGCCACAGTCGGGCGTCTCAGCGACACCACATAAAGGGCTTATAAAATAAATAACAAGCATGCCACAGTCGGGCGTCTCAGCGACACCACATAAAGGGCTTATAAAATAAATAACAAGCATGCCACAGTCGGGCGTCTCAGCGACACCACATAAAGGGCTTATAAAATAAATAACAAGCATGCCACAGTCGGGCGTATCAGCGACACCACATAAAGGGCTTATAAAATAAATAACAAGCATGCCACAGTCGGGCGTCTCAGCGACACCACATAAAGGGCTTATAAAATAAATAACAAGCATGCCACAGTCGGGCGTCTCAGCGACACCACATAAAGGGCTTATAAAATAAATAACAAGCATGCCACAGTCGGGCGTCTCAGCGACACCACATAAAGGGCTTTATAAATAATCACAGTGAATATCCAGGAGGTAGAACCATCCCAGGGATATTCGATAATGCCAATAATATAACGGGTTAGTCCACAACAAAATAATAATCATAATCATCACAAGTCTCAAGTCGTGATCCTAGTTCTGGTTTAACAGTTTCTCCTCCGAAGACCGACACTAAGACCGACACTTGACCCATCCCAGACTGTAATCCTTAACCATGGGCACGGCTATTCGAATAGGTTTAATCTCTGCAGAGAGTGTACTCTTTACCCACGAGTAACGGATTCCTTTAGTCCATCGGGACTAATTCCGTCTACGGTCTTTTAATTGAAAACACACATATCCACACACACCAGCCTAACTTCCGGTGTCTGGAATCACCCACGACACCCGTTAAGCGAAACTCTAAGTGGGGAGGCTACAACCTCGTTGTAACATGGGATCACAAAATTTATACCGCGCGCAAGCTAGGGGAGCTACCCCTTCGGCTAGAACCGAAACACCCATGCTCCCGGACCAGGTGGCATGCCTACCGGATGCCTCCGGTATCTTCCACCATGGCCTCTCTGTACGGTGTGTGCTAGGAAAGGGGTTGACAACTTACTGAACCGTACCCTACCTATGGCAGGGACGAGTGGCAGCACGAAACAAGTATGGGGGTTACCGGAACAATACTCGATCTACGGTGGACTTAGGAGGTTTAAATATTCCCTGCATGATTAGCATAACAATATATATACTTCAACCAACAGACAGAAACACCACGCGACATACCCCCTCATGCCATACCGGACACGATCGTCTCGACAGAGGACTAGGGACAAGACCGTGTCTACCCAAGACAGAGGCCTTCCCGGATTCCCTTCCGGTATGCATGAAAGGCATATGATGGTGATTACCATCACAACCGTATCAATGAAATCATTAATATGCACTCATGAGTAGGAACACATTATCACATAAAATGACGTATGCCCGAGTCGGGGTGGTGTTGTCACCGTGTCAAAAAACACACAATATTATGCCAGAGTTCAGAATGCTTGCCTTCAAGTCGTGGGGGAGGCAAGGTGCATTCCAAAATTCTTGAAAGCTTTCTCCTCTCTCCAAAAATCCTATTTAAACTATATTCGAATTAACACACAATTTCAAAACAGCACAAAAAAAGTTGTTGGAAATTTTTTCAAATAAATCTTAAAATAAACTAGATTAAATTTGAGAGAGGTAGGAAAAAGAATCAATTCATTTGGAGTTATAATTAAAAAGATATAGCCAGTCAAAGTTTAGTCAAATTTCTGGTTTTTAAATAAAACATAAAAAGAAAATGTTTCGAAATTTACACGTCGAACACGTACTTTGGAATTACGTTTCCACTTATGCCTGGGTGGACCGGCACTGGGTCACTGACAGTGGACCCGCCTGGCCCACTGGTCAGGTTTGACCAGTCCACGCGCGCGTCGCCTCCTCCGACCGAACAGAGGCGGAGCTCCGGCGAGGATTACCGGCAAACGGAGGCGTCCCTCAGTGATCTGAGCACATGGGTGTGCTCAGGAGGTCGAGATGAACTCGTGGGTACCTGCCATGGTCGCCGACGTGGACGGGGTCGCGGGCGACGAGTTCGCGGCGGAGGTGGCTTCGAGCACGATTGGGGATCCGCGCTATGGTGGCTCTCCGTCGAGGCTAAAGGTCTGGGTGGCTCCGCAAGATCGTGTGGAGCCTGATGGTGGCATTGGACGGACGGGAGGGGTTCTGTTTGCGGTGAACGGAGCTGGGACGTGGCGGTGGCCGAACCGGCCAGAGTTGGGGAAGACGGCTTCCCCCGGACGATTGCGGGCTGTGGGGGTGCCATGGGGGTGGCCTGAGGTCGCCTGCATGCTCAAATGAGTTTGGGGGCCTCGTTTTATAGCGTAACGAGGTCGGTTTGCGGCGGCCGTGGATAGGATCGTCGGCGACCGCCGTTCTGTAGCTTGCAGGGCATCGTGGCGGGGCTGGGGATGGCGGCAGGAGCTAGCGGACGAGCGAGCACTGCTCCAAGGGCGAGCTGGCGAGCAGGGGTGGCTTGGGCGGCGCCGACCAGTGCAGGGGCTGTCGGGCGGCAGTGGCGGCTAGCTGCTGGCTTGCTGGAGACGTGGTGAGGGCTGCGGTGCTCGTGGGGGTGCAGAAGGGGACGTGGCGTGCTGGCTGCGGTCGGCCAAGGGCCAGAGTGGGTGTAGGGCGAGACGCGGCGGCTCGGTCGCGACACGTGCAAAACGCGCGCTCTGGGCGCGCCCAGAGCACGCACGGGACGTGCTTGACAAAATGCCAGGGCATGCTAGAGGTCTCGGATGAGGTTGGGGTTTAACAGACCTAGGCCAAAGTCATCTAGAGGCTTAGTGGACAAGTTAGTTTTCCTAGAGGTGCAAGGCCTCAGTGCAAAACAAAGATCATTTCAAATAGATCATGCCCACAAGGTGTTTGTCATAATGTCAGGGGCACCTAGGCATTTCTTGGAGTGGCCAAATCTTCCAGAATGGGGTCTCTTCAGATGCATGAGAGTGTGGTGAGGTTAGTTTGGCAAATGAAGAAACTTGTTAGTGCAAGTTTTGCAAAACTTCAATTCTGGACAGGGGGTAAATGGCATCATTACATGAATCAAAAATGTCCCCATGGGTGCATGCTTCTGGACTTAGGGGTTTTGTAGGGTTGACTACAAGCAGGAGAAAGCACAAGGCCACTAGAGCAAAATTAAATAAGGTTGCAGTAGAATCACAAGGTTGGACCAGAATGAAAAAAGAGGTTTATTCACTCAATTTTTCCAAAGAACATCACTAGATTTTTGCATAAAATTGGATTGCATGCTACCACTGACATCCCAAAATTTTGGTGGAGGCTTCAAAGAAATATTTAAATAGGCTGTAGTGCAAAACTGCCCACTGGACCAGATTTGAAAATTAGGTGTATAACTCAAAATATGAAATGAATGAAATATATTTTTACATAAAAGTGATTTAGAAACATCACATGACATCTCCAAATTTTGGTTGGAATTTTAGTTAAATTTATCAAATGGTGGTAGTTCAAAAAGAGCTCCAAAACTAATGGAAGTCATTTTAAGGAATAAAGCTCAGAGAGATGTAATTAAACAAATAAAATCTACTGATTAAAAATTGTTATATTGAGAGAGCATAGAAGTCCAATACATTTTTGGAAAGTTTCCACTTGGGCAAAACTTCTCAATATTTAAAAAGAAAGGTTCTGAAATCAACAGAAAATCCAGAAAGCAAAAATTTTAAACTCCTGGCTAAATTTTAATAATTAAAACCTGGTTAAATTGTTGGGGTGTTACAATACTACCCCCCTTAAGAAAAATCTCATCCTTGAGATTTGCTAAGGAGTTGAAAATAATTCTTTTACCAGGTCAAAACACTTACTTTACTTAAGTGGTAAAATGCGGCTACAGTGAGAGGGCAATAAGTGGTGTAAAACTACAGTATGGGACACTGGCGTTGTGTGGAGAAATCCACGTTTTACGAAAAAACGAGCGGTTTCTACGTTGGACGCAGTAAATTTAGAATAAATTCTAAATTATAAAATACGCTGGTCGTACCCGAGAGCACAGTGCTCCCTCTAGCTGACAGATGGACCCGGGGCCCACTGTCAGTCTCTCCTTCTTCCTCTGGCTCTCTGTTCTTCCTCTCTCCCGTGAGTTTTCCCGCGCTTTCCCCACTGGCGACGTCTAGCGCATAGGGCATCTAGGCCGTACTGCGGTAGTGTGCGGCGTGCTTGCTGCCGGTGCAGCGTGCACTCACCTCGCGGGCCAGTGCGCTGTCGGCACTGCTCGCGGATTCGCCTATGAACACCGACGATCGGGCGACGAGCGGCGCTGGTGGACCTTGCCCACCGTACACCGATCTCGAGCTATAAAACGACCGTGGTGCTCCTTCTTCTTCACACCTGGCCTCGCTTCTCCTCCTTCTTCTCCTCCATTACTGCTTACAGGAGCTCGAGACAAGGCTATAATGGCGGAGGCGGTGTCGGACTGGTACGTGATCCTGGTGTGCGGAGGGCTGGCGGCAGTGCTGGGGCTCTTCGTGCTCCTGTGCGCGATGATCCTCGATGATCGCCGTTATGCTGCCGCTTGGGTGCTGGCTCTCCGCGGTGGCGGTAATCACGAGGACTAGGTGTGATGCTGGGTGTTAACTGTTGTCGGTGTGCCGGAGGTGACTAGTGTCCGGATGATTATCCGCTAATCTCTCCTTTGGAGGCTGTGGTGCGCTTAGGGAGGGAATTAGTGAGATGTAACATGGTTACGTGCCTTTGTAAGCAGTGTATGAGTCCGAGTGGTTGTGGGTGTGCTGCCGTGGTGTTGCATGAATAAAATCCTAATCCATGTCGTGAGAAGATAGATGATGCTGCAACTCAGGGAAAAGAAATCTCACTCCAGGATTTTTCGCGAGAGAAATCAAAAAAATCTAGCGTGAAACCACATCAAAACTACTCAAATAAATAGAAACTAAATAATTTATTCACCGCACCACCTCGGGGTACCACGCATAAGTTACAACGCAATAATAAATGTTGCAATAAAAAATACAACAGTGACATCTAAAATGAAAACGGTAACTGAACGGGGTCCCGAGAAAACGTCTCTGGTAATGGGACACACTCCTCTTCTATCGGGGGGAGTGGATTGACCAGTCGATGTATGTGTATCTCCTGGTCGGGCCTCAGTGGTCTGCCGATGGCAATCTGAGGATTCAAATCAGCGAGACTCTGGAGATAACCCATCACTTGCTGGTTCAAACGTTCTTGAGTGATGACGTACTGGACAAGGTTGGCCAGTACTGGATCTCTCTCAAATCATCCACCAGGAAAAAATATTACTTCTCCGGGTGCTGCACGGCTCGGAAAGTAATAATATCCTCATTCACTAGCATAGGGTACCGCGAATCGAAGGCGAGTAATCACTTCGTACGCAGCAGCTTCTATGGCCATATATGGGGTCGACATAGATTTCCCCACGAAGGAGACCTCCGTTGGGTCTTGGTTGGAGTCTACTGGAGGGATGTGTACTGCTGCCCAATATTTCGAGGTGGAAGGGGTGATTCTCGATTTGAACAGCTCGTACTAGGGTGGCTGGGTAGAACCCATGGTACTGCAGGTAAAGTCCCACAATATTTTGACAAAGCTACCCGGGGTTGCATCTGGGGTTCCCAGATAAATACTAGGGCTTGACATGGCAAGAAATGGTTGTGAGGGTGGTGCACGAGGGGAGGGGTGCTTGGCAAGGTCACGAGGTGGCCTTCTTATATAGCATCCGGGCTGGGTTATTTACCATGGTGAAAGGTAATAAATTTGCTAGATCAGCTCCAATGGTCGGGGTCAAAGCCACAGATACACATATCTCACAAAAGGGACGTGTTACTGTGGGTGTCGTCGGGGTTGGTTTTGTTAGCTGTGCCTGAAATAAAAATGCAACTGCAGGTTGACACAATTATGCAAGGGTTACTATTAAAACAGAGGCACAACAACATGCTGCGTTTATTTACAAGGTCACACGATTACAAAGCGAGGATACACTGAGACTCGGCACTACTCGGGTGACTTAGTCTACCTCGTTTACATCCAAACGGGCGTGCCTTGTGGATGTCGAGGCTTCTCCACGGGTCTCACCGTCGGGATTAGCTGGAGGTGGTTGAGGGGCTGCAGGGTCGGGGTGGCGATGATGACCATCGCGGGGATTGTTGCCCACAATCCCGTTGGAGTGTGCTCCCAAAAGGTGACGAAGCACTTCTGGGGTCATCAAAGCACCTTGGTTGATGGCTGGGCTGACCTTAGGGTCTCGATCGGGTGTCCGAACAACATGACTGGGTTGTCGGCGCCGGGCTCGTCTTCCCTGCTTGCCGGGGCTCGGCGAACCAGCTCTCCACGAGCTACGATCAGATCAATGGTGATTTGATCGAACAGTGCCTCTAGTGCACCTACATAGCGCACTAGGTGCAACAATGCAGGATCCGTCTCGTGATCTCCGTTGGCAACTTGGGGTGGTCTACCATACCCTTCACGTCTGGGGGTAGTAGTAGAACGAGCGACAATTAACTCTGGGCGACAACTGCCGGAGTTGAACTATAGCCTCTCGAGCAGCTAGTTGGATGGCTTGTGGCTCGAAGGAAGTTGTCCTTCCGGTGAACCTGTAGGGGCGTTCTGGCGACAGACACCTACCGTAGATGCGCACAGTGGCCCAGAATAGACGGCTCTCACCGCTCATGGGTCCTTGGTACACAACATATTCTGGGGGCTCTTCTAACACATAGGCACAACGGGTGAGGTTTGCGAGTATGGTCACAAAGCCTCCAAGGTTGGTTGCTGTGGTCTCATTGTGCACTACGGGGCCAGGCATTATGGCTTGGTTCGGGGGAGAGGTTGTGCTGTGCTGGGTTGAGGCTAGCGTGCCCTTTTTATAGAAAAGGGGACGACGTCTTCCTTCACACGCTTGCGAATGGGACATATTGGGCGTCGGTCACTGGCGCGTGATCGACAGGCTAAGATGATAGGTTGGGCACCGACTACAAAAAGGTGTCAGGCTCACAATGTGGCTATCTTGCACGGGAAGCTTGGTCGGGGTTTGGTTAAGGTCTGATGGGTTGGTTTACCTAGGTTTTTCGACCTCGCTAAGATAGGATTAGCCAATGGTCAGCCTGGCTCTGATACCAAGTTTGTGATGACCGGTTTTCTGGGTATTAATTTCCAGAAAATGGCCCTTGTGCTCACCAGCCCCAGGATTACTGTTAGCTGATGAGGCACCAACTTGATACAGAAATTCCAAGAAAAAAGGAAAATATGTAGTACAAGACCATCCTGGCCTGTGAGTACAACAATTTGGTTTCTAGTGGTTGATGGCGGAAGCGGTATGTGGATCATCAGCGTCTATGGGACTCCATTTCCCACAGGAACAGCTGACCAGGATAACTCCTATCTTCGCGAGGCTGCTAGCACCATTGCTTAAGTTCCGGGGCTGTCATCACGGTCGCTCCTCTCCACGCAAGAAATCTGGCCAATACAATAGCCAGGGACAAGCCAGTGAGTACTTTTGAATGTACTCACAAACATTATGAACACGGGTATAATATGACAATGATAATTATGTAATGAAATATTTTATGATCATGACGCCAGTCACAAATTAGAATCTCTGATGCATACAAGCAGGTCATTTATATATAAAAGTATGCAAAAACATCATAGTATTAAAATGCACCGATCGGGTGTCTGAAGCGACGCCTCGAAAGGTTAGTAAACAGCGAGAAATGCCTCAGTCGGGCATCTGAGCGACACCACATAAAGGGCTTATAAAATAAATAACAAGCATGCCACAGTCGGGCGTATCAGCGACACCACATAAAGGGCTTATAAAATAAATAACAAGCATGCCATAGTCGGGCGTCTTAGCGACACCACATAAAGGGCTTATAAAATAAATAACAAGCATGCCACAATCGGGCGTCTCAGCGACACCACATAAAGGGCTTATAAAATAAATAACAAGCATGCCACAGTCGGGCGTCTCTGCGACACCACATAAAGGGCTTTATAAATAATCATAGTGAATATCCAGGATGTAGAACCAGCCCAGGGATATTCGATAATGCCAATAATATAACGGGTTAGTCCACAACAAAATAATAATCATAATCATCACAAGTCTCAAGTCGTGATCCTAGTTCTGGTTTAACAGTTTCTCCTCCGAAGACCGACAATAAGATCGACACTTGACCCATCCCAGACTGTAATCCTTAACCATGGACATGGCTATTCGAATAGGTTTAATCTCTGCAGAGAGTGTACTCTTTACCCACGAGTAACGGATTCCTTTAGTCCATCGGGACTAATTCCGTCTACGGCCTTTTAATTGAAAACACACCTATCCGCACACACCAGCCTAACTTACCGCTATCTGTAATCACCCACGACACCCGTTAAGAGAAACTCTAAGTGGGGAGGCTACAACCTCGACGTAACATGGGATCACAAAATTTATACCGCGCGCAAGCTAGGGGAGCTACCCCTTCGGCTACAACCGAAACACCCATGCTCCCAGACCAGGTGGCATGCCTACCGGATGCCTCCGGTATCTTCCACCATGGCCTCTCTGTATGGTGTGTGCTAGGAAAGGGGTTGCCAACTTACTGAACCGTACCCTACCTATGGCAGGGACGAGTGGCAGCACGAAACGAGTATGGGGGTTACCGGAACAAGACTCGATCTATGGTGGACTTAGGAGGTTTAAATATTCCCTACATGATTAGCATAACAATATATATACTTCAACCAATAGACAGAAACACCACGCGACATACCCCCTCATGCCATACCGGACACGACCGTCTCGACAGAGGACTAGGGACAAGACCGTGTCTACCCAAGATAGAGGCCTTCCCGGATTCCCTTCCGGTATGCATGAAAGGCATATGACGGTGATTACCATCACAACCATATCAATGAAATCATTAATATGCACTCATGAGTAGGAACACATCATCACATAAAATGACATATGCTCGAGTCGGGGTGGTGTTGTCACCATGTCAAATAACACACACAATATTATGCCAGGGTTCAGAATGCTTGCCTTCAAGTCATGGGGGAGGCAAGGTGCATTCCAAAACTCTTGAAAGCTTTCTCCTCGCTCCAAAAATCCTATTTAAAATATATTCGAATTAACACACAATTTCAAAATAGCACAAAAAAAGTTGTTTGAAATTTTTTCAAATAAATCTTTAAATAAACTAGATTAAATTTGAGAGAGGTAGGAAAAAGAATCAATTCATTTGGAGTTATAATTAAAAAGATATAGCTAGTCAAAGTTTAGTCAAATTTCTGGTTTTTAAATAAAACAAAAAAAAAGAAAACGTTTCGAAATGTACACGTCGAACACGTACTTTGGAATTACGTTTCCACTTATGCCTGCGTGGACCGGCACTGGGTCATTGACAGTGGACCTGCCTGGCCCACTCGTCAGGTTTGACCAGTCCACGCGTGCGTCGCCTCCTTCGACCGAATAGAGGTGGAGCTCCGGCGAGGATTGCCGGTGAACGGAGGCGTCCCTCGGTGATCTGAGCACATCGGTGTGCTCAGGAGGTCAAGACGAACTCGTGGGTACCCACCATGGTCACCGACGTGGACGGGGTCGCCGGTGACGAGCTTCGCGGCAGAGGTGGCTTCGGGCATGATTGGGGATCCGCGCTACGGTGGCTCTCCGTCGAGGCTGAAGGTCTGGGCGGCTTCGCAAGATCGTGTGGAGCCTGGTGGTGGCGTTGGACGGACGGGAGGGGTTCTGGTTGCGGTGAACGGAGCTGGGACATGGCGGCCGAATCGGCCGGAGTTGGGGAAGACGGCTTCCTCCCCGACGATTGTGGGCTGTGGGGGTGCCATGGGGGTGGCCTGAGGTTGCCTGCATGCTCGAATGAGTTCGGGGGCCTCCTTTTATAGCGCAACGAGGTCGGTTTGTGGCGGCCGTGGATAGGATCATCGGCGACCGCCGTTCTGTAGCTTGCAGGCCATCGTGGCGGGGCTGGGGATGGCGGCAGGAGCTAGCGGACGAGCGGGCACTGCTCCAAGGGCGAACTGGCGAGCGGGAGTGGCTCGGGCGGCACCGACCAGTGCAGGGGCTGTCGGGCGGCAGTGGCGGCTAGCTGCTGGCTTGCTGGAGACGTGGCGAGGGCTGCAGTGCTCGTGGGGGTGCAGAAGGGGACGTGGCGTGCTGGCTGCGGTCGGCCAAGGGCCAGAGTGGGTGCGGGGCGAGATGCGGCAGCTCGGCCGCGGCACGTGCAAAACGCGCGCTCTAGGCGCGCCCAGAGCATGCACGGGACGTGCTCGACAAAATGCCAGGGCATGCTAGAGGTCTCGGATGAGGTTGGGGTTTAACAGACCTAGGCCAAAGTCATCGAGAGGCTTAGTGGACAAGTTAGTTTTCCTAGAGGTGCAAGGCCTTAGTGCAAAACAAAGATCATGTCAAAATAGATCATGCCGACAAGGTGTTTGTCATAATGTCAGGGGCACCTAGGCATTTCTTGGAGTGGCCAAATCTTCCAGAATGGGGTCTCTTCAGATGCATGAGAGTGTGGTGAGGTTAGTTTGGCAAATGAAGAAACTTGTTAGTGCAAGTTTTGCAAAACTTCAATTCTGGACAGGGGGTAAATGGCATCATTACATGAATCAAAAATGTCCCCATGGGTGCATGCTTCTGGACTTAGGGGTTTTGTAGGGTTGACTACAAGCAGGAGAAAGCACAAGGCCACTAGAGCAAAATTAAATAGGGCTGCAGTAGAAATCACAAGGTTGGACCAGAATGAAAAAGAGGTTGATTCACTCAATTTTTCCAAACAGCATCACTAGATTTTTGCATAAAGTTGGATTGCATGCTACCAGTGACATCCCAAAATTTTGGTGGAGGCTTCAAAGAAATATTTAAATAGGCTGTAGTGCAAAACTGCCCACTGGACCAGATTTGAAAATTAGGTGTAGAACTCAAAATATGAAATGAATGAAATATATTTTTGCATAAAAGTGATTTAGAAACATCACGTGACATCTCCAAATTTTGGTTGGAATTTTAGTTAAATTTATCAAATGGTGGTAGTTCAAAAAGAGCTCCAAAACTAATGGAAGTCATTTTAAGGAATAAAGCTCAGAGAGATATAATTAAATAAATAAAATCTACTGATTAAAAATTGTTATATTGAGAGAGCATAGAAGTCCAATACATTTTTGGAAAGTTTCCACTTGGGCAAAACTTCTCAATATTTAAAAAGAAAGGTTCTGAAATCAACAGAAAATCCAGAAAGCAAAAATTTTAAACTCCACGCAAAATTTTAATAATTAAAACCTGGTTAAATTTTTGGGGTGTTACAAGTACTCTTCCGACGGAAGTCCTTCCTTGACCACGTTGACCACGCCGCGACGAGAGCACCAGGACGGTGGATGACGGCGAGGCCTAGGAAGGGGACGACGCGGAGCCGCAGAAGACGAGGCAGTGGATACCCACGCGGAGAGGTGTACGAGGGTTCACCGGTTCGGCTCGGTGTGAGGCTATCATCGCTGCAGAATAACAGGGGGTGTGGGTGAGTGGAGGGATGGCCTGGCCAGCGGTGGGAGTAGTAGGGGGCGATGAGGCCTCCGCGGTAGCACAGCCGGCCACGGGAGGCAGGAGCAGGCGGCACGACCGACACTACTTTGGGCGGCTGTAGCAAGAAGACCAGAGGTTGAAGAAGCACGACAGCCGTTGGATGGACATCATACGGTCAGTGCAGCTAGAATCGTTTATATTGACTAAGTTGACAAAGCCCTTGGTACAAGTCAACTTAGTAGGCCCACAGGTCAGCCTCCGAAATGGTGCGCCCCAGATGTCAGGGGGAGGAATCATTTTTTGGGCGGCTGAAGCTAGAATATCCGAGATTGAAGAAGAAGCATAACATCCGTTGGATGGACATCCAACGGCCACTGCTGCTACAACCGTGTGTTGACTATAAGTTGACAAAGCCTTGCATATGCGTCAACTTACTTTTTTAGGGGACGCGTCAACATAGTAGGCCCACAAGTGTGTGGCAGAGAACTTATAGCCCATTTGTGATTTGTAAGAATGCACATCCCATTTTTGAATTCTAATGAAATTTACTACAACCCATTTACAGTTTGTTAAAAGTACAACCCATTTTCTAGCTAGGCCAACAATCATAATTTCAACCAACCATTCAGAACCAAATTCAATAAAAATTCCCACATTTTGATGGGATCCGAAATATTTTTATCCCAAAATTTCTAGTCAGATTAAATACATTAATATAAGTTTGTATTACGTAAAAATCCAAGGAAACATTGCGCGCACAACAATTAATGAAATTAAAATTTTCAAAAACCAAAAATAATATTTTATAAACTAATTACGTGTTTGGTGCATGTTTTTATAGTCACTGCCCAGTTTTTATAATTACATCCCATTTATTATTTCTGAAAGTCCATTTCCCTGTTAAGCCTAATGCATCCCTCCTAGGAAAGATTTGCAGCCTAGCGGGGCGGAGAATAACAAGTCGACCTTGCCTGGTTATTCCTCAAAAAAAAGTATAGCTGGGCTAGCCATTTTAAGCTTAAAAAATTAATATGGGCTGGATATCTGGCCTGGGCTAGGCAGGCCACAGTCCGCCCAGTTAATACCCTGCTCTCCTCTGAACCACAATGAAAACATCGCTCTAGAAAAACTCTGCAGTGCTCACACCTCAAAAACACAAATACTGCTCGAGCTGCTTAGTCCCAGCTGTCGGCCTCTCCTTGTGCAATTCTCTTGTTTATTGACTACATAGGTTGACAATGATGTGGGACCGTGATGTCAGGAAACCAGGAGGAAGCAAAAAAAATATAGTTGTATATAATAAGGAGGCACTTGCGTATGTGCACCTATGGCCCTGGTGGGTCCCCGCTGTCATCCTCTCCAAGTAAAGCCATCTCCTCACTCCTCATGTCCGTTGACCATGTTGACAATGCAAGATGGCGGTGCCACGGCGAGCGCAAAAACTCGAAGGACGACGGAGAGGGCCTCGTGGGCCCTACGGATGGTCTGATACAGCGCCGGCATCATAGGGCCACATGTCCGCGACGACATTGTCATTCGCATGTTCACCGGTGCTCGTTGAGGAGACAGAGGTTGCAGCATAGGTCCTCCTGCGCTGGTAGCTTTTCCGCCATTTGGGCGTCAAAGTGCCGCCGCACCTGCTCTATGGTGAACACGACATGAACCAGCTTGGACAGTGGCGCCGGCTCCTATTCGAAAGCTACGCCCATCGTTTGATTGTTGTTGCTCAGCTCGGCGAGCTCGCTGGCGAGCCGGCATGTCCGGCTACTGGACCAACCAGCTGCCAAGCACGAGTCTGACTGCCCTGGCCCATCCAGACGCCTCCCTTGCCCGCGCGCGGTTTCCACCCGAAATGGTCAGCGCCGCTCGCCCCGCTTCCCGATGCAAGCGATTGCTCCGCGTTCAAACAACACAAGTGTCATCCATCCATCCGTTTGCTGCCCACATTAATGATACGTGGTTGCCGAGGCAGCTACTCCTCGCCACACGCCCGTCCCTCCGCCGCCCACCATTGCTATATAAATTGCTACATCGGCCATAGCCGCAGTCATCCGCCTCCGTTCCCTTTCTCCTGTCCACACCACTACTGCCCACCATGGCTTCCTCGCACTCCAGCGCTCTTTGGGACGGGTGGACGACGGACCAAAAGGGGATGGCAGCCATTGTGCCGGCTGGCTGGCCGACAGGCAGCCGGAGGACGATGACATCCCAATGGAGAACATGGTAGTCAATGATCCGGCGCCAACCCCCTCCTCTGCGCCATCCTCGCCGTTGCATTGCGCCACGAGCATCGGCGAGGCCCATGCCCAAGACATGGACACGGTGAGGCAAAAGCGCTAGGAGCAGTTCCGGGAGGCATAGGCCGACGCCGCCTACAACCACCATCTCCTCCAGGAGCACCTGCAGGCGGAGGAGCAGATTGCCGCGGAGTGGGCGGAGTAGGAGGCGATGCTCGACTCGTACCACTATGCCCACGAGGGCCTCCTCGAGCACTGGCGGTACTGCATGCGGGTGGCCGAGGCTGCGGCCGCCTACAAAGAGGGCGATGAAGCGGGCGAGACGCTATTTGGCGAGACCGAGGACGAGGCAGCGGACAATGCCGGCTTCCACGAGTCCCCGCTCCGCTAGCATCGATGAGGCCCTGCTCCGCCGAGGCCCCGCGGCGCCAACAACGAGGCAGAGGACACCACCGGCTCCGCCGAGCCCCTGCCCCCCACCGACAACGAGGCAGAGGCCCCCTACTCCGCCGAGGCCTCGCCCCGCCAACAACCAGGCAGAGGACATCGTCGGCTCTGCCGAGGCCCCACCCTGCTGGCAACGAGGGGGAGGATTTCCCCCGCTCCGCCGAGGCGCCGCCCCACTGGCAACAAGACAGGGGACATTGCCAGATCCGTCAAGGCCCCGCCCCGCTGCCAACGAGGTCGCGCCACACAGAAAACGAGGAAGAGTTGAACACGGTAGGTCTCCACCGCTCGGGTCCAAGTAAGGCCACCGTTGCTACCCTTCGGTTGAAGCCAAGCTAGGCTGGTTGACCATTGACGTCCGATTAGCTTCTTGGCGGCGACATGGAGTCAGAGAGCTATGGCTGAGAAGGACACTACTTCTACTTAACTACTGGTGCAGTTGGCTGATTGACACGTGGGCCCAACAGGCATCTGGGCCACACGTCAGTTACGCAACTGCACCTGCAGTTAAGTCACTGACGCTCAGTCCGCTGGAGAAGAAGCTTTTGTTCGGCTCAGCCGGACACAGGTGGGTAGCTTCGGTTAATTAATTATACCTCCAGCGCACCCCTTTTTAGTTGAAGAATGTATGAAATGTAATGAAATTCGGTATGTTTATATGAAATCGGACCGTGTATGAATGAATTTAGTTCGATTAGTTCGAATTCTTGTATCACTGGCATTGGGTGAACATGCAAAACAACGCGTACTAGCATTATTCCCAGGGTGATCACCTCGTTTGCAGCAGTTTCACATGTACTCCCTCTGGTCCTTTTTAGTCTACATACAAGTTTTGTCTGCAGTCAAAGTATCTCTACTTTGACCAATCTTATAGAAAAAAGTATGAACTTTCACAATGTGTGAAGTAAAAAGAAACAAAGGGAGTACAAAGAGTTTGAGTAGCTTTTCAGCGTTCCTGTATATTTCAATCAAACAAACAGGCCTGACAATTCATAGAGAACATTCAAAACAATCGATGATTATGCATCTCAGCGATTCACATGTCAGAGCCAATATTTACTTCACAACTAAAGAATAAACAAAAATCGATCAACGCTGCTGACAGCAAAGGGCGTCCCATTCGAAAATATCAAACGCATGTCTTCTTGCTAACATCAATGAGCAAAATTTGACAAGGTTGTCCCATTCCAAAATGTCAAACTCTTGTTGTTTTGCATACATCAATGAGCAAAGTTTGACAAGGTTTTCCCATTCCAAAATATCAAATGCCTATGATTGTGGAATGGGCATGGTTTACCATCACTTCAGACATTGACATGGCACCTCGTGCTAAATAAACCAGCTGTTCTTTTTGTGCAGTTCCACCAAAATCAACCAAATTCACACGTAGCTTGTATGATTTCATCCTTATATGTTGCAACGCCTTGAACTTATCGGAACCTCCTTTCTTGTGGTGGAAATGAATGATTCAATGTATTCATGAACATTTTGTGCAGTTCCCATTGAAATCAAGCTGAGCACCCCTGTTTGCACAAATGCAAAAAAGTGATTAGTATAAAGCAAACTGTACTATGAATTGACAGTTTAAACAGGAACCTACATGGTCCATGTAGAGCACACTTTTAAAAAAATGGAACTCACCAGAAAGAATCCTAGAACAACACTGTACTTGTGCATCACGACAAAAAATGGAGATCTTTAGTCCTTCTGAGATGAAGTTTGGTCTTGTGGAGAGTAATGTAACCATCCTTCAACTGCTCCTTCTGATGAGAAGATAGACATGGCTTCTTCATCCTGGCATAATTGGAACTAGTCAGTTCATGTACTCCATATTCTTCTTTAGAGGACGATGATCATGTTGTGCGAAGACAAGAGGAAAACTAAATGCTAGCATCCTTGTTTGCTCGAAAAAAAGGAAAGGAAATATTTAAAATAGCATAGATGAAGAACTTCTCAAGGACAATACCACTTTCTCATGACAATATCTAAACAGTAGCACAACACCAATAGAGATGACAAAGCTCAATCATATGGATGAAATCCGTGGGCGAGTGCCAACCTTGGTCAGGAGGCTTATTGTGTACAGCATGCAGATCAAGCACTTCTCCGGAACCATCTGTTGCTATCTACTGTGGTTGCCATGCTTACTATATACTCCTCGATTAGTTTAATGTTTCCAACATCTTGTTGTGCAGTTCCACTAAAAGATATGGTATCTTCAAAGAAGATCCCTGTTTGCACAAGTAGAAATAATTACATATTACATTAAGAGTGGCATCAAATGAGTGGCAAAACAATTGCTCATTCCAGCCATAGCAATAAATTAAGATGCAAAACTATATCATTACTTGTGTCATCACAGTTCCAGTGCTTCATTACAGCACCGGGAGTTGATTCTTGTTTTTCTTCCACTTGTTCTTCCCCTTAATCACTTGGTTCAATAACAGACAAGCTTCGCCTTCAATGTAAGATTTGGCATGTCAATTAGGGAGCACAAGTATAGCACTAAACAACGACATTAATTTTCTAATGGAAGTGGCAAAATACAGGCCAACAGTTGTGAAATATCCTTATGTTACCTCAATGGGATATTATGGTGCACATACAGATTGGAAGTCTTGTGTCCATTTGTGCAGTTCACTAAAATCAAGCAACATTACTGTACAAGTAGCACAACATATGAAAGCACACTGCACAATCATGTGAAAGAAGGCTAGTACTGACCTCTCATGATGCGAAATTCAAAAAACTCACAAGAAGAAGATCTGAACAAAGTTTTCTAACACGGATAGGAAGTAAGATCTCTTGTGCCGTTCCACTAAGATCAAGAAATCAAGCAACATTGTCGGTGTGACATTTTGGTTGAACTACACAAAACACTCCTAAAACAAAAGTGTTTTCTGCAGTGCAACAAAAGGTCAGAATAGCAACAAGGTGAAGTAGATAACTATGTTTACACAGAGGTGCAAAGGAAACAACTAGTGGTCAATAACAGTGGATGACACAGAAGCCAACAAAAAGAAGCATCTAACTTATCTAAATGGGAAAGAAAGCAAGATAGTAGCATTTCTCAAACGGTGGCATTGATTAATATTAACAGAGAGATTATATTAACAATAAAATTCGTTAAACATGTAATTTGATTTTAACTGTGGCATTGCATCATTTTTCCAGCGGCATTATTAGAGGGTGTTTGTTTATAGGGACATTTTGGTGTAGGGACTAAAAATACTCCGTGTCAGTCCCATCTAAACCAAACAGGAGGGACTTTTAGGGACTAAAGGTGGGCATTTGGGACTAAAGAAAGAAGACCCCGAGGGAGAGTCTATTTGGGACTTTTTCCAATAGTTGTCGCTGCCCCGCATCACACCTTATCTCTATTAGTTCATTACTAGGGGTAACATGGTCTTTTAGCATGTCATTTGGTAACCTCTAGTACATGTTTAGTCCCTGGAACCAAGCGGTTAGGGACTAGGGAGTTTTTAACCAAACAGGGCCTTAGATTAACAACAGCTAAAGAGTTGCATGGGACAGTGGATGCACCAGCACCATGTGCATCTACCGATGTATGAAGGGCTCACGCACAGTCTGTTGCAACAAAGAACAAACAACCAAGGAGCATATTTGTGTTGGTCCCCGTTTTGTTATCTTTAGACACCTTTCCCTATGTGAGCGCAGCAAATCTAGTCCCGCTCAAACTCTACAACCTTGTCCCCCAAAACAAAATATCAGTTTCTTACAAATGTACGCACTGCGTTTGTCATTGTTTTCCCTTTTCGATCAACGTAGGTGCCGGATAGACAGTCTATACTAGTACTTTCCCCCCTTCCTTTACTCTTTGAACCACATCCTAGATTCATGTTATACAACTTTCCCCACTACTTTCCCCCATTCCTTTCCTATTTGAATCACGTCTTAGATTCATGCTATACAACTTTCCCCACTACTTTCCCCCCTTCCTTTCCTTTTTGAACCACATCCTAGATTCATGCTATACAACTTTCCCCACTACTTTCCCCCATTCCTTTCCTCTTTGAACCACGTCCTAGATTCATGCTATACAACTTTCCCCACTACTTTCCTGTTTGATCCAACACCTAGATTCGAGTGCAGAGGCGGAAAAAGCCCACATGTAGCTAGAGGAATGCATGTGGAATAAGTAAATTATACCTTAAGGTTCTTCGGTTGTGGTTCGGTGGGCGACTGGAGGCCGTTCGGGCCACACTATGTACGGCGGCGAAGAAGAAGGGGTTGGAGGCCCTCCCGCGCCGCCGCTGGATGCAAGAGAACAGCTGCGCTGGTAGTGGATTCCCTCCCTCACCGACGGCGACAGCATTAAGCCTCCTTCCCTTCCCGAGGGACGTATCCTGTCGGCTCTTTGACCAACAGTGAGGGGAGAGAGAGAGGCTAGTCTTGTTTAGATCTGGAAAGGGTGAGAGAGTGTGAAGAGAGCAACTACAAGCACTGAGGCTCCAACGTGTATATATATACTGGATAGAGAGTGTGAAGAGTGCAAACCCTAGAAAACAAGCGCCGAGGCTGCAGCGTATACATGATGAGGTGATTATACGGTCACTACGAGATCGTTGTCGGTGTCAAAACCGGAAGATCTCGGGTAGGGGGTCCCAAGTTGTGTGTCTTAGGATTGATGGTATCACTGACACAGGATTTTACCCAGCTTCGGGCTCTCTCGAAGAGATAATACTCTACATGCTGCTTTTGATTGTATTCAATGTGTATGATTAGAGAGTTTATCTACCTTGAGATCATATGTTGTGGTCTAAACCCTAGAGGTATGATGAGTAATGTCATAATGCCCTACCGACTAGCCTGGCCTCGGCTTATATAATGTACCAGAGGCCTAGGATAACAGAGTCCTAGTCGAATATGGTGGTGGAGAGGAGTCCTTGTCTTGATCACCAAGTCTTGTGGAATCTTCCTCGTGCATACATTGGCTGTGCGAACTGGCCCATGAATAAACGGCCATGTGGGTCCTCCGCCCAATCCGACTGGTCGGGAGACGACGTCGTGAGTACCCCCTAGTCCAGGACACCATCAGTAGCCCCCTGAACCGGTCTTAAGTTGGGGATGATCCTTGATTCTTTTGAACTATTCTTCATCTTCGGTCATAGGTCTTGAAAACTAGTTCAACAAATCATCTCATCTTTGATCTTGAGGATCGCCAAAGTGAATCCGAAGAGTTTACATGTCGGGTATCTAAGGAGCCCCTTTAAGTTCTCGGCCTTTATCAATGCCTTGTTATTTTTTACGCCACACCCCGAGTTTGAAGTTGTTCCCGTGCGGCAGCGTCCTCTTGCATCCGAGCTCCAACGCTGGACTGCATTCGAGATATCTTTTGCAGTCGAGCACCAACACTGGACTATATCCGAGCTCCAACGTCGGACTGTATCCGAGCTCCAACGCCAGACTATATCCCAGGTGTCATAGATCATGTTGGCTTGAAAAAGTTTGAAGGAGCTTATCCGAGTTTAACGTTGAAAAGTTCTCTATGGAATGAGCCGTTCGAATCTGAGCTTTATGCCAAACCACTTCCGAGCTCCAACGATGGTCAGCGTCCGAGGTGTAGTAAACTACCTCGATCTTTTAAAAGATTGAACGAATTCAGTCGAGCTTAATGTCAAAAATGCCCTCTATGGGGCCAACCACTGGCGCCTGAGCTTTATGCCGGACTGCTTCCCAGGTGGTCCACCACCCCAACCGCGGGCTGATATTTTGTGAATATTTTTTATTGGTGCAGTTTATTCTCTGCCGAGATATGTATCCAGTATATGTGTATCCAGTAGCCCTCAAGGTCTGTGTCGGTCTAAAACCCGAGATGCACCTAAAGGAAAACATAAAACTTCTAATCCTAGTAGCCCCTGAGACTCTGGTCGATTTGCAAAATTGGCCTGGGGATCAACTCCTAGCTCGGTAGCATACGTAGGAATAGAAACACAGTGTAATATATTAGAAATAATGATCGGCAAACAGGCCCATAAGAAAGGGATGTGAGAAGTTGCCATGATATATTAGCTTGATGCCAGAAAACTCCCAGATGGTACTTATTGTTGTCTGAAGACGCAGTTGCCCATAGTTCGGTCATGCCGAACACTGAGGACATTGAATTCTCTGCATTGAATAAGCAATGCAGTAGCCCCTGAGACACTGGTCAGGTGGCAACACCAGATCAGGGGATTGATGTGCCCCTTTAATATTTATAAATAATGAGCGTGAATCCTAGTAGCCCCCGAGCCTTAGTGTGGGCATGGGTGGCCGAATTAAGATCGATATTCATTTGACAGAAAATTTTGTTGTGTTTAACACAAACTTCTCCAAAAGAGAATGAAGATCTCTTAAAGGAGTTTAGAGCTGGTCGAAATCCAAGCTCACCAAGGTAGGCCCCAAGGGGTTTAAAAGATGGATTGCAGTAAATGGATTTTACTCGCAATTTTTATGTGTAATGGTTCTATGTATCGAAGTACTTTACATCATGAGTGCTCAGATCCACATTGTACAACACCTTGTTGACCGACCATCGGCTTCAACCTCCCCGGCCAGTGGCCGGGGAGTGTTTGTCCTACTTTATAAAGCCTTTACAAGGGCAAAGGTTTACGACAAACAAGGCAATCCGGCCATATGGTTTTATAAACAAAGGTATGCAGAGAGAATGTTATATTACTATTTGATGTAAGAAACATCTCCCAAAGAAAATTGTCCCGCTATAGGTTCCTTTCTTTGGGTTGTCATGCCGACCATGATCATGAAACCTCAACTCCAACTGATGCGGGAGAAAAATATTGAGGATTTAGTTTGGGGTAAGTTCCCGATCTCTGTAGTTTTTAATGGACCAAAAATTTCACTTCCGTCGTTGCCGACCAATTATATTCTTTAAGATGGCTAGCTTTTGGCTTCTCTGAGTCTGAGGTACTAACACGGATGACCTGGAAGTAACAATCACATAGGTGCTCCCTTTACCTCCTAGCCGAACAATCGGGAACGTAGGGGTAATCGCGGGAGCCAGGCAACCCAGCTTGGCCGAAATCTTAAGTTAAATTGATTCATATTTATGTCTTTATAATGATGATTATGGAAGGCAGCGCTTGTATACTGAATACAAATGCTGATGATATGTTTGTTTTGACTCTGTTGCGACCATTTATCAGTTGAAAGTTTCCCATCGTTGGCTTCTACCCCTTTGTAGATACTACACAGGGTGTTTCCGCAATAACAAGACAACCCTTAGCCGACGTCTCGGTGACCGGAGGCGGTTGTGTTAGCGGAAACGAGGCAATTAGATATGCGGGCTTTGGAACTTTCACTTAGTCATAGAAGCTTAAAGTTGGGAGGCCAGCTACTAGCCCCTGGTTAGTGTTCGGCGACACCCGAGGTCAAGCGGTAAACACTTCGGCCAATATTATGAACGGCCCATCATTTAACACAGTCATCGGATCGCTGACTAGTTTACACTTATTGTGACAGTCAGTTTTTGCCTTTCTCCAATGAGGTGCTTAACCATGCGAGCTGGAAGCACAATCGCAGTGGTTCTCCCTTTGCACACCTAGCCGAACAAAGCGGAATGTAGGAGGTAAGCACAGGAGCCGGGCAACCCAACTATTGACCAAAGACACAATTCAAAACCGATGCATATATAGCAATATTCGAGAATGTTTTTGCAGAATCTCTAAAGGTGTCCGGCGTTACACTATGAGACTTATGCTGGAAACACACAAATAGTTTAAAAGTGCCATAGGCTCGAAAAGCCAAAAACTTATGTAAAAGCTTGACATCCGGACTAAACTGAGATTTTGGTGCCAATCTGGAAATTGGTCTTTTAAAAAGAATTGTGCTTCTGTCGTGCTTTAACATGACACATCCAATCTCAAGACTTCAAGTGGGTCAGCCTATGCTTAAAGCTCCGTATTCCGAAGGCGGAGTGCTTCTCCAAGGCTAGTTTAGCGAACTAAACTCGAGCGGCTTTAGAGAGAAGCTAGGTTATCCGGCTATTGACCATACACTCAAGTCGAAAAAGGAGCGGTAGAAAAAGACTTTGCAACGACCTAGAAGAAAACACATTATTATAGAACGGCTCGTGTAAAATTTAAGAGTCCCCAGTTAATATGGGTAAGGGGAGTTTCTTTTAACGAACAACGTATGTGAGCATGGTCGAACCGAACACAAGTTAAAAATTTAAAACTTTGAGCATAAAAGCGAGTTAGCTGGTTAATGTCTTCGCCATTGATGACGCGGTCCAAGCTTGATGCGGGACAAGGTTCCATCCCCTAAGCCGGTCTTGAGGTGGTGGAGCGAAGAGCTCGACACTCTGAAGTGGTGACATAGCATGACCAATGCAGGCCGGCAGAGTGACGCCGAAGTCCCCGGCGTGGGTTAATGAAGTGTTGACGAAGCCCCCCGTCCACCCGAGGTGACAACACTGCCCGACCCAAATCATTTACCTGTGCACAAAAAATAGTGCAAACCGAAGATAATAGTAATAATAATAAATTAAAAAAATGTTGCATAATAAATAAATTATGCAAAGTGAGTAATAAAAATAAATATGGCATGTGCGCCGAACACTCGATGAGGTAGAGCTCTCTCGGCGATGCCGAAGTCCCCGAGGCAACCAGACATGTCGGTATGGCAACACGACCAACAAGGTGATCACGCGAGCCGATTTACGCTGACTGGGATGACGGCGTCGGCTTGCCGAAGAGACCACGTCATACAGTCGAAGTCCATTATCTGCACATGTAAAATAGTGCAGGCCAACAATAATAATATAAATATATAAAAATCCTGACGTAATTAATTTACACAAAATAATTTATTTAAAGATATGTGGCCTGGCGCCGAAGTCAATGTCGATGCAGGGCGTCAGCGTGATGCGGTAAAGGCGTGCAAAGCCTGAATCCACAGGTCGGTCCGAGTTCCGGATGCAGCATTCGCCAAACTATGTACAGAAATTGGCTGAACCACCACGCGACCGTCGTTAATGCGGCCACCATTTGATAGATATGTGTACAGATGATGGAACAAACCAGAGTAATAATTCCTTAGGAGAAATAAACCCAAACAAGCAAAATTTACTAGGATTAATAGCACCTATTTTATTTGTTGTAGCAATCCGAAGAAAGATGGCTCCCAAAATTGGGACTCGATCCGCACACCCATTGCCTAATAGGCGATAAAGCGATGGCATGGTGATTCTGGCAAAGGTTGACTCGCCGAGGCAAAGCCCCCGGTCCAGCTAATGTGACAAAGCTGGTCGGCTGGTGACGCCGAAGTCACCGGAGTAGGTTTGATGAAGATATGGTGAAGCCCCCGGCCCAACCGAGGTGACTGAGAAGGTCGGTAAGGAGATGTTGTAGCTGCCATGTCAGTCGAGGTGTTGAAGGAGTTCGGTGCGATGGACATCGGTTCGAAGAAGCAACAGTGTGGCTATGCCGATGTAGATCGTAACTCGTGATGTGGTCAATGCCGGCTTGATGAAGTGACCGTGCGGTGATGCCGGTGTCCTCGTTCCGTGTAATCCGTGGGGCGGCGATGTTGGTGATGATTTATCCTTCATGATGCCGAAATCTTGTTCGGCTTGCTGAGATGATGATCCGAAGAAGTTGAGCTCGGCTCAACAAAGCGACGATGTGTCTAGCGCAGATCGGCAGCCGTGGAGCAATGTTGTCGGGCTGGTTTGACACCGGCGTGATGGTGAAGATCATATTGAAAAAGACTTCAAAATTAGTGGGATGTGTTTGGGAACAAAACACAATACGCCATACAAAATTTCCTTCAAAAAGGATATCTGAAATCCCGTTCATAAAAAAGATGAACTTAGGTCGGATTCGTTCTTGCGCACAAAATAGATCTGAAAAGTGATGCACTAATCGGAAGGTTCCCGGAGTTTGGACAGTTGGATCGAGCTGAAATTTTGAGTGGTGGTAGATATAGGAATTCCGCAGCCGATCAACAGTTGGATCTTCAAAAGGACATTTGAGCTAGATGCTGGACACCACGCTCCAAACTTGTCCAGGTTTGATGGGGCTCCGATATATCAGAGACCAGCGGAGATTGCTCCATCGGAAGGTGGCGAAATTTTACAGTGTTGTTGTATACTCACTTCCGCACAATTCCACCGAAGGAATCGTCAAAGCGATGCTCGAGGAGGTGGTGGTAGTGGATACAAGTTCGTTGTTCGGAAAAACAGCACGGTCGCCCAAGGGTAATGTTGACGTTGAGCCCCCAAGCTCCATGGATGATTCCTGCATGATCTTGATAGAGATCGCAGTTGATGTTGATGAAGGCCCTCGTCCGAACATGATGATTGGAGGTAGGGCACATTCCTCGGTCAAGCCAAGGTGACCAGTCGAGCGGCGATGAAGACACCAACGTCGCAGATGATCTGCAGGCGATCCATTGATCCTTTTGCCGATCACACAACAAAACTCTCAATGAAAGAACCATTGTCGGTGTCAAAACCGGCAGATATCGGATAGGTGGTCCCAAGCTGTGTGTCTTAGGATTGATGGTAACATGGACACGTGATTTTACCCAGCTTCGGGCTCTCACGAAGAGATAATACCCCACATGCTGCTTTTGATTGTATTCGATGTGTATGATTACAGAGTTGATCTACCTCAAGATCATATGTTGTGGTCTAAATCTTAGAGGTATGATGAGTAATGTCATAATGCCCTATCGACTAGCCTGGCCTCGGCTTAATAATGTACTAGAGGCCTAGGATAATAAGAGTCCTAGTCGAATACGCCGATGGAGAGGAGTCCTTGTCTTGATCACCAAGTCTTTTGGAATCTTCCTCATGCATACATCGGTTGTCCGAACTGGCCCATGAGTAAACGGCCATGGGGGTCCTCGGCCCAATTCGCTGACCGGGAGACGACGTGGTGAGTACCCCCTAGTCCAGGACACCGTCAATCGTATTGCTCCGTATCCATCCATTTTGACCAGTCAAAGAATCCTCCTGACACCGCCCCAGATCACTTTCTCTCTCTGTCATGTGGGGCCTACCTGTCATTGGGTGGAAGAAAGAAGTCAAACAATAACAAAATTATGCTCAAGTGTAGTTATCAAACCTGAGACCTCAAGTTTGATGAGCGAACAGGCTAACCAGCTACACCACCCTCCTGTTATGTTCAAGGAGAGAAAAATAACCTTTTATACATTCATGCATTCGTTTGCCAAGCATGCCGTGTTTTTTTTGCGTGGGAGTCATTGGGATTTAAATCATAATTGTTTCATGTGGCTTTGGTGGTAAGACTATCCACAGTGGGAGTAACATAGGTGGTAACATCACACATCTTTAGGCATAGTAGATGATGTGGTGAGTAATTAATGAGGAAAGAGAGGCATGTGGTAATATATCTAGTTGCTGTAACATCACACATACCGAGACAAAATGAGTCTACAATCTAAGAAATGAAGTGTTGCATGATACCACACAATGTTACTCCCCGCTATAGATGTAGTAACATAGACTAGTAACATGTGCATGTTACTAGTCTAAGTTACTATCCATTGTGACTAGTCTAAGGTCTTTTGGGATTTAAAGCAGTATTGGTAGTACAGAAATAATGCATCCTTAGTCACCTTACCTCCTTCCACATAGTCAGAGGGTGAAACAAACAAATTAATAAGACAAGCGCCAGGGGTGTATCTTACCTCACACATCTTGCTACTGCTCGTGAATACTGTCCAATTAATCCCTCTGTTCGCTCATGTACTATTTTAAGTGAATCCTTATTATAACATGCACATAGTTTTGGGTACTTGTATTCGACCTAAGTCAGTGTGCCACCGTATCTCGTACTACTCCCTCCGTCTAGGTGTAATAAGTCATGTTAGAAGGTGTAGCGGGACCAATGTGCAAGCATATTTGAGGAGAAAGAGAAACTTGACCAGTCCTTCCTCCAATCAAAGCCTTGATTTATGTCTCTAAACTCAACAATTAATCCCAACAACTAAGAGATGTCGTTTTAGCTACCATGCAGGACCACGTATTAACTCGCATGAAAGATGACTTTGATTTGTTAACTGATCAACGCGTAGTTGCGCTCCATGCATTGGGTTTCCGGGGGAGATAACAAGATAGAGTAAGGAGCATTTGGTTACATTGCTTAGGCTGGTCATAGTGGTGAGTACGTGAAGTTCGCCGTCGGAAGCGAGCCGATCTGGCTCTCCTGAGCTAGCAAGGTTTTTCTAGCCTACCCAAGCTAGCTGGCTCACAAAAGCTAACATATTTTAACAGGCCAAACGCCTAACCTTGCCCGGCTAGGCTATAAGCTATTCTTGCTAAGGATCCAAACGTTCCCTAAGTAATAATGCTTGCTAGCAATGAGGCCAGGAGGGGATTGAGATGCGAAGTTAATGAACAACACCTAAACATTTTGGGAATATATGATTTTCGTAAGATGACTTAACACCTAGACGGAGGGAGTACTATTCCTCAGTCCAGGTTTGATGGAATATTCGTCACCTCTTCTCTTCTTGTACGTACTCCATTAATTTGTATCTCACTTCCTGTGGCTTCGCACTCACACGATATTCCTATTCTATGAACCTATGTGTGCATGTGCGTGTGCGTGTGCATGTGTGTGTGTGTGTGTGTGTGTGTGTTTAACAGCATGTGTGTGTTAGAGAGAGCGACACATCGACCTACTCCTACAGAGAGATGGTGTGTAGTGTACGATTTAGCCGCAAGATTCGGTGCATCCTCTCGTTTCCAGGCGTCCGGTCGGGACAGGCGGACAACTGCCACGCCCACTCCTGACCAGCCTGGCCCACCCAGAGCCCCTCCATCGCCCGCGCACGCATCTCGCCCGAAGCGGTCAATGTCGCTCCAAAGAATCAGTGTCGCATTCATGCCCGGGCAGAGCAGACGCGACCTCTCACTGATGCCTGCGTTGAAGGGAGAAGCGGATTCAAGAATGATGGTTGCTTCGTCCGTCCAATTTACTGTTGGGTCTATGTGATTTGACAGCTCATTGATCATTATTACTGAGGTGGTAGGACTGCTGGATGTCCCACGCTTTTGGCAAAAGGAGGTACTACTAGATTATAATGTTCTCCATTCTTACAGCGGAGGAGTGCGAGAGCAGTGAAAACATGCAGGCTCAGTGATTACATGGCCCACCTCACACAATCACCATATTTTCTGGACACCATGCTACACCTAACTCTTTACATAGTACTATTATAGTACGTACTGTAATTTATCGGCGAGATAAATTTGTACAATGCTATGAAGCTTGTAGCTTCTGTTTCATGTATCTTGCGCCCAAGGTTGCCCGTTGCAACATTTCATCAAATACAAAGGAGACTAACATGCATGCTATTGCATCTCAATGATTGACAGATCATAGCCAATATGTACCCCCTCCGTTGTTGGAAATATGCCCTAGAGGCAATAATAAATTGATTATTATTATATTTCCTTGTTCATGATAATCATTTATTATCCATGCTAGAATTGTATTGATAGGAAACTCAGATACATGTGTGGATACATAGACAACACCATGTCCCTAGTAAGCCTCTAGTTGACTAGCTCATTAATCAATAGATGGTTACGGTTTCCTGACCATGGACATTGGATGTCGTTGATAACGGGATCACATCATTAGGAGAATGATGTGATGGACAAGACCCAATCCTAAGCCTAGCACAAGATCATGTAGTTCGTATGCTAAAGCTTTTCTAATGTCAAGTATCATTTCCTTAGACCATGAGATTGTGCAACTCCCGGATACCGTAGGAGTGCTTTGGGTGTGCCAAACGTCACAACGTAACTGGGTGGCTATAAAGGTACACTACGGGTATCTCTGAAAGTGTCTGTTGGGTTGGCACGAATCGAGATTGGGATTTTGTCACTCCGTGTAAACGGAGAGGTATCTCTGGGCCCACTCGGTAGGACATCATCATAATGTGCACAATGTGACCAAGGGGTTGATCACGGGATGATGTGTTACGGAACGAGTAAAGAGACTTGCCGGTAACGAGATTGAACAAGGTATCGGTATACCGACGATCGAATCTCGGGCAAGTACCATACCGCTAGACAAAGGGAATTGTATACGGGATTGATTGAGTCCTTGACATCGTGGTTCATCCAATGAGATCATCATGGAACATGTGGGAGCCAACATGGGTATCCAGATCCCGCTGTTGGTTATTGACCGGAGAACGTCTCGGTCATGTCTACATGTCTCCCGAACCCGTAGGGTCTACACACTTAAGGTTCGATGACGCTAGGGTTATAAAGGAAGCTTGTATGTGGTTACCGAATGTTGTTCGGAGTCCCGGATGAGATCCCGGACATCACGAGGAGTTCCGGAATGGTCCGGAGGTAAAGATTTATATATAGGAAGTCCTGTTTCGGCCATCGGGACAAGTTTCGGGGTCATCGGTATTGTACCGGGACCACCGGAAGGGTCCCGGGGCCCACCGGGTGGGGCCACCTGCCCCGGGGGGCCACATGGGCTGTAGGGGGTGCGCCTTGGCCTACATGGGCCAAGGGCACCAGCCCCTAGAGGCCCATGCGCCAAGATATAGGAAAAAGGGGAGAGTCCTAAAAGGGGAAGGCACATCCGAGGTGCCTTGGGGAGGATGGACTCCTCCCCCCCTCTTAGCCGCACCCCTTCCTTGGAGGAAGGGGCAAGGCTGCGCCTCCCCCCTCTCCCCTGCCCCTATATATAGTGAAGGGGAGGGAGGGCATCCATACCTGAGCCCTTGGCGCCTCCCTCCCTCCCGTGACACCTCCTCCTCTCCCGTAGGTGCTTGGCGAAGCCCTGCAGGATTGCCACGCTCCTCCATCACCACCACGCCGTTGTGCTGCTGCTGGATGGAGTCTTCCTCAACCTCTCCCTCTCTCCTTGCTGGATCAAGGCGTGGGAGACATCGTCGAGCTGTACGTGTGTTGAGCGCGGAGGTGCTGTCCGTTCGGCACTAGGATCATCAGTGATCTGAATCACGACGAGTACGACTCCATCAACCCCGTTCACTTGAACGCTTCCGCTTAGCGATCTACAAGGGTATGTAGATGCACTCCCCTTTCTACTCGTTGTTGGTCTCTCCATAGATAGATCTTGGTGTTACGTAGGAATTTTTTTGAATTTCTGCTACGTTCCCCAACAGTGGTATCAGAGCTAGGTCTATTGCGTAGATTCTTTGCACGAGTAGAACACAAAGTAGTTGTGGGCGTTGATATTGTTCAATATGCTTGCCGTTACTAGTCTTATCTTGATTCGGCGGCATCGTGGGATGAAGCGGCCCGGACCAACCTTACACGTACGCTTACGTGAGACCGGTTCCACCGACAAACATGCACTAGTTGCATAAGGTGGCTGGCGGGTGTCTGTCTCTCCCACTTTAGTCGGATCGGATTCGATGAAAAGGGTCCTTATGAAGGGTAAATAGCAATTGGCATATCACGTTGTGGTTCATGCGTAGGTAAGAAACGTTCTTGCTAGAAACCCATAGCAGCCACGTAAAACATGCAAACAACAATTAGAGGACGTCTAACTTGTTTTTGCAGGGTATGCTTTGTGATGTGATATGGCCAACAAGAATGTGATGAATGATATGCGATGTATGAGATTGATCATGTTCTTGTAATAGGATTCACGACTTGCATGTCGATGAGTATGACAACCGGCAGGAGCCATAGGAGTTGTCTTTATTTATTGTATGACCTGCGTGTCATTGAACAACGCCATGTAATTACTTTACTTTATTGCTAACCGGTAGCCATAGTAGTAGAAGTAGTCGTTGGCGTGACAACTTCATGAAGACACGATGATGGAGATCATGATGATGGAGATCATGGTGTCATGCCAGTGACGATGATGATCATGGAGCCCCGAAGATGGAGATCAAAAGGAGCAAAGTGATGATGGCCATATCATGTCACTATTTGATTGCATGTGATGTTTATCATGTTTATACATCTTATTTGCTTAGAACGACGGTAGTAAATAAGATGATCCCTTACAACAATTTCAAGAAGTGTTCTCCCCTAACTGTGCACTGTTGCGACAGTTCGCTGTTTCAAAACATCACGTGATGATCGGGTGTTTTATTCAGACGTTCAAATACAACGGGTGTTGACGAGCCTAGCATGTACAGACATGGCCTCGGAACACATGCAAAACACTTAGGGTTAACTTGACGAGCCTAGCATGTACAGACATGGTCTCGGAACACGGAGACCGAAAGGTCAAACATGAGTCGTATAGAAGATACGATCAACATGAAGATGTTCACCGATGATGACTAGTCCATCTCACGTGATGATCGGACACGGCCTAGTTTGACTCGGATCATGTAATCACTTAGATGACTAGAGGGATGTCTATCTGAGTGGGAGTTCATAAGATGAACTTATTTATCCTGAACATAGTCAAAAGACCTTTTGCAAATTATGTCGTAAGCTCGCGCTGTAGTTCTACTGTTTAGATATGTTCCTAGAGAAAGTTTAGTTGAAAGTTGATAGTAGCAATTATGCGGACTAGGTCCGTAAACTGAGGATTGTCCTCATTGCTTCATAGAAAGCTTATGTCCTTAATGCACCGCTCAGTGTGCTGAACCCCAAACGTCGTTTGTACACGTTTTGATAACTACGTGATAGTTCAGTTAAACGGTTTAGAGTTGAGGCACCAAAGACGTTTTTGAAACATCGCAAAACATATGAGATGTTTTGAGGGCTGAAATTGGGATTTCAGGCTCGTGCCCATGTCAAGAGGTATAAGACCTCCGATGACTTTCTTAACCTGCAAACTAAGGAGAAAAGCTCAATTGTTGAGCTTGTGCTCAGATTGTCTGAGTACAACAATCATTTGAATCGAGTGGGAGTTGATCTTCCAGATAAGACAGTGATGGTTCTCCAAAGTCATTGCCACCAAGCTGTTAGAGCTTCGTGATGAACTATAACATATCAGGGATAGATATGATGATCCTTGAGGTATTCGCGATGTTTGACACCGCGAAAGTAGAAATCAAGAAGGAGCATCAATTGTTGATGGTTGGTGAAACCACTAGTTTCAAGAAGGGCAAGGGCAAGAAGGGATACTTCATGAAACGGCAAATCAGCTGCTGCTCTAGTGAAGAAACCCAAGGTAAAACCCAAACCCGAGACTAAGTGCTTCTGTAATAAGGGGAACAACCACTAGAGCAGAATTACCCTAGATACTTGGTAGATAAGAAGGCTGGCAAGGTCGATAGAAGTATATTGGATATACATTGTGTTAACGTGTACTTTGCTAGTACTCCTAGTAGCACCAGGGTATTAGATACCGGTTCGGTTGCTAAGTGTTAGTAACTCGAAACAAAAGGCTACGGAATAAAACGGAGACTAGCTAAAGGTGAGCTGATGATATGTGTTGGAAGTGTTTCCAAGTTTGATGTGATCTAACATCGCACGCTCCCTCTACCATCAAGATTAGTATTAAACCTGAATAAGTGCTCTTGCACCTAAAATGAATGGTTTATTAAATCTCGATCGTAGTGATACACATGTTCATGCCAAAAGATAGTAATGATAGTACCACCTACTTGTGGCACTGCCACGTAAGTCATATCGGTATAAAACGCATGAAGAAGCTCCATATTGATGGATCTTTGGGCTCACTCATTTTTGAAAAGTTTGAGACATGCGAACCATGTCTATTGGTGTATATGCATGAAGAAACTCCATGCAAATGGACTGTTTTGACTCACTTGATTTTGAAATCACTTGGAACATGCAAATCATACCACATGGGCAAGATGACTGAAAAGCCTCGTTTTTAGTAAGATGGAACAAGATAGCAACTTGTTGGAAGTAACACATTTTGATGTGTGCAGTCGAATGAGTGCTGAGGCATGCAGTGGATATCGTTATGTTCTTACTTCACAGATGATTTGAGTAGATGTTGAGTATATTTACTTGATGAATCACGAGTCTGAATTATTGAAAGGTTCAAGTAATTTCAGTGTGAAGTTGAAAGATCGTCGTGACAAGAGGATGAAAGATCTATGATATGATCATAGAGATGAATATCTGAATTACGAGTTTGGCACAGAATTAAGACATTGTGGAAATTGTTTCACAACTAATACAGCCTGGAACACCATAGTGTGATGGTGTGTCCGAACATCATAACTGCACCTTATTAGATATGATGCATACCATGATGTCTCTTATCGAGTTATCACTATCGTTCATGGGTTAGGCATTAGAGACAACCACATTCACTTTAAATAGGGCACCACGTAATTCCGATGAGATGACACCGTATGAATTATGGTTTAGAGAAACCTAAGTTGTCCTTTCTTAAAGGTTTGGGGGTGCGACGCTTATGTGAAAAAGTTTCAGGATTAAGCTCGAACCCAAAGCGGATAAAATACATCTTCATAGGACACCCAAAACAGTTGGGTATACCTCCTAATTCAGATCCGAAAACAATATGAATTGTTTCTAGAATCGGGTCCTTTCTCGAGGAAAGGTTTCTCTCGAAAAGTTGAGTGGGAGGATGGTGGAGACTTGATGAGGTTATTGAACCGTCACTTCAACAAGTGTGTAGCAGGGCACAGGAAGTTGTTCCTGTGGCACCTACACCAATTGAAGTGGAAGCTTATGATATTGATCATGAAACTTCGGATCAAGTCACTACCAAACCTCGTGGGATGACAAGGATACGTACTACTTCAGAGTGGTACGTAATCCTGTCTTGGAAGTCATGTTGCTAGACAACAATGAACCTACGAGCTATGGAGAAACGATGGTGGGCCCGGATTCCGATAAATGGCTCAAGGCCATAAAACCCGAGAGAGGATCCATGTATGAAAACAAAGTGTAGACTTTGGAAGAACTACTTGATGGTCGTAAGGCTGTTAGGTACATATGGATTTTGAAAGGAAGACAGACAATGATGGTAAGTGTCACCATTGAGAAAGCTCGACTTGTCGTTAATATGTTTTTCGACAAGTTCAAGGAGTTGACTACGATGAGACTTTCTCACTCGTAGCGATGCTAAGAGTCTGTTGGAATTATATTAGCAATTACTGCATTATTTATGAAATCTTGCAGATAGGATGTCAAAACATTGTTTCCTCGACGATTCTTGAGGAAAGGTTGTATGTGATACAACCGGAAGGTTTTGTCTATCCTGAAATATGCTAATAAGTATGCAAAGCTCCAGCAATCCTTCTGAGGACTGGAGTGAGCATCTCGGAGTTGGAATGTATGCTTTGATGATGATCAAAGATTTTGGGTGTATACAAAGTTTATGAGAAACTTGTATTTCCAAAGAAGTGAGTGGGAGCACTATAGAATTTCTGATGAGTATATGTTGTTGACATATTAATGATCAGAAATGACGTAGAATTTCTGGAAAGCATATAGGGTTATTTGGAAAGTGTTTTCAATGGAAAACCTGGATTAAGCTACTTGAACATTGAGCATCAAGATCTATAAGGATAGATCAAAACGCTTAATAGTACTTTCAAATGAGCACATGCCTTGACGTGATCTTGAAGGTGTTCAAGATGGATCAGTCAAAGAAGGAGTTCTTGCCTGAGTTGTAAGGTATGAAGTTAAGACTTAAAGCTCGACCATGGCAGAATAGAGAGAAAGGAACGAAGGTCGTCCCCTATGCTTAAGACATAGGCTCTACAGTATGCTATGCTGTGTACCGCACCTGAAGTGTGTTTTACCATGAGTCAGTCAAGGGGTACAAGAGTGATCCAAGAATGGATCACAGGACAGTGGTCAAAGTTATCCTTAGTAACTAGTGCACTAAGGAATTTTCTCAATTATGGAGGTGGTAAAAGAGTTCATCGTAAAGGGTTACGTCGATGCAAGCTTAACACCTATCCGGATAGCTGTGAGTAGAGATACCGGATACGTATAATGGAGCAACAATTTAGAATAGCTCCAAGTAGAAAAGTTATTTGGAATAGCTCCAAATAGAACGTGGTAGCTGCATCTAGGAGATGACATAGAGATTTGTAAAGCACACACGGATCTGAAGGTTCAGACCCGTTGACTATAACCTCTCTCACAAGCATAACATGATCAAACCCAGAACTCATCGAGTGTTAATCACATGGTAAATGTGAACTAGATTATTGACTCTAGTAAACTCTTTGGGTGTTAGTCACATGGGAATGTGACCTTGAGTGTTAATCACATATCGATGTGAACTAGATTATTGACTCTAGTGCAAGTGGGAGACTGTTGGAAATATGCCCTAGAGGCAATAATAAATTGATTATTATTATATTTCCTTGTTCATGATAATCGTTTATTATCCATGCTAGAATTGTATTGATAGGAAACTCAGATACATGTGTGGATACATAGACAACACCATGTCCCTAGTAAGCCTCTAGTTGACTAGCTCGTTAATCAATAGATGGTTACGGTTTCCTGACCATGGACATTGGATGTCGTTGATAACGGGATCACATCATTAGGAGAATGATGTGATGGACAAGACCCAATCCTAAGCCTAGCACAAGATCATGTAGTTCGTATGCTAAAGCTTTTCTAATGTCAAGTATCATTTCCTTAGACCATGAGATTGTGCAACTCCCGGATACCGTAGGAGTGCTTTGGGTGTGCCAAATGTCACAACGTAACTGGGTGGCTATAAAGGTACACTACGGGTATCTCTGAAAGTGTCTGTTGGGTTGGCACGAATCGAGATTGGGATTTTGTCACTCCGTGTAAACGGAGAGGTATCTCTGGGCCCACTCGGTAGGACATCATCATAATGTGCACAATGTGACCAAGGGGTTGATCACGGGATGATGTGTTACGGAACGAGTAAAGAGACTTGCCGGTAACGAGATTGAACAAGGTATCGGTATACCGACGATCGAATCTCGGGCAAGTACCATACCGCTAGACAAAGGGAATTGTATACGGGATTGATTGAGTCCTTGACATCGTGGTTCATCCGATGAGATCATCGTGGAACATGTGGGAGCCAACATGGGTATCCAGATCCCGCTGTTGGTTATTGACCGGAGAACGTCTCGGTCATGACTACATGTCTCCCGAACCCGTAGGGTCTACACACTTAAGGTTCGATGACGCTAGGGTTATAAAGGAAGCTTGTATGTGGTTACCGAATGTTGTTCGGAGTCTCGGATGAGATCCCGGACGTCACGAGGAGTTCCGGAATGGTCCGGAGGTAAAGATTTATATATAGGAAGTCCTGTTTCGGCCATCGGGACAAGTTTCGGGGTCATCGGTATTGTACCGGGACCACCGGAAGGGTCCCGGGGGCCCACCGGGTGGGGCCACCTGCCCCGGGGGGCCACATGGGCTGTAGGGGGTGCGCCTTGGCCTACATGGGCCAAGGGCACCAGCCCCTAGAGGCCCGTGCGCCAAGATATAGGAAAAAGGGGAGAGTCCTAAAAGGGGAAGGCACCTCCGAGGTGCCTTGGGGAGGATGGACTCCTCCCCCCCTCTTAGCCGCACCCCTTCCTTGGAGGAAGGGGCAAGGCTGCGCCTCCCCCCTCTCCCCTGCCCCTATATATAGTGAAGGGGAGGGAGGGCATCCATACCTGAGCCCTTGGCGCCTCCCTCCCTCCCGTGACACCTCCTCCTCTCCCGTAGGTGCTTGGCGAAGCCCTGCAGGATTGCCACGCTCCTCCATCACCACCACGCCGTTGTGCTGCTGCTGGATGGAGTCTTCCTCAACCTCTCCCTCTCTCCTTGCTGGATCAAGGCGTGGGAGACATCGTCGAGCTGTACGTGTGTTGAGCGCGGAGGTGCTGTCCGTTCGGCACTAGGATCATCGGTGATCTGAATCACGACGAGTACGACTCCATCAACCCCGTTCACTTGAACGCTTCCGCTTAGCGATCTACAAGGGTATGTAGATGCACTCCCCTTTCTACTCGCTGCTGGTCTCTCCATAGATAGATCTTGGTGTTACGTAGGAAATTTTTTGAATTTCTGCTACGTTCCCCAACATCCGTTCCAAAATAAGTGCCTCAACTTTATGCAAACTTTAGTACAAAGTTGTACTACCACTAAATTTGACACTTATTTGGAACAGAGATAGATAAATAAAAAAACGATCCATGAAGTCCCTAGCCCTTGAACCGTAAACCCTAACCAGACTTTAATTTGCTGGCAACGTTGGAGCTTCCGAAGAAATCAAGTTTGCAACCCTTTGACCATCGGATCATTTTGTGCAGTTTCACCAAAATCAAGATGAGCATCCCTGTGGCAAAGAAATTGAAGAAGCGTGATTAGAATAAGATTACTGGGACTATTTGATGAGACATAAACTCTTGACAAATACAATATGTAGAAGCCAGTATAGGTATGTGCGGGGCAAAGAAGTAGAGAAATATCCATATGGAGTGATGTGGGGAGCTGGAGTAGTGGTGCAAGCCGGCTGTAAAGGGAGTTGTACCTGAGGGATGTCGGGATGTAGCTCAACCTAGAGGTGGGAGGCGGGAGGCGGCAAGTGCCCACGTCGCAACAGTGAGCAAGGGACGAAGGCAACACCACTGTCTTTGTGAGAGATAACGGCGGGGACCCCTGATCGGGACATGCCGATAGTGGGTTTTCGACATCAGCGACAGTGACCGCATCTACACTAAGCATACACCCCTTCCCCGGGCGGACGTGATCCGTCGGGATGTTAGAGATGTGGCCACAGTCGTTTTGTGCGAGGGAGTGTAAAGAGAGCAACCGTAACAAGCGACCATGTAGGATTGTCCTGCCTATGTATATAGTGGAGCGGTTTCCTTTTCTCTCCATATGAACCTATTTATATTCTGTATGTGCCACTGAAGAAAAAAGACTTTATTTATAAATGACGCGGCACCTACTACTCGTTCTCCTGTAAACCTTGTGCTTGGCATCTCAAAAATATTAGCCTTGCGATTGGCTCTTTGCCTCTTCGGGAAATCGAGCAATAATGGTATTGCAGTATATATCGTTCTGGCTACATGAGACCGAATGAATTGCTGCACGTCCACCACGTGGGCGAGGGTCGAGGGGAGAGGGTGAGTGCGTACTATTACGTCTATTTCAATATGGACTACATACAGAGCAAAACGAGTGAATCTACACTCTAAAATACATCTATATACGTCTATATACGTCTATATGCAAAAAGACCTTTTTTATAGTGGCCTTGTATAAGTAAATGGAGGGAGTACTAAAGGACATATATTCCAAACAATATGATAATCTCTCTAACCAAAGTAGGGACGAGGAGTAAACAGAAGGAGTAGTAAAATTTTCTCCTTGTCCTGGAAGCCACCACATGTGTGGGCGAGGGAGCAGGCGTAAGGCGTACTAGTAGGCAAGCTTCACCTCATCCCGCGAGCCGCCGCGCCTGTGGGCAGGGGAGATGGCGTACTAAGCAAGCTTCTCCTCGTTTTGCGAGTTGACGGGACACATCAAAAGTACTCCAGTGTATAGAGCCTTGCCTCTAATGTAGGCCCCACATGGTTTGCCTCTTTTTTAACATAATGCGTCAAGTCGCAATTTGTTTGTTCACCTATGGTAGACGATCCTCCATCAAGTGGACAACTAGTACACATGTCAAATTACCATGTGGGATGCCTTTTCGTATAGAAATGAGCTCCACTGTGTACCCGCGTGGGTGTGGTTGTGAAAGAGACAGGAGTACATGCGTCGTGCGTGCACCTCTTCTCTTCGTGCACGTCCCCCACCTACGTGGGTATGTGTGAGAGAGATACAAAACTAGACAGATGGCATGTGCGTTCATGAGTGTTTGTGTGTGTGCGTGTGTGTGGGGGGTGATTTCGTGAATGTATTTGTGGGAATATGTGTCGATGACATCTCAAACAAAATTTTGCATGCAATGTGTGTGAAATAGAGGCCTATCCATATCATATATAGAGGGCAAAAAAGAGGGGGCGATCCACGAGAAGAGAGGGAGGGTCATAGATATCGATAGAGTCAAAGAGAGGATCAAGTGGGTGGGTGCGAGATCAATGAAGAGAGCCATCAAAATTGTGTGTGTGCAAGTCAAAGAAATAGGGTGACTGACCTACCGAAATGTCAAAGGGCACAGGGCAAGTTTGTGTGTGGCAGGGAGACATGACTAGAGCGCTCGATGTATCGGTGTGTGTGTGGGGAGGGGTGGGGGAGGGGGAGGCAGAGGCCTAACTAGAGAGGTAGAACGACTCGTATATGTGTTGGGAAGGGGAGACCCAGCTATGTCTTGAGGGAGATTGGTCGATATCCATACATAACTGAAAGACGGGAAATAGGATGGGACAGAGAGAGAGAGAGAGAGAGAGAGAGGGAGGAGAGAGAGAGAGAGGAAGGGAGAGGGGTAGAGTGCTGGATGGGTGATGGAGTTGCTTCTCTAATATGGTGGGAGAGGCCTACTAGACAAACTGAGGGTAGAACTACAATATTATTCAATAAGAGTGAGGATGTGTTTCTGTGTGTGCCTGTGTGTGATAGATCTGTCGGGACACATGCATGGATGATGAAGGGGAACCATGTGTTTGGTAAGCAAGCCTAACTAGATCGGTAGATCAATTGCTGTTTGTCGGAGGAAGGGAGAGACATAACTAATGAGGTAGATCAATCGACGCATGGAGAAAAACGAGTTATAAGGACCTAGCTAGCTATATGTCTAGCGGGAGATCGGTCAGTGTACATCCATTTGTTAGAGGCAAATAAGGCCCAGCAAGACGGATAGACAGAGTGAATGGAGCTAGGAGGTGGTGCGAGAGGCCGAGCTACTAGCTAGATAGGGAGGGAGTGTGCGGTTGTGAGATCAATGAAAAGAGGGGCGAGAGTTTACATGTGTGTGGGACCGTATGAGAGACACGAGGCATGGACACAGAAAGGAGGAGATGGAAGGTGTGTGTGTATGTTGTAGGCAGACATCGCTGGAGAGGTTTATCAATTGGTGTGTGTCGGAAAGGAGTTGTGGAGACTGTTGGAGAACGACCTAAAGAAAAAAATGAATGTGCGGGATGGATAGAATGTTGAGTGAGGGGGAGGGCCAGGAGGGCGTGTGCATGCACGAGAGAAAGTTAGTGCTAGCTACAAAGGTTAGAGGATTGTGTGGGTGTAAGAGACTAACAAAGATCATAATTTGATATGAAAGTGGATTCATATATTTGAATAGGAGATCATAGTGTTATAAACATATGCATGCACGAATCTAGCGGTGATATGCGTACTGTGGTTTTGCACATGTTATACCATAATGTGATAATGCATGGCATTTGCAACTCACAGCTAAATGTCGAACAATCTAAACCATACTATACATCAAACAATCTCACATTTTATTTGAATTTTTGATAATGTGTGGTGTTTGCAGCTTACAACTAAATATCGAACAATCTAAACAATACTATATATCGAGCAATCTCACATTTTATTTGAATTTGTGGTAATGTGTGGTGTTTGCAACTCACATCTAAATACTTGTAGGTGTAGGGGCGGGGCACCATACATTACGTGATAAACACATTATACATATGAGACATGATTTAGATTATGAATATCTAGCTAGAGCTTGAAATGTACTGTGATTTCAAATCAACATAAAGTGGATTCAGAAAATCGAGTTCGAGTTCATATAGTACACATAGTTCATATTTAACTCGAGAGTAATCATGTGGTGTGATGTGAAGATAATACACAAATGATGGTTTAACTTGACAATAATGATGATTGTAGATCTTATTAAAATAGAGAAACGAATTCAAATGGTTTGACTTCACAACAATCATTATTGTAGATCTTATTCAAATAGAGAAGCAAATTCAAATTTAGTTCATATTGAAGCAGTAGTATATACGTTTGGAATGCACTAAAACGTTCATTTGAGTAGCAAGTTGCATGCATTATACACGTAGAGAAATATTTTAATTGGACATAACATGAATTCAAAGTTTTGAATGAAATTTGTAGTGCGAATTGATTTGGTACAGTACACGGGACTAGACTCTCTTGTGTGCTGCGAATTGATTTCTTTTTGTTTTTTCCTCGATGGAAGTGCGAATCGATTTGGTATAATACACGTTAGGTTTGTCTAGAAATTTCAACCCTCGCCTTGTTACCCCGAAATATTTAAGATATATCTTTGTCTCGTTGTGCTCCGACAACTCCCTCCATCTCAACCCGCGCCTTGCTATTCCAAAAGTACAACGCACGCGAAAACTCCTACCTCCTGTGAATTCCCGACACACGAAATGCCCATGATACCCCTGAACCGAAAGAACCGCCTAGCTCAAATCGGTGGGGGTACTTTCGTAACTTACCCCATATTTTGGACAAGTGCGTCCCTAAGCCATTCTTCCCACTCCCATCCCATCCGCCCACCCATTCGTACACCGAGGCCGCAAAAACTCGCGAAGCCCCAGACCCTCCTATGTCCGCCACCCGGTCGGAGCCTCTTCCCCGACGATGTCATCCACAGCAACACCTCGACGTCCCTCATCCACCGTACGGGATGAGGATCCATCATCGATCTTGTCATCCGGCCAGTTCAGCCACCCCGTTGTCCAACTCCAAGGAGCTGTCTCGACGTTCTCCTCGTCTTTTGTTCCACCTCCATTCCCACACTGTCGCCTTCACCTGCACCACCGGAAGAGCAACATCATCACCATTTCCTCGGATGAAGCTATGGCCTAATCGGCGCCACCAAATAGGTTGTACACTAATCGCCATATTTTCTTCTTGATTTGATCTCACAGTGCTGCCGGCGCTCGGTCCCGAGCCTACATAGTGCGACTCCATCCACGGTGGTGTCGCCGGCCATTTCCTCCATGACGTCGCTCCCTCGGTGGTGACGTCCACATCTATAGGAGCTGCTACTACTTTAGCTCTTGCTCGCGCTGTTGCTCTGCTCTTGCTCTCGGTCCCCTGCCTGGTCTGCTCTTGCTATTGCTCTTGCTCTTGCTCATGCTGCTGCTCTCGCTATTGCTCTTGCTTGCGATGCTGCTCCGATTTAGCTACTCTTCAGTTGATTGAATCGACTTTTGGGTCAGTCGATTTTCAGGGGGTGGGGGGCTCGCCGGAGTTAAGGAAGAGTCAGCCACAGCGGGGAGGGGGGCTCGCCGGAGAGGTACCCCGCTATCTATCTTAGGGTTCAGGGTGGGGGCGGTGGTCGCCGGCAGTGGTGGGGCGGTGGCGTGGGGATCGCCGGAGAAAAAGCTCGGCACGGGGGGACCTAGAGGGATGGCCGGGGCGGCGGTGGACGGGCGATGGGGAGTAGTTTCGGGGAGGGCGGGGTGGTGCACCGCTGGCCACCAGCGGCGGGGGGCGGCTGTTTGGCCGGTGGTGGCTGGCAGCTCAGGGGCTTGGAGGTTGAAGATGAACTACATGCCCTTGATTTCGTATCCAACGGCTGGAAAATTGACTGACCAGAGATGAAAAAGTCAGTTGACTGACGTGTAGCCTCACCTTGATGCTACTACATGACCAGCTGCCCCAGCTCTCGCACGCGCTGCTGCTGCTGCTAATGTTTTTCTGCTACTAGTGCATTCAGTTTTGATAATAAAATTCAGTTTTGACAGCAAAATTCAGTTTCGACAGTTAAGTTCAGAGATGAGCGACTGATGTATTTTACATCTAGAACTTTGTGGTTATGTATTTTATGTTATCTATTGGAGATGCTATTAGAATTCCACTCAGGTTAACATTGTCTCTCCTGTCCTGCTTCAGCCTCGGCGTCGTACAACTCACCGGAGCTGCTCCAACAACGAAACCCTTCATCACAGTGGAGCAGTACCCTGGGCTCCATCCCAAGATGCCTAAGATCTTCTTCCCCTCCTTCGACAGCCAAGTCAGCCGGATCATCCTCACCGACCAACCCAATCACGCTGAGATCGACATGGCTTTGCCAAAGAGGTTGTACACTTGTTGCATCTCTTTTTTACTCTACATGTTATATATATTGTCCAATGAGCACATGCAGTAACATGAAATACGATTAGTTTCTCCTACTATATGACAAGAAGTGAGGTACCAGGCAACTTAGGTACCCGTGATGGACTCTCTTGAATGCCATCATTATTTATCTCTGCGTGTTTGAGTTGTGCATTTGTCGATGGACCTTGGAGTTGAGCTAGTAGGGGAGTGGCCTGGGTCCAAAGTAGTATAAGTAGCACAAAAACAATTTTTGAGTGTAGGCTTTTCCTTGCTCAAGCCTGCCTACTAGAATCACCAGTGCTTGAAAGGAAAAGTGAAGGAAAACATAGGAATTGGAAAGTTTCCTCTGGTACTACTATTCATGCATTTGGTTCAAAGGAATGGAGAAAAGGAAAACTGTAGGATTTGTTCCTTTAGTGTCTCCTTGAAAGAAAAACTGTAGGAATTTTAATATCCACTTGTCCTCCTTTTCAAATTCCTATTCATGAAGCATAAAACTAAGAGATAGTAGCATAATAGCATTATAACCGTACATTTTCTTGTGGTTTGACTTAATTTCACCATGCTTCTTTGCATCCTATGATCTTTCAATTCTTGTGAACCAAACACCCAGATTGGCAGAAATCCTATGTTTTTAAATTCTTTGTTTTGCGTGCATTCCTATCCTATTACTGTGTATTTCCTATCCCTGCATTGTTAGAATCCTTCAATTCAAACGAGCCCTTACAGAATTACTTCTCTTAAAGATAGTTGTCAAAGAAAACCTTGTGTGGTTTGTCCCTGCTGCGCCGTCGTCCACCCCAGCTCAGCTGCTCCAACGAGAGAAGGGTCCAGCACAGCAGAGATCCAGCCTCCAGACTGTCTTTCGCCCCCTCAGATCTTCTTCCCCGCCACCGGCAGCCATGACAACTACATTACCATCATATACCGGGCAGATGACCTTGAGGACTACACGGGTCCCTAAGAGAGGTCGCACTCTTTCATGTCTGCTTATGTTATGCATCGCTTAATATTACATGCTACTTTATCGTCCTGTTCACCGATTAGACTCTGTGTCAGCTCCAAACTAATGGTCAAACTTGAGTTTTTAAATGGTTGTGGGGTACATATCAGGGACACAATCAATAGTATCTATCTACTATATGGTTAATCTCTGGTGTCTACTATGAGTTTCATGTTGGGTGGGAAACAAACAATAAAGAAGCCATTATCTGTATTTTTAACTGAAGCCATTATCAGCCTGCTGGCATTGGTTTGGGTCTATCCATAGGTTTCTACCATCACTCTGGATTTCTGCATGCACTACTTACATAATCTCACTATGTTTTATTCCTATGCATGTCAGTTATTGTACACAATGGAACTGAACATGTAGAGCAAAAGAGACGAGCCTTGTGTGGCAATAAAATTACATGCAGACGTCGCTCCATGGTAGGTGCAAAGGCAGCCACCCCTCCACCCATTTCAGATTGTAATCAAGAGGAAGATATCTGTTCTGAGGGGGATTCAGAAGGAGAAGACCACTCCTATTTACCCCATGAGGTCTTCGCTCTAACTTGGCATGCTGATGTTGGTTATATCATACAAATGGTGCCTTGCATTGCTTACTTTATACATTAAATATGTCATCTGCTCAGTTTATACATGCTTTGTGTGAATGCCATCTATTTAGTTTATTCAACGTTTATGTGAACTATGCAACGCCATCTTGTTTAGCCAGGCATCATATATGAAAATTTTGCAATGCCATCCTGCTTAGCCAGTCATCTTATATGTGAATTATATCAGGCCATCCTTTTTTTTGTTACGTATTACGTTTGTCAACAATGTTAGTACATTCAACTACTCTTTGCGTGCATCACCCATTTGACACGGTGATGGAAAATTTTGGAGTGAAAACAAGGTCTTCAGAGCAGACTATGCTATCTGACGAAGCACATATCTTGTTGGTTACGGATAGCTCCTCACAGGAGGATTCAGAGACAGATGACCGTCCTATCCCCACCCTGAGGTGTATGCTCTAACTTGGCATGGTTATGTTGATCATATCGTGCGTATGGTGTCTTGCATTGCTATGTCATTTGATTAGTTTAGACATGCTTTCTAGGAATGCCACCTGTTTAGTGTCTAATTACCATATATCTGAATTATGCATTGCCATCTTGTTGCAAGACATTATATATGTGAATTATGCAATGCTATCTTGTTGCAAAGGCATTATATATGTGAATTATGCAATGCCATGTTGTTTAGCCAATCATCATGTATGTGAATTATATCAAGCTATCATTTTTTGTATTACGTGTTCCATTTGTCGACAACGTTTCTATATTCAACTACTCTTCCTGTGCATCAGCCATTTGAAGCGGTGATGGAAGTATCTAGAGTGAAAACAAGGTATTCATTGCAGACAATGCTACCTGGTGAAGCAGACATCTTGCTGGTTACAGAGAGCTCCTCGGAGGAGGATTCAGAGACTGATGACCAGTACTATTTTCCCCCTGAGGTCTATACTCAAACTAGGCAAGGTTATATTACCCATGTCATGCATATTGTCTTGCATTGCTTAGTTTTTACATCATATATGGATTGCCATCTGATTAGTTGCTTACTATATAAATCATATATTTGAATTATATCATGCCATCATGTTTACATACACAACATCTGTCTGAATTATGGCATGTCAGCCCATTTAATAAAGACATCTTATAGTTATATCATCTCATCCTGTTTAGTGTTTACAGTCATCATATTTTGAATTGTGTCATTCTATCCGCGAATTATATCATGCTAACATGTTTCCATAGGCGGCATGTATGTGAATTATGGCATGCCAACCTATTTAATGAACACATTATATAGATATATCATGTCATCATGTTTACATAGTCATCATATTTTGAAATATGTCTTTCCATCTTTTTTAGTTAGCCATCATAATGTGAAATTGTGTCATGCTATTCTATTTAGTTAGCCATCATATATGTGAAATTGTGTCATGCTATCCTGTTTAGTTAGCCATCATATATGTGAAACTGTGTCATGCTATCCTGTTTGGTTAGACAACATAAATGTGAATTATTTCATGCCCTCTTTTATTCCCCAGTATCCATTCCACCTGTCTATCATACAATGTTTGTACATTCAATTAATTTTCTTGTTTATCAGCCATTTGAATTAGAGAGGGTGATGTCAGTATCTAAGGGAGTAACAACACGGTCTTCAGAAAAGATAGTGCTATGAGTTGATGCAGATAGAACCACGGTTGTACTTGCCCAAGAACCAGCCCCACCACACATAACCCAGACTCTCGCAGATTGTACCCCTACCCAGTTGGACAAAGAACTAGCTACACCCCTTCTAACACCAACCCCCAACAGATAGTAACCCAGTTCCAATTGACACATGACCGTCTCCACCACAGAGCACCCAAACACGAGTAGTTAGTAAGGGAACTACAGTGCCCAAAGCACGAAGACCACTAGTCTGAATCCCAACTCAATGCTTAAAGGAGAAGAAGAATTGTTCTTAGGTCAGGTTCTGTAGCTATGGTTCATACTCCTTTGCTCTTGCATCACTGTATTTACTCATACCAACTATTTTCAAATTTGAAGGATGGAATTGAAACTCCAATGGCGCAACAGGTATGATTTAAACCTGTTTCTTTAACTAGTTTGTTGTTGTAACTTGCTCTATGTTGATTTCAGTTTGAATTGAATAAACAGTTATGTTCTCATGTCATGCACATTACAAGTGTTGTTATTGCTTGATACGTCCATTTTGCATCATGCTTTTATATCGATATTTATTGCATTATGGGTTGTTACTACACATTATGTCACAATACTTATGCCTTTTCTCTCTTATTTTACAAGGTTTACATGAAGAGGGAGAATGCCGACAGCTGGCATTCTAGGCTGGGAAAGGAGCAAATATTAGAGACCTATTCTGCACAACTCCAAAAGTCCTGAAACTCCATGAAAGTCACTTTTTAAAAATATTGGGCGAAGAAAGCACTAGAGGGGGCCACCCACTGTCCACGAGGGTGGAGGGCGCGCCCTACCCCCTGCCTCGTGGGCCACCTGGAAGCCCCCCGATGCCCATCTTCTGGTATATGGTATCTTTTTCCCTGGAAAAAAAAATCATAAGGAAGCTTTTGGGACGAAGCACCGCCATCTTGAGGCAGAACCAATCTAGGGCTCCGCCGGAGCTGTTCTGGCGGGGAAACATCCCTCCGGGAGGGGAAAATCTTCGCCATCGTCATCACCATCGATCCTATCATCAAGAGAGGGTCAATATCCATCAACATCTTGTTGGGGAACGTTGCAGAAAATAACATTTTTCTACGCTTCACCAAGCTCAATCTATGAGTTCATCTAGCAACGAGAGAGAGGAGTGCATCTACATACCCTTGTAGATCACGAGCGGAAGCGTTCAAGAGAACGGGGTTGAGGGAGTCGTACTCGTCGTGATCCAAATCGCCAAAGATGCTAGTGCTGAACGGACAGCACCTCCGCATTCAACACACGTACGGTTCAGGAAGACGTCTCCTCCTTCTTGATCCAGCAAGGGGGAAGGATAGGTTGATGGAGATCCAGCAGCACGACGGCGTGGTGGTGGATGCAGCAGCGATCTCGGCAGGGCTTCTCCAAGCACTACGAGAGGGAGAGGTGTTGCGGAGGGAGAGGGAGGCGCCAAGAGCATGGGTGCGGCTGCCCTCCCTCCCCCCTCTTTATATAGGTCCCCTAGGGGGCGTCGGCCCTAGGAGATGCAATCTCCAAGGGGGGGGGCATGGGGGTGGCTTGCCCCCCAAGCCAGGTGGAGGCGCCCCCCACCCCTAGGGTTTCCAACCCTAGGCGCAGGGGTCCCAAGGGGGGGCCACACCAGCCCACCAGGGGCTGGTTCCCCTCCCACTTCAGCCCATGGGGCCCTCCGGGATAGGTGGCCCCACCCGGTGGACCCCCGGGACCCTTCCGGTGGTCCCGGTACAATACTGGTGACCCCCGAAACTTTCCCGATGGCCGAAACCTGACTTCCTATATATAATTCTTCACCTCCGGACCATTTCGGAACTCCTCGTGACGTCCAGGATCTCATCTGGGACTCCGAACAACTTTCAGGTTACTGCATACTAACATCTCTACAACCCTAGCGTCACTGAACCTTAAGTGTGTAGACCCTACGGGTTCGGGAGACACGCAGACATGACCGACACGACTCTCCGGTCAATAACCAATAGCGGGATCTGGATACCCATGTTGGCTCCCACATGCTCCTCGATGATCTCATCGGATGAACCATGATGTCGAGGATTCAAGTAACCCCGTATACAATTCCCTTTGTCAATCGGTACGTTAGTTACCCGAGATTCGATCGTCGGTATCCCAATACCTCGTTCAATCTCGTTACCGGCAAGTCACTTTACTCATACCGTAATGCATGATCCCGTGACCAAGCACTTGGTCACTTTGAGCTCATTATGATGATGCATTACCGAGTGGGCCCAGAGATACCTCTCTGTCATACGGAATGACAAATCCCAGTCTCGATCCATGTCAACCCAACAGACACTTTCGGGGATACCTGTAGTGTACCTTTATAGTCACCTAGTTACGTTGTGATGTTTGGTACACCCAAAGCACTCCTACGGTATCCGGGAGTTAAAACGATCTCATGGTCTAAGGAAAAGATACTTGACATTGGAAAAGCTCTAGCAAACAAACTATACGATCTTGTGCTATGCTTAGGATTGGGTCTTGTCCATCACATCATTCTCCTAATGATGTGATCCCGTTATCAACGACATCCAATGTTCATAGTCAGGAAACCATGACTATCTGTTGATCAACGAGATAGTCAAGTAGAGGCTTACTAGGGACATGTTGTGGTCTATGTATTCACACATGTATTACGATTTCCGGATAACACAATTATAGCATGAATAAAAGATAGTTATCATGAACAAGGAAATATAATAATAATCATTTTATTATTGCCTCTAGGGCATATTTCCAACAGTCTCCCACTTGCACTAGAGTCAATAATCTTGTTACACTGTGATGAATCGAACACCCATAGAGTTCTGGTGTTGATCATGTTTTGCTCGCGGAAGAGGTTTAGTCAACGGATCTGCGACATTCAGATCCGTATGAACTTTGCAAATATCTATGTCTCCATCTTGAACATTTTCACGAATGGAGTTGAAGCGACACTTGATGTGCCTGGTCTTCTTGTGAAACCTGGGCTCCTTGGCAAGGGCAATAGCTCAAGTGTTGTCACAGAAGAGGGTGATTGGCCCCGACGCATTGGGTATGACTCCTAGGCCGGTGATGAACTCCTTCATCCAGATTGCTTCATGCGCTGCCTCCGAGGCTGCCATGTACTACGCTTCACATGTAGATCCCGCCACGACGCTCTGCTTGCAACTGCACCAGCTTACTGCCCCTCCATTCAAAATATACACGTATCCGGTTTGTGACTTAGAGTCATCCAGATCTGTGTCGAAGCTAGCGTCGACGTAACCCTTTACGACGAGCTCTTCATCACCTCCATAGACGAGAAACATGTCCTTTGTCCTTTTCAGGTACTTCAGGATATTCTTGACCGTTGTCCAGTGTTTCTTGCTGGGATTACTTTGGTACCTTCCTACCAAACTTACGGCAAGATTTACATCAGGTCTGGTACACAGCATGGCATATAATAGACCCTATGGCTAAGGCATAGGGAATGACACTCATCTCTTCTATATCTTCTGCCGTGGTCGGGCATTGAGCCGAGCTCAATCTCACACCTTGCAATACAGGCAAGAACCCTTTCTTGGACTGATCCATATTGAACTTCTTCAATATCTTATCAAGGTATGTGCTTTGTGAAAGACCTATGAGGCGTCTCGATCTCTCCCTATAGATCTTGATGCCTAATATGTAAGCAGCTTCTCCAAGGTCCTTCATTGAAAAACCCTTATTCAAGTAGGCCTTAATGTTGTCCAAAAGTTCTATATCATTTCCCATCAAAAGTATGTCATCTACATATAATATGAGAAATGCTACAGAGCTCCCACTCACTTTCTTGTAAACACAGGCTTCTCCATAAGTCTGCATAAACCCAAACGCTTTGATCATCTCATCAAAGAGAATGTTCCAACTCCGAGATGCTTGCACAACCCATAAATGGATCGCTGGAGCTTGCATACCTTGTTAGCATTCTCGGGATCGACAAAACCTTCCGGCTGCATCATATACAGTTCTTCCTTAAGATAGCCGTTAAGGAATGCCGTTTTGACGTCCATTTGCCATATCTCATAATCATAGTATGCGGCAATTGCTAACATGATTCAGACGGACTTCAGCTTTGCTAAGGGAGAGAAAGTCCCATCATAGTCAACCCCTTGAACTTGTCGATAACCCTTAGCAACAAGTAGAGCTTTATAGATGGTAACATTACCATCCGCGTCCGTCTTCTTCTTAAAGATCCATTTGTTTTCTATCGCTCTCTGATCATCGGGCAAGTCTGTCAAAGTCCATACTTTGTTTTCATACATGGATCCTATCTCGGATTGCATGGCTTCAAGCGATTTGTTGGAATCTGGGCCCGCCATCGCTTCTTCATATTTTGAAGGTTCACCGTTGTCTAACAACATGATTTCCAAGACAGGGTTGCCATACCACTCTGGTGTGGAACGTGTCCTTGTGGACCTACGAAGTTCAGTAGCAACTTGATCCGAAGTACCTTGATCATCATCATTAACTTCATCTCCAGTTGGTGTAGGCACCACAGGAACATTTTCCTGAGCTGCACTACTTTCCGGTTCAAGAGGTAGTACTTCATTGAGTTCTACTTTCCTCCCACTTACTCCTTTCGAGAGAAACTCTTTCTCCAGAAAGGATCTGTTCTTGGCAACAAAGATCTTGCCTTCGGATCTAAGGTAGAAGGTATACACAACGGTTTCCTTAGGGTATCCTATGAAGACGCATTTTTCCGACTTGGGTTCGAGCTTTTCAGGTTGAAGTTTCTTGACATAAGCATCGCATCCCCAAACTTTTGGAAACGACAGCTTAGGTTTCTTCCCAAACCATAATTCATAAGGTGTCGTCTCAACGGATTTAGACGGTGCCCTATTTAAAGTGAATGTAGCTGTCTCTAGAGAGTATCCCCAAAATGATAGCGGTAAATCGGTAAGAGACATCATAGATCGCACCATATCCAATAGAGTGCGATTACGATGTTCGGACACACCGTTATGCTGAGGTGTTCCAGGCGGCGTGAGTTGTGAAACGATTCCACATTTCCTTAAGTGTGTACCAAATTCATGACTTAAATATTCTCCTCCACGATCTGATCGTAAGAACTTTATTTTTCGGTGGCGTTGATTCTCTACCTCATTCTGAAATTCCTTGAACTTTTCAAAGGTCTCAGACTTGTGTTTCATCAAGTAGACATACCCATATCTACTTAAGTCATCAGTGAGAGTGAGAACATAACGATATCCTCCGCGAGCCTCAACGCTCATTGGACCGCACACATTAGTATGTACGATTTCCAATAAGTTGGTTGCTCGCTCCATTGTTCCGGAGAACAGAGTCTTGGTCATTTTGCCCATGAGGCATGGTTCGCATGTGTCAAATGATTCATAATCGAGAGACTCTAAAAGTCCATCAGCATGGAGCTTCTTCATGCGCTTGACACCAATGTGACCAAGGCGGTAGTGCCACAAGTATGTGGGACTATCGTTATCAACCCTAGATCTTTTGGTATTCACACTATGAATATGTGTAACATTACGTTCGAGATTCATTAAGAATAAACCATTGACCAGCGGGGCATGACCATAAAACATATCTCTCATATAAATAGAAAAACCATTATTCTCGGATTTAAATGAGTAGCCATCTCGCATTAAACGAGATCCAGATACAATGTTCATGCTCAAAGATGGCACTAAATAACAATTATTGAGGTTTAAAACTAATCCCGTAGGTAAATGTAGAGGTAGCGTGCCGACGGCGATCACATCGACCTTGGAACCATTCCCTACGCGCATCGTCACCTCGTCCTTCGCCAGTCTCCGCTTATTCCACAGCTCCTGCTTTGAGTTACAAATATGAGCAACGGCACCAGTATCAAATACCCAGGAGCTACTATGAGTACTGGTAAGGTACACATCAATTACATGTATATCACATATACCTTTAGTGTTGCCGGCCTTCTTGTCCGCTAAGTATTTGGGGTAGTTCCGCTTCTAGTGAACCTTCCTTTTGCAATAAAAGCACTCAGTCTCAGGCTTGGGTCCATTCTTTGACTTCTTCCCGGCTACTGGCTTACCGGGCGCGACAACTTCCTTGCCGTCCTTCTTAAAGTTCTTATTACCCTGGCCTTTCTTGAACTTAGTAGTTTTATTGACGATCAACACTTGATGTTCCTTTTTGATTTCTACCTCAGCTGACTTCAGCATTGAAAATAATTCAGGTATAGTTGCTGCCATCATCTTTCAGCTTGGTTTTCTCTAGGAACGCGTTGAAGTTGAGGTTGACATGAGTGTTGGCCATTTGATCTACAAGACATTTTTGCAAAGGTTTTTAGACTAAGTTCATGATAATTAAGTTCATCTAATCAAATTATTTAATGAACTCCCACTCAGATTAGACATCCCTCTAGTCATCTAAGTGTTACATGATCCGAGTCGACTAGGCCGTTTCCGATCATCACGTGAGACGGACTAGTCATCATCGGTGAACATCTCCATGTTGATCGTATCTTCCATACGACTCATGTTCGAACTTTCGGTCTCTGTGTTCCGAGGCCATGTCTGTACATGCTAGGCTCGTCAAGTTAACCTAAGTGTTTTGCATGTGTAAATCTGTCTTACACCCGTTGTATGTGAACGTTAGAATCTATCACACCCGATCATCACGTGGTGCTTCGAAACAACGAACTTTCGCAACGGCGCACAGTTAGGGGGAACACTTTCTTGAAATTATTATGAGGGATCATCTTATTTACTACCGTCGTTCTAAGTAAACAAGATGCAAAAACATGATAAACATCACATGCAATCAAATAGTGACATGATATGGCCAATATCATATAGCTCCTTTGATCTCCATCTGCAGGGCTCCATGATCATCTTCGTCACCGGCATGACACCATGATCTCCATCATCATGATCTCCATCATCGTGTCTCCATGAAGTTGCTCGCCAACTATTACTTCTACTACTATGGCTAACGGTTTAGCAATAAAGTAAAGTAATTACATGGCGTTTAATCATTGACACGCAGGTCATACAATAATTAAGACAACTTCTATGGCTCCTGCCGGTTGTCATACTCATCGACATGCAAGTCGTGATTCCTATTACAAGAACATGATCTCATACATCACATGTATATCATTCATCACAACTTTTGGCCATATCACATCACAAAGCACATGCTGCAAAAACAAGTTAGACGTCCTCTAATTCACTACTAGGGAAAATGCTATACACAGAGGTATAGCAGTAGCGTTGGTCAAAACTCGGCGCTAGCGCAACTTAGTAGTAGCGCTTGTTGCAAAACCACGCTACAATCATTATTTTAGCAGTAGCGCGTCTTCACAGAAAAGCGCTACTACTAAAATTCTCTCACTAGTGCGGGTAGGCTAGGAATAGTAGCAGCGCTTCTCCCAGAAGCACGCTACTGCTAAAAACATTGTAGCAGCGCGTTTCTTCTGTACAACGCTACTGCTATGTAAAAGAAAATAAATAGAAAAATAAGTAGAAAAGTAAATGAAAATGAAAGAAATAGAAAAAGGAGAAATGAAAAAAAGAAAATGTAAAGAAAACAAAAGAAAAAGAAAAAGAAAACAGAAAGGGTTAGCTGCAGCGCGTTTATCTGGAACACGCTATAGCTATCTTAGCTATAGCGCGTTTCAGCAAAACGCGTTGCTGCTAGGTTGACTCAAATCCTGGCGTCCCTGGCTCAAAATTTTGCTAAGTCCTTTCACCCCCTCTCTACTCCCCCAAGTCCACCAACTGCTCCATCGCCACCGTTGCCCTGCCGCGCGCCTTCGACCACATCGCCACCGCCCGAGGCCGCCTTCGACCACACTTCCGCTGCCCGAGGCCGCCCCCTCGACCTCACAGCTGCCGCCCGAGGCCGTCGTCGACCTCACTGTCGCCTCCCTCGAGCTCGCCGCCGCCACCCTCAACCTCACCGCCGCTGCCCGAGCCAGAGCCTGCCCCTCACCGCTGACCGTAAGGCTATGCCTCTCCTGTCCCTATCCTCCTATTTCTCTCTGCTAGGGCAATTATATATATGTGTTGATACTGTGTTGATGTTCATATGAACCCTAGGTGTTCATATGAACCCTAGATTTTTTTAGGGCAGTAGGCATTTTATAGCATTTAGGAAAAATGATTTGCATTTTTTAGGAAATTAGCTAGGGAAATTTTTATGAAAATTCCTAAACAGTAATTCCATTTAGCTTTAAACTAATAGAGGGTATATAAATAATAGTAGCATTTAGATTTAAATTAACAGAGGGTATAAACAAAAAACACTTAGCTATAAAAAAGTATTTTGACTACGGACCTGAATTTGTTCCAAAATTCATTCAAATGAAATTTGAATTATTTGGACTATGGACCTGAATATTTTTGAAGAAATTGGGTGTATACTAAGGTCTTGCTGTGGAAATTCCGGTGAGGTCAAAAGGGTTAGAGAAAATGTAGTTCCTAGACTTTTAGCTTTAGACAAAAAACAAAAGTATTTAGCTATAAATAAAAAACAGTAGCTATGGCATTTAGCTATAAACAAAAAATAGAATTGTTTTTCTTTTCAAAACTTGGTCAAACAGAACAGTAGCTATATGTCATTGATGTTCATTTGCATATTCCATTATTGTTGATTATATATTTTCATTGAAGTGGCCATGTTATATGAAAATTCCTCAATAGTGTTTGCTCATGTTATATCTTTTCATTGAAGTTGTTCGATTGTGCCCAAGTGGCTTTGTTGTTTCCAGGGAATGATGCTGAGTGGCCTATGTTTTGCCGGAATGTTGATTCATTTTTATTCCGGCAAATTTCAGGTTCTCGATTTGTCCACTTTTTAGCAAAGGTCATGCCAAAATTTTCCGTGAATTTCGGCATGACTTGTGCTACAAACTAGGACATATCGAGTGCCCGGGATTTGCTGCACCAGGAAGGAGTCAACATTCCTGCAAAACAATAGTCCTTTTTTATGTCATTATTCATTTTATTAGGTCTAGAATTAATTGACTAGATTTAATCATAGGAAACATGGCTAGCAACGATGAAGGACAGGTTCTAGTGATTGCGACGACGTCTACCGGGCGGCAGACGAATATTTTAGCCTTATCGACGATCAACCGATGTTGTTGCTGGGCCCATCGGTGGCATCGGGGACTGAGACCGACACGCAGACCGGTGCTGAGACTGAGACCGGCGCTGAGATTCAGACCGGCATCGAGACCGGCGCTGAGACCGATGCTGCCTCGGGGAGCGGAGCCGGTGTAGAACTGAAAGCAAAGAGGCAATGGGTTCCTAACAAACTCAGGACTACTAGACTGGTGGTCACAGAGGTGGACGATGACAATTTTGAGCCAAAGGCACCCGAGGAAGCGCGCGCGTGCTACGACAATCAAATAGGCTGCATCGTACGGACAACCGCCACCATCAATGATGAGAAACTATAGAAGATAGAAAATATGAGAAGCTCCCTCCTAAAGAAGTTTCACCAGATATTCTTGTTCCCGGGCCGGAATGAGAAGGATTATGAAGATCCAGACGAGGACCCGACAATGAAGAAGATAAACAAACACGCCATGACCAAGTTTAGCGACGCATTGGCCGCCAGGAAAAATCGAGTGAAAGCAAAGATCAACGACGGGGAACCCTACTCCGAGATTGTAAAGGATAATCCGACAATCACGGAAGAGCAGTTTCAAATATTCAAGAAGGCTTGCGAGGCCGAAGCTGCCAAAAAAAGTCTAAGTACATGAAGGGGCTTCAAAAGAGGAACATTGGGAGCCACCACCTCGGAAGTTGTGGTTACGGCGGAAAGAGGTCCAAATGGGCCAAGGAGGACGCGGAAGCCGCGAGTCTAGGTATCCCAGACCCCTTGGCGGATTTCACTGTCCCACAGGAGCGTGACGTCCTGAGGGCCCGGCACCGTTGGGACCCAGTGAAGAAGGTTTACGAGACAACATCGGTCATTACGGAGTTCATGAGACTGCTGGTAATTTTAGTTTCTGATCAATTCGACTGCACACGTTCGTCATATTTGTAAACGATCCTTGTGCCTTTTGTAGAGAGAGCAGCACCGGATTGCGGCCGAAAGCGACTCACCGTCTGAGGCATTGGCGAGGCCCAAGTGGGACACTCCATTCAACCGGGAGTTGAACATATTGAAACGACAACCGGTGGATACTCGACCGTCGTATGGACGTGTGCACGGTGTCGGAGACGACGCCACGTGGAAGAAGTACTACCGTGAGACCACGGAGGAGAGAAAGGAAAGACAGAGGTTAACTGAAGAAAACATCGACAAGAAGGTTGAGATTGCGGTTGAGAAGAAATCATCTCAGACAGTCGCAACAGTGGTAGCTGCCGCAAAACAGGTGGTTGCAGATTTGTCTACTTCCTTGGTGACGGGCGTTATCACTTGGACAAGGAAAAATTCAGAAAAAAATACAGAGGACTTTCCCCTTGCTGACTTCTTGGGAGCACCTGCTCCCGCACCGGCTCCCGCACCTGCTCCCACACCTGCTCCCGCACCAGCTCCTGCACCGACTCCCGCACCGGGCGTGCTCGGTGGTGCTTCGTCTTTGGCTGAGCTCGACGCCCTCACGGTATCTGTCACACCGGTCCCCTTCAATATAAATGTATAATCTCCCGTTTTCGTTGCCTTTCGGATGTCTCATGTTGCAGACTTTTCTTTGCAGGCCGACGAAACCCCGTGCACCATATTGTACACCATCGGCGACCAGAAGGTGGCCGTGGGGAAGGCGACGATAATGAAGCCGAAGGAACCATTGTTCCATAGCCGGCCGATCCCCCCGAACATCTTCAAGGTTTCCATGGCCAGTGTCGAACCGGGCCACGAGAATTTGCCTCCTCCAACACTACTGGTGGATGACGAGGAGACACCGTGGCGGCTTGGTGATTGTTGCAATGGGTGGGTCCTGTTGTGGCGAAAGAGTCTGCTTCGTCTGGAGGCGGCCGGGAGCACACCCACGAGCACGCAGCCTCAGCAAGGTATGAACATCAAAACCCCACCTACCCAATTAGCATCGGGTGTCGGGTTGGCTGATAGCGGACGGGGTAAGGAGGAGGCTCCATTAGTCGTTGATGACGTCGCCATGGATGAGGATGAGGATGACGATGGTGCTGAACAGTATGTCTATACTGGCGCCTCCTCAAGGTTTGAGCGTCATGAGTCGGTGCCTGAATTACCGTCTCAACGTATTATTGACGACCTTCCGGTAGTAAAGAAGTCTAGGAAGAGAGCGAGGAAAGGCAAAAAAGCTGATTCTATGATCCAGCCGCCTCAGCAGCCTCGGATTCAGGACCATATAGACATCCCCGATGCGGATAAATGGCATATCCCCGGTCAACCAATCCTACCCGCAACAGCGCTACGGGCCAGATTCGGCGATCTAAGGAGACTTCATGACGATGTGCTGCGGGTAGAGAAATGCCTCATCGCCTCGAAAGATCCAGGATACCCACTCTACATGGTTAACATTCCGTGGAAAATGTCGTACATCGACAGCTTCCCTGCGGATAAGTTCTTCCTCCGATTCGATTACATATTCGACATGTTTCACGTGAAGAAGCTGGATTTTAGGTTTGTCCGCCTTTATGCCTTGCACATGAACTACATCATTGGGGTTGAGCAGATACGTCATATCTGTGTTGCTGACCCATACTACATGCACGAGAGCTTCTTGGGAGTCTGTGCAGAGCAGCGTGAATACGCGAGGGATTACATCATCAGTTTCATGCTCGCCAATAAGGACAATGAGGCGATTCTCGTGCCTTATCATCCTGTGTAAGTCATCTGCGCTGCTATCCTTCCTTCGATTTCAATAATTCATTTGCATGGTGGAGGCTAATTAATTTGAGGTGTACTTATTTTGCGCAGCGGCGGGCGCGCCGTCCTCATCATCCTCTACCCACGATTCTCCCACGCTCTTTACTTGGACTCGTCGAAGAACATTCACAAAAAGGATTACACCCACATCAAATATGTTCTCGACAATGCTATGTTTTACTACCAAGAAAGGGGTGGAGAGGTTAGGGCCAAGAAGAGAAGGGGCGGCAGGGCCGCCTTCAGCCATAAGACCGACTTCTGCTGCATCCAGCAACTGAACGATTCTCTTAATGATGGATTCTATGTCCTACACCACATGCTGGAGTACAGACGGGATCACCAGAACCTTCACATGTCACCTAGATCTGGTGATGCCCATATTCTGCAATGGGCAAAAGACATAGGAGATATCGAGGAACATCGACTTCGAGTTGAGTTCTATAACATCCAGCGCGAACTTGCCCAAATCATCATGAAAGAGGTCGTCAGAAAAACAGGGATGTTCTACAGAGAAGGACAAATGTCGCGGGAAGACGTCCGAACATGGATAGCCTCTCAGCGTCTCGACATGGAGCCTTTCACTAAGCTCGGGGACTATCTCCCTGACCTCGATGGATGGCACGACATGTTGGAGTGATTGTCGATATATGACAATGTGTCTGTTTAGTCCATACTTTCTGTATGACAAAACTTTGAGTTATGCGCAGTGAAACTTTATTTGTGATGTAATTAAACCGTCCTCCTCCTTGACTAGCGAATATCACTCTAGTTAGGGCATTTTGGGTACGGTGAACTTTGTTATTTATGCTTATGATATGTTGTTTCTATTTTTGTCAAGTCTGTCTCTTTCTGTTGCTCAACTATATATGTTGCATATCATCGACTCATGTGATGATGCAGGTGCATAGATCATTGATGGCGAAGAAGTGCTACGCCAGGAGTATATATACGATGAGTGGCCAGAGTGTCAGGCCCAGGTGTTGCCGGTTTCCGGTTTCCGAGCGACACGCAGTAGTTAGTTTAGGTTCACGCTAATGCGAGAGAGGGATACGAACTCATGTACTCAAAGTGATAGCTCTTCTCGCGTATACCATTGTTTAGATGGATGACGATGTATTTGCAAGTAATCAAGGACTTGTATCGCTATTTTCGAGATGATGACAAGAGACCACTTTGTGTTGGATGATGATTATGATGAGACTATTTGTATGTATATGCTATGATTATATTCGTGGTCTCGCAGGCATTTGTATGTGTATCATGATGACATTTCTATGTGCTAAAGATACTTCTATAAAGCCAGTTCAAATACAAAACAAATATGTCCAAAAAAACAAAAAAAACCTGTTAAATTAGCAGTAGCGAGTGTATAGAAGTTAGCAGCAGTGCCACTATAGCAGTAGCGCGTTGCTGCAAAGGGCGCTAGAGCTACTAGCAGTAGCGTGCTGCCAGTAACCGTGTTGCTGCTACACTTGTGTAGCAGTAGCGCCGGTGACCACGCGCTACAGCTATATGTTAGCTGTAGCGCCCCACCCCGCGCTACTGATACACCTAAAACCCGCGCTGCTGCTAGCCTTTTCCCTAGTCCGTATAGTTGTTGCCATCATCTTTTAGCTTGGTTTTCTCTAGGAACGCGTTGAAGTTGAGGTTGACATGAGCGTTGGCCATTTGATCTACAGGACATTTTTGCAAAGGTTTTTAGACTAAGTTCATGATAATTAAGTTCATCTAATCAAATTATTTAATGAACTCCCACTCAGATTAGACATCCCTCTAGTCATGTAAGTGTTACATAATCCGAGTCGACTAGGCCGTGTCCGATCATCATGTGAGACGGACTAGTCATCATCGGTGAACATCTCCATGTTGATCGTATCTTCCATACGACTCATGTTCGACCTTTCGGTCTCTGTGTTCCGAGGCCATGTCTGTACATGCTAGGCTCGTCAAGTTAACCTAAGTGTTTTGCATGTGTAAATCTGTCTTACACCCGTTGTAGGTGAACGTTTGAATCTATCACACCCGATCATCACGTGGTGCTTCGAAACAATGAACTTTCACAACGGCGCACAGTTAGGGGGAACACTTTCTTGAAATTATTACGAGGGATCATCTTATTTACTATCGTCGTTCTAAGTAAACAAGATGCAAAAACATGATAAAAATCACATGCAATAAAATAGTGACATGATATGGCCAATATCATATAGCTCCTTTGATCTCCATCTTCAGGGCTCCATGATCATCTTCGTCACCGGCATGACACCATGATCTCCATCATCATGATCTCCATCATCGTGTCTCCATGAAGTTGCTCGCCAACTATTACTTCTACTACTATGGCTAACGGTTTAGCAATAAAGTAAAGTAATTACATGGCATTTAATCATTGACACACATGTCATACAATAATTAAGACAACTCCTATGGCTCCTTCCGGTTGTCATACTCATCGACATGCAAGTCGTGATTCCTATTACAAGAATATGATCTCATACATCACATATATATCATTCATCACAACTTTTGGCCATATCACATCACAAAGCACACACTGCAAAAACAAGTTAGACGTCCTCTAATTGTTGTTGCATGTTTTTACGTGGCTGCAATAGGGTTCTAGCAAGAACGTTTTCTTACCTACATGAAATCCACAACGTGATATGCCAACTTCTATTTACCCTTCATAAGGACCCTTTTCATCGAATCCGCTCCAACTAAAGTGGGAGAGACAGACACCCACTAGCCACCTTATGCAACTAGTGCATGTCAGTCGGTGGAACCTGTCTCATGTAAGCGTACGTGTAAGGTCGGTCCGGGCCACTTCATCCCATAATACCGCCGAATCAAAATAAGACTAGTAGTGGCAAGAAAGTTGACAACATCTACGCCTACAACAAATTTGTGTTCTACTCATGCAAAGAGAACTACGCATAGACCTAGCTCATGATGCCACTGTTGGGGAACGTTGCAGAAAATAAAAAAATTCTATGCTTCACCAAGATCAATCTATGAGTTCATCTAGCAACGAGAGAGAGGAGTGCATGTACATACCCTTGTAGATCGTGAGTGGAAGCGTTCAAGGGAACGGGGTTGAGGGAGTTGTACTCTTCGTGATCCAAATCACCGAAGATCCTAGTGCTGAATGGGGAAGACGTCTCCTCCTTCTTGATCCAGCAAGGGGGAAGGAGAGGTTGATGGAGATCCAGCAGCACGACGGCATGGTGGTGGATGCAGCAGCGATCTGGACAGGGCTTCACCAAGCACTACGAGAGGGAGAGGTGTTGTGGAGGGAGAGGGATGCGCCAAGAGCATGGGTGCGGCTGCCCTCCCTCCCCCCTCTTCATATAGGCCCCCTAGGGGGGCGGCCCTAGGAGATGCAATCTCCAAGGGGGGGGGGGCGGCCAAGGGGGGGGGGCTTGCCCCCCAAGCCAGGTGGAGGCGCCCCCACCCCTAGGGTTTCCAACCCTAGGCGCAGGGGGGCCCAAGGAGGGGCGCACCAGCCCACCAGGGGCTGGTTCCCCTCCCACTTCAGCCCATGGGGCCCTCCAGGATAGGTGGCCCCACCCGGTGGACCCCCGGGACCCTTCCGGTGGTCCTGGTACAATACCGGTGACCCCCAAAACTTTCCCGATGGCCGAAACCTGACTTCCTATATATAATTCTTCACCTCTGGACCAGTCCGGAACTCCTCGTGACGTCCGGGATCTCATCCGGGACTCGGAACAACTTTCGGGTTACTGCATACTAATATCTCTACAACCCTAGCGTCACCGAACCTTAAGTGTGTAGACCCTACGGGTTCGGGAGACACGCAGACATGACCGAGAGACTCTCCGGTCAATAACCAACAGCGGGATCTGGATACCCATGGTGGCTCCCACATGCTCCTCGATGATCTCATCGGATGAACCACGATGTCGAGGATTCAAGTAACCCTGTATACAATTCCGTTTGTCAATCGGTACGTTACTTGCCCGAGATTCGATCGTCGGTATCCCAATACCTCGTTCAGTCTCGTTACCGGCAAGTCACTTTACTCGTACCGTAATGCATGATCCTGTGACCAAACACTTGGTCACTTTGAGCTCATTATGATGATGCATTACTGAGTGGGCCCAGAGATACCTCTCTGTCATACGGAGTGACAAATCCCAGTCTCGATCCGTGTCAATCCAACAGACACTTTCGGGGATACCTGTAGTGTACCTTTATAGTCACCCAGTTATGTTGTGATGTTTGGTACACCCAAAGCACTCCTACGGTATCCGGGAGTTACATGATCTCATGGTCTAAGGAAAAGATACTTGACATTGGAAAAGCTCTAGCAAACGAACTACACGATCTTGTGCTATGCTTAGGATTGGGTCTTGTCCATCACATCATTCTCCTAATGATGTGATCCCGCTATCAACGACATCCAATGTCCATAGTCAGGAAACCATGACTAATTGTTGATCAACGAGCTAGTCAACTAGAGGATTACTAGGGACATGTTGTGGTCTATGTATTCACACATGTATTACGATTTCCAGATAACACAATTATAACATGAATAAAAGAAAATTATCATGAACAAGGAAATATAATAATAATCATTTTATTATTGCCTCTAGGGCATATTTCCAACACATCTTCACCAGCACCATGTCCTCTCAAACCCTAGTTCATCTCTTGTATCCGATCTTTGTCTCAAAACCTCCGATTGGTACATGTGGGTTGCTAGTAGTGTTGATTACTCCTTGTAGTTAATGCTAGTTGGTTTATTCGGTGGAAGATCATATGTTCAGATCCTTTATGCATATGAATACCCCTCTGATTATGAACATGAATATGATTTGTGAGTAGTTACGTTTGTTCCTGAGGGCATGGGAGAAGTCTTTTTATAAGTAGTCATGTGAATTTGTTATTCGTTCGATATTTTGATGAGATGTATGTTGTCTCTCCTCTAGTGGTGTTATGTGAACATCGAATACATGACACTTCACCATTATTTGGGCCTAGGGGAAGGCATTGGGAAGTAATAAGTAGATGATGGGTTGCTAGAGTGACAGAAGCTTAAACCCTAGTTTATGCGTAGCTTCGTAAGGGGCTGATTTGGATCCATATGTTTCATGCTATGGTTAGGTTTACCTTAATTCTTCTTTCGTAGTTGCGGATGCTTGCGGGAGGGGTTAATCATAAGTGTGATGCTTGTCCAAAGAAGGGCAGTACCGCTGCTCCGGTCTACCCACATATCAAATTATCAAAGTAAGAAACGGGAATCATATGAGCATGATTAAAACTAGCTTGACGATAATTCTCATGTGTCCTCGGGAGTGCTTTCCTTTATATAGGAGTTTTTCCAGGCTTGTCCTTTGCTACAAAAAGGATTGGGCCATCTTGCTGCACCTTGTTTACTTTTGTTACTTGTTACCTGTTACAAATTACCTTATCACAAAACTATCTGTTATCGATAATTTCAGTGCTTGCAGAGAATACCTTACTGAAAACCGCTTGTATTTCCTTCTGCACCTCGTTGGGTTCGACACTCTTACTCATAAGACTCTTTTCTGGTGCCGTTGCCGGGGAGTTAAGTGCCTTTGGTAGGTGGAATTTGGTAAGGAAAAATTTATATAGTGTGCTGAAATTTACTGTCACTTATTACTATGGAAAATAATCTTTTGAGGGGCTTGTTCGGGGTATCTTCACCCTGACCAGTAGAGCAAAGAGTTTCTCCTCAACCTACTGAACCTACTGAAAATGTTTAATTTCAAATTCCTTCAGGTATGATAGAGAAACTACTAGCTAATCCTTTTACAGGAGATGGAACATTACATCCCGATATGCACCTAATCTATGTGGATGAAGTTTGTGGATTATTTAAGCTTGCAGGTATGCCCGAGGATGTTATCCAGAAGAAGGTATTCCCTTTATCTTTGAAGGGAAAGTCATTTACATGGTTTAGGCTATGTGATGATATTGGATCATGGAACTACAACCGGTTGAAATTGGAATTTCATCAGAAGTTTTATCCTATGCATCTGCTTCATCGTGATCAGAATTATATATATAATTTTTGGCCTGGCAAAGGAGAAAGTATCACTCAAGCTTGGGGGAGGCTTAAGTCAATGTTATATTCATGCCCCAATCATGAGCTCTCAAGAGAAATCATTATTCAATATTTTTATGCTCGACTTTCTCTCAATAATCGCTTCATGCTCGATACTTCTTGTACTGGTTCTTTTATGATGAAGACTATTGAAATCAGATGGAATTTATTGGAAAGAATTAAACAACTCTGAAGATTGGTAACTCGATGAAGGTAAGGAGTCAGGTATAACACCTAAGTTTGATTGTCTTATATCTTTTATGGATACCGATGCTTTTCATGAATTTAGCACTAAATATGGACTTGACTCTAAGATAGTAGCTTCTTTCTGTGAATCATTTGCTACTCATGTTGATCTCCCTATGGAGAAGTGGTTTAAATACCATCCTCCCATTGAAGTAAAAGTAGTAGAACCTATTAAAGTTGAAGAAAAGACTATTACTTATAATGTTGATCCTATTGTTCCTTCCGCTTATATTGAGAAACCACATTTCCCTATTAGAATAAAGGATCATGCTAAAGCTTCAATTGTGGTTCGTAAAAGTAATGTTAGAACACCTACACCCCCTGAGCAAATTAAAGTTGAACCTAGTATTGCTATGGTTAAGGATCTCTTGGTCGGTAATATTGATGGGCATGTTATTTACTTCTGTGATGAAGCTGTTAGAATTGTTAGACCCGATACTAAAAATAAACATAGACCTGTTGTTGGCATGCCTGTTGTTTCTATTAAAATAGGAGATCATTGTTATCATGGCTTATGTGATATGGGTGCTAATGTGAGTGCAATATCTCATTCCTTATACGAAGAAATTATGCATGATATTGCACCTAATGAAATAGAAGGTATTGATGTTACAATAAGCTTGCCAATAGAGATACTATTTGAGCAATTGAGATTGTTAGAGATGTTGAAGACTTGTGTGCGAAAGTTAAATATCCTACTGATTTTCTTGTTCTTGGTTCCCCACAAGATCATTTTTATCCCATTATATTTGGCAGACCCTTCTTGAATATTGTTAATGTAAGATAGACTACGAAAAGGATATTGTTACTGTTGTGTTAGGGGATAAGTCTCATGATTCTAATTTTGCTAATTCCATAGACAACCCCATGATAAAGAATTGCCAAGTAAAGATAAAATTATTGGTCTTTCTTCTATTGCCATGCCTCCTAATGATCCTTTAGAACAATATTTGCTAGACCATGAAAATGATATGTTTATGAATGAAAGAAGAGAAATAGATGAAGTATTCTTCAAATAGGGACCTATATTGAAACACAACTTGCCAGTTGAAATCCTAGGGGATCCTCCTCCACCCAAGGATGATCCTGTGTTCAAGATTAAACCTTTACCTGATACTCTTAAATATGCTTATCATGATGAAAAGCAGATATATCCTATTATTATTAGTGTTAACCTTTTAGAGCATGAAGAAGAGAAATTATTGAAAACTCTGAAGAAGCACCATGCCGCTATTGGATATACTCTTGATGATCTTAAGGGCATTAGTCCCACTTTATGCCAGCACAAAATTAAAGTGGAAAAAGATGCTAAAACAGTCGTTGATCATCAACGACGATTAAATCCTAAGATGAAAGAAGTGGTAAGAACTGAAATACTAATGCTTCTCGAGGCAGGTACAATTTATCATGTTGCTGATAGTCAGTGGCTAAGTCCTGTCCATTGTGTCCCTAAGAAGGGAGGTATTACTGTTGTTCCTAATGACAAAGATGAATTGATCCCACAAAGAACTGTTACAGGTTATAGAATGGTAATTGATTTCCGCAAATTAAATAAAGCTACTAGAAAAGATCATTACCCTTTACCTTTCATTGATCAAATGCTAGAAAGATTATCCAAACATACACATTTTTTCTTTCTAGATGGTTACTCCGGTTTCTCTCAAATACCTGTGTCAAAAGAGGATAAAGGTAAGACCACTTTTACTTGCCCTTTCGGTACCTTTGCTTATATACATATGCCTTTTGGTTTATGTAATCCACCTGCTACCTTTCAAAGATGTATGACTGCTATATTCTCAGACTTCTGTGAAAAGATTATTGAGGTTTTCATGGATGATTTCTTCGTGTATGGAACTTCTTTTGATGATTGCTTTAGCAACCTTGATCAAGTCTTGCAGAGATGTGAAGAAACTAATCTTGTATTGAATTGGGAGAAGTGCCACTTTATGGTTAATGAAGGTATTGTCTAGGGGCATAAGATTTCTGAAAGAGGTATTTAAGTTGATGCTATTGAAAAGATGTCGTGTCCTAAGAACATCAAAGGTATAAGAAGTTTCCTTGGTCATGCCGGTTTTATAGGAGGTTCATTAAAGACTTCTCTAAAATTTCTAGTCCTCTGACTAATCTCTTAAAAAAAGATGTTCCTTTTGTTTTTGATGATGATTGTGTAGAAGCATTTGAAATACTTAAGAGAGCCTTGATTTCTGCACCTATTGTTCAGCCACCTGATTGGAATTTACCCTTTGAAATCATGTGTGATGCTAGTGATTATGCTGTAGGTGTTGTTCTAGGTCAAAGATTTGATAAGAAATGAAATGTTATCCAGTATGCTAGTAAAACCCTAGACAGTGCCCAGAGAATTTATGCTACTACTGAGAAAGAATTTATAGCGGATGTATTTGCTTGTGATAAGTTCAGACCTTATATTGTTGATTCCAAAGTAACTGTTCACACTGATCATGCTGCTATTAAATATCTTATGTAAAATAAAGATGCTAAACCTAGACTTATTAGATGGGTTCTCTTGCTACAAGAATTTGATTTGCATATTATTGATAGAAAGGGAGCTGAGAACCCCGTTGCAGGAAACTTGTCTAGATTAGAGAATATTCTTGATGACCCACTACCTATTGATGATAGCTTTCCTGATGAACAATTAGCTGTCATAACTGCTTCTCGTACTGCTCCATGGTATGCTGATTATGCTAATTACATTGTTGCTAAATTTATACCACCTAGTTTCACATACTAGCAAAATAAAAAGTTTTTCTATGATTTAATACATTACTTCTGGGATGACCCACACCTTTATAAAGGAGTACATGGTGTTCTTAGATGTTGTGTACCTGATCATGAACAGGAACAGATGCTATGCAAGTGTCACTCTGAGGCATATGGAGGGCACCACGCTGAAGATAGAACAACACATAAGGTATTGCAATTTGGTTTTTATTGGCCAACTCTCTTCAAAGATGCCCGTAAGTTTGTCTTGTCTTGTGATGAATGTCAAAGAATTGGAAATATTAGGAGACGTCAAGAAAAACCTATGAACTATTCACTTGTTATTGAACCATCTGATGTTTGGGCCTTCAATTATATGGAACCGTTTCCTTCCTCTAATGGGTATACACATATTTTAGTTGTTGTTGATTACATTACTAAGTGGGTAGAAGATATTGCAACTAGTAGTGCTGATCATAACACTTCTATTAAGATGCTTAAAAAAGTTATTTTTCCGAGGTTTGGAATCCCTAGATACTTAATGACTGATGGTGGTTCACATTTTATTCATGGTGCTTTTCGTAAAATGCTTGCTAAGTATGATGTTAATCATAGAATTGCATCTCCATACCATCCACAGTCTGGTGGTCAAGTGGAATTGAGTAATAGAGAGATTAAATTAATTTTGCAAAAGATTTTTAATAGATCTCGAAAGAATTGGTCCAAGAAACTTGATGATGCATTATGGGCCTATAGAACTACATATAAAAATCCTATGGGTATGTCTTTGTATAGAATGGTTTATGGAAAAGCATGTCACTTACCTCTCGAACTAGAACATAAGGCATATTGGGCTATTAAAGAGGTCAATTATGATTTAAAACTTGCCGGTGAGAAGAGGCTATTTGACATTAGCTCACTTGATGAATGGAGAACCCAGGCCTATGAGAACGCCAAAATGTTTAAAGAAAAAGTTAAAACATGGCATGACAAAAGGAAACAAAAGCGTGAGTTTAATGTAGGTGATTATGTGTTGCTATACAACTCTCGTTTAAGATTTTTTGCAGTAAAACTTCTCTCTAAATGGGAAGGTCCCTACGTTATCGAGGAGGTCTATCGTTCCGGTGCCATCAAAATCAACAACGCCGAAGGCACAAATCCGAAGGTGGTGAACAGTCAAAGAATCAAACATTATATCTGAGGTAATCCCATAAATGTTGAAACCAATGTTATTAACATCGTAACCCCAGAGGAGTACATAAGGGACACTTTCTAGCATGTTTCAGACTCCGAAAAGGAATAGGTATGTGGTACGGTAAGTAAACCGACTCCAAAACAGTTCTAATAGCAATTTTTCTCTGTTTTGGAATATTTAAGAAAATAGGAAAATAAGAAGTAGTCCGAAAAGGACATGAGGCATCCACGAGGATGGAGGGCGCGCCCTACCTCCCTGGGCACGCCCACCTGCCTTGTGGACACCTCGTGTGTCCTCTGGACTCCGTTTTCTTGCATGATACTTCTTTTGGTCGGTAAAAATTCACTATATAATCTCCCGAAGGTTTTGACCACCATACCACAATGAAATCCTCTGTTTTTGTTTTGAGTTGTTTCTGCCATAGATTAGAGCAAGATGTCTTCTCAAGAGTTAGTCGGGGAGAGTTGGGTATCTCACCCGACACCGTGGCCAAGAGCAAACAGCGATGCTGATCACTTTGGTCCATCAACGGAGGAAGAGATGGAGGCCGACTTGAAAAGGATAGATGCCATGGAGGAGGATCAAGAAGTTACCTCTTGTATCCAAGCCAGATTTATGATGGAGGAACTCCAGAGCTCAGCAATTCCAAATTCGGTCATCCCTCCCAATGCTAGATTTCTTTCTTATGAAAATATGAAAAAGAGTGTTACTTGTTCTCCCACAGCCATGCAACATCCATGGGTGAAAGAAGCTTTAGCCGTTGCGGTTAAACTCCGTAAGAAACTATGGATCTTAACCAGCAAGTCAATAAGCTCAACGAAGAGAACCGTATCCTAAGGGGCATCATCGCCAAAAGTATCACATCATCACCTCCGAAGGAAGATACATAAATATATGGGTATAGGCACTCCCCTTGGCAACTGCCAAACTTGGGGGAGGTGCCCCGGTATCATATCACAATCACACTTCTATCTTTACCGTTTTTTTAGTTTGATCTTTTGGTTATATCTTGATCTAGTAGAATAAAGTTTTAGTATGATCTAGCTTTGAGTTTTTGTGTTGATCCATGTCTATGTAATCGAGTCCATGAGCTATATATAATAAAGATTAGTTTTGAGTCGAGGGCTTTGCTATCTTGCTTTGATCTTGAGGGAATAAAAGAAAAGGAAAGAACAAAGAGAAACAAAAAGATCATATTGATCTTATGGAGAGTAATGACTTCACATATAAAGAGTATGATGAATAAAAGTTGTTGAGAGTTGACAAACATAGTTTTGGTCATCGTTGCAATTAATAGGAAGTACTAAAGAAAGAGATGTTTTCACATATAAATATACTATCGTGGACGTCTTTTATGATTGTGAGCACTCATTAAAATATGACATGGTAAAAAGTTGATGTTGGACAAGGAAGACAACATAATGGGTTATGTTTTCTTATATTCGAAATAAATTATATTGTCATGGATCATCCAACATGTTGAGCTTGCCTTTCCCTCTCATGCTAGCCAAACACTTTGCTCCAAGTAGAGATACTACTTGTGCTTCCAAACATCCTTAAACCCAGTTTTGCCATGAGAGTCCACCATATCTACCTATGGATTGAGTAAGATCCTTAAAGTAAGCTATCATTGTTGCAAGCAATAAAAAATTGCTCTCTAAATATGTATGACCTATTAGTGTGGAGAAAATGAGCTTTATACGAGCTTGTGATATGGAAGAAATAAAAGTGACGAACTGCATAATAAAGGTCCCTATCACAAGTGGCAATATAAAGTGACGTTCTTTTGCATTAAGATTTTGTGCATCCAACCATAAAAGCACATGACAACCTCTGCTTCCCTCTACGAAGGGCCTATCTTTTATTTTTGTCTTCTACCTTATATAAGAGTCATGGTGATCTTCACCTTTCCTTTTTATACTTTATCCTTTGGCAAGCGCTATGTGTTGGAAAGATCCTGATATATATATCCAATTGGATGTAGGTTTTCATAAAGTATTATTGTTGACATTACCCTTCCGGTAAAAGGATGGGAGGCAAAACTATAAGCCCCTATCATTCTCTGTGTCCGATTGAAACTTTATACCCATAAGTATCGTGTGAGTGTTAGCAATTGTGAAAGATTAAATGATAGTTGAGTATGTGGACTTGCTGAAAAGCTCTTATGTTGACTCTTTCCGATGTTATGATAAATTGCAATTGCTTCATTGACAGAGATTATAGTTTGCTAGTTTTCAATGAAGTTTCTGATTCATACTTTACATTGTGAATAGATTGTTACTTTAGCATAAGAAATCATATGACAATATGTATGATGCTATTCTAAGAATGATCATGATGCCATCATGTCCGTATTTTATTTTATCGACCCCTCTATCTCTAAACATGTGGTCATATCTTTCGATTTCGGCTTCCGCTTGAGGACAAGCGAGGTCTAACTTTGGGGGAGTTGATACGCCCATTTTGCATCATGCTTTTATATCGATATTTATTGCATTATGGGCTGTTACTACACATTATGTCACAATACTTATGTCTTTTCTCTCTTATTTTACAAGGTTTACATGAAGAGGGAGAATGCCGGCAGTTGGGATTATGGGATGGAAAAGGAGCAAATATTAGATACCTATTCTGCACAAGTCCAAAAGTCTTGAAACTCCACGAAAGTCACTTTTGGAATATATTAAAAAATATTGGGCCAAGAAAGCACCAGAGGGGGGCCACCCACTGTCCACGAGGGTGGAGGACGCGCCCTACCCTCTTGGGCGGCCCCCTGCCTCGTGGGCCACCTGGAAGCCCCCCAATGCCCATCTTCTGGTATATGGTGTTTTTTTCTTTGGAAAAAATCATAAGGAAGCTTTCGGGATGAAGCGCCGCCGTCTCGAAGCGGAACCAATCTAGGGCTCCGGCGGAGCTATTTTGCTGGGGAAACATCCCTCGGGGAGGGGGGAATCGTTGCCATCGTCATCACCATCGATCCTTTCATCGAGAGAGGGTCAATCTCCATCAACATCTTCACCAGCACCATCTCCTCTCAAACCCTAGTTCATCTCTTATATCCAATCTTTGTCTCAAAACCTCATATTGGTACCTATGGGTTGTTAGTAGTGTTGATTACTCCTTGTAGTTGATGCTAGTTGGTTTATTCAGTGGAAGATCATATGTTCAGATCCTTTATGCATATTAATACCCCTCTGATTATGAACATGCATATGTTTTGTGAGTAGTTACGTTTGTTCCTGAGGACATGGGAGAAGTCTTGTTATAAGTAGTCATGTGAATTTGGTATTCGTTCGATATTTTGATGAGATGTATGTTGTCTCTCCTCTAGTGGTGTTATGTGTACGTCGACTACATGACACTTCACCATTATTTGGGCCTAGGGGAAGGCATTGGGAAGTAATAAGTAGATGATGGGTTGCTAGAGTGACAGAAGCTTAAACCCTAGTTTATGCGTTGCTTCGTAAGGGGCTGATTTGGATCCATATGTTTCATGTTATGGTTAGGTTTACCTTAATTCTTCTTTCGTAGTTGCGGATGCTTGCAGGAGAGGTTAATCATAAGTGGGATGCTTGTCCAAGGAAGGGCAGTACCCAAGCACCGGTCCACCCACATATCAAATTATTAAAGTAACGAATGTGAATCATATGAGCATGATGAAAACTAGCTTGATGATAATTCCCATGTGTCCTCAGGAGCGCTTTCCTTTATATAAGAGTTTGTCCAGACTTGTCCTTTGCTACAAAAGGATTGGGCCATCTTGCTGCACCTTGTTTACTTTTGTTACTTGTTACCCGTTACGAATTACCTTCACAAAACTATCTGTTACCGATAATTTCAGTGCTTGCAGAGAATACCTTACTGAAAACCGCTTGACATTTCCTTCTGCTCCTTTTTGGGTTTGACACTCTTACTTATCGAAAGCACTATGATTGATCCCCTATACTTGTGGGTCATCATTGCTCTATAATTTCCCACACTTATATTCTGTCTATTCTGCTTTGTCTTGAACAAATATTATTTGAACTGTTTCTCTATCTTGATTTGGCAAAAAAACTAGAATGATATTGTAAGTGCATCTAGTGCCACCCCTAGTTGGTTTTGGAGTATTGCCGACAAACCTGGTTGAGGGACTAATGTGTTTGTGAGAATTGCAGGATAACACAGGTAGTAGTCCCTCATTGATTCAGTTTACCTACCGGAGATGACCCCTAAAAATATGTGAAGACATTGAAGACAATGGTAGTATGTGAAGATAATCACGTTGAAGACTATGACATGAGAAGACAATTTCTGAAGACTATGGAGTGCAAAGACTTGGTTGTTTTGTTGTTTCTTTTCTTCTTTGTTGAGTCATAGGAACCACTGCACTGTTAAGTGGGGTTCAAGTGAACAAAGTCAGAGTGACTGAAGTGATGCTCAACCAAATCCTATGTCTTCGAGCAAAGACAATGAGTGCAAATCTTATCTAGAGTCGGATAAGTCAGCTTTACTTGTAGCCCAAGTCAAGCTGTCGCGTGTGTTTTGAAATCTGACCATTGCGACACGTGTCAGTTCCTTAGTGACCCGGTGTCATTTTGGACAAATTAGGTCTGGATGCCCAGTGGATATAAATAGCCCACCCCCTACACCATAAATTGGTGGCTGCTCAGAGTTAGTATACGGCTTTTGTCTTTTGAGAGCAACCCACCTCCGAAGCCTTTGAGAGAGAATCCTTGCGAGGACAAAACCCAAACCACCCAGAGCCCAAAGAGTGTTTGGCATCACTTAAGTCTTTCTGTCCGCGTGATCTGAAGACTTATTTCACTTGAGGACTGTGAATCCTCCAGCCGGTTATGCGTCACGTTCTAAGCATCCAAGAGTCATTGTGGATTGCCGGTGAACAAAGTCGGGGAAGGTTTGGGAGTCTACCTTGAAGACTTACCAGAGTGATTGGGCAGGGACTGAGAGTCCTTAGCTCAAGGGGAATAAGGCGAAGACGCGGTCTTCTGAGTTAAATCTCAGCCTCCCTAACCAGACGTACAGTTGTCACAGCAACTGGAACTGGTCGAACAAACCACTGTCTTCCTAAAGCTACTAGTTCTATCTCTCACTTCTCTCTACTTACAGTTTGTCTTCGTGTAGTCATTGCCTGCTTGCATAATCTGTTTGACTTTACTGTGTGACTACTTGTCTTGATTGGCTTCATACTATCTTCTATCCTGATCCTTACTACCTAGCTGCTAATAGTCTTCGTGCATTCACTTCATTGAATATTTGACTATGGCTTGTCTCGTGTAGTCTACCTTCCGCTGCATACAAATAGTGTTGTTTCTACTGTTTGTCTTTGAAACTCCCATGTTTTGAAGACTTCCATAAAAATCGCCTATTCACCCCCCCCTCTAGTCGATAACTATCCCTTTCAATTGGTATCAGAGGAAGGTCCTCCCTTGTTCTGTGTGATTCGGTTTAACCACCTGGAGTTTTAGCTATGTCGACTGCAGGGATAATCAAGGTCTCCGCTGCTGCCCCATCTTCGATGGCACTGAACATCCCTACTGGAAGAATAGGATGCGCATGCATCTTGAAGCCATTGATGTCGATCTGTGGTTTGTCGTCAAGAATGGTGTTCCCAAGACTGGTGAAGGTGTCACCCTTGCTGATGTCAAGAAGTTCATTCAACTGGACTCGATAGCCAAGAACATCATATGTGGTCATCTGACCAAAGGGCAGTATGGCCGTGTGAGCGCTCTGGAGACATCGAAGCTAGTTTGGGACTGGCTCTCCAAGGTCAATGAAGGCGTCTCAACTCAGCGAGATCAACGAATCAGTACTCTCTGCAATCTCTTCAACCGCTTCAAAAGACACGACAATGAGAACATCCAGCTCACATTTGATCGCCTCACTCGGTGCAACTGACATCACGAAGCATGAAATAGTGAAGACACTACTGAGATCTCTTGACAGCTCATTTGACACCTTAGCACTGATGATACAAGAACGCCCTGACTTTAAGACACTCGATTCGTCGGACATACTTGAGAGACTCAACACACATGAGTACCAGCTATCTGAGAAACGAGATATTTATGGCCCCAACTATGGTTGAACTCGTGCTTTGAAGGCAAAGACAGCTGCTTCATCATCTGAAGAAGAATCTGACTGCAGTTCCGGTGATTCTGAAGACATTGGAAAGGAGCTTGCTATGCTTGTGAAGAAGTTCCAGAAATTCACTAAGAAGAAAAGCTTCAGAAAGTCTTCACGATCTAGCTCAAGGGATGATGAAGCTTCCAGCCATGATAGCAAGAAAAGAAACTATCACAAGTGCAAGAAACCTGGCCACTACATCTCTGAATGTCCACAATGGGACAATGAGAAGAAGAAGAAGAAGAGCAAAGAATATGATTCTGATGACAAGAAGAAGAAGAAATCCTCAAAGTCTTCTTCCAAATCTTCCTCCAAGTCTTCATCACACAAGAAGAGCTCATCAGGCAAGGCACGTGCATTTGTTGGCAAGGAAATGGATTCAGAGGAGGAGTCTGCTTCTGAGGAGGCGGTGATGGAGTCTGAGGAGGAGTCCGACTCTGGTGTCGCAAGTCTGGCTCTAGCTACAGCTTACGTCGCCAAGTCCATCTTCAACACTGAAGACAATGGCTCCGTCACCAACATTGATGAAGAGAACGACTCGACTCCCACCTACTGCTTCATGGCACGTGGTGCCAAGATAAACTCACGCGATGCTTACTTTCAAACCTCAAGTGAAGATGACTCTGATGGTGAATCCAAACCTAGCTACAAAAAACTTGCTAAAATTGCAACTGCACAACAGAAAGCTATGGAACATATTCAAAAATTGTTAGACAAAAGCGATGACCTGTTGGACGTGGAAATGACTAAGACTCAGTCCTTAATTGAAGACATAAAAAATCTTCATGTTAAGTACCAGGAACTTGAAGGTCGACATGAAACGTCTCAACCTCTCATGAAAAGCTCTACTATGATTATCTCTAGAGGAAGCAGGAGCTTGAGAAATTGAGATCGGATCATGAAGATCTTCAAAAAGAAAATGAGTCACTCCACGCTCAACAGATCAGTTCCGCTCAGGAAGGATTTGAACCACCATGTCTAAAATGCAATGAGCATGATAACACTGCCTCTATTGCTGAATGTTCTACTGCTACTACTGTTGAGATATCTTCAACTGCTGATGTGGTAACTAACCCCTTTGTTGAGGATACCACTACTATTGCTGATGAGAATGCCAGGTTGAAGAGACTGCTTGAGACAGGGATGTACAAAAGCCTCAAAGGGCATCATACATTATGTGATGTCCTCAGAAAGCAGATTCTCAACCGAAACCCTAGAAAAGAGGGTGTTGGGTTCGAGAGAAAAATGAATGTCGATGGGTCATACTGGAAGCCTGAGCAGTACTCCGAAACCACCTGGGTTGCTGCAAAGGAACCTTTAGTGGATCCATCCACCTTATCTGGCTTCACTTGTGCTAACCCTGTTATCATTGATGAATCCTTTGATCCAAACTATAAATTGTTTAAGAATCAGAATGGCGAAGTGTTTGCTAGGTATATTGGTACTAACTGCAGGAATGGACCACCTATGAAGAAGATATGGGTACCCAAAAGTTGTCTTGAGAATCTTCCCGTGAATGTCATCATGACACCACCTGTGAAGAAGACAAACCCCATACCAAAGGCTTCATATGGTCCAAAAGCTTCATACAGACCGAGGACTCATCTGAGTCAACCTAATGTCAATGTTTTGCAGGAAAATCATACTCAGACCCATGAATATGAGCGTGTTTCGTTAAACCGCTATGTTCATAGAACCAAGAATTTTTCTGCTTATTCATATGAGTATTATTCACCCCCTACAAGGCTATTTACTAGGGCTCCGAAGCCGAAGTTCTCAGATGCTGCACTTAGACTCATTGCTTCTAAGCCACCCCTGAAGATGTGGGTGCTTAAGAAAACTTAACTCTCTTTTGCAGGGAAAGGTCTCCAGTCGGAAATCAAAGGCGTCCAAAACTAATGCTGGAGACCTTAAAAATCTTGTTGGGTGCAAGATAAAATGCCCAAATGGTCTTACTATGTATTTCACTCTAGATTTCCTTGACACTCATCCAATTTATCCTAACCAAGACCTGAATTTTCATGTTCCACTTGTTCGTCAAATGTTTCTGCTTCACAACTCGCTTGGTGAAGCCTATCCCCCAAACTGCACTATAGGCTACGACACCTCGAGCTTCAGAATGGATTATGGACAGTGGATGCACTAATCACATGACTGGCGATCGAAGTCTTCTGATGGATTCAACACTACGTCCATCAGATAAGAGTCACATCACATTTGCTGACACTGGTAAAAGAAAGGTATTGGGTCTAGGTAGAGTTGCAATATCAAGGGATCAGCACATGGATAAAGTGATGCTTGTTGAATCCCTTGGTTTCAACTTAATGTCTATCTCAATGCTTTGTGACTTAAACATGATTGTGCTATTTGGAAAATATCGTTGCCTTGTACTGATGGAATCTGACAAGTCTCTAGTCTTTGAAGGGTATCGAAAAGACGATCTGTATCTGGTAGATTTCTCTGCAGGACCGGATGTCACATCCCTGGTCCTGTTATGCACTAGGCTAGACCTCATGTGAGCATCATGTTTTAATTCAAATGAAATTTGAATTGAGGGATTTTCAAAGCCTCAGAAACCCTCTAAAAATGATCAACATTAAAATCTTCTCAAAGAAGCCCAAGAAAATGTTCCTCTTAGTCTCTGAAAATATTGCAAAGAGGTAAAACTCAAAACAATATTTTTGGTATCTCAGAGTTAATTATTTTGGGCCTTTGAATTAAATAAATAGCTATTTGCATTGGATATATATTTGATATATAAATAATATATGTCCAATAATACTGGAACATTTTATGTGGTTTGGTATATTTTAGTCCTAGCCACATAACTATTTCCAGGATTTTATAAAATGGTTTAGTGTCTAAAACTAAATTAAAACAAACTACAGAAAATAGAAAACAGAATTAAATAGAAATAAAAGAGAGAGAGAGAAGGACTTATTTGGCGTTCACCCTGTAGCCAGCCGGCCCAGCTCCTCCAGCGGCCCAGCCCAGCCCATCTACCTCGCCGCTCGTCGTCTTCCTCTGCCAGTAGGCAGAGGCGAGGCGTGGCGCGCGCCCGAGAGGCCTCGGCCACCTCCTGCTTCCCCTGGCCACCTCCTGCTTCCTCCTCGACGCCCCGGTGACGCCACGCACCTCCCTGCCTCTCTCCCTCGCTCTCCCGCATCCTCATCCTCTCCCCTGGACCCCTCTCTCTCTCGCCACCGAGCGCGCTCACCGCCGCCGCTCGCTGCTGCCATGGCCACAGCCACTGCCCCGCCTTGCCGTTGCGCTCCCGAGCTCCGCCGGTCCTCCCTCGTCCTCCTCGTCGTCTCACGCGACCAGAAGAGCCCCTGGATGCCGCTAGCCTCGCTGTTCCCCTCCTCGGCCACCGAGGATCGCCGTCGTCAAATTCGTCGCCGTTCGGCCTTCCCCGAGCCCGCCGTCCACCTCTACGGGATCCACGTGAGCTCCTCCATCGTTTCCACCTCTCCCCTGACTCGTTTTCTTCCTCTAACACCGACAACCGTCGGAGCCGAGAGCTCTTTGCCGCCGGCCATGTCGCCGCCGTGGCCACGGTTGCCTAGAGCTGCAACCGAGCACGCGGCCGTGCTCAGTGCACCACCAGGAGGCCATAGCACCCATCCGCACCCTCTGCTGTGCTCCCTAACGCCGACTCCGAGCTCACCCGAACTCCGGCGGCTACCTAGGTCGTCGCCGGCGCCGATTCCGGCCGCCCCGACCCCAACCGACTCCACAGGAAGACGCGGCGCTTTTCCAGCTATCCGTAGAGCCCCTCCTCCGTCCGTTTGGTCGCCGGAGCAAGAAACCCGAAGGCCTCCGCCGCCTCGGCCTCGCCGGCGACTCAACGCCGGCGGGATTGAGTCGTTTGACCAGGGGTTTGACCTCCCCTGGGTCTATGACAGGTGGGCCCCCGCCATCAGGTGATTAGTTTAAGCTAATCACCACCTAATCTAACCCCCTGACACTGACATGTGGGCCCTAGTGCCCCTAATCCTTAATTAAACTAAACTAAACCCCCCTGTTTAACCCGTGTCACTGACATGTGGACCCCACACGTCAGGTTTGACCCTAGCCAGCCCAGTTGACCCTGCTGACGTCACTGTGACGTGGTGCTGACGCCATAATTCATTTCTGGAATTATATTATTCAGGAAAATCCAGAAAATGGCCTAAACTTCTAAAAATCATAGAAAATTAACCGTAACTCCAAATTAAATAATTTATATATGAAAAATTATCAGAAAAATTCAAGGAATCCATCTGTACCATTTTCATGCATGTTAGAACAACTTATAGCTGCTGTTTAGCACAAATCAATTAAATGGCATTTGAATAATCCCATATGGAGTTTGAATTTGAATCTTGTATTCAAACCAACTTCATTTAATCTGTTGCTAGTTGCATTAGCTCAAAACACATTCATATTGCCATGTCATGAGCATGCATCATATTGTGCATTGCATTGATTGTATTTCTTCCTTGTTGCCGGTATCTGTTCCCTCCCAGCAGACGATGTTCCGACGTTGTGATCATTGACACTAATGAAGACTCAATGTTATCTTTAGAAGTGCCAGGCAAGCAAAACCCCCTTGTTCATTCCGATACAATCCTACTCTCTCGCTCCTGCTCTCTTTTAATGCATTAGGACAACACCGATTCATCTGTTACTTGCTGCGGTAGCTGAACCCCTTTATCCTTTGCATGACCTGTCATTGCCACAGTAAATAGATGAAACCCACTAGCATGAGTAGGAGTTGTTTGAGCCCTGTTGTGCCTACTCATTCTTGCTTGTTTGTCATGCCTGCTACTGCTTAGAGTTGAGTCAGGTCTGATTCATCGGGGATGAATCAGAGGTGTGTGAACATGTCCTACCATTGAGAGCTAAGTGTGTGAACACGATTTGGTAAAGGTAGCGGTGAGAGGCCATGTAGGAGTACATGGTGGGTTGTCTCATTGCAGCCGTCCTCAGGAACTGAGTTCTGTGTTTGTGATCCATGATTCAGCTACTACCATACATTGGGCCCTGAAATATGACCCCGCTCGACTTCTTATTCACCCTCGTCCTCTGTCCAGGAGTTGCAAGTATTTTCTGGTGTTTGTAGTATGCTGGAGGCCGTGGACAGCGCTGACCGGAGGGGTGGGCTGTGATGCGGTAGGCATGTGGCCGGGTATACCGGGCGCCCGTTTGGTGTCATGGAACCCTGTTCACATCGTTTGGGGCTGTGAGCGAAACTCCGGCCGGATCTCCTCATGGATGGAACCCGAATAGGCGATAAACCTGAACTAGAGACTTGAGTGTTTAGGTAGGTCGTGGTCTACACCCACGTCGGCTTTCGCTTGAAGTCTGCCGAGCACATGTCGTGTGCAGACGCTAAGTGGTGGAAACATGTATGAAGAAGTACACCCCTGCAGGGTTAACATCATCTATTCGAATAGCCGTGTCCACGGTAAAGGACTTCTGGGTTGCTTATATCAGTTCATAGACAAGTGAAAGTGGATACTCTAAAATACGCAAGATAAGCGTGAGTGCTATGGATGGCGTTCTCGTAGGGAGACGGGAGCGGATCCATAGTGGTGTATTGATATGGTGAATATGTGGACTCGTGTGCGCCACCTCAAAAGAGTTACTTGCAGTCGTAGTTTAGGATAGCCACCGAGTCAAAGCTGGCTTGCTGCAGTTAAACCCCACCATCCCCTTTGTTGATAATGATGCATATGTAGTTAGTTCTGATGTAAGTCTTGCTGGGTACATTTGTACTCACGTTTGCCTATTTTATGTTTTTGCAGAGAGACTTCAGTCTCACTAGTAGTTCCGCGTGGACTTTGACGTTTAGCTTGTTACCTCAGCTACGATCTTGTGCCCTCGGCAGGATCTGATAGATAGTCAGGCTTCTCAGCCTTTTTCATTTATAGATGTCTGTACTCAGACATGATAGCTTCCGCTTGTGCTTTGATTTGTATGCTCGGAATGTTGGGTCATGAGACTCATGTTTGTAATATCTCGCTCCTCGGAGTCTATTGAATAAATACTTGAGTCGTAGAGTCATGTTGTGATGCCATGTTGTATTTGCACATATCGAGCATATTGTGTGTATGTTATTGAAATGCTTGGTATGTGTGGGATCTGACCATCTAGTTGTTTATCTTTAGTAGCCCCTCTTACGGGGAAATGTCTCCTAGTGTTTCCACTGAGCCATGGTAGCTTGCTACTGCTCCGGAACACTTAGGCTGGCCGGCATGTGTCCTTCTTCGTTCCTGTGTCTGTCCCTTCGGGGAAATGTCACGCGATGAATACCGGAGTCCTGTTAGCCCGCTACAGCCCGGTTCACCGGAGTCCTGCTAGCCCAGCGCTACAGCCTGGATTCACTCGCTGATGACCGACACGTTCGATGTTGGGTCATGGATGCCTGTCCCTGTAAGTCTGTGCCACTTTGGGTTTACGACTAGCCATGTCAGCCCGGGCTCCTTATCATATGGATGCTAGCGACACTGTCATATACGTGTGCCAAAAGGCGCAAACGGTCCCGGGCAAAGGTAAGGCGACACCCGTGGGAATACCGTGCGTGAGGCCGCAAAGTGATATGAGGTGTTACATGCTAGATCGATGTGGCATTGAGTCGGGGTCCTGACAGCATTGGTATCAGAGCTTGACTGCCTGTAGGATTACCAAGCCAAACTGGTCGAAGTTGAGTCTAGATATTCTTTAGTTATATAAGGGAATTGATTGTGGGATGGAACGTAAGGCTCTTTTTACTCCTTATACCTTATGCCCTTCTGATCTGAGTCATCTTATCTTTCCTACGGGGATTAAGAACTAGGCTATCTCTTCTTGCTATCAGGATCACGTGTTACTAATCCGTAGACCTATAGAATTGTTGGAATTAAGCCTCAGTTCAGTTTCTACCTCTGTATGTAAATTATTGATCTCGAGACCTTGATATTGTGCTTCTGAGTGGCTATACCACCATTTTTGTAGCATGTCTCAAATCTTTTTGAGCATTTATAGCCGTTATGCTGTCCGAGTCATCCCAAGTCTCTAAACAGTCTGATGCATTTGCAAATCTTTTCCGTCCGTCTCCGATGTCCCTTTTGGTCGGAATAAGCACACTAATCGGTAGGTTGAGGTACTTTGTTACCTCGGCGTAGATGTTGGAGCTATTATTATGACCTTAGGTGTTTAGGAAGTCACCTAGCAATTTAGCAATGCTTTTGTATCCCCAGTGTGATGATTCTGGCCATTATTTTGAAAGCATCCCGTGATGTTATTAGTTAGTAGGCATTCTATTTCTGGGTTTTGAACCCGAGATTCACTCTACTTACTTCATGTTGATAGTGTTTGCTAGTTCCTTCAGGATATTAGTAACTTTGCGATAGTCCTCGAGGTCCGTGGTATTTCCTTCTTCCAAATACTATGAACCGATTATGGCAGATGTTTATTGGATCAAAAGATCACAATTAGAGTACTCTTGAGGAGATCTCCATTCATAAATCGTGACTCTGCCAGTCCTACCTCTCTGCATGGGTTATCTGGAAGAAATGTTGATCTCGCTCGACATACTAATCTATGCATCCACAACTCAGAAAACCGTATGTTCCTTTGAGTTGTCCCTCTTTAGTTGTCTTCTGACCCTCGTCTATCAATTGATAGTCGAGATTATGTGTGCATTCGTTCATCGATGCCTATGACTCTTGTGGTCTGTCAAGCCATTCTATTCCGGAGTGACTAGGAGAAACAAACTCCAGTACCTCTTCCATATCCAGGATTGGGTCAAAGAAGTTGTGCTCCGCAGATCAAAATGCCAATTCAGCTTTTGCTCTGTTCTACCTTGGAGTATTACCATCTTTATATCGGGATTGTTATAGGAATTGCACACCATCCCATGAACTCTTGGTACAGTGATACTTCTTGCCATCACTGTTCATTCCTCGATTCCTGTGTTATTGTAACCGGAATGCCGACAAGTGAATCGTGGTGTGTGAAATCAATACTCCTAGCAACCTCGTTGCTTGGTAGTTTAAGGACAATAATTTCATTCTTAGCATGTTGGTTTTTGAATCATCCTTCTAAGACTGATCGTGCTACCTAGTCCTTATTTCGGTGCACCCTTCGATTGATGAGTTAGGATCTTGTCAAGTCCTCACTCATTTGATCATATCGTCTTGCCCTCAAAAGCGAGATTGTTCTCGAGCTTAGTAACATACCCGTGGTTCATGATTTTCTGAATATCTTCTCGGAAGTATCACCAGGTCGTCACCTGACCGTTATGTTGAGCTCGTGATCAAGTTGGTTTCTTGTGAACCACCTTCTCTCCAAGAATCGGTGTTAGATATCCCTGAGCTAGTTGGTTAAGCTAGACAACAACTTGGAGAGTTGGAGGATAAAAGCTTGCCTGACTTAGTTCGTTCCAAAGGGATAATCTTGTGTAGTGTGTGTTGAAGAAAGATGATATCTTCATCGATTGGTCCCTGTGATCAGTTGCTGGACCTATTGTCTTATCAATCCTTTGATTTGGGTGTGGGCTATCGTCAAATCAAATCAGTACCAACGATGCTCGTAATGTTGTCTTACTCGTGGTTGATCCCTCGAGCATACACCATTATATCTTTTGGGTCTGACCAATGCTATCATTTGTTCACTTAACTATGGAATTCCTTTTGAAAGGAAACCCAGATGAATTGTTGTTGAGCCCATTGACAACATCCTTGTCTTCTCCATAATTTTGCTGAGCATTAAGCTAGTGTTGGAAACTTTTGAAAGCATTTTCTTCATGCTAGCTCATGAAGTATTTGTTTGATGAAAGGAGTGACTTCCTCTTATACACGTGCATTTGGTGAAAGTTGCCGCCGTGGATTTGAGAAAGTTAGTTTTGCTTCCTCTGGAATCATCTCAAGTCAGTCATGCATACGTGCGAAGTATTCTGTGGTCTGGAGACTTGCAACCTTCATTCCATATGTGTTCCGAGCACACCAAGCCACTGATTGAGTTGTTCAAAGATAAAGGAGTCTGTCCAAGGTGAACTCTTTGGACTTCCACGCGTGGAGACTTTGATGTCATTAATGATGGTTCCCCACCTGAACTCGGTAGTGTTTTATTGTAAGACTACCATGTGATCATGTTTGTCTGGGACAGTGTGTTCACATGTTGGTTGCAGAACCAGCTCATGTTTTGGAGCTTACTATCGTAGTTCATTCCCCGAGAATCTCGCAACGTCATCTCGTCGATTTGTGTTGCAAACTTTCGTTTTTTTCCTAGACTCGATGAGTCTGGAATATCCTGACACCAACCAGATCTGAATCTCAGGCAGATATGATGGTTTGGAACATTTTCCAAGAACTATAATATTGGTTCCTCGATAACTGGTAAAGTGGATGTCGTGGCCAGCACCACCCAGCCGAAAGACCTATTATTGTAGTATCTTGATTGAAGAAGTTGGCCACCTCCCCTAAGGATTTCGTAAGGTTTTACTCCAATAAGTTACTCCTTATGGATTCTTGAGCTCCCGAAGTCCGACCTTTTACTTGATGTTCTAGATATCAAACCATATCTATGAATGGGTTACACTAGCACATCAAGGAGAACATTAGAAGCGGAGTGCTAAATGTCTCTCGGTCGATCATCCAGATTTCGTCCCCTTGGCCTCGCTAAGGTGAAATCTGAGAAGGTGTTATCTCCCTTTGCATTTGCATCCTCCATCACCATTCATCATGGTAGTAAGTTGTGTTACCGGACCCTTGACACGGATGTTGGTAAAACCTTGATGATTATGGAATTGCTCAAGTTCTTGAGAGCACGTACAAGCGCTACGTGTTATCATCGGCTCTAACTGGGATTCCTCTCAGTTTCCTCGGCAATGCTATGACCTTTTCAAACAGTGAATTCACTCTCTATTGTTGGGTTCTTCCCCAGTTACCAGAATCATTCCCATCATTTGCATTTTGTTCCCAGCTTGCACCGCCAATGTGCCATTCTACCATGGGTCTCTTCCATTTCCGGTGATAAGCAAATTCATCCATTACGTTGTCTTCAACAAGGTAATCCACATCATCCAAGTCCGAGTATGCCATTCTACCGACCCCCTCCAAACGATTGCTCGAGAATTGCCTTAGGCTGGTTTAAAGAGTCTCAATGATCTCTGAATCAAAGGTAATTCTTTTTGCCACTTAAGGGGATATTGCTACGAGTCACCTTCCCTAAGGTGCATCGTTATGGTATCATGGAAACTCAACTCCTCGCTACGTTGACAACCGTTCACCACCCTCTTAGGTGTGGAATTGTGGTCTACCTAGTGAACCTTCGTCATCTGCTTCACTCCATTCCTATGGATGTGTGCTTCGCCTCTCAGCTCGAGAGATGTTGCTATGTCTCATTCCGTGAGTTAATCCTGAGTTGTTCGACCTTCGAGAAGAACCATTCTTTTAGGATCTTTCCTTTCCTCTCATTGTCATGTTAGTTGGAGTTCTCAGAGCAAGACTTCGAGACAAAGATGGTGATCGAATCAACGCTTTGATAAAGTGCACCCTGGATCGTGAAGATTGTGCTAGTTTGCGTTTCCCCTTCACCCTACCCTACGCTTGAATCTCGGGACGAGATTTTTGTTTAGTGGGGGTGAGTTGTCACATCCCTGGTCCTGTTATGCACTAGGCTAGACCTCATGTGAGCATCATGTTTTAATTCAAATGAAATTTGAATTGAGGGATTTTCAAAGCCTCAGAAACCCTCTAAAAATATTCAACATTAAAATCTTCTCAAAGAAGTCTCTGAAAATATTGCAAAGAGGTAAAACTCAAAACAATATTTTTGGTATCTCAGAGTTAATTATTTTGGGCCTTTGAATTAAATAAATAGCTATTTGCATTGGATATATATTTGATATATAAATAATATATGTCCAATAATACTGGAACATTTTATGTGGTTTGGTATATTTTAGTCCTAGCCACATAACTATTTCCAGGATTTTATAAAATGGTTTAGTGTCTAAAACTAAATCAAAACAAACTACAGAAAATAGAAAACAGAATTAAATAGAAATAAAAGAGAGAGAGAGAAGGACTTATCTGGCGCTCACCCGGTAGCCAGCCGGCCCAGCTCCTCCAGCGGCCCAGCCCAGCCCATCTACCTCGCCGCTCGTTGTCTTCCTCTGCCAGTAGGCAGAGGCGAGGCGTGGCGCGCGCCCGAGAGGCCTCGGCCACCTCCTGCTTCCCTTGGCCACCTCCTGCTTCCTCCTCGACGCCCCGGTGACGCCACGCACCTCCCTGCCTCTCTCCCTCACTCTCCCGCATCCTCATCCTCTCCCCTGGACCCCTCTCTCCCGCCACCGAGCGCGCTCACCGCCGCCGCTCGCTGCTGCCATGGCCACAGCCACTGCCCCGCCTTGCCGTTGCGCTCCCGAGCTCCGCCGGTCCTCCCTCGTCCTCCTCGTCGTCTCACGCGACCAGAAGAGCCCCTGGATACCGCTAGCCTCGCCGTTCCCCTCCTCGGCCACCGAGGATCGCCGTCGTCAAATTCGTCGCCGTTCGGCCTTCCCCGAGCCCGCCGTCCACCTCTACGGGATCCACGTGAGCTCCTCCGTCGTTTCCCCCTCTCCCCTGACTCGTTTTCTTCCTCTAACACCGACAACCGTCGGAGCCGAGAGCTCTTCGCCGCCGGCCATGTCGCCGCCGTGGCCACGGTTGCCTAGAGCTGCAACCGAGCACGCAGCCGTGCTCAGTGCACCCCCTGGAGGCCATAGCACCCATCCGCACCCTCTGCTGTGCTCCCTAACACCGACTCCGAGCTCACCCGAACTCCGGCGGCTACCTAGGTCGTCGCCGGCGCCGATTCCGGCTGCCCCGACCCCAACCGACTCCATAGGAAGACGCGGCGCTTTTCCAGCTATCCGTAGAGCCCCTCCTCCGTCCGTTTGGTCGCCGGAGCAAGAAACCCGAAGGCCTCCGCCGCCTCGGCCTCGCCGGCGACTCAACGCCAGCGGGATTGAGTCGTTTGACCAGGGGTTTGACCTCCCCTGGGTCTTTGACAGGTGGGCCCCCGCCATCAGGTGATTAGTTTAAGCTAATCACCACCTAATCTAACCCCCTGACACTGACATGTGGGCCCTAGTGCCCCTAATCCTTAATTAAACTAAACTAAACCCCCCTGTTTAACCCGTGTCACTGACGTGTGGACCCCACACGTCAGGTTTGACCCTAGCCAGCCCAGTTGACCCTGCTGACGTCACTGTGACGTGGTGCTGACGCCATAATTCATTTCTGGAATTATATTATTCAGGAAAATCCAGAAAATGGCCTAAACTTCTAAAAATCATAGAAAATTAACCGTAACTCCAAATTAAATAATTTATATATGAAAAATTATCAGAAAAATTCAAGGAATCCATCTGTACCATTTTCATGCATGTTAGAACAACTTATAGCTGCTGTTTAGCACAAATCAATTAAATGGCATTTGAATAATCACATATGGAGTTTGAATTTGAATCTTGTATTCAAACCAACTTCATTTAATCTGTTGCTAGTTGCATTAGCTAAAAACACATTCATATTGCCATGTCATGAGCATGCATCATATTGTGCATTGCATTGATTGTATTTCTTCCTTGTTGCCGGTATCTGTTCCCTCCCAGTAGACGATGTTCCGACGTTGTGATCGTTGACACTAATGAAGACTCAATGTTATCTTCAGAAGTGCCAGGCAAGCAAAACCCCCTTGTTCATTCCGATACAATCCTACTCTCTCGCTCCTGCTCTCTTTTAATGCATTAGGACAACACCGATTCATCTGTTACTTGCTGCGGTAGCTGAACCCCTTTATCCTTTGCATGACCTGTCATTGCCACAGTAAATAGATGAAACCCACGAGCATGAGTAGGAGTTGTTTGAGCCCTGTTGTGCCTACTCATTCTTGCTTGTTTGTCATGCCTGCTACTGCTTAGAGTTGAGTCAGGTCTGATTCATCGGGGATGAATCAGAGGTGTGTGAACATGTCCTACCATTGAGAGCTAAGTGTGTGAACACGATTTGGTAAAGGTAGCGGTGAGAGGCCATGTAGGAGTACATGGTGGGTTGTCTCATTGCAGCCGTCCTCAGGAACTGAGTTCTGTGTTTGTGATCCATGATTCAGCTACTACCATACATTGGGCCCTGAAATATGACCCCGCTCGACTTCTTATTCACCCTCGTCCTCTGTCCAGGAGTTGCAAGTAGTTTCTGGTGTTTGTAGTATGCTGGAGGCCGTGGACAGCGCTGACCGGAGGGGTGGGCTGTGATGCGGTAGGCACGTGGCCGGGTATACCGGGCGCCCGTTTGGTGTCACGGAACCCTGTTCACATCGTTTGAGGCTGTGAGCGAAACTCCGGCCGGATCTCCTCATGGATGGAACCCGAATAGGCGATAAACCTGGACTAGAGACTTGAGTGTTTAGGTAGGTCGTGGTCTACACCCACGTCGGCTTTCGCTTGAAGTCTGCCGAGCACATGTCGTGTGCAGACGCTAAGTGGTGGAAACATGTATGAAGAAGTACACCCCTGCAGGGTTAACATCATCTATTCGAATAGCCGTGTCCACGGTAAAGGACTTCTGGGTTGCTTATATCAGTTCATAGACAAGTGAAAGTGGATACTCTAAAATACGCAAGATAAGCGTGAGTGCTATGGATGGCGTTCTCGTAGGGAGACGGGAGCGGATCCATAGTGGTGTATTGATATGGTCAATATGTGGACTCGTGTGCGCCACCTCAAAAGAGTTACTTGCAGTCGTAGTTTAGGATAGCCACCGAGTCAAAGCTGGCTTGCTGCAGTTAAACCCCACCATCCCCTTTGTTGATAATGATGCATATGTAGTTAGTTCTGATGTAAGTCTTGCTGGGTACATTTGTACTCACGTTTGCCTATTTTATGTTTTTGCAGAGAGACTTCAGTCTCACTAGTAGTTCCACGTGGACTTTGACGTTTAGCTTGTTACCTCAGCTACGATCTTGTGCCCTCGGCAGGATCTGATAGATAGTCAGGCTTCTCAGCCTTTTTCATTTATAGATGTCTGTACTCAGACATGATAGCTTCCGCTTGTGCTTTGATTTGTATGCTCGGAATGTTGGGTCATGAGACTCATGTTTGTAATATCTCGCTCCTCGGAGTCTATTGAATAAATACTTGAGTCGTAGAGTCATGTTGTGATGCCATGTTGTATTTGCACATATCGAGCATATTGTGTGTATGTTATTGAAATGCTTGGTATGTGTGGGATCTGACCATCTGGTTGTTTATCTTTAGTAGCCCCTCTTACGGGGAAATGTCTCCTAGTGTTTCCACTGAGCCATGGTAGCTTGCTACTGCTCCGGAACACTTAGGCTGGCCGGCATGTGTCCTTCTTCGTTCCTGTGTCTGTCCCTTCGGGGAAATGTCACGCGATGAATACCGGAGTCCTGTTAGCCCGCTACAGCCCGGTTCACCGGAGTCCTGCTAGCCCAGCGCTACAGCCTGGATTCACTCGCTGATGACCGACACGTTCGATGTTGGGTCATGGATGCCTGTCCCTGTAAGTCTGTGCCACTTTGGGTTTACGACTAGCCATGTCAGCCCGGGCTCCTTATCATATGGATGCTAGCGACACTGTCATATACGTGTGCCAAAAGGCGCAAACGGTCCCGGGCAAAGGTAAGGCGACACCCGTGGGAATACCGTGCGTGAGGCCGCAAAGTGATATGAGGTGTTACATGCTAGATCGATGTGGCATTGAGTCGGGGTCCTGACACCGGAGTTGGCCATATGTCTTCTAGCAAAAGCTTCAGAATGCTGGCTTTGGCATCGAAGGCTAGGGCATGCTGGCATGAGGAACTTGCACACTCTCGCGAAGGAGAAGCATGTTGTGGGTATCGAAGGTGTCAAGTTCAAGAAGGATCATCTGTGTGGTGCGTGTGAAGCCGAAAAGATGACAAGAGCCAGGCATCCCTCGAAGACAATCATGACTACATCTCAACCCTTCGAGTTGCTGCACATGGACTTATTTGGCCCTACTCACTACTCTACTCTCAGTGCTACTGCTTGCCTCTATGGCTTCGTCATTGTTGATGATTACTCTCGATATACTTGGGTACATATAATCCTCTACAGGACTGAAGTGCAGGATGTCTTCAGACACTTTGCCAACAGTGCCATGACGAACTATGGCGTCAAGATCAAGCACATCAGAAGCGACAACAACACTGAGTTCAAGAACACTGGTCTCGATCTCTACCTAGATACCATGGGTATCACTCATGAGTTCTCTGCTCCTTACACACCTTAGCAGAATGGCATCGCGGAGCGCAAGAACAGAACTCTTATTGAGATGGCCCGAACGATGCTTGATGAGTACAAGACTCCATGGAAGTTCTGGCCTAAAGCCATTGACAGTGCATGCCACGTCATCAACCGTGTTTATCTCCACAAGCTTATGAAGAAAACCTACTATGAGCTCCTAACTGGTAAGAAGCCAAACCTAAGTTACCTCAGAGTATTTCGTGCTAAGTGCTGGATCAAGAATCCACATCACACTTCAAAATTTGCACCGAAAGCACATGAAGGTTTTATGCTTGGTTATGGAAAGGATTCGCACTCCTACAGAGTCTTCAACCTCTTTAACTATAAAGTGGTTGAAACTGTGGATGTGCGGTTCGATGAGACTAACGGCTCGCAAAGAGAGCACCTGCCAAATGTGCTAGATGAATTACCCCCTAGCGAGTCAATCAAGCAAATGGGAATTGCAGAGAACATACCATCTGAAAATCAGACTGACGAAGAACTGGCCGTTTCTGCATCTACACAACCTGAAGACAATGCTCAGCCCGAAGGTAATCCCCCAACTGACAACATTGATCAGAATGAGCAAAGTCTTCGTCCTGCTCATCCTCGTGTTACAAACGAAGTTCAGATTGAGAAGATGATCGACAGCCTCAATGCACCTGGTCCACTCACTCGTTAAAGAGCTATACAAAGAGCAACACAACTGACCAATTTCTGTGGGCATTTTGCACTCGTCTCAATCTCAGAACCCAAGAAAGTCGCTGAAGCCTTCATGGAACCTGAATGGATTCAAGCTTTGCAAGAAGAGCTTCAATAGTTCGAGCTAAATAATGTGTGGGAACTGGTCAAGCGTCCTGATCCTAGGAAGCACAATATCATTGGCACAAATGGATATATCGCAACAAACAAGATGAGCATGGTCAAGTGGTCAGAAACAAAGCTCGTCTCCTTGCACAAGGTTACACTCAAGTGGAAGGAATTGACTTCGATGAAACATTTTCTCCAGTGGAAAGGCTTGAAGCCATTCACATACTGCTTGCCTATGCAAATCATCACAACATCCTTATGTATCAAATGGATGTGAAGAGTGCTTTTCTCAATGGGATGATAGAAGAAGAAGTATATGTTGCACAACCTCCTGGCTTTTAAGATCTAAAACATCCTGATATGGTTTACAAGCTCAACAAGGCACTGTATGGCCTCAAACAAGCCCCTCGTGCTTGGTATGACACGCTCAAAGACTTCCTGATGAGCAAAGGCTTCAAACCTGGTTCACTAGATCCCACTCTCTTCACGAAGACATATGATGGTGAACTGTTTGTGTGCCAAATCTATGTGGATGACATTATCTTCGGCTGCACCAACAAGAAATACAGTGATGAGTTTGGTCACATGATGCAAGAGCAATATCAGATGTCCATGATGGGTGAACTGAAGTTCTTTCTGGGTCTCCAAATCCGTCAGCAACGCAACGACATCTTCATATCTCAAGAAAAATATCTCAAAGATTGCCTGAAGAAGTTTGGAATGCAAGACTGCAAAGGATACACGACGCCAATGCCAACTAAAAGTCATCTGGGTCCCAACGCCAATGGTAAAGAGTTCGATCAAAAGGTATATCGCTCCATGATTGGTTCTTTGCTTTATTTATGTGCATCTAGGCTAGTTATAATGCTTAGTGTTTGCATGTGTGCCCGATTCCAAGCGACACCAAAGGAATCACATCACTTAGCTGTGAAGCGAATCCTTCGATATATGGCTTACACCCCAACACTAGGATTATGGTATCCAAAGGGCTCAGGGTTTAATCTAGTTGGATTCTCAGATGTTCATTATGCTGGTGACAAGGTTGATCACAAGTCCACATCAGGCACATGTCACTTTCTGGGACGATCACTTGCTGTTGGTCTTCAAAAAAGCAGAACTGTGTATCTCTCTCCACTGCTGAATCCGAATACATTGTTGCTGGATCTTGCTGTGCTCAGCTTCTCTGGATGAAGCAAACTCTCAAGGACTATGCTATTCACCTAAAGAATGTGCCTCTCTACTGCGACAATGAGATTGCCATCAAGATTGCCAACAATCCAGTTTAGCACTCGAAGACAAAGCACATTGAGATTCGTCATCACTTTCTCAGAGATCATGTCATGAAGGAAGATATTGATATCATTCACGTCAACACTGAAGAGCAACTGACTGATATCTTCACAAAGCCCTTGGATGAGAAAAGGTTTTGCAAGTTGCGGTGTGAGCTAAATATCTTGGAATCCTCAAATGTCCTGTGAATTCGACACACATCCTAACACTTATGCATTTTGATGACTTGGATGTGCAACACACAAAGTAACATATATCTTCAATCAATGAAGACATACACTCTAAGTGTGAATACATTAGTGCATTATGTTTGAAGTGTTTCTCTTGGCATTATGTTTGCAAAGTCTTCATACTTGATTTGTCTTCATCCCTGGCTTATATTCAAGTTTATCTTCATATGGTTGATTTGGCCTTATACTGGTTATATACTTATATATGTTTTGACCTCTACATCATTCACTTATAGCTATGACTTCGTGTTGAATCTTTTGATCTAAGTGAATGTGATCGGACCCTAACCTATCTATACTTCTACCTCAACTCTATATGTCCAAATCATATGCATTCTATTGAAAACTGTCAATTGTCTTCACTGAGACCTTGTCAGCTGAAGTCAATCTGACAAACATTTATATCTATTTTTAATGCTCTATCTTTATTGCCTGAAATCCAAAGAATTCGGAACAACCACCCCGACAATCCAGGCGTGTGTGGGAACATGGAACAACTACCAAGGAGTTGCATGCTTTCCACGTGTCCTTCAGATATGAATCGCCAGGGGCACCTGCGTAATTGCACTGTGCCGTCTCTTTCCTTATAAATACCTATCTCATCTCGGTCAAACATTCTTCTTCCACCTTGCCACCTCTCGCAAACCCTAGCGCCACCGCTAGCTCTCGACGACAAGGCGACGAAGCGCTTAGCTGCCGCGACTTCTCCGACGCCGGCCTCACGCCGGCCGCGGACCTCGTCCTCTCCGCCGTCGCCGTAGGTGTCCTCCGTCGCCAAGTTAGGGCACGGAAGATCGAACTGCTCGGCCTCGAACTTCGCTCCGTCTAGCAGTTCTTCGTGTCGTAATTAAAATTCACTTTTTACCATCTTCTCGATCTGATAGATTCATCCTTCTTTACCAAAAGTAGTTTCTAGATCTCCAAAGTTGAATCTATCTCTTTCTGCATCTCATACTATGCCTAGTCTGTTCACTTATGCTATTATACAAGTTAGATTACTCACTTGTACCTATTCTTGGATTCGTACAAATCTGGAACCGACTCACAACAAATAAGTGATTGTCTTCGTGTTATGAGGTCAATGTCTTCAAACTGATTAATCTTCAAAATCTTCTGAGAATGCATATGACCTCTTCCCCTTCCCTCGCACATCTAATGCTGTCACAGGTACATGTCCGTCGGAGAATCCCTTGGTTCTCATAGTCTGCATTCATTTGCAGAGTTCTTACAGAGTCATATAAATTCTCCTGAAGCCAGTTCTTTTCTGACTAGCCGTAAGAAGCCTTTGCAAGTTCTGAAGCCTTTCAGGTTAAGCTTCTTGGCCACTGAGAAACCAGCAAGAAAGGGTGACAGAAAGAGTCGTGGAAACACTTCCAAGGATTTGCCTCCAGATTTGCACGAGCTGTACAAAACAGACCCAGAGGAAACCTATACAGGACGCAAGAATCGAATCCAATGGATTCGAAGATACTAGGCTGAGGAATGGTTCAAGTATCGATTCGTCACAGAAGAGTATGCAGAAAAGAATGCCATCAAGTGACCCTGGGAAGATATACTATACAAGAATCTTCAACCCAGGTCCCAGACTGAAGCTATTGAGCGAGGCTTCTATCCGTGCATGGTTCGCGGGCCGTAGCCAGAGAATGCTGACCCCTCTTCTCCGTTGTGGTGCCGTGCAGACCATCTATTCTAGCGCAACTACTAGTTCGCAAAAGACTCTGTTGTGAAGAACAAGAAGGCATTCAGACTTGACTTCAACCCAGGTCCGTCCTCTCCACAGGAAGATGGCCTCCTGTCACACATTGCCAATGAAAACAGGATCGGCCCCTTCTACAACTTCGAAGGCCTCCTGTCACACATTGCCATTCAAGGTGCAAACCTGGATCATTCTGGTGATGATGCTGACTTTGAAGATGCACCAGCTCCTCCTCCTAAGCCAGAGAAGCAGAATAAAGCTAAGGATTCCAAACCAACTGCTGCACCAAAAGCTTCTCGAGTGAAGACATTGGAAACTGCCCCTCCTGATCCAAGTAACACCTCTGAAGATCAATCTCGTGTCTCCAAACGGAACGAGAAACCTCAGAAGAGAACTGCTCAGAGGTCCAGTCAAGCATTGACACCAGCTGCCGTTCCAAGGAACGAATCTAAAGCTATTGATCTGTCGTCAGATGGCGAGTTTGGTGAGGATGCTCTTGAGCAGCTGATAAAGAGCAAACAAGAGGAGGAGATCTTCAATGATCCGCCCCTCTTTGATGTAAACATTCTGAATAACTTCATTGATGAGTGGTTTGACAACCCCAACCTCAGCTTTGACGATCTTCAGCTCCCGATTGCCATTAGCGTCGCCTTCCAAGGCGCCATTGCTCCTGAGCTGGCTCTGGCTCAACACGTTGTTGAACTAAAGAAAAAAAATTGATTTTGAGAAAGAACAGTTCAAGAAGCATGTGGCCAAGCTTAGTGTCGCAGATGTTCAGAAGTTCAAGCTGATGTTGAATGACCTCAAGGAGGCATTTCGTAAGAAGCGCGAAGAAGCCAAAGGCTCAAGAGAGCGCATGAAGAATCTTGCTGCCAAGTGTGTTCAAGCCTACAACGAAGCTGAGAAGCGCAAGGCACTTGGGCGTCCAGGCATTGACCCCAAGATGGCTGCCAAGCAGAAGAAGTCTATTGTGGCCCCAACTGAAGCTCCAAGGCGGGAAGAACCTTGCATTGTCTTCCTTGCCAACATGACAGGCTCGAAGCCTAAGGTCCCCACAGCAGCTTCAGAATAGAAGAAAACCAGGGCAGCTGAAGCCGAAGCTAGAAAGCACAAAACCAAGAACACCACTGATGATGCACCGCCGCCCAAGAAGAGAAAGACTGAGAAGAGAGATCGGGCTGCTCCCAAAGAGCCCCTTGTTGTCGAGCCCATTGCTTTTGCCCACCCTGCATCTGAAAATCAAGAGCGTTAGTTGATTGTTCATGAGCCTGGTTCCACAGAGGCTCCTGAAGCTCAAGAAGTTCCAGTCATTGACCCCATCGCGACTGAAGACATTGGTCCTCAAGACAATGTAGAAGATGATGAAGTCATTGCCTGTTCTCATGAACATCGAACCCATCAGTATTGGTCATCCTTTGACGCCAATCTCACAGGATGCCTCATGGGCTGATCACCCCCAACAAGCAACCCCAGTTCAAGACTCACCAAGTACACCCCGTCCTCCATCAACGCAAGTCACAAGCCCAATTGTCAATGACGACAATTACATGGAGACCACACCATCACCGAAAGCGTCGCCCATGTTTCAACGGCTTCGCAAAGGCCAGAGGCCATCGGTCTCCATGACAACCATCATAGAAGAGGATTCCCACCAGTCCAGCTCAGTGGCACATCAAGTGTTCCCTGAAGACAATCCCTCTGTGACGATTCCTGAAGGTAATGCTTCTGAAGAGATTCCGACTGTAGCAGCCGATGAAAAACAAGAAGAAGAACGTGTTTCTACACCCCCCACCAACCAAGAAGAAGTTATTCTCGAGGCGAATGTGTCCATGCCCGACCCTCCAGCTACTCAAGTGGAGGTTGAAAATCTTGAGGCGGCCACAAACAATACTTCTGAAGCCAATATCATTGTCATGGCTGAAGATAATGTGGTGCCTGCAATAAGCACTGTGCCTGAAGCCAATGATGCACCTGCAACCAATATGCAGCCTGGTGCCTCTGCTAATGCCACTACTCCTGTTCCGCCTCCAAGGCCACACACCATTGAGCAAGCATTTTACCAAGGCGAGCTTGTCACTATCAGATGGCCAATTCTGGTTCCTCCACCTGCTCCCGGACCATAGTTTGACTATCATGTGGAGCACAGGCCTCAGGTTCAGAAGCAAAAACCAAGGCTGCCAAGGTTTCCAGGTACTGCATCTACACCAGGATCATTCAATGTAAATGGCTTCATTGCACACAACACCTTCTTCGATAGTGCCATGAACCCATACTCCAAGCCAACAATATCATCTGATCGATTCTGGAGCTATCAACAACGAAGTTATTACTCCTGTATTCTATACAACCAAGGGCGCATATTTCCTCATATGCGTCTAGATTTCGAAGCCATTGCTGGCCTGCCCTGCTTAGAAGAAGCACTAGACTGTTTTCGAGATGCAGGCCTGCTACAGTTTGTCACTGATAAGGATAATTGGAATGAAGAGATTTTACTCCAGTTTTATGCAACTCTCCACATTCGTGGCTTCAATAGGGATCCGAAGACATGGGTCCTTGAGTGGATGACAGGTAATGTCCGTCATGAAGCCAAAGCCTTTGACCTCATTGAGCTTACCGGCCTGTCCACTCCAGGTGAACTCTATGAACCTGGTTGTCAGCTTCACCGCGATGCATTGGAGAGCATCTTTCAGAAGCCAGAGCCCAACATGAGCCAAATGCTGAGCATGATGAAACCACTGCCTCAGGATGCCGAATATCCCAAGGAATTCTTCGTTGAAGACCTAGAGTATCTGCCCCGCACCATCTATCACATCATAAGGCGAACTCTATGGCCCATCAAAGGGCATTCCTCCGCAGCACGTCTTGAAGGTGCAATGAAGACATTGGTCTTCTACATTCTCAATGGCAAAAGCTTCAATGCTCAGGATTTCTTCATTTGACAGTTTGCTGCATCTGGCTCTGACATCTTTGGTCTGAAATTTTATGCTCCCTGGGTTATGCGTCTGATCAAGCTTCACTCCGCTATTAACTATCAACCCTCTGCACGCAATCATCTTATATTCCTGCCAGAGGTTGATATGTCGGTCGAAGCCATCTACCAAGAGCCTGCCAAGGAGGCAATATATCTTCACAATGTCGATCGTCAGAGTTTCACTAAGCATATTGAAGGTGTTCAGGCTGCTTCTCGTGTCTATCCATTGGCCGGCAACACTCGCTGTGCACGTACTGAAGCCACAGAAAGCACCATTGCTCCAAGGACTCGAAAGCGATCCCGTGTGCTCAATGACCGAGAGCTTCTTGTGGCCTTGCATCAGAAACATGACAAGCATCACTACTGGCTGAAACGACAAATGCAAAGCCTCTTGGTGGATGTCAATCGCATTCGCAACCTTGCCACCAAGAACACCTTTGTTACTCATGAAACCTGTCGGAGGACTTGGAAGGGTTTGACTTTGCTCAGTGCTGAAGCTGATCTTCAAGACGATGGCTTGACTGAGAGATTCAAGTTTGACTCCACTCCTCCAAGGAATGATGTCTTGTGTCGAACTCCGTCTCTTGAAGACCAGAGTACTCTTCCTCTGCAGCTACGGTAAATGCCAGAGTTATTGACGACGCCGATGATGCTACATCACCACCTCCAACATCAGCATGTATCGACACTGCACCAAGTTCTTCTGCACTACCAAACCTCAACGACGACCCTGCTGCTTCACCTACTCCTCATGGGAACGAGTAGCGACTGTGTCTTCAAACCTTTTTGGTCCTTAGTGACAAAAGGGGGAGAAGCATAGGTTGATAGTCTTCAAGCGGGTCCATATGGGTGGTTGCTATACTTTTGCCTAGTGTTCACAACTCTCGTTTTGATACATTTGGTTCTTTGAGTTGTAACACTTAAACTCGATGGTTGTCTGCTACTTTTTATTGCTATTATGTGATGCGACGATAAATTCCGCATGTGCGATGATAAATCCCGGATGAAGTCATTTCGCAGACATCCATCTTTCATTATGCATGTCATTATTCCTGTATATCTGTTCATGCATGATGTATTGTCTTCATATGGTGAGGAGGATCTCCACAAGTACAAGCTGCCATGTGCATTTGCATTCCAACGCAAAACATTTATATGCACATCTTCAGGGGGAGCATTTTGCCACTTATGAAGACAATGTCTTAATCCTTTACAATTTCACATACTTTTATCCCCGTTGAAAACTTCAACCAGTTTGTCATCAATCACCAAAAAGGGGGAGATTGTAAGTGCATCTAGTGCCAACCCTAGTTGGTTTTGGAGTATTGACGACAAACCTGGTTGAGGGACTAATGTGTTTGTGAGAATTGCAGGATAACACAGGTAGTAGTCCCTCATTGATTCGGTTTACCTACCGGAGATGACCCCTAAAAATTTGTGAAGACAATGGTGGTCTTTGAAGCTAATCACGTTGAAGACTATGACATGAGAAGACAATGTCTGAAGACTATGGAGCGCGAAGACTTAGTTGTTTCGTTGTTTCTTTTCTTCTTTGTTGAGTCATAGGAACCACCGCACTGTTAAGTGGGGTCCAAGTGAACAAAGTCAGAGTGACTGAAGTGATGCTCAACCAAATCATATGTCTTTGAGCGAAGACAATGAGTGCAAATCTTATCCAGAGTCGGATAAGTCAGCTTTACTTGTAGCCCAAGTCAAGCTGCCGCGTGTGTTTTGAAATCTGACCGTTGTGACACGTGTCAGTTCCTTAGTGACCCAAGGTCATTTCGGATAAATCAGGTTGGGTTGCCCAGTGGCTATAAATATCCCACCCCCTACACCATAAATTGGTGGCTACTCAGAGTTAGTATACGGCTTTTGTTGTTTGAGAGCAACCCACCTCCGAAGCCTTTGAGAGAGAATCCTTGCCAGGACAAAGCCCAAACCACCCAGAGCCCAAAGAGTGTTTGGCATCACTTAAGTCTTTCTGTCCGCGTGATCTGAAGACTTATTTCACTTGAGGACTATGAATCCTGCAGCCGGTTAGGCATCACATTCTGAGCATCCAAGAGTCATTGTGGATTGCCGGTGAATGAAGTCGGTGAAGGTTTGGGAGTATACCTTGAAGACTTACCAGAGTGATTGGGCGGGGACTGAGAGTCCTTAGCTCAACGGGAATAAGGTGAAGACGCGGTATTCTGAGTTAAATCTCAGCCTCTCTAACCAGACATACAGTTGTCACAGCAACTGGAACTGGTCGAACAAACCACTGTCTTCCTGAAGCTACTGGTTCTATCTCTCACTTCTCCCTACTTACAGTTTGTCTTCGTGAAGTCATTGCCTGCTTGCATAATCTGTTTTACTTCACTGTGTGACTACTTGTCTTGATTGGATTCATACTATCTTCCATCCTGATCCTTACTACCTAGCTACTAATAGTCTTCGTGCATTCACTTCATTGAATATTTGACTATGGCTTGTCTCGTGTAGTCTACTTCCGCTGCATACGAATAGTGTTGTTTCTACTGTTTGTCTTTGAAACTCCCATGTTTTGAAGACTTTTATAAAAATCGCCTATTCATCCCCCCCTCTAGTCGACAACTAGCCCTTTCAGATATAGACCATAAAGTGACCATGGTACATAGATATATGTTTGTTTCATGTTGTTATCCTGTCCACTTTACTACTGAACTGATTTACCAAAATGAGTTTCATATACAACATGGTAAACCTGTGATGTGTCTGCTTGTTTCTCTTTTAGAATGCAGACAAAATATTGGAGAATAGTACCCCGTTATGCAATGGTAAAGGAAGTAATGCAGCTAAGGTTCAGGATAGTGAGACAACCCTGTTGGTCTCCAACAAAGCTGATAAAAACTATCTTGACGATAGTGAGAGAACCCAAAAGTCCTGTCTTGATGTAGTGTTCGAGTTACTGACCACTACTGCTGGCACAAGCTCTTCAGACTCGCTGCCTAAATCGGTTCGTCTTCTTGAGTCTCAACTTCAAGTTGAAAGACATTGATCAGATGTGCTGCGACAGGAGGCTGAAGGACTAAGGAAGTCCTTGCAGAATTCAGATGCATACTTTCTGGTGCAATAGCAATCACTTGAGGATTTAAGCGCCAAACAAGAGAAAGTTAATAAGCTTGCTAAGCATCTTGCCAGCATTATGGGTACCCATGATATTGTTTCTTGAGATCTTCTGAAGTGGTTTTAGTTCTGGACTTGTTTTGCGGTGGCGTTTATTTGCACTCGTTGCCAACTTTGACAACCAGTGTATATGAAATGCTGCTTTATTCCCTATATTTGCACTGGTGGCGAACTTTGATGCCCAGTGGATGTTATATGTGTAATAGACGTGATAGCTTGGTGTAAGTTGCTTGCTTATTTATTTCCTTGTTGTCTTGTTTATTTGTTTGTTTGTAGTTAGTGCAGTTCTTTTTCCGCGGTTTACTAGTGGCCGCAATAACCTATTTTTTAAACTAGGCCATAATAACCATGGGCTACATATTTACTGTAGTGACACTAGGACTCCTACGGGCCATAGAAACAATGGTCCTTCTATGGGGCATAGAAACCAATGGGCCTTCTACGGGCCGTAGACAAAATGGGCCTTCTACGGGTCGTATTATCAATGGGCCTTCTACGGGCCGTATGATTGATTGGCCAAACATGGGCCAATAATAGACCGCATTATGGCCGTGTCGGAGTAATGGGCCATGGATAGCCTCACCCGAGTCCCTTGGCACATCAAAACTTTGGGCCGGCTTCACCCCGCAACGACCCCAGCAAGAAGCTCCGCCCTCCGGGGGCCGGCTGGCTCAGAGGCCGGCCACCGGAGGACGGCCAAACACCAGAAGACGGCACTAGGAGCGGCCGGCTCCAGTAGACCGGCTCCCAGAGAGGGCGGCCACCCGACGCCCGCAGAGTCTGGGCCCCCATCAAGAGTACAAGATAGAGCGTGGCTATAGTGAAGCACGTCGCCCCCGAATCCCGGAACAAGCATGGCTACAGTGCCCCGTACAGGCGGAGATCTCCGCACGGCGTGGCACTGTGCCATGTCCCCTCTAACGTCGCTCCGAGCAGGCGGAGCCCTGTTCCCCACGACGACCTATCGGTACAGCCGGCTGGTGGCGGGCCCTATCGGGCAGTGACGTCGCAGAAGGCGGCGGAAGCCCAACCAGTCAGACTCGGGGAGGGCCGGACTCCCACAGGCGGCCGTCCCTTGCCCTGAGGCAAGCATGCCATTAAGCCGATGAGACCAGGTGTGGCTACAGTGATCTCCCGCCAGGCGGCAGGACTGTAGCCATGCTGAGATGACCAAGCCCTCGTCATTGGCGGCACGGCTACAGTAAGCAGCCACCAACCAGTCGGTGGGGCCCACCAGGCGGCGGGCCCCAATAGTCGGCGGAGAAGCCGGAGGCCGGAGACACTAACAGTCGGGCCCGGCACCCCACCAGATTACCATTGTACCCCTGGGGGGTAGGCCTATATAAACCCCCCAGGGCACCCATGCAAAGGGTTCCCACTCTGATAGAACTAGCCAGTTACCTAGGGCAGGGAAGAGCTAGCCTTGCCTTCTCCTACCTCTAGACACAGCTCAAGGAGCACATTGTATCACTAGTACCTTAGTGATCATGCGGAGACCCCGCAGAGAAGGAGTAGGGGTATTATCTCCACAGAGAGCCCCCAACCTGGGTCAAGTTCGCTGGCATACGTGTCTACACCTTATCCCACTTCCAGGCACCGGCGACGTTCTACTCGCTCCCACCATGATAAGCCATCACGTTGGCATATGTCGCACCCAACCCCCAACATTTGGCGCCCACCATGGGGCGAGGTGCACCATCTCCCGGAGATCTGCTCTGGACGGGAAACCTGTTCCTTCCTGGCGAGCGAAGCCAGCCCAGCACGCCCGACGGTGTCGGCCCCGATGCGTTGCACTACACGGAGATTGCTTGCGCGGCGAGCTGCCTCGCCGACCTTGTTGGCGAGATAAACCTCTCCGACGAGCCGGCCTCCAACGCGGGCACCGGCTGCCCCGAGAGCCGCCTCATCAGCCTCCTCGACCAGCTCCATGTCACCAGCGAGCCTGCTGTGGACCTAGAGTCCATTGGTTCCACCAATCTGATGATCGTCGACTCCGACAGGGCGTCGTTCGACGCATTCCCCACCAATGTGGTGGTCTACGACGAGCCGCCTCCGCGCGAGCACAGCGGCGGGAGCACCGTCACTTAGGTGCTCGTCATCAGCACCGGAGAGCACTCGGACGAGCACGCTCGAGACCCACTCGACGCGGCTCTGCGCGACCTGACGGCGCCCATCCCAGAGGGCGCAGATGCTGAGACGCTGGAGGCGCCCCCCGTTCAGCTTCTCGAGAGCGTTGGCCGCCTGGCCAGCATGCACCATCTCTCGGACGCCTACCGGCGCGAGATGGATCGAGCCGTTGGTGGCACGCCGGCTCCTGAGGGGCCTAGCCGCCTCGGCATGGTTCGGCAGCATGGCGCGACTGTTGCCAGCATGTTCGGCGCAGAGCGCCCCGTCTATGCCACGCCTGCAGAGAACATGGCCACCCAGGCGGTGACGGATGAGCTGGACAAGTATGACGGCGATGAGCACCGCCACATGACGGAGCGAGTCTAGCAGCTCCTAGACACGGCCGCCGTGCAGCATGAAGCCGGCTGCCGCGCTGAAGTTCCAGCCCGGCGAAAGGATGAGACGCCCCCTCGTCAGGACCATGGGGCGACATCCCGGACGCCGACTGGTGGCGCCCGCGGAGGAAAAGGCAACGAGCCGGCTGCCAGCCGCAGCCGGACGCGCCTCTCCATCAAACGAGACGAAGACGGCCGTCCTCATGCGGTGGAGCGGCGAGGCGACCCTCCACCTCCTCCGCCTCGTGGAGCAAGGCACCCTACTCCGCCACCTATCATGGACCCAACACTCGGCGACTGCCTTGGTCGCCGAGAGGGAGTCAGAGAAAGCAACGCCCGCCATCGGATCGATCGCCTCAACCGATCCATGGCGCTAGAAGAAGAAGATGCGCTGGGCCCGCCCTGTTTCGGCCCACGGATCCGAGATGAGCCCTTCCCCAAAGGGTTCACTCTCCCGTGAGATACGCCCAAATACACTGGCTCCGTGAAGCCGGAAGACTGGCTGGTCGATTAGTCCATGGCCGTCAGCATAGCAAACGGCAACAAGCGTGTTGCCGTGAAATTGTCCCGCTCATGCTTCAGGGCACAGCCCGGACGTGGCTTAACAGCCTGAAGCCCCGCAACATCAACAGCTGGGTGGATTTCACCGAGGCCTTCATCCGCAACTTCACCATCATGTACAAGCAGCCTCCCAAGCATCGACAGCTCTCTTTGTGCGTCCAAGGGACCAGCGAATCGACTCGCGACTATCTCACGCGCTGGGCCGAGCTGCGCAACTCCTGTGAGGGCGTGCATGAGGTGCAGACCATCGAGTACTTCACCGCCGGGTGCCGAAAAGGCACCTTCCTCAAGCACCGGCTTCTCTGCGACGAGCTTGCGACTCTCGACGAGTTGTTGATCATCGCCGACAAGCACGCCACGGCCGACTCCTCCATGAAGGCGGAAATCTTAGTCGATGCATCCGGCAAGGTGGCACCTCAGGCTCCTCGGACTCCGGCTGGTGAGACCAGTCGGAGACTGCCCCCAAGCGACAACAAGTGGAAGGCCACCCAGCCGGCTTCCAACAGCCGACAGGGGGCAACACTCGAGGATCAACATCCAGAGGGGCAGTGAGCGCCCAAGCGTCAGAAGGGCGGCAAGCCCAATTGGTTGCCCGCCTTCTCGTATGAGCAGACCCTTGATGCTCCCTGCAAGTTCCACAATGGTGCGAAGCCGTCCAACCACACCACCCGGAAGTGTCACTGGCTCACCAGGATTGCTAAGGGAGATGGCCTCCTACCTCCTCCGCTTGCTGGCCCGCCGCCTCCTCCACCCCAGCAGCCGGCGGCTCGGCTAGTCGGTGCCATCCAAGATGATTATCCTGCAGAGCATGGAGCCTATGTCGTGTTCACCAGCGTGGACGACGACAGGCGTAGCAGACGGCAACAACAGCAAGAGGTGCAAGCAGTGGCCTCAAGCACCCCAGAGTTCATGCACTGGTCCGAGAAGCCCATCAGTTGGGGCAGGGCCGACCATCCGGAAGTAATGCCTTCTCCCGGTTCCTATGCCTTACTCTTGGAGGCCACACTTGCAACAGAAAGACGGGCAGCTCGTTTCTCCAGTGTCCTGATAGACGGTGGCGGGAGCATCAATATCCTGTACCGTGACACAATGGAGAAGTTGGGAATCAAGCAGAAACAGGTCCTCCCCAGTCAGACTGTATTCCATGGCATAGTCCCTGGCCTTTCCTGCTCACCAATCGGCAAGACCCAAATTGTCCTCTTCGGAGACAAGAATCATTTCCACCGTAAGCCAATTTGGTTTGAGGTGATGGACCTAGAAAGCACTTACCAAATCTGGCAGCCGGATTCATCATGGAAGTGTTCTTTCCAGAATGGCTGGCCAACCCGGTCCTAGTGCTGAAGAAGAATAAGTAGTGGCGTATGTGTATTGACTATACCAGCCTCAACAAAGCGTGCCCCAAAGATCCCTTTGCCTTGCCAAGGATTGATCAAGTGATAGACTCCACAACCAGATGCGAGCTATTGAGTTTCTTGGATGCATACTCAGGCTACCATCAGATAAAGCTGAACCCGGCCGATAGGCTAAAGACCGCCTTCACCACACCATTTTTAGCCTTCTGTTACCTGACCATGACATTCGGCTTGCGAAATGCCGGTGCCACATTTCAGCGTTGCATGCAGAAGTGTCTCCTCAAGCAGCTCGGCAGAAATGCCCATGTCTATGTGGATGATGTGGTGGTGAAGACGGAGAAGCGTGGCATGCTACTAGAATACCTCAAGGAAACCTTCGAGAACCTGCGCCGATTCCAGATCAAGCTCAACCCGGAGAAATGCATCTTTGGAGTACCAGCCAGCCAGCTTCTCGGCTTCCTGGTCTTAGAGCGCGGCATAGAGTGCAACCCGACGAAGATTAAGGCCATTTAGAAGATGGAGGTGCCCACCCGACTGCTGGACGTGCAGAAATTCACCGGTTGCTTGGCATCAGTTAGCCGTTTCATCAGCCGGCTAGGCAAGAAGGCTCTTCCCCTGTACCAGCTCATGAAGAAGACCACTTTTTTCGAGTGGAACGACAAGGCGGACGAAGCATTTCTCCAACTCAAGAAGATGTTGGTGACCCCACCTATCCTGGCGGCTCCGACTGAGAAGGAGCCCATGCTCCTCTACATCGCAGCCACCAGTCGGGTTGTCAGCGTGGTCATGGTGGTAGAGCGCAAGGAGGAGGACAGAGCATTGCCGGTCTAGAGACCGGTGTATTACTTGAGTGAAGTATTGTCTGCCTCCAAGCAAAACTACCCACATTACCAGAAGATGTGCTACGGCGTGCATTTTGCCGCCAAGAAGCTGAAGCCTTACTTTCAAGAGCACCCAATAACCGTCATCTGCACGACCCCGCTTGCCAAAATCATTGGAAGCCGGGATGCATCTGGCCGAGTGGCCAAATGGGCTATTGATCTGGCCCCCTACACCATCTACTACCAGCCTCACACCGCCATCAAGTCACAAGTGCTGGCCGACTTCCTCGTCGACTGGGCCGAGACCCAGTACTTGTCGCCTGCACCGGACTCCACCCATTGTCGGATGGATTTTGATGGATCAAAAATGCGCACCGGACTAGGAGCCGGCATCATCCTCACCTCTCCCAAAGGCGACAAGCTCAGATATGTGCTGCAAGTCCACTTCGCCGCCCCCAACAACGTAGCTGAGTATGAGGCACTCATACATGGGCTCCGGCTTGCTAAGGAACTCGACATCCGCCGGATCCTGCTATGGTGACTCCGACTTGGTGGTCCAGCAGTCGTCAGGCGACTGGGATGCCAAGGATGCAAACATGGCAAGCTACCGCTTCCTCGTGCAGCAACTCAGTGGATACTTCGACGGGTGCGAGTTCCTCCACGTGCCAAGAAACGACAACGAGCAAGCAGATGCCTTGGCACGGATTGGCTCCACCCGACAAGCAATACCAGCCGGCGTCGCCCTACGCCGCCTTCTAAAGCTGTCTGTCAAGCCATCCCCAGAATCAGATTCCATCTTGGTGCCGGCACCTCCTGAAGCAGTCGAATCTAACTTGAGAGCCCCAGAAGCCGGCACGGGGACTTCGGCAGGCGGCCCGGGGACTCCTGCAGCCGCTCCCGGCTCGGGGACTCCAGAGCCCGGCCCGGGGACTTCAGTAGTCGGCCCGGGGACTTCCTCAGCGCAGCAGGCGGAAGTAGCTGCCGACCCGCCGCCTCCCGGCCCAACCGCCCTCATACAAGTTGCAGTGGTGGCAGTCAAAGAAATAGCAGCACCATCTTGGGCCCAGCCAATCTTCAAGTTCCTGGTGAACAAGGAGCTGCCGACTGATGAGATCTCGGCCTGACAAGTGCAAAGGCGAGCTACAGCTTACACCATAGTCAACAGAGAGCTCGTGCGACGAAGTGTCACCGGGGTTTATCAGCGCTGTGTGGAGCCGGACAAGGGCCAATCAATACTCAGAGATATCCACCAAGGCGAATGCGGCCACCACGCGGCTTCAAGATCACTTGTGGCCAAGGCGTTCCATCATGGATTCTTTGGCCGACTGCTCTAGAAGAGGCCAAAGAACTAGTTCAGAAGTGTCAAGGGTGCCAGAGGTTCCGCTCCAAGCCACATTTGTCGGCTTCTGCACTCAAGACCATTCCCATAGTCTGGCCCTTTGCTGTTTGGGGGCTAGATATGGTAGGGCCATCCAAGATGGCCTGCGGTGGCATGACTCATTTGCTTGTCGTTGTGGACAAGTTCACCAAGTGGATAGAGGCAAAACCAATCAAGAAGCTGAATGGGACGACTGTCGTGACCTTCATTGCCGACATCACAACTCGGTATGGCATAGCACATAGCATCATCACCGACAATGGCACCAACTTTGCCAAAGGAGCCTTGGCCCGTTTCTGCACAACGCAAGGCATCCGACTGGACTTAGCGTCCATTGCCCACCCGCAGTCAAACGGCCAAGTTGAGCATGCAAATGGCCTCATTCTGTCTGGCCTCAAGCCCCGACTGGTCGAGCCTCTGGAGCATTCGGCCGGCTGCTGGCTTGACGAGCTGTTGGCCGTCCTCTGGAGCTTGTGCACGACTCCAAACAAATCAACCGGCTTCACGCCTTTCTTCCTTGTCTACGGTGCCGAAGCCGTCATCCCGACAGACATCAAGTTCGACTCCCCAAGAGTCACCATGTACACCGAGGCGGATGCCGACGAGGCACGAGAAGACGGCGTCGACTTGCTAGAGGAAGGTCGGCTGTTGGCACTCAGCCGGTCCGCCATCTACCAGCAGAGTCTGCACCGATACCACAACCGCAAGGTGAAGCCAAGATCCTTCCAGGAGGGAGACCTTGTGCTCCGGCTGATCCAGTGAACAACCGGCCAGCACAAGCTCTCGGCACCTTGGGAGGGCCCTTTCATTGTCAGCAAGGTGCTGGGCAATGACTCCTACTACCTGATCGACACCCAGAAGCCCAGAGCACACAAGAGAGATGACTCAGGCAAAGAGACGGAGAGGCCATGTAACGCAAACCTCCTCCGAAGGTTTTACAGTCGAGAGCAGTATGGATCACGCTATCTTTTGTATTATGTATAAAGACTCTGGGTCCCCCGACAAGAGCTCGGGGACTACCTCTTTTATCTATGAGATAAGTGTTATGCCTATGAGTATGGTAGTTTTATTTCCGCCTGGCACCGAGTTCGACTAGTCGGCCCGGAGGCTCGCCGCCTTCTGCTATATGCCGCCTCCTGCAGCCGAACAAGTAGTGTGTCGGCACCAAAAACTTCCCTTGTCATAAGCCACAGCTCGCAGAGCGACTACATGGCGGGCAGGGGTTGCAAAACAGTGCCCACATGAAAAAAGACTAAGGAAGAAACCCATATAGTTGAGGCCGGCATCGCACCTAGTCGTCCGGCTGCTGAGCAGCCGGTCGGCCGGCTTCTACTTTTATTACCAACACTCCGAATGGCTAAGTACTAGCCCTCCCACAAACAGCTAAGTACTCAACCGAGCCGCAGTCCGCAGAGCGGCTGCTTGGCTGGCAAGAGGATAGCCAAGGGAGGGCGGCAAAGGAAAAAGGCAAGGAGCAAAAGGCAAGAAAAGTTAGAAGTCGGCAAAGCAAAAAACAGTGATAGAATATTTACATGGATAAAGGCCTACCGGCCGGCATTCAACAAAGTTCAATATACACCCCACGGGTGGAATTGTGAAATTTAATCAAGATTGTCCAGACTCTACCAAACAGGGAAAAGGAAAATCCTAAGGAGCGGCAGAAGACTCCGGCTGGGCAGTGCCGGTTGGTGCAGCAGAGGACTCCGGCTGGGCGGTGCCGGTTGGCGTGGTGGAGGGCTCCAGATGAACGCCGGAGTCAGCCGTGCCGCCTGATGCGGCAGGTGGCTCCGTCTGGGCGGCAGAGTCGGCGGCAGCAGTCGGGACGGCGGAGGGCTGGACGACGGAGTCGGTGGTGCCCGTCGGAGGATCGGGCGGCTGGTCGATCTCCACCTGGCCGCTCTCAATAGCATTCCGCTCCTTGGAGCGCGGATCGTTGCTTGAGGCCCGGTCAGGTTGGGGCTGACCATCCTCCCCAACCTCCGGCGGGTTAACATCGCTCTCTTCCTCCTCCTCCTCCTCCTCCTCCTCCCCCTCCTCCCCTTCATCGTTGGAGTCGATGACTTCAGCAGAGTCCTCACTGTCCTCTGGGTTCAGCCCGAGCCATTCCTGCGGCACTTTGGCGCCTTCCTTGACTACCTCCGGGACAAAGACACAGGTGTCAATGAAGTCGGCGATCGCCGCCGCCCTGTTGATGAGATCGGCTTCCACCGCCGCCAGCTCCTCCTGCGCCTCCAGCCAGAACGTGGTTAACTGGGCTAGCTCCAGCCCAAGGTACCATGCCTTGAAGAACTCCAAGGCCTGGCACGCTCCCGCCCGGGCTACAGAGCCCTTCCAAGCTTCCAGGCGGCCGGCCGCCACCTCCAGCCAGTCGGCAGTCCGACTTGGGGTGCATCGAGCTGGCAGGCCTGGCCAGAGGGTGGAGACCGCCTGGGCCCCGATGCGTTGAAGACGGTGCAGCATTTGGTGGGCAGGCCGAAGACGGGCCTAGATACTAAGGATCTTCCCATTGAGAGTCCGGGGGGCGTCAGCAGTAATCTGCGCGCCTCCCGCCCTCCGCTCCTCGCGCTGGGCCTCGATCATCTGGATCGCGGCAACAGAGTGGCCCGGGAAGAAGTCTGTTTGGACAGAAGGAAAGAAAAGCCAAAGTTATAAACGAGGAATCGGCCTAAATAAGGGCCGGCTGCTCAATACAAGAAACAAAGAAAACAAAGCTCACCATCGACCAAGTCTTCAATGCTGCTAAAGCAGGCTGTCATCTGGGCTTCCTTGTCGGCCTAGGCGGAGCGCTCGACCTCAAACTCAGCGAGGAGGTCGGCCTCTTTCGTCTTTGCCTCCTGCTGGGCCGCCTTGAGGGCCTCCGCCTGCTTGGCGAGCTGAGTGACTACCCAGTCTCGCTCTTCGGCCAACTTGCTGCACTCCGCCTCCTTGACACGCAGGGTGGTGTTGGCTTTGCCCAGCTGCTGCTGCAAGGCAGCATTGGCCTCTGAAGAAAGGAAGAGAAGGAAGAACATCAGTCAAATAACAAAGAGGGATGCAGTTGCCGTGGAGATTCGGCCCCACTGCACAGCAGTCGGCCTGAACCTCGGGGACTACAGCCTGGGGCGCGCCCCCGCAGAAGAAAGGAATCGAAGCTTACTCCGGCTCTCAGACAGATGGCCGGTCTGCGTCTCCAGCTCCTGGACTCTGGAGTTGTAGGCGACCGCGCGGAGGTTGTGGTAGTCCTGAAGAGGGGAATATCAGACAAGATGAGCATTTTAACTCCAACAAGATGAAGTTCTGGACCGCCTGCTCAGCAGCCGGCCACGAAACTTGGGGACTACACCCAGTGGGTGCGCTGGCGAGCCCAAAAGGATGAAAGAAGATCAAAATAAAGAGAAGCAGGAAGCTTACGCGGATGGCTGCTCGCGAATCGAGAAACGCCTCGTTGCAGTGCTTGAGGGCTTCGGCTTCGGCCTGGAGTTTGGCCTGGACGTTGAGGGCTGCCTGGTTCAGGGTGCCCGTCCCGCCTCTACGTACCCAGCCGGTTGGCAGGGCATTGGACGCCTCGGTGTAGGGGACCAACGAGCTCGCGGCTCCGGTCTCCAGCGATCGCGGTGCCGAGGCCGCCTTCTCAAGACGGCGGTGTGCGGGTGTGCGGACCTGAGGAGTTAGGTCCGTCACCACCACGTTCCCGGCCGGTGGCACAGGCGGCTCGGCCGGATGCTCGACCCGCGTTTCGCTAGCCGGTGGCGTCGGCGGCATGAAGACGTCGGGCATGGCCACGTCGTCGCCATCCCTCTCCATGACCAAATGCTCGTCGCCAACTTCCCCGGTCGTTGCCTCAAACTCCAGCGGAGGTGGCGCGGTGTTCAGAGGCGTCACAAGCAGCGGCTCCTGGTAGCGTGCGGCCTCCGCGAGCCGCTCCCTCTCCGCGGCTTCGGCCTACGCCTGCGCCAGCCTCCGCACCGCGGATGCTGCGGCCTTGTCCGCCTCCGCCTTCACCAGGCGGTCGACCTCTTCATCGCACGCCTCTCGCGTGTTCCGCTCTCTCGCCTCCTGGAGGTCGGCGGCCGGGTCGATCATCCGGCTGGTAGAGGAGGTCGCCGCCGACCTAATGACCAAAGCGGCACCCGACTTCTCGATGGTGAGCGGGGCCCTGAGATGTGAAGACACGGCAAAAAAGCGTTTAGGCCGGATCGGCGAAGAGGCGGAAGCGTGAGAGAGACACTTGCGCTGATACCATCACCAGCACCTTCGGCTACCTTTGGTACTTAGCCACCTTGGACGCGGCTTCTTGCCACCTGGTCGCTGTTGCCGGATTCTTGGCTTCTTCAGCGCGCTACCAAACAGGGCAGCGCCCTGCTTCCGCTTGCGCTTGCCGCCGCGGGCAGGCGGGCCAGTAGAGGGGCCGGCGCCGGTGTTGGCCATGCTCTAGGCGGGGCGCGGCTCGTCCTCATCATCGTTGTCGTCGGGCCAGGTCTCCATGCCGCTGCCTTCCTCGGAGCCACCTACTCTGCCGCCACCGCCTGTTGCATCATCTGCCAGGGCGGCCGCCCCCAAGTCGGGGTCATCCACGTCACTCACTGCCCTGTCCGGCAGGTAGTCACCACCCGGCCCCATGATGGCGGCCGCTGCCGCGGACATGTAAATCTGTGCTCCAGAGAGAAAGCGCGTCACGATAAAAGCAAGACCGAAAGATAAATCTAAAAGAAGAAATCGAGGGACTTACGGCAGGCGGCGGATCGTCGCGAGAGTACGGTCGCTTCCCGTACCTCCCCGACACCTTGAGGTCGGAGATCTCATTCACCATCCGCGCGACCTCGGCAGGAGGCATCTCTTTCGAGCACAGCCGGCATGGGTCGCGGTGCCCGCCCATCCGGAAGATCGGATGAGGGCGGCTCTGGAGCGGGAGGACCCAGCGCTCGATGAAGGCGACGAGGAGGTCGGAGGCCACGAGGCCCTCCGACTCCTGGAGCACTCAGAGTTGACCGATGGCGGCTGCCACGTCCGCCGACACCGGCTTCGGCTTGTACCCCCAGTTGGGCCGAAGCCTGGTAGCAGGGGCGGGCTCGTAGGCCGGCAGGTTGATGAAGTCGGCAGCCGGTTCCACGTTCTTGACGTAGAAACATGACTGCTGCCACATCTTCACTGACTGGGCCAGCTTAATGACGGGGAAGGCGTTCCTCTTCGCCGGCCGGCGCACGGCAACGTAGCCACCGCACTCGGTCGCTGTGTCCTTGGTGGAGGTGCCTAGCTTCCCGTAGAAGAACGCTCCCCATAGATCGATCATGGGGAGGACGCCCATGTAGCCCTCGCACGCCGTGACCAAGGTGGAGAGCAGGGTCACGGTGTTGGGCGTCAGGTGGTGCGGTTGGAGATGGTTGAAGTCGAGGAACGAGCGGAGGAAGCCGCTCGCCGGAAGGCCGAAGCCGCGTAGGAAGTGCGAGCGGAAGACGACCCGCTCGTTTCCCCTTGGCACCGGCGAGATCTCCGCCTCCGGCGGCACCCGCGCCTTGACGAATGCCGCGTTGGGCATCCGGCGCGTGTCCCGAAGGAAGGTGATGTGGTCTTCGATGACCGTCGAGCCGTCCCAGTTGCCGCCCTTCTCGCGTGCCATGGCTTCAGGCGGAGCTGCGGGAAGAGCAAGAGCGCAGTGGCGGTGGCGGCGGCAGCACCACAGCAAGCAAGAAGCAGCGACAGCAACAATGGTGGGGAGAGCAAGAGGAGGAAGAGAGTGTGGGAGGGGGCGCGCGTGCCCCGCCGCACCCCTCCCTCCCCCTACTTATAGCCCTTGGGCTATGAAGCCGAGGGGACGGGGCGTGGGTCATGGGATTAACTGCGCCCATGATGCCACGACTCGACGTTCGCCGCGCGAACTTACTGCGCCGTGAATGCCCGCGGGAATCGCAACTGCCCGCCTCGGCAGAACGGATCCGCCTGCATGCCGTGGCCTAGTAGTGGCGGGCTCGGCCCACAGTCACGTCCCATCAGGAGCGTGGGGTGGCAGGCCGGCCGGGCTGGCAAGCGCCGCGTGGTGTTCCCGTGACGGGCGGCGGCCTGGGGAAGCTTAGCAGGCACACCACCTGTTCTCCTGCCTTGAAGTTCAAAAATCGGCCAACGAGCCCACCTTGTCAAAGCCGGCCTCAGAATTCGGCGCAACGCAAGACGGATCAAAACACTCTCCCGGAGCTCGGTGAGGGGGGAAGCCGCTGAGACTTCACGGCCCCACGACCACAACGCCTCACCGGCTTCGGGGACTACTGTCGGAGTAATGGGCCATGGGTAGCCTCACCCGAGTCCCTTGGCACAACAAAACTTTGGACCGGCTTCACCCTGCAATGACCCCAGCAAGAAGCTCCGCCCTCCGGGGGCCGGCTGGCTCAGAGGCCGGCCACCAGAGGACGGCCAAACACTAGAAGACGGCACTGGGAGCTGCCGGCTCCAGTAGCCCGGCTCCCAGAGAGGGCGGCCACCCGACGCCCTCAGAGTCTGGGCCCCCATCAAGAGTACAAGATAGAGCGTGGCTACAGTGAAGCACGTCGCCCCCGAATCCCGGAACAAGCATGGCTACAGTGCCCCGTACAGGCGGAGATCTTCGCACGGCGTGGCACTGTGCCATGTCCCCTCTGACGTTGCTCTGAGCAGGCGGAGCCTTCTTCCCCACGATGACCTATCGGTACGACCTGCCGGCGGCGGGCCCTCTCGGGCAGTCACGCCGCAGAAGGTGGCGGAAGCCCAACCAGTCGGACTTGGGGAGGGCCGGCCTCCCGCACACGGCCGTCCCTTGCCCCGAGGCAAGCATGCCATTAAGCCGATGAGACCAGGTGTGGGTACAGTGATCTCCCGCCAGGCGGCAGGACTGTAGCCATGCTGAGATGACCAAGCCCTCGTCACTGGCGGCACGACTACAGTAAGCAGCCACCAACCAGTCGGCAGGGCCCACCAGGAGGCGGCCCCCAATGGTCGGCGGAGAAGCCGGAGGCCGGATACACTGACATCCGGGCCCGGCACCCAGCCAGATTACCATTGTACCCTTGGGGGTAGGCCTATATAAACCCCCCAGGGCACCCATGCAAAGCGTTCCCACTCTGATAGAACTAGCCAGTTACCTAGGGCAGGGAAGAGCTAGCCTTTCCTTCTCCTACCTCTAGACACAGCTCAAGGAGCACATTGTATCACTAGTGCCTTAATGATCATGCAGAGACCCCGCAGAGCAGGAGTAGGGGTATTATCTCCATGGAGAGCCCCCAACCTGGGTAAAGTTCGCCGGCGTACGTGTCTACACCTTATCCCGCTTCCAGGCACCAGCGACGTTCTACTCGCTCCCACCATTATAAGCCATCCGTTGGCATATGTCGCACCCAACCCCCGACAGGCCGTAAACGGGCTAGAGTTGGAATCATCCGTTCATGGGCCGACCATAACGGGCCATCGTTTATCGGCCGTATTTGATGACGCTATGAAAACGGACCAACATATTAATGGGCCACAAATGGGCCGACTGTAACCACGGGCTTAATTTGGCCCACAAGCAGAAAATTATAGCAACAACCCGTAAGTAACCGAATGCTGCAAATGAGCCCAAGAATAAATGGGCCATGAGAAGGCCGAAAGATAACATGGGCTGGAAATGGCCCAATGGAATAATGGGGCGTTAATGGGTATAAAGTGATACACTATTCATTATGGGCCAGTTTCACCACGGGTCGTTAATGGGCCAAGAGTTACAAAGGGCCTCATATGGGCCGAAAGACATCATGGGCCATACATGGACCGGAGGTTAAAACGGACTGGAATCACATTGGACAGCCCATATGACGCTACTGGGCCTAATTCGGATAGGTCGTAACGGGCCCTGGGTTAGCGAGTTGTAAATTGGCTATATGCGAACATGCCGTTAACAGGCTTTCCGTGGGCCGGCCCGCCACCTTTTGACCAATTCAAACGAGCCGGCCTTTTCATAGGAATGGGCCTCTGTTGGGCCGTGCCATGTGTCGACGTATCATAGGCGCCTTCGTTCCAATGAGTGGATGACATCTGTCCCAACGGTGAGCCGAAACATGTTTCCTCCAGCCAATGATGATTTTACACGTGCAAAATCCCCATTGGTCGGGGCTGTTAACGGGTTATCGGATTCAAAACCGGACCCGATATCTTAATGGCGAGCCGTTATGGTGGATGCCATGTGTCGGTCACCATTGACGAAAACACTTCTATGACGCACAATTTATCATCATGGAAGTGGACACTTCCATGTTGATAATTTTGGTAATGTCATGGAACACTTCTACGACATCACAGGTATGACTATCTTGATTCTGTCATAAAATCGTCATGGATGTAGATGCATGACAGAAAACGTGACCTACTGTGACAAACACGTATCATCACGGAAGTGTATTTTTTTTGTAGTGCATGTTTTCCCAATGGGGAAGGAAAGAGGGGGGAGAGGGAAGGAAGTGGGAATCCTAATCCACACTTTCCTTTCCCTTCTATCCTTTCCTTCTCCTCCTTAGCCCGGCCCGTATGGGGGATGCACCAGCCCCTTGTGCCTGGTGCATTTCCCCTCTTGGCCCATATCTTTTGTCGGGGGTGCTCGGGACCCCTTCTGGTGACCCGATAAGTATCTGGTACCCCCCGACACTCTTCCGATGTCCAAATACCATCGCCCTATATATCAATCTTTACCAATCGACCATTTTGAGACTCATCATGTCCATGATCTCATCCGGGACTCCGAACAACATTCTGTCACCCAAATCACATAACTCATATAATACTATATCGTCATCGAATATTAAGTGTGTGGACCCTACGAGTTCGAGAACTATGTTGAGATGATCGAGAGACCTCTCATGTCAATAACCAATAGCGGAACCTGGATGCCCATATTGGCTCCTACATATTCTACAAAGATCTTTATCGGTCAAACTGTTATGACAACATACGTAGTTCCCTTTGTCCATCAGTATGTTACTTGCCCAAGATTCGATCGTCGATATCTTTATACCTAGTTCAATCTCATCACCGGCAAGTCTCTTTACTTGTTCCTTAATACATCAACTCATGACTAACTCCTTAGTCGTTTTCTTGCAAGCATATGATGTGTATTATCGAGAGGTCCCAGAGATACCTCTCCGATACTCGGAGTGACAAACCCTAATCTCGATCTATGAAAACCTGTAAAACACCTTCGGAGATACCTGTAGAGCATATTTATGATCACCCAGTTACGTTGTGACATTTGATAGCACACAAGGTATTCCTCCGGTATCCGGGAGTTGCATAATCTCATAGTTGAAGGTATATGTATTTGATATGAATAAAGCAATAGCAATAAAACTAAATGATCATTATGCTAAGCTAACGGATGGGTCTTGTCCATCACATCATTCTCCTAATGATGTGATCCCGTTGTCAAATGACAACACATGTCCATGGTTAGGAAACATTAACCATCTTTGATTAACCAGCTAGTCAAGTAGAGGCTTACTAGGGACACTATATTTGTTTATGTATTCACACATGTATTTAAGTTTCCGGGCAATACAATTCTAGCATGAATAATAATCCTTTATCATGATCAAGGAAATATAATAATAACCATTTTATTATTGCCTCTAGGGCATATTTCCATCACGTCCGTGGCGTGCATGGCCGCAAGCTTCCCCACTCATCATCCTCCTTGGTCATCCTTGGCGTGGCCCCTAGCCCCATGAGTGCGACGCAGGGGTCAGATTCTCAGCATGTGATCAGTGATCCTGGCCTCCATGACTCATTGAAGCCTCCACTCACTGGTATAAAAACTCATCTCGTGCATCTGCGACCATTCTTGACCTAGATATTGCCCTCTCCCATCTCTGGGCGGCGCCCAAGAGCCCTAGATCAAGGGAGACAACTTCTGTCCAGTGGTAGGTTGGGAGGATAGGAGATCTAAGATCGTTTATGACCGTAGCTTCTTCTCCCCAAGACCTACTAATCCAAAGTTGGCAGACAAGGGAGAGTGAAACTTCCATGGCAACCTCCACGAGGGTTTTAGATCAAGATGCACGGAGCACGGGATGGGTCGATTTGCATATGGCCGCCGCTGCAACCGGTACTCTCAAACGTGCGATAATGATGTACAAGACTACTCGACGAACAAAGCCGCTGGATTCGCCTCTGATAACACAGAGCGGTAGGCTGTTGCGGTGGCGGGGTACCAGAACACCAAGGCCGGAGGGTTTTGGGTGTAGAAGAACCCAAATTTCTCCGGTTGGGGAGCGGTCAACAATAAAGCGAAGCAGCCAGTGGAGTAGCGCTTCAGCATTTGCCGGGGCGCGAAAGCCCTAATCAAGTACCTGCCACCAAAAACTCTATCCCCTGACTGACATGTATTTTCCGTGGAAAGAAGCCATACATAAGATATAAAACAAATTTTGATGTGTGCTCATTTAGTACTTACAGGAAAAATTATCATTAGAATCATTCCATGTTTTCTCACAAGAAAAGGAGATGTGTGCATGCGTTGTCGAATATAACACAAAATTATTTTAATGTCGACGCGACAACCTTCATTAGAATACTTGCACATTTTCTTAGACCCTTTCCAGTGTTCCACAGTGTATATATTTTCTTAGAATCCTTGCTCTATTGTGTAAGGGTGTTAAGGATGTCACATAGGCAAACAAATGATATGGCAAAGCAATTAAAGAGAAGAGAGAGCATTATGATGACCCCATGAGAAAACGGTTCCGAGCATGTGAACCTATGTAAAATGCCTACCAACCAATGCATGAAGGAGTTTTGTTGATAAAGAATTAAATAAAGCAAGCTTAGGCTACTCATAGTGGGGAGTATCATATAGTACTAGTATCATGCACACGATACTATTATATTATACTATATTCCTAGTGCGTATAGTATCATAGGGTAGTATTATAGATGATCTTATTTATTGCCATTCATGATAAAAAAGTAGTATAGCATTTATTATGTTACGGTATCCACCTATGTTAGAGCATGATTAATAGTACTCCCTGAGTTTCAGTTTACAAGTCCTGCGCGTATACCTAGGTTGCCAATTTTATCACCATAATATAAACTACATAACACAAAAATTATACCATTTGAAAATAGAACACCTGAAGTTTATATTGGTATATTTTTTTAATATATGACTTGTATTACATTGGTCAAATTAACGAACTAGGGGTACGGCAAGCCCTATAAACTGAGAGAGGGGGAGTATAGCAGTTGCTGGCTATATGGACATGCCATGTCATCAAGAGTTAACATTATTAATTGGTCATATAATAGAGTGGGCTATAAGGTTGGCTATAAGCTCACTTTTTTCACTTTCTCTCTATTTCTTTCCTCTCATTAAAAGCTTTTGCCTAAGAACACGCGCAGAGCTTGGCTCTTGCATGAGAGCCCACTCCTTCACTTTTTCCTTGTCTCTCTCGTCCACTACCTATGTTACTCCCACTATGACTAGCCTTGCTCTAACCCTCTTTTTTTTAATTCTCTGCCACATCAACATATTTGCTATTTCCGAGTGCATGATACCGGCTAAGATACCCCCACTATGGTTAGTCTTAGCTATAAAAGCTAAGCACCCATACATTAAGGACAATAGTTGTTAAGACAATTAATGCACTTAACACCTCACCTAAGCACCAATGCATTGGAGGAGGTCTAAGAAAGCCACATAGGAAAAAAATGATATGTCAAAGCAGTTAAAGAGAAGGGAGACCATTGTGGTGACTCTAGGAGGAACGATGCTAAGCGGTGGACCTATACAAAATGCATATCAACCAATACATGAAGGTGATATTTTTTTGACATCAATACATGAAGGAGATTAGTTGTTAAATAGTTAAATAAAGGAAACTTAGCTACAAAATCCAAACACCTATGCATGGAAAAGTTTAGTTATTAAGGATTTTAATATACTTAACACCTCATCTAAGTACCAATGTACTGAAAGAGGCCTTAAAAAGGGGATTTGTGTGCCGTCGAATATAACACAAAATCATTTTAATATCGACGCGGCGACTTTCATTTGAATCGTTGCATGTTTTCTTAAGAAAAATAATAGGTGTGCATGCGTTGTCGAATATAATGCAAAATCATTTTAATCTCGACATGAGGATCATGCTCTCCCGCTATACATACTCTAACTGCACAAGACTCTAGCCAAACCTTGAATAAGAGTCTGGCCACACCCAACAACCGCCATATAAACCCCATCTCCATGCAGTCACAATCCAGCAGAATGAAGTACTCTTCGTCAATGCCTACAAGAAGGGGAAAGACACCCATAAGTGCCATAATTGCCTGCATCGATCATCGCCGAAGACCAAGCTTTCGCTAGAGCCTTGAGGCTACAGTAACTACACTTCAACTGTCAAATTAGGATAAAATAACAGTAGAGTAGGGTGGTGATAAGTAAGTCCCATTGATTGTTGCTCAGCCATCAGGGCCTATCACGGCAAACGGCACCGAGATGCCCCTCTCCACATATGACAAAGTAATCCCTATCAAGGAAACAATGTTCGGTTTTGCTATATCTCAGGTGCCTGGAAATTTTATTCGCGTCAGTCACCTATTCTAGTTCACATCGAGCTCGCTGGAGAAAGCCATAGCCCCACCATCTATCTTAGGGTTGTTGCCATGGCCTCCCTAGGGCGAGTCACAACCTCATTATCTATCTTAGGGGTGGGGTGCAGGGATCGTCGGAGATTTTCTCCGATGGTGTGAAACTTAGAGGGATGGCCAAGGTTGTGGCTAGCAACGGCGGTGGGGGGGGGGGTAAGAGAAGGGTGGGGTGGCGAGGCGGTGCACGGTAGCTCCCGCCCGCCGCACGGGGTGGAGGTAGGCAGATGGGTCGGGGTAGGCTACGGGTGAGGAGGAACTGCCATCAAGACGAAGAAGATGAACAGTCTGTAGCATGATCGAGGCTATTGGATTGTGATCCGATGATCAGGAAATAAAGTGACTGATGAAAATGTTTTTTTGGGGCACCTTTTTCTTTACTATGGAAATTAGGATTCCATTAACTACTGTGCGCAGAAATATCGCTGGCTACCAGAATTGAGACAAACCCCAACACCTCCTCACCCCAGGTAACAGGGCATTGAGTCAGGCCATACCCATATTTTGCTAGTTTGTGTGCTACCTTATTACAGTTGCGATGACAGAAAGTGAATTTAAAACATTGAAAAGACATGATAAAGTAGCTCCTGGCCTCCTGGATCAACACACCGATCTCAAACAGATCAACATTTCCCTTTGAAATAGCAAATCCATTCACGTGTCATCTAGATGTGAGATCCTCACATCTAACTATGACATCATCCCACATCAGTAGATAAATAAAGCCCCGCCATGATATTGTTTGTTTCGTATTGATACCTTTTTTTTGTTTGTGCCCATGAAAAAGTCACGCACCCGCTATATCGCAACTCAGACAAAAATGGTCGGACCCCAGTTGTGAGTCGAGGGTGGACTTGCAATTGGGACAAAAAAGTTGAACCCCAGTTGTGAGTTGAGGATGGACTTGAACTGTGATAAAAAGAAGACCAGGACCTAGTTGCGAGTCGAGGGTGGTATTGCAACTGAGATAGAAAAAGTCAGGCCCCGGTTGCGAGGCGAGGGTGGGCTTGCAACTACTAAAAAGGTCGGGTCCCAATTGCGAGTTAAGGATGGACTTGCAACTAGGACAAAAAATGGTCGGGGTCCAGTTGCGAGTAAGGGTGGACTTGCAATTGGTACAAAAAAAGGGGGCACACCAGTTGCAAGTCGAGGATGGACTTGCAACTAGGACAAAAAAATATTGGGCCCAGCTGCAAGTCAAGGATGGACTTACAACCAAGACAGAAGAAAGGTCGGGCCCTAGTTGCGAGTCAAGGATGGACTTGCAACTGACACATGTTGGGCCTAGTTGCGAGTCAACGATAGCCTTGCAACTAGGAAAAAAAGGGTTAACCCTAGTTGTGAGTCGAGGTTGGACTATCAACTCGGAAAAAATCTCGGGTCACAACTGTGAGTCGATGGTGTACTTGCAACCGGAACAAAAAAAGTCGGGCTCCATTTGCGAGTCGACGATGGACTTGCAATTGGGACTAAAAAAGACCATGCTTCAGTTGCGACTCGAGGGTGAACTTGCAACAAAAACTAAAAAGTTGTCCCGAGTTGTAAGTCAAGGGTGGACTTACAACTGGGGAAAAAAAATTGAGCCCCAATCACGAGTTGAGGGAGACAAAAACATGTCAAAGCCTAGCTGCGAGTTGAGGATGGGGTTGCAACTGTGACAAAAAAGCCAGGTCCTAGTTGCAAGTTGAAGGTAGACATGCAACAAGACAACTTCTATTTGGTGATTGACACTCAACTAACAATGATGAAAACAGTTCACGAATTTCAAAAAATGAAAAAAAATTGGAAAAGATAAAAGATATATATAAATTCATGAATTTTGAAATTTAACAAATTTGGAACAATTAATAAAAAAGAAGAAAAAGAAACAAAAATTAGAAAAAAAATCACTTGTGGCCACAGCCCACGCTGTGGCAACGCATGAAGGGTCGAGGGTTGTGAGAAAAAGAAACAACGGCCTACCGCCACAATGAGGGCCCTTGCATGAGTGATGGAACAACACCAAAATGACGATAAAGACCAAAGAATACTAATAGCATCTTTAATAGATGATGTATATTTTGGTGCTCCAAACCGGTGATGTAAAAAATTTAAATCACCAAAAAGTGATTTTTACATCTTTGAAAAAGCCTCGGCTTCAACAGATGGTCCAAAATGGAGATGTAAAAGAGCAACTCCAACAGATGGTCCAAACACAAAGATGTAAAATTCTGAAAACGACCAAGTACTACTTCATCTCAACATAGTTCAAACATCAAATTCAAACATAGTTCAAACATAGATGACATAAATTTAACCTAGCAGAACTACCCGTCATCCAAGGGCATCCAGTACGACTCTTTAGAGTCATCTGAGAGCCCCTAGAACTCCTCGTCCTCCTCCGACGATGACTCAATGGGGATCACCGTCGACGGGCCAGCCTCGTCCTCCTCCTTCTTCTTCTCCTCGGCATCACGCTTCCAGTAGAACTCCTCCTCGGCCTGGACATACTCGGGATGCCCCCGCGCAAACCGAGCCATCGCCACCTCGTCGCTCTCGCCGGGAGTGACGACAACCACCGGTCTCTTCTTCTTCTTCTTCTTCTTCTTCTTCTTCTTATTCTTATTCTTCTTCTTCTTCTTCTTTGTCGGCATCTCCTCCATTCGGATGCCCAGCGGCAAGAGCCACGCCGCCACCGCTCGGGTCTCGATCTCCGGGAAGTTGAGGTCCGTCTTCGGCCGTCCGACACGCGCCACCGCCACGTCGTAGGCACAAGCGACCTTGTCGGTGGTGGGATACGTGCCAAGCCACCAACGCCGCCAGGCGTCGGAGAACTCCACTCCGAAGTTCCCAAAGGGCTTCGCCCTCACACCGAAGAAACCCGATATGCCCTTCGGCGTCTTCTTTGGCCCCATCGGGTGGCGGCGGCGACCGGAGCGAGTCGGGGCGGTGACGGGTGGAGAGATGTAGGGGCGATGGCCGAGCGGGGAGAGGGTGGCGGCGTGCGGCGGGGGGCGGAGGCGGACGGAGCGGGGCAGCGGCGTGCGGTGCGGGTGAGGGTGGGCGGCGGCGGTGTGCGGTGAGGGCGAGGGCGGGCGGAGGAGGACGGGCCAGGTAAGGGCGCATGCGGGCGGGGGCCGGGGCGGGGTTGAGGCGGACGGGGCCGGGGCTGGGCGGAGGCGACCGGAGCAGAAGCAGACGGGGCCGGGGCAGCGCGGTGCTGCGATGGCCCGATCCGCCCGTACGATGGCTGGTAGCAGCCCAGGCGGGGTGGAATCGACGGCGGGGGTAGGGGCGGGGCCGGCTATGCGGCGGAGCGGCATCAGGGAGCTACGGCGGGGTGGCGGGCGAGTGGGGAGCTGCGGCGGGGCGGCGGCACGCGGGAGGAAGAAGGGGGGAGATGAACTGAAGGCCGGTTGGGCGTTGGCGTGCGGCCGTGATTTTTACATCTCCTACCTCCGGAGAAGTAAATTTGCACCGCGAGGTGTTGTATATTACATCTCCGCGAGGCGGAGATGTATTTTTTTATTTTTTTTTGCATATGGACCATATATTGGAGAGTTGTTTTTTTTGCATGAGAAGATCAAAAAATTGGTTGTTTTTACATATGGACCGTCTATTGGAGATGCTCTAATCCTGATGTCTAGAATTTTATTTTATTTTGTTTTTGCGGAAAAATATCCAATCTACTCATCTTCAATCATGGCAGTACAATGAATACGAGAAATAAAAATTACATCCAGAATCATAGACCACCTAGCGACGACTACAAGCACCGAAGCGAGCCGAAGGCGCGCCGCCGTCATCGCCCCTCCATCGCCGGAGCCGGGCACAACTTCTTGTAGTAGACAGTCGGGAAGTCGTCGTGCTAAGGCCCCATAGGATCAGCACCCCAGAACAGCAACCGCCGCCGATGAAAAAGTACTGTTTACTGCAGGCTGCCTGTGTACTGTCGTTTGTCTCATGTATTGCTCAAATGGATGTATCATTGGATCAGGTTGCACTCACTTTTTGTAAATACGCAAAGCTTGCATATATTATTGCATTGATAAAAGGAATATAATGAGTACAGAGAGGGATACAACACATGACACGAATGAAGGCAAATGTGTGCATGATGCCCGGAGCACGGAGACAAGGAATGCCCTGCCAAAACAGAGAATACATTAAAGCTAAACCAACCAAGCCCGAACAAGAGCGGCAATGCCAAACCAAAAAGAATTCCAACATTGCCAAAACTAAAAACCAGGGACACTGCGGACGAGCAAGATGACACCGTCGCCACCCAGTCCGGAGGAAGCAGACCTAGGATTTCCACTGAGCTCGAAGATGGGCGCAACTGAGGGCCTTGATAACGCCTCCAAGAAGGAACGACATCCGTAGAAACCATCGTTAGCAGCATCGACAAGCTGAGCAGGGATTTCTCCAAAGACTAAGGCTGAGCAATATCATAGCCTCCGTATATGGAACCGTAAATGAGGAAGTCAACGCTGGTCAGAGCCACCATGTCGGAAGGGAGTTGACAGGGATGCACCTACGATTGGAGGGTGGCACGGCCACCGACCCACGCACATTGGATCCGGCAAAAGAGGGGCTTTATGGTGTACAGGGTAGGGCAGGCGGTGAAGCAATCCACGAGAAGGTGGGGTGACGGCGATCAGCAACATCGGCAAGCTAGGACTACAGGGACAAAGATCCGAGCTGACGTTGCCAAAGCAGTCGGGACGTCGGTGACCAGGCAGGTTGGAAGAGATGCAACTGTTGGGTTGCAAAGGCCGGAGCCACCTGACATAGGACGCCAGAAGCCATGGACACCTACGAAGCACCGATACGTGCAAAACCTGTGTATCACCGTCCTGTATGTTGTCGATACGCCGATATGGCAGATACGGCTGCGATACACGTATCGCCGGAGTATCGTGTTTTTTATTAAAAAAAGATGGAAAAAACGCCGATACATGCTGTTCACCTTTCATGACACGGCTGGGATATGGTCGGCAAAGTACAAGCCCAATATATTAACCCTAACTCGTGTACTCCTTTCACTCTGTTCGCTTCACACGCGCACGGCAGGGGAGAGGCGCACAACGGCACAAGCGAGCCGCCGGCGGCGCCTGGGCTCGCCTCGCCGCTGCCGCCGGCTGGAGTCGCTCGCCGCCTGGAGTGGTCGCCTCCACCGGCTGGAGTCGGCTCCCTGACCTGTCAACTCACAACCCGCCGGTAGTTGATTCAGTAGGTTGGCAGCTTGTAGTTGTAGATTACTTGATTCAGTAGGTTGTACGTTGTAGGGATTGTAGTTGCTTGCTAATCTTACTGCTTTGCTAATGATTAGCCATACGCTAATGTGTTAACTCTGTCGTGCTCGCTGGCTCGCAAAGAAAAGAAGCATGAATTGCTGACAGAGAACACCTGAAGAATTGTGCCAAAATGCTAAACTCCGTAAGTCTTCTCTGTAGCCAATAAAATCCTTCAGTAGTGAGGCTCTCAAAGTACATGTACTATCTATAGCTATAGAAACATGTCGTGTTTCCTAAGGTAGGTTATTTGACTGTATGCAGATATACTAATGACTCTGAAGACATCCAATGAACTGCAGAATACTTGACTGATGCCTACAGCTTGCTAATGTGCCTACTGCCTATAATATTTTGGTCTCATCTCACACATTTTATTATGTTTTCTTTTATTACATGTCATTCTAGTATTATTATTTATATATACTCCCCGTATTGCCGTATTGCTGTTTTTAGAAATTGCCGTATCTCGTATCGCCATACCCGTATCGCCGTATCAGTGCTGCCGTATCGGTGCTTCATAGATGGACACCCGAGAGATGCGAGCGGCGAGCCCGAGGTCGCCTGGTCCTTAGCAGTGCCAGCAAGTACCCACCTTGAGGAGCTCTGTGAGTGCCACTAGCACTGTAGCCTCGTCGCCTCCGCGAGAGCCATCACCGTGGCTCGGGGGGGGGGGGGGGGGGGGGGGGGGGAAGGGCCGCCGGAGACGAGGGGGGTCGCCTGCACACGGAAAGCGGGCCACAAACACCCCTGCGACCAGCCCCAGGTCCCACGCCCTAGTGCCCCACCCACGGCCGACAGCAACACCAGCATGGTTGAGCCGGGGAAGGAGAGGACTGCAGGCGAGGGCGTCCATGGCCGTGGCAATGCATGCCGCACCCATCTATGAACTGGCAGGAATATGCAACAGCTGGGAGGTGTATGTGTGTCGGCGATGTGAGAAGGAGGAACTCGGGGATGCGGGGCAGGGAGAGTGGGGGATGGGTGGAGCGCTTGAGGGACGGATGCACCCTGCCACCACCATCTCGGAGCATGGTGCGGCCTCGCCGGCGGGCGGCGTCGCAGCGGAAGCGGGGGCGGCGGCTACTGGATTGCGGGGATGCGGGGCAGGGTGGGGATGCACGAGGGGGACAGATCCATCTCGCCGCCACCAACCAGGGGCGCAAGCCGCGCAATGGTGGCGGGTAGGGCTGGACACAAGCCGAGCCGAGCTGAGCTTGATCCGAGCCTGGCTTTGGCTCGCTCTGAAGCGGCTCGGCTCGGCTCGGCTCGCTCAGCCAACGAGCCTAGTTCAGGCGGCTCGGCTCGTTTTAGGTGTGGCTCGGCTCAGACCGAGCCGGCTCATAAGCCAGCTGCCCCAGAGCCTTTGTACCTATGTATATCAGTATATACTCCACAATCTTGATTCTTTTGCAGCAATTAAATCCATATTTTGGAAAACAAACAGTTTAGATTGCTAAAAATGAAACATCCAAGAATCTATTGTTTTAAGAAATGGTCATAGTAACGAAAAATAAGCTTTCTTCTATGAGTTCTTCTACGAAAATTGTAACAATGTAACAGATTAGAGAAAGAATTGGGCAGCATTTCAACTGTATTTTGGACAGAACTTCCTTTGATCTTTACACAGCAAAACATCAAATATTGAAAGCCAAAAAAAGAAATTTTGTATAGCATAACACATCAAAACAACACACACATGAGCTTGGACACTCATCCTCTTCCACCTATTCATGATCCTCCTCCGCTTGCTTATCATGTTCCATTGCCTAGCACACCAAAACAACACACACACACACACACACATGAGGTTGGACACACATTTATTTGACTTTTGGATAGCAAAAACAGCACACACATGAGCTTGCACAAATATATATCTGACTTCTCGATAGCAAAAATAACACATACGTGAGCTTGCACAAACATATATTTGACATTTTTATACCAAAAAAAGCACACACATGAGCTTGCATAAACATATATTCGACATTTAGGTACCAAAAACAGCACATATGAGCTTGGGCACACATAAATTTGACTCTCAAAAAGAAAAACAGCACACACATGAGTTTGCACAAATATATATTTGACTTTTCGATAGCAAAAACATCACATACGTGAGCTTGCACAAACATATTACACATGGAATCGTTGAAAATTTTGATCTATCCATCCATTCTGCCCTACAACTCCATCCATCCATCCGTCGCCGCTACATCTACCCGTACAGGCTATAATACATCCATCCATCTAGCCCTACGTAGATGTGGGAGTTCGGCCCTACATCTATCCATCCATCTACCCGTCTGTATACATCTACCTGACTACGTCCATCGATCCATCGATCCATCCATCAGATCTGTACTGAAAGTTCGAACTACATAACTACATGCATCGATCCATCCATCCATTGACCCATCGCATGCGTACTACTGAAGTTTAGAGAGCTACGGCTAGGGAATGGGAAGGAAGGAGGTACCTGCTTCGGCTCGTCATGTTCCGCGAGAAACCAGGGGAGGCGCGTCCGACTGCGTCCGGTGTGATGAGGAACGGTCGCGCCGCCCGTCGTCATCGGTGTCGAGTCCGTTGTTGTCGGTGTGGCGAGGAAACGCGGCGTCGCTCGTCGCCGTCGATCCAGATCTGCGGCGTGGTGAGAGAGGGGCGAGGCGGCGTAAAGGAGAGAAAGGGAGAGACGAGAGACTGGCTGTGTGTTGCTCGTGCCCTAATGCTGCGCTAGCCATTGCGATGGACGGTAGAATTGGGCTGGGTCACAAGCGAATCACCGAGCTGGACCGGCCGAAACTCGGCTCAGCTCGGTCGTGAAACGGGCCTGTTTTCAGACCTCGGCCCGCTCGATTATCCTATCGAGCCGAGCTGTAACGGGCTGAGCTGGAGCGAGCTTCGGGCCATGCCGAAAAGCTCACTCGTACGTCCAGTCCTAGTGGCGGGCGGAGAAAGGGCATCCCGTCAGCGGCGGCGGTTGGGATTTCCCCACAGTCGCACTCATCAATTTTCATTTCAAGCTACTGGTGCCACTACTCTTACTTCATCCCAATGCGCCTTGGGCGTCTCTACCGTAATTATCCACGGTGTACAATGTGCCAAGATTCTTTGTGCACCTTTCGCACTATCATCCTGTACAAGTCCATCTTCCCGCCCCTATAGAAACTGTTAGAATAAATCCGAGGCCACCGTTGATCATTCGAGGACCAAGCAATCACACGAGCACGACACCGAGATTTGTTAACGAGGTTCACCGTTACGGCTACATCCCTGAGGCCTGACTATGGGCGCTCCTCCCCATGACACCGCTACAATACCGCACCCGGTCGCCCTGGACACTGGCACATGCTGCCGGCTTCCCCTGCGTTCGGGTGCTATTATGTTAGCATATGTTACATCGTGTGTCTACCCCCGCTATATAAAAGGGGCCTAGGATACAAGTGTCCTATTAGGACACGACTCCATATCCTATCTAAACACAATACAACTACAAGTCCAACTGTAACATATCTTGTACACTATATTCGACACAACTTCAACAAACTCCACCTTGGCGAATATTCTCCATCACCTTGGATTCGTCAATGTGTCAAACTTCCATGTACATTGCACTTGAGCTTATCCCGTGAGTTCCGGTGCTAGTCTAAAGACTCCATATGACTCCACCTGCAACTTGTAGTCCCTTCTTTTCTTGACCACGGTCAACACTCGAGCAAAATTAAGTTCCTTGTTACTCTAGTTTGTGCTCCCAACTCCCAGAGTATCCGTCCAACGCCATCACACACTGATCAATGACCTGCGTGAAGAACAACTCACATATTGGGGGTCACACATAAGAGTTACCTGAACTCAACATCAGCGCTCCTTTCTTGACGGCCTATCTGAAACTCGAAGGAATTTCACCATTGCTTCTAATCATCCCGAGTCAAATTCGCAGTTGTCTCACCATATGTATGACCACTAGAGCCCTGGCCCGTCTTCATGTCCCGTGCGTACCGCACGCCTCGCTGCTATTACCGCGTCGAGCCTCCGCTGTCCCAGTCGGGTCTCAAGGGTCGCGAACCCACACCACTCAACCCCCACTACAGAGTACCACCGATCATCACCGACCGATGACGAGTTTCACGCTTCCATCAGGCCACTGGGCTCCAGTCCGAACTACGCGTCCCTCGCTTTTCCCCACTGAATAGGCTTCGATTCTCTGGATCCTTACAACGTAGCCCCTCAATCCAGCTCCACCTTCAACATGACTCCATGGTGGTTGTACTTGCCACCCCGCGCCTCGTCGACTCCAAGCTCTCGTGTGCACCGTATTGAATCAACCCCGCGCCATAGTCTTGTCGAAGCCACACAAACCCTCGGGGCCTGCGCCACGTGTTTTCACGCCCAGAAGTCGGTCACCATCAGCATCACACTCCTATGGCGTCATCGCCGATCTCACCACCGTCTTCTGTACCAACCGACTCACGTTGATCCGTCAGACTGTCCAGTCCGACCAAGCCGATTTTATTCGGCTGCACGACACACTCAAGGCTCCCAAACCATCTTCGCGAATTTCCATCCATCACATGATAACTCTATCTCAGCTGACATGACTTCCTGCAACACCTTCAAGCATCCCTGTTATGCCAACGAATCTTTCACCCTTGTCTGCCATAACCCAAGGTTTTCAATTCCAGTGAACTTCTCGACCTCAAACATGGTACCCGTTGGCGCCATGGTCCTTTATATGGCTGACCCCGCAAAAACTTATCCGAGCGTTGCACGTGATGCCCCAAGTACACGAACAGAACCTCCGGTCCTCTGGGTACTACTAGCAATTCCAACCAAAAAAATCCTTCTGGTCATCACGTGTTGTGCTCCTGTCTTGGCTCAACACTTGCTTGCTAAGCTAATTGCTTTGCCTCGCCTCATCCTTTCCAATGGATTTCTGTCGTGGCTCGACTCTCAATGGATTTATTCCTTCCGCCGAATCAATCTGATGTTTGCCTCTCTATGTTACACGAGGACTCGGTCCTCCTTTTGGTCTCCAAACAAATCTCGATTGATACCTAGATGTACACGAATCTGGTCTTGCGCTCCTCCGTATGCACGCGTACACACCCTCACCAGCTGTCACTTGGCCCATGACTTGCCTGCCTGCCTGCAGTCGTACGGCTTCTCCTCGGCCGCACACGCCTTGCGCTTCGCAGCCAGGGTCCCGGCCTGCTGCCGGTCTGTCCGCGCGCGACACACCGCTGCATCTTGTCGAGTCGCCGATCTCACGACCTACTGCTGCAACTCGCCACCGCCTAGGCATTCAACCACGCGATTGCTTTTTCATCCTCTAGATAAATGTTTCACGACCTTCGAACAACCTAGCTCATGATACCACTTGTTAAAATAAATCTGAGGTCACCGTTGATCATCCAAGAACCAAGCAATCACACGAGCACGACACCGAGATTTGTTAACGAGGTTCACCGTTATGGCTACATCCCCGGTGCCTGACTATGGGCACTCCTCCCCATGACACCGCTACAATACCGCACCCGATCGCCCTGGACAACGGCACATGTCGCCGGCTTCCCCTGCATTTCGGTGCTATTATGTTGGCATATGTTACATCGTGTGTCTACCCTCGCTATATAAGAGGGTCCTAGGATACAAGTGTCCTATTAGGACATGACTCCATATCCTATCTAAACACAATACAACTCAAAGTCCAACTGTAACCTATCTTGTACACTATATTTGAGACAACTCCCAACAGAAACTGAAGTGGAAGCACCTCCAAAAACAGAGCAACTGCTAAAAAAACCTTTGCTTGCATCACTTGGGCAAAAAAACAAGCTTCCAACCTACCCAACACACATTTTTGTGTCATGTTTTCCCACTGCCCAAAAACCAGCCCCAAGTAATGAAACATACATTACGCGCGCAGCTGCCTAAATGCAAAAACTAAAGCCACCCACAACCCCATGCAAGCGAACCGCCAATTAAAACTTCCAGATGGTGCAACACGCATGCGTCCGCTTCCCCTCCCGCGGGTGGCAACCATCAATTCGATAAGCTTGTGGACATTGAACCGCCCACCATAGATCCACCACTCCCCTCCCCTCTCAGCCAGTCAGCACCACCACAACCCACCGCCTCCGCCACCACCAAACATGTAGCTCATCGTCCTCCGGCTCAACTAAATCCGGCTGGCCACACCACTGCTGACCCAAACCGGACCCCGTTGCACCACTGCCGCAGAGCCACCGCTGCCCCTCATATCTCCGGTCGCTAGCACCTCCCGTCATCTGGGTCTGTGGTGATGCTGCCGCGCCGCTAACCAAGTCTCTAGACGGCCTTCCACGGAGTTCATCAGTAGTAATCTGGTCGTTACTCTTCCGAGCTCATGCACGATGGCTGGTGCTATTGGCTTGACATGTTCAACACGCCGGACATCACCACCCGCGCCATCGAAATCGCATGTTGGCTGCTCGGCCGACCAAAGCGGGAATTGAACTTTCCAGAGATCAAATCTTAAGGCAAGGCGGAGTTCATTGGTCCTGAGATAGGACCCCCACGGAGAAGAAGGAGACTCGGATCATCTGGAATCAGTGTGACGTTCATCAGCGGGATAAGGCTTCCATGGCAAGGTTTGTGATGGAAAATCCGCACCTCATGTAGGCGGGGTATGAGTACTTGGCGCAGCGGAACAAGTCATTGAAGAAGAAGGTGAAGGAGATGGAGGACGAGGTGAAGAGCGAGGATGACTAGTCGTGCTCCGATATTGACAGGGACACTCTCTAAGTAGTTTGTAGTCAAAGTATGTTTGTATCCAAACTAAGTTTCACTACTGAAGAATCAAATATCACCGACAGACCAAATCATATCATTAGTGACTAGAATCTGGTCGGTCAATGTCTCACCACTGACTGACCAAATGGCTGGTCACTGATGTGTTGTGAAGGCCACAAAAAAGTAACAGTTGGGTTCTACATAGCACCCAGGTGCATAGAAGATCACATAAACAATTACATAACATGTTGTAAGAGAATATCACATATACATGCATCTTCCAATAGAAGATCATATACACATTAGGCAAAAAGATGTCAGCCATGAGTTACATACTTAAGATGTATAACTTGGTGCAACATCACACCTCACATCACACTAGGAAGACTATATGAAGCACAACAAGAACATCACTAACATCAACTCAAACTCAAACGGTTATGTAGTGTGACAAACAAAAATATCACTATCTCATAAGATAACCGCAATATGCCCTGCATCGCCAACAATGCATGTGATCATCAGTTATTCATGCCTTCGCATGATCTAAAAGGTTCATGCCTTTATGTGTCCTCCTATGAAGAGCTTCTATTAATAGGTACACTCCTAACCATGTCCTCCAGGCCTCCCCAAGAATCCCTATCGGTGCTCTCATTATGGCCTACTTGCGGGGCATACATGCTAATAACATTGAGAACTAAGTCCCCAACTACTAGCTTGACAAGGATAATCTGCCGCCCACGCCTCTCGATGTCTACCACTCCACACTTGAGTCTCTTGTTTATCAAGATGGTCACTACATTTTTGTTTGCAGTTGTCTCCGTGTACCACAGCTTGAAGCCGGTATCCCCCACCTCCTTCGCCTTCTGTCCTCTTCATTTGGTTTCTTGGGCACAAAGGATATCAACACCCCTCCTCACCATTGTACCAACTAGCTCCAGTAGCTTAGTTGTTAGGGACCCTACGTTCCATCTACCTAAGAAGATCCTCCTAAGCTCGGCTAGCTTTCTTACCATTCACACTCGTCGAGTCAAATGTGAAGGCCCTTGCTCATTTTTCACCACACCCGGGTGTCTGTAGCGACCAGACCTCAAACAGTCCAGTCTCTGTGCATCAGTGTCATCCCTGGATCGGTAATGCTGACACGCATAGTACTCGAGGATTTATAACAGAGTTGCAATCACACACTTATTACAATGAATGTCTCAAAAGAGAACTTATTACAATAATATGGCTTGAGGCCATCAAAATACGATAACAACGGAAGGCTTGGAATATAAAGTGAGTTCATCAACTCCAACGGCATAGCTGAGTGGACGACAATGACCTATGGCACCTTACTCGTTGTCTGAAAAGTCTGCAACATGATATGTTGCAGCCCGAAACGGGTCAGCACATGGAATATGCTGGCAATTTAACACATAGAGTAATGAACAGAATAATTTCTATCACTACATGCATATATGGCTGGTGGAAAGCTCTATGGTTAAAGTGTTTGCATAAAGCCAATTTTTCCCTACAACAAAGGAATAAATTTTATTTAACTATCATGGTGGTTGTTAAACATTGAGAAGGTTCCTCCAACTCAAATCCCAATTAAGCATCGTCATTAAACCCAATCAAATTAAATTAGAGTGATGAGATCAATCATGACAATCCAAGAACCAGATACTCAAGATGTCCATAACTGGGGACATGGCTAACCATGATTAGTTTGTACACTCTGCAGAGGTTTACACACTTTTCCCCACAAGACTCGATCTCCCCCGTTGAATTTCTCGCACTTCATGATGTTTGAGAAACGGATGACCGAGGCACAGTCTTTCAGAAGCATTAACACTTTACTCTAGGTAGACAGTACCGGCCTACATCCCCTACATCTGCTAGTCTACCACTGAAAGAGGGCACACAACATACTCAACTATGCTACAGCCCATAATAGCTTGTGGCTGCACACGGAAGTTTCTAGCATGAATAATCTTATGATCCCTTTGAGCCTGGGTGGCGGACCTTAGGATGATCACACGGAACCCCGGGATATCCTAGGACAACACTGGATTCTCCAGGTGCCCACAAGCAATCCACCTAGATATGATTTTAAGTAGCCACCTTAAGTTAACCATTAATTAACAAAACTCACATCTGTCATGGAATACACTCACCCAATCCACATCTACGAGCATAGCATAACAATCCTAAGCATAACGTGGAAGTAACTCCCAAAGGTTTGATAATAAACAGGGCAATAGGTTCTACCTCATCATCTACTTCCCAAAACCAACATATTATTCAGATCCTAACCATGCAAACGTTTGAGGGGTTGATCTAATGCATAAAAACTGGGTAGTAGAGAGGTATGATCAAAGTCTTACTTGCCTTGCTGATGATCCGCAAAACCTAGAGACTCGTAGTAGCACGCTTCGCACTCTGGAAATTCTATCACAAACAAACAATAACATACATAAGCACTCAACTAAATGCATAGGTAAAACTCAAACAAGAAGATCTAACCAGAAAGTTCAACTGAAGAACTCCGGTTTGCAAAAAAGAATCACATCAAACGGAGAAATAAAACTCAAACTACAAAAGAAACAAGATCCGTTTACTAATCTGGACTAAAGTCAATTTTTACAGTACCGAATCTTATTCAAGTTGGTTAAACAGAAAGAGGGCTTCGAGATGAAGATCTAGGCGCTTGAATCGCCTGATTCCGATAAATGAGCGAAAAGGAAAACTAAAACTAAGATCAGGGCAGAAATCTCGATCGAAAATAATCATGAAAAAACCCTGGAAAAAGAAAAACTGACGAACAGGCTAAGGAACGAACGTACGCTGTCTGCGGCTAACTGACGAATAACGTTTGTTAAAAATGAACATACGGACGAACGTCCGCTATTTAACTAAACCGGGAAAAAACATAAAACCGATCAAAAAACCTATGGTTTTTCTAAAAAAACATTCGGTTTTCTCACGAAAACCGGCGGCGAGGTCGGCGGCGGCTCCGGCGTTAGGTGGCAGCGGCGACATGCGGCGGGGTCGGCAGCGAGGCGACGGGGCGGCGGTGGCGGGACAGGGCGACGGGGAGACGATGCGACGGCGCGTCGGCGGCGCGAGACGCGTCGGCGGCGGCGACGGATCCGGCGGCGGCGACGCGGATCGGGTGGGGCTAGGGTTTTCGGGTGCGAGGGCTGGCGGCTCGGGCCTCCCGGCTTTTAAGGCCGGCCGGGCCAGGAGTCCGGGGCGGACACGGCCCGGTAGGTCGGTTCGTTTTTTCTTCTTTTTTTTTAAATAATTCCGCACAGAAAAACAATTAAAAGAAATACTAAACGGACTCCAAAAATCCTGAAATAAATTTTCACCGTCCTCTGAAAATAAGATGAACAAGGTGAACTTTTATTTGGAATTCTGAAAAACGCATTTTTTTACTAATTCAAATAAAATAGCAATAAAACTCCAAATAAAATTCTTATTTGATTTTAATACTTTTCCTCCAATATTTCATTATTTTGGATAAGTCATTTTATCTCCTCCCTTTTATTTTTATAATGGAAATATACGGAGAGAAAAATAATTAAAACCAAATGATCCTCTTTTCAAAATTTGAGAAAACTCAAATATGAAAATAACGAAATCCCCAACTCTCTCCGCGGGTCCTTGAGTTGCTTAGAATTTCTAGGATCAACCAAAATGCATGAAATATGATATGCAATGATGATCTAATATATAATATTCCAAATTGAAATTTTGGGATGTTACAACATCGATGTAACATGCCACTAAGGACGTGACAAACCTACCCCCTTAAGATGTATCTCGCCCTCGAGATTCGGGTTAGCTAGAAAATAGATGTGGGTGGTCCTTTCGTAGGTCTTCCTCTCGTTCCCAGGTTGCTTCCTCCTCAGTATGGTGGCTCCACTGAACTTTGCAAAACTTGATAACTCTGTTGCGTGTGACTCGGCTGGCAAACTCGAGAATCTTCACTGGTTTCTCCTCATAAGTCAAATCACTATCCAGCTGAATCGCTTCCAGTGGCACTTTATCTCTCAGAGGAATATCAGCCATATCTGCGTGGCACTTCTTCAACTGGGAAACGTGAAACACATCATAAACTCCTGACAATCCTTCTGGCAATTCCAGCATATAAGCAACTTCTCCCATACGTTTCAAAACTTTGTCTGGTCCCACCAAACGTGATGCTAACTTTCCCTTAACTCCAAAACGCTTAACTCCTGGAAGTGGGGACACACGAAGATATACTCTGTCTCCGACTTCGTAAACTGTCTCCTTGCGTTTCCGCATAGCTCTTCTGCCTGGACTGGGCTACCTTGAGCCTATCACGAATCAACTTAACCTTCTCTTCAGACTCCTTAATCAAATCTGGTCCAAACAACTAACGGTCTCCAACTTCATCCCACAACAACGGTGTCCTACACCTCCTTCCGTACAAGGCTTCGAAAAGGGCCATCCTCAAACTAGCTTGATAATTGTTGTTGTAAGAGAACTCTGCATACGGCAAATTGTCGTCTCAACTAGATCCATAATCTAGTGCACAAGCTCTCAACATGTCCTCCAGAATCTGATTGACTCTCTCGGTCTGTCCATCTGTCTGTGGATAAAAGGTTGTACTGAACTCTAGCCTAGTACCCAAAGTCTCATGCAACTGATTCCAAAACATTGAGGTAAATTGGGTTCCTCTATCTGATAAAATGGTCCTCGGAACTCCATGCAGACATACGATCTTGGTCATGTATATCTTTGCCAATTTCGCACTTGTATAGGTGGTCTTCACTGGGATGAAATGAGCTACTTTCGTCAGGCTATCGACTACAACCCATATCGAGTCATAGCCTGAACGAGTCCTGGGCAATCCCGTGATAAAGTCCATGCCTAGCTTGTCCCACTTCGTTTCGGGTATCGGAAATGGTTTTAACAATCCTACTGGCTTCTGGTGCTCTGCCTTCACTCTCTGACATACATCACATACTGCTACATACTCCGCAATATACTTCTTCATTCCGGTCCACCAGAAACTTTACTTCAAATCCAGATACATCTTGGTGTTTCCTGGGTCAATCGAATACGGTGAATCATGGGCCTCTTGCAGAATCAACTTCCTGATCTCGGGGTCATTAGGCATGTATACGCGATCCTCAAATCATAAAGTATCGTGCTCATCCTCACGAAATCCTTTGGCCTTTCCTTTGCTCATTTTTCCCTTTATCTCGGCAATCTCCTTGTCAGACTTCCGAGCTTCCCTGATTTTATCCATCAAGGTAGATTGAATTTCCAGTGCTGCTACATAACCTCTTGGAACTATCACTACAAAAAAAATACACTTCCGTGATGATATGTGTTTGTCACAGTAGGTCGCGTTTTCTATCATGCATGTACATCCATGATGATTTTATGACAGAATCAAGATAGTCATACCTGTGCTGTCGTAGAAGTGTTCCATGACATTACCAAAATTATCATCACGGAAGTGTCCACTTCCATGACGATAAATCGCGTGTCACAGAAGTGCTTTCGTCAAGGGTGACTGACACATGGCATCCACCGTAACGGAATGCCTTAAGCTATCGGGTCGGGTTTTGGATCCGATAACCCGTTAACAGCCCCGACCAATGGGGATTTTCCACGTGTAAAATCATCATTGGCTGGAGGAGACATGTGTCAGCTCCGCATTGGCACATGTGTCACTCATCCAATGGGCCAGACATACCTATGATATGTTGACACGTGGACCGTCCCATCAAGTTTAAATGGGCCAGCCCAACTAAAGGCCCACAAGATTTTGAGGACCATAATGGGCCGGCCCAGCTAAAGGCCCGCGAGATTTTGCGGACGATAATGGGCTGGCCGAGCTAAAGGCCCACAAGATTTTGCGGGCCATAATGGGCCGGCCCAGGTAAAGGCCCACAAGATTTTTGTGTGCCATAATGGGCCGGCCCAGGTAAAGGCCCACAAGATTCTTGCGGATCATAATCGGCCGGCCTAGCTAAAGGCCCACGAGATTTTCTGACATTAAAGGGCCGGCCCAGCTATAGGCCCACAAGATTTTGACGACCCTAGTAGGCCGACCCATTAACTGGCTGTCATGTTTTGGGCCAAATGCCGACCCATATTTGATCCAGTCCATTAATGGCCTACCATGTTCCGGGCCTAATAATGGCCCATATGAGATCCGGCCCGTTAATATCCTACCACGTTCTGGGCCAAATTACGGCCCAGATCAGGTCCGGCCCTTTAAGAGGCTTTGGGATAAATTATGGCCATATCAGATTCGGCCCGTCAACTGGACGCTATGCTTTTGGGCCCACTTGCTAAAGGCCCATTTAGTAAATCGGCCTGATATTAGTTTCGGCCTGTTAAGGGCCCGTTTAACATTTTGTCCCTATATTAATTTCGGCCTGTTAAAAGCCCGTCATATAGTTGGGCCAAACTACGGCCCGGTTTGCATCCGGCCTGCTCGCAGCTGATATCTGATTGGGCCAAACAAGGACCGAGACAATTTTGGCATGTTAAAAGCCCGTGATTTGATTCGCACATTCATGGGCTGGGGTCCATTTCGGGCTGCTGCCGGCCCATGAGCTGTTCGGCATGTTTCAGGCCCAACCTACTTCTCAGCCACCTAAAAGCCCATTGAGTTTTCTTGCAAAAAGAGGGTCGGGGTTTACTCGGCCTATTAAAGGCCGTTATCTACTAGTGGGCCAGTTTACTTTTGGTCGTTTAACGGACCAAGATGACGGGGCCCATGATGCGGATCATACATCGTGATTGCATGATGGCCCGATTATGTACCGTAATTTTATGGTTTGGCCGGTTTACTGCAAAGACATGATATATATACAGTAAAATAACTGCAACATCGTGAAAAAAAAACCTAGACTATACAATAAAGAAATTACGTCATATTACATCCACTGGGCATCAAAGTTCGCCACTATGATAATAAAGCACAAACAGACAGCAGATTACATACACTGGGCATCAAAGATCGCCACCAGTGCAAATAAACACGCCGACAAAATAATATAAAAAACCGACAGCACTTCAATAGAGTTCAAGAAAGGTTAGCACTGCTGGGAAGCTACAGCGCAAGCAACTGAGCAAGATGATGAGACTGTGCTTGTTCAACACTTATATCTTCCTCACTCTGAAAGATAAACAAGCAGACAGATGACATGTTTTGCACATAAAAGTATCAGTGCTGACAATTCATCACATTTCTTACTGACGAATAAAGTGACATAGTTTAAAATTGCATTAACACAATATGGTATTGTTCAGGTCAAGACATGGCAGGAAATGACATTGTGAATGAGTTGGCAGCTTCACGACACCACTGGATTACAGATCAAGAACTCATAAGTATCAATGGTTAGTGTGCTGTCAATTTATCCCATTTCAGAATGGCAAATAAAGAGACGGTTTAAATAATAGTAGAACGATATGACATTGTTCATAGTTAAGACATTGCAGAATATGACATTGTGCTATTGTGGGTAGGTTCACCACACTATTGGATTACGGATGAAGAACATAAGCATACATGTAGTGCAAAAGAAGATCACTTGATTTGTATAGTTTAATTTACATGGTATGAAGAAGGAACTTGGTTGTACAACTGAAAACTTAAATTGACAAGGACAAACTTTTGTTTATGAACTACATAATAAAGTTAAACATGCAATTTGATGCAAACACCAAAAATAAACTGCTATTGCAGTCATGCCTAACCAAATATACACAACAAAGTTTGAAGGCTTGAGAAGGACAAACTTACATTACTGGTGAAGACAGGCTCTATAAAGCCCTTGTCCATGCTGATGGGGGGGGGGGCAATTCAAGAAGTTTACCACAGAATCTTCTTCATAAGCATTGCCTTTATTCTACATTTTGTTAAGAGTAAATATACATGTGATAATATACGAAAAAATGGAGAATATTTAAGATAAGATGAAGAGTGATGCTACATAACCAAGTAGCTATAAATATATGTGCAACAATACAGGCAAAAGGCACAGCCCAGAGCAATGCATAGCTAAACTTCTTCAGTACCAACCTTATGGTAAGAGTAAATATAGATCTGATGTGTAGAAAATGGAGGGCAAAGGAAAATAAGTTGCAGAGTGATGATACATGAACAACTACCTGTCACTATAAGTACACTGATAAAGGACAGCATGTACTTACAAGAACAATGCAGAGCTAAAAAAATTCATTGGCATTGGATATATTCTACACTAATGTAACCATTCATACAGATCAGATAATTTGGAGCGAACAATTGATATGCAATCTATCATGCATACTGTTGTCACATAATGAACCAGGTATGTATGCAAGTACAGTGATACAGGACAACAGGTACTAACAAGAGCAAAGCAGCGGACATCATATTTGCGATATCCTGTCGTTCTTTTCAAACCGGAATTATTCTTCTTCGAGCAGATTTCCTGCAAAAAAGATCCGTAAGGCACATGCGGAAAAGTAGAAGTTCAAATTGTCATGTGATTTCATAGATAGTACCTCATCCTGGGAACGAGACCAGTGCATAACAAGGTTTTTCCATTCAATGTCTTCTAAATTTAGCACATGAGACTTCATTGGAAATTCGTTTATAGACTTGCCATCAAAGTGTGATTTCCTCAGGTAACACTGATACTGCTGCAATGCTTCCTTGAAAAGCAGAAGCAAGCTTTGCTCGTCATGACTATCCAGATTGACCCTCGCCTAGTTACAACAATGTAATGTAAATCATTTATGTGTTCAATCAGCAGAAAACAGGAAAATAATAACCATGAATAATAGCACTTACACGTAAGTTGGATAGGAAGATGTGAAAATGGTGTTTGTCTTCACTATAATATTCCCATGATGGGAATATATGCACGTAGTCCCTAACAACATTGAAATCATTGTCTTTTAAATTGGGAATAAATGGAACGGGGTTCCAATCTATAGGAATTGGCCCTCTCTGCAATTGGGATAGGTCTTCGGCCGGTGGACTTGCTGTAGTTTTTGCTGGAGTGGGATTTTTCTGTGGTATGGCTGGTGCTATGGAAAATGAAATTGGTATACCTTTTGCTGGAGTGCAGGTCCTGTGTGGTGGGGCTAGTGGTGTGGCCAGTGAAGTATGGGTACAGTCTGCTGGAGTCGGTCCTACGTTTTGTGTCACTGGTTGTACAACCAATATAAGTGGGGTGCTGTCTGATTTCTCCGGCACCACCACGTTTTTCAAGGACTTTGCTGGTGCTCCTTCAGGTTCGGCAATCACCCTCTTCCTTTTTGATGTCTGATGCACAAGAACATCATTTGAGTGAAAAAACATGGTATGATGACAGATGGAATATGTATTGATAATGGATGGGCATGGCATCTCGACATATATGATGAGTAAACTAAGCAAATGGCGGTGCAACGAAGTAGAAGAAATGCAAGACAACATATGCAAGATACACGCAATCAATAAAACCTTGCCAAATTAGAATAGGCACCTTGATGGGTGAACAAGACAGGCCATCTGCCTTTGACTCCTCGAGGTTAGAATAGTCATTAGGATGATATTCTGAACAAGAATCAAGAGGTGGGGAGCGTATGAGTTTCATTGCATCAAGAATGGCACTCAATGCCTTGGTGCCAATTTTGTAAGTCATTGCAGTGTACCACAATATTCTTCTGATGCGCGGATTCTAATTTTCACTGTAATTGTGTATAATATCTGAGAACCATGAAAACATAAATAGTTATGAGATTATCTTTGTAATGCAGATGATATTCTAATATGGGGGCGCCCCTGTAAACACTTGTGTGCTATCACTGGATTATGATGAGAGAGCTCATATGTGCTGTAATATGGTGCGTGCATTTATATAATCTGGCACAAGTACACAAAAAATAGGCTCTAGAAGTAAGGATAGTTGGCAGATTATAGGTTCATAATATACTGTATAGAGAGTTTATTGCCAAACCATGATAACAAGAGCACACAACAACTAGGTAGATCATAGTGTACATAACAGGGGTACACCATAACCACGATATATAAATCGGGAAAGTGGAACTGGCTTGAAAATACGGTGTTGTATTGCCACTAGTAATTGAAAGCCTATCGATCACGTACAGGCCAGCTCTATCAGCTGTTGACTACAAATGTCCCTGCACCCCTTCCTGACAAGGAACATACTGTACGTACTAAATATAGAATAAACAAAGAGGAACATGTTAAATAACAAAAGAGGAAGCATATTCTTGAGGTGCCGCTTCATTGCATACAATATTGGTTGCCCACTCATGATGAATCACAACGCCCAAAGAAATGCAATTCCATGTTGTCTCTCTATATGTGGCAATTTTGAACAAGAGTCATTAGGATCATATTCTGAACAAGAGTCAACAGGTGGGGAGCATATGAGTTTCATTGCATCCAGAATGGCACTCAATGCCTTGGTGCCAATTTTGTATGTCATTGCAGTGTTTAGCTTCAAGAGTGGACTGCTGCTAGTGCGACACAAAGCAGCTACACAGATCATAGTGTAGATATAACGGGAAAACCTTAAGCATCAGAGTAAAATCAGCAAAGTGGAACTTGCTGGAATATATGTGCTAGTATTGCCGGTACGGCTAGAAAGGCTTCGGATACCAGCTCTCTTCAAGTGAAGGTGTCGTACTGTTAATATCAGTGTAACTCTCAAAGGAGACACAGCTCCCCGCATTTCCTTGCTATTCTTATAGGATTCAAGTGGGAAGGCCACTACAAATCCTATTCCTATGTTTACAAAATCCTACGAATCAAAGAGGCTCAAAGTGTCCATCACAACCGACCCTATAGACCTCTACACTGCAAATGTCGCTGCTCATCTTCAGTACAAGGAACATACTGTACTACTATCATACTCCCTCCGTTCCAAAATATAGGTCCTGGTAGAGATTTCCACTATGGATCACATACAGATGTATCCAGATACATTTTAGAGTGTAGATTCACTCATTTTGCTCCATATGTAGTCCATGGTGGAATCTATACAAATACTTGTATTTAGGAACGGAGAGAGTGCATATTAAAGAAGAACGAAAGAGGAACATGGTAAAGAAGAGCAAGCAGATTTTGGATAATAAAATGTTGGTTGCGTAGTGCCCACACATGATGAACCAGAGCGCATTAAGAACGCAACTCCCAGCTGTCTCTCGACCATTTCAGGCGGTTGGATGAAGATCCTACGTCTCCTAACCCTTATTCTTCCTCGTCTCTGATTCTTCCCATACAAAACACCGCACGGGACGCCGGCCGGACCATCGGCCCCCACTGCTTGTGTTCCTCCGCCACCCCACCCCCCACCCGCGTCGAGTTTTCTTCATTCGGCGAGGCCCCACAACCACCCGAGCCCCTTCGTTCGCACCGGCCAACTCCGACGAGCTCTATAAAATCGACTGACCCAATTTTGAAATTTAGTCTACTATGATTTAACTAGTGTGGAATATAAAAGGGGAAAACCATAAGCATTGGGAGTGTAGTGTTGAGCGTGCCATGGCGGATCTGAAGGTGCAAACTGGACAAAGGCAACTTCGCAACCAAGACAAGCAATCAGAGTAAAGCAGTGGCGATCTATTTTGTTGTTGCGATAAATAAGTTGAGCAGATACGAAAGAGTACCGCCTCTGGTGCGGCGCCGTGTATGCATCTGCTGAGAATTTGACGGTGCTGCGGTAGCGATGGTTGTCAGAGACGTGGAAGCAGATCTAGGAGGGTAGATGGTGGCGGCAGGGCGCGGTGGACGAGACGGTCATAGGAGCAGCGCCGGCAAGGTGGACGATGGCGGGGATGAAGCGAGAGGACGGGATGCAAGGATACCGGTCCGAAGCCGTGGATGAGAGAGGTCGATCTCTTGTAATGGACGACGGCGTCGGGGTATCAGCTCCGGCATGGTAGAGGAGGACGACGGTGGATGGGGTGGCGGACGTCGGCGGACGGAGGAGGCTGGGGTGGAGAGGGTGTTTTGGCGCCCACGGAGTACGAACGGGGAAAAGGGAGGTATAGAGGAAGGGGGAACCATGTATTCAGGGCGCGCTTGTCTCAAATGCGAGGAAATTTACAAACTTAGCCCCCGTTTCAAATTTCCTACTACATCACAGCAATATTAGTCGGTTGGGGATGGGACGGTAATCTCGCATACACCGAATATTTGCTGACGAGAGTTTGTTTTTGGCGCCCACCGTGTATGAATATGAATTGGGGAGGGAGTCGATTTCGGCCGAGGACACACCATGTTTTGGCGCCCACCGTGTATGAATCCGGGTGAGAGGCGGTTACGTCACGTTTGGGTGAAATTACAAACCTACCCCTATCAAAACCTATAGAAATCCAACAGATAGGCTTTGCATGGCAGGGATAGGCAGTAGTAATTTCCATCTCGCAGATTTTGGTTTCGCGCGGTTACTGCGACTTTCCCCGCTTCGTTCAAATTTTGCAGAGTGCACGTTTACCGTGCCAACTCAATTCGAATCCCGTTTGTATTCTATTTTTTCGGGCAGGATCCATTTTCAATTGGAATTACATTCTATATACATCATTTTTTATATATACTTTCAAAAGTGCAACAAAGAATTCTGCTCCTTTATAGGTATAATATGATTTACAAAAACAATGATCTCAAAATCTTAAGGTTGAATTAAAAAAATAACCAAATTATGTTCTACTAAAATGTATGGATCAGTAATATCTACATATTAAATAACATAGATGTGCGTGAATTCATATGAGTATGCATGTTTGATAGATAAATTTTGGTTTGAGTATGGATTACATGTATCATCGTCTCGAATTCAAATATTTGAATCCCTTTTATGTTCACTCCTTTCACGCCCATCTCTCTCGCATGCATGCTCCTTGATGTAGATATCACTCTCTTTTCTCCAGCTCACCCACGCGCTCACTTCATGTTTCTCCTATCCTCGCAAACATGGTCTCTCGACGTCTGCCTTGAGAAGTGTCACACTCTCCCTATCATTATACATTACACGGTTTTCATTATCTCTCACGTCTCTATTGTTCTCTGGTATCACTCGGTACCTAAGCTTTCTTTTTCACCGCCACACACACAGTCTCCACTCATCTTTCACTTTGTCTTTCTCTCTATGGGATTCTCTCACACACCCTATATGTCTCTAGATATGACTCATACCACTAAAATTACTCTCTCTCTCTCTCATGTAGACACAACAATTGGTGTGGTCTCCTTTTCGTCTCCATCACAGACTGACATTATTCATTTCTTTACCGATCAGACAACCCCCCCATCTCTCTCTCTCTCATAGACACACACACGCAACTCCTGGTTCCACTCCCCTTCCCGACTACCATCTCTCTCTCACACACACACAAAACTCTCGCTTTCACACCCCGACTCGTATTTCTCTCACGAACATTTGCCGACTAGCCTCTAGATAGGTTTATACACCCGCACACTCATGCTTCCACTCCCCTTCCCGACTACCGTCTCTCTCTCTCACACACAAAATTCTCGCTTTCGCACCCCGACTCGTATTTCTCTCACAAATATTTATCGACTAGCCTCTAGATAGGTTTATACACCCGCACACTCGTGCTTCCACTCCCCTTCCCGACTACCGTCTCCCTCTCACACACACAAAACTCTTGCTTTCGCACCCCGACTCCTATTTCTCTCACAAACATTTATCGACTAGCCTCTAGATAGGTTTATACACCCGCACACTCGTGCTTCCACTCCCCTTCCTGACTATCGTCTCTCTCTCTCTCACACACACAAAACTCTCGCTTTCGCACCCCGACTCGTATTTCTCTCACAAACATTTATCGACTAGCCTCTAGATAGGTTTGTACACCCGCACACTCATGCTTCCACTATCGCATACATGTCTCTCTCCCGCTCCTTGTATCTATGTAGATTTTTCTTCCCTTCTTGAGACACGCCCTCTCGGTCATGCACACACTCACTATCGCCTCATTTTAAGCTGATACCTATCACACACACACTCCTTGTGTCTTTGTCACACATGCACTCCGTCCTCCTCCACTTTCCCTCTCTGTCACAAACACATGGGCTTTTTGCAACAACTAGCAAGATGCCTATGCGTTGCATGGAACATCAAGATGCATTTGTATGAGCAGTTTATCTTGTGGGGGGAAAGGATGAACGAGGGAAGGCCTTATTTGCAAATGTGGAGAGGGGTGTGGGTATCTTTTTGCAAAATTGCCACAGTTTCCTTCCTGTCTATCAGATATAGATCGGATGGGCTATATTGTAGGATGGCAGGCACACCATCATCACCGACAATGCTTTTCATAAGAGTAGGGATAAAAACAGAGTTGGTGATGATGGTGGGCCTGCCATCCTGCAATGTAGGTCACCCGATTTATATCTGATGGATAGGAAGGAAAATATGCAATTTACCCGCACTCATCACCACATTTGCAGATAAGGCCTTCCCTCGTTCATCCTTTTCTCCCACGAGATCTTGATGTTCCGTGCAACGCACGGGCATCTTGCTAGTAAGAGTAGAAATTAGACATATACCACTTCTCAAATCTTGAAACCAACAACATTCCTCCCTTATCTCATCAAAACCGCCAAAGGAATATATTTTGAGTGAAACATAACATATTTTTTAGTGATATACGTATTTCAAAACTAGACTTTTTTTCCTATCAAATTGGTGAATATGTATTATTCTACTTTGATCGTGTGGCAACGCATTGGCACATTGCTAGTAGTTATTATAATTTTTTGGACACTAGACAAACAGTGGAGTACATAGACGAAGAGAAGAGGCGCACCGCACGCAGTCAGCCTCTTGCTGTCTCGCACACATAGTGTTACGTAAAGGCGATGTTAACAAATAAACCCTAAAACCCTAGGGGCACGATTGCTTCATTTGCGGGTACCGGGTACGTGGTGGAGCACCTTTGTAGGAATAGTCAGCTCGCGTGATAATTTGATCCGTAGGAGTTGATGGTCGGGACCACAGGTGAACGACTTGGAGGCGGTGGCTCGCCAGTTGCCAAAGATCGAGTAGCCACATTTAAAATATTATTTTTTAGCGGGGTTAAGAGTTTCGATTTTCAATGGCGCGTTATAAGTACTAAGTAGTTTTTAGAACGATTGGTATGGAGCGAAAATGGATTCATATTACTACGTACCTCCTTGGTGTATGGTTGTATGGGTTTATGTTGCGAGATGTTGAACCTGGTAGTTCTAGGGCAAATACTATGGTTTATATTTAGATGCTGGTTTTCAGTAATGAAAATCGGAAGGGGAAACCCTTCTTTAATTTTTAAAAAAACTACTACCTCCATTCTGGTTACTAGCCCCCCTCGTATTTTGGGTCAAAGTTTGTCCATGAATTTTACTTGTAAAATGTGAATGGAAAACGAGATTTTGTTATACCCAAACAAAAAAAGGACTCGACGGGGTGATTGCTCTAACACAGACGCGACCTCTCATAGCGCAGGCATTGAACCGGCGCGCCGGCCAAGAGGGCCCCACTTGCTGTAGGCCCGGCTGAGCATGCCTCCTCGCCGCGTGCAACTAGCTTAAGACTGCTTCGTCTGTTATTGTTTGGAAAGTAATTGTTGTTTTTACATGACCCAAAAAATATATTTTGTGCCACATCAGTAGATGCACGGACATCACAACAGGCATGCTGACTGGATAAACATTTGAACCTAGCTATTATGAAGGAAATTTTGTATTGACAATAGTTTTAGATAATAGGAGACGCCTAGCCTGCTCTGCCTCTGCTAGCTTATTTCTGGCTTGATCCATCTTTTCTTTGGCTTGGGTGAAGAGAGCATCTGATTGCTCTTTTCGCTTCTTCTGGAACTTAGCTACATTCTCAAGGGCTGCTGCACGCTTTCTATCAGCCTTTACTAGAGCCACGAGGACACGAACAGCTGACGACTCCACCTGGATTGTGTGTAATCCAGCATCATCTGGGAATTTGCACCTTGTGTCTAATCCAGCATCATTAGGGAACTGGCACCTTGTGTGTAATCCAGCCTCATTTTGGAAGCATGATCTCGAGGTTGACCATACTTCCCTCCTCGCAGGAACTACATCCTGACATGAAGTTACTTCTTTTTAGATCAATACTCAGAGCAACCCAGATCCATTTAGTAGAAGCCAGATAAACAGAACTCGGAGAAGTGAATTCGAAAGGAAAAAAAATATAAAAACAGACTACAAGGTGAGAACACCCACTTCCTACATGAAGCTAAAAACGAAAGCATTAGGACGATTAAGACTCTTCTTATTACACGTCGAAGAACACCAGGCTTAAGAGAAACAGAAACTACAACATATACACATCAACGAACACGAGGCTAAACAAAAGTAATTGAAAGGGTGTTATTTACCAAAGCTTGTTTTACAGGTTCGGTGCAGCTCCTCTTTAACTTGCCATGCTCCTTGAAGATGTCCCCAATATCCTGTGTTTGGTCTTTATTGCGACTCTGCATGTTCGCACTCGTGGTTTTAAAATCTCAACATGACAAGAAAAATATACTACTAGTAATACTCGCGCATCTTGTGGGCAACATTAAAGCACTCGTCTTCCATCTTAGAGCATCTCCAACAGAATCGCAATGCGCGGCACTTTAAAAAAGCATTTACAGTGCTGAGATCGAGAAGTAGATAGACTAGAGAGTAGAGGATAGTTCTCAGCATTGATAGATAAAATATAATAGATAATTCAACTACTCCTCATCGTCCAACTCCTCCTCGGTGATATCCTCCTCCGACGTCTGACTGTAGGCGTGAAGATACCGATCATCGTCGGATTCCCAGGGCGACGCTGCTCCTAGCCTCATGTTGAATTGAGCGTCCGCTTTTCGCCTACGCTTGTCCTCGTGATAGGCGGCTCATTCCGCCCTCCTCTTATCCCTCTCCGCCCTCCTTTGCGCATAGAACTCGTGCTCATTGATGATGTCCTGCGGGAAGTGTTGGCGCCACAGCGCCATGGATTCCTCATTGATCTCGGTGATGCCGAGATGGTGCTCCCGCCTCCGGTTGTCGCGACGATCCTCGTCGGTGCTAAGCCACGACAGAGGTGCGAGCTCCTGCGCCCGCTCCCACGTCAGCACATTGGGGAAGTTCAATGTTCTATGAGGCCACCGGAGGCGCCATGCCGCTGCGTCGTACGCGCGAGCGGCCTCGTTGGAGGTTTCGAAATTTCCGAGGCCAAGGCGCATCACGCGGAACTGGATCTCGGCGGAGAAGCCGCCAGAGGGGCGCGCGCGGATGCCGCGGTATCCCCAAGTTTCCCGGTGACGCGGTGGCATGGTGGCGCGGCGGCGGCGAGGCGAGAAAGAGCGGGGAGAGAGCGGTAGCGAGGCACAGAGCGGGGAGAGAGCGGTGGCAAGGCACAGAGCGGTGGGAGGGCGCGCCGGATGCCGCATGCCAAAACTAGCACAGCGCGATACAGGAGCGACGCGCAATTACAAGCTGATATTCTGTTGGACAATGGAGGCTATAACCAAATACTTTTACGGGAACAATAGCACCCAGGGAATTTGAAGGGTAGGTATGAACAAAATTGGAACTGCACATGTATTGCTAAGTGATTCAATACACACATTACCAATCGAGGAGGGGAAAGATGGTCGCGGTGGCCTTTGTGAGTCATGGTCAGCAACGGGAGTCAGTTCATTGTCCACGACGGTGGTGCTTCTGCCCTTGGCGTCGGCTTCCGGGGAGCAGATCCGAGACCGTGGAATACGATGTCGGGGAAGAGGCTCCGTGTACAACAACGACGGTGGACCGTCTCCAGTGCGGTGTACGAGGTCGTCGATGAGGCACATGCGCTGCGGTGGACGAGTGCGCTGATGTAAAGGGGATGAGCACGAAGGCTGCAGTGCCGTGGAGAAGTCTATTTTGCGGTGGGGATAGAAAATGGGGAGTATTTAGGTGTACTACTCTGGGTGCCGGGGTGGGTTGGCTGGGTAGGGTGAACCTGAATTTATGAAAACAGCCCCCTACCAATCGTCATCCGTAGGCCTGTTCCGATGGCTATGCTGGTAACTTCCCACTGCTCGAATCAGGGACGCGGGAGATTTTCCCGCCAACCTCAAAATTTTGTGACACTGAACTCCTCGTGTGGCGTGTTGAGTGATTCGGCTATAAGGGGGTGTTTGGTTCCAGGGACTTTTTTGTGTTGGGACTAAAAAAATTCCCTAGAAAACCAAACAGGGGGGGACGTTTTTGGGACTTTTTGCTAAAAGTCCTTAGAAGCACCTCCTTGAGAGTCTTTTTTAAAAAGTCACAGGGACTAGAAAAAGTCCTAGGACTAGAGAACCAAACACCACCTAAGCAACTAGCGAGTAGTACTAGTAAACTCAGCATATTAGGTTTGACCGAAGTCAAACTTCCTAAAGTTTGACCAAGTTTATAGAAAAATATAAACATTTACCATAACAAATATGTATGATGTGAAAGTACATTCAATAATGAATCTAATGGTATTTATTTGTTATGGTATATGTTAATTGTTTTGTTATAAGCTTTTTGAGAGTTTACAAAAGTTGACTTTGACCAATGCTAATACGCGGACTTAAATAAAAACGGAGGGAGTACACATTTGTTTTCTTAGTTTGTAGTGAACTAATCATTTGTTGAAATTGTGAAATAAATATATTAGGCTATACAATTCAATAGTTACAATCATTGTCGAATCCCAATATGTATACAAGGTCTATAGTACTTCACAACATGCTCAAACTCACATAATCCTAGTCAAATGAGAATCTAAATGCATTTCATAGTTATTACTTTGTAGGATGCAACAAAACCAACCATGACTCTACATCAGCCATTATAGAAGCAACATTTTGAACATATCCCAATGTGTGAATGAAACGTGCAGAGAGAGCTTGCGAAGATGGAGCAGATAGGGCGGGAAAGATAGTATGTATGTGGACGAGAGAGCAGGAGACAAACCTAACGAGACAGGGGGAGATCTATGTCTGTATCACACACACACTGTCTCCACATTGCCCTTCCGCCACAACACACATATGGACACATACACACGTTCTCTCTCAGTCAGACACACAAAATCAGTATTAAAAAAAACTAGGGCACACCTAAAACGTCCAAATCCAAATAAACACGAACTGGAGCTAAATTCAAATATATGGAAATATTGCAGCGTCAAGAACTTTTCTAGGAAAAAAAGTTGAGTAATATTTGGGGATTGTTTTCACACACACAAAAAGGTTCGGTGGATGTCCTTCGAGCGCGACACGGTGACGCACCATTCGATCGACCGCGTGACCGCGGTTCACGTGCTTGCAAGGGATTCTGTATCGTGGATGTGGTACTAACTAATAAAAGCGCTGCCTAAGTCTAATGTTTACGTGTACTAGTACGGTTTTCTTTTATGTCTGACCAACCTTATATAAAACTAAAGTAAGCTCCCATACACACACTCATCAATATGCCGCCGCCGCCATTGCGCATGCCGGCACCCGCCTGCTCTGGCAAACAATTTCTCGCCCATCACCGCCGTGTCGCCGCCATCCCTGTGCCATGAAGCCGAAGGCTCGCCCGCTCACATCGTCTGCAGTCCCTCCTCGCGATGCCGCCACACTGCGAAGCACGCGAGCAGCTGGTGGAGCCACGTCTATGCACGCAGCATACGAAGAGGAGGACGAGCGCGTGCTCCAGCACGCCGGCGAGGAGGAACTAGCGTGTCATTGTCGTCTCCACCCGCGCGGAGGAGGCGCGCATGGTGGCTGTCGCGGCGGAAGCCGGTCGCGCGCGCGTCGAGCCCGCAAACTGGGTGCGGACACGGAATCTACCTTCGAGACCTTGAATTCCACGTGGATCCTGCAAACTGAAGGAGCAATTTGGGCCAGTCAACTCTTGTGAGCCGTTTGATGCAACATGGTGGCTAGAAAGGCTTCTTCCACCTCTTCTGCCGTCTTCTTCCTTCGCTCCGTCGAACTTCTTTCACAAATCGACTGACCCAAATTATACTACTATTATGAACGTATTAAGTACAGTAGGAACACGAAGATACGAGCAGTAGTACCAACTGTAAGAAGAATAGTAGTAAGACATAGTACTAGTACTACTGTACGTACTAAAGAGTTCAAATAATGAGAAAGAACATAAACATAGTTCTGCTAGGGCCTCAGCACAACACACCCTTGAAAATAAACTAAGCAACTAGTCCGCTTGACACTGCAGTAGAACCAGCATGACCGACGGCACTGCCACCTACTCGGAGTCCGAGTCTACGTCCTCGACTTCGTCCTCGTCCCTCTTCCTCTTCCTCTTCGCCGACGCTTCTTTGCTTGAACCGGACACTGGGCTCTGCTTCTTTATCCAACCCTTGTAGATATTTAAACAAAGGTAGGCATCCATTCCTGTGTACAGGATGTGATCTTCATCTAATGTCTTCGACTCCCATGCATGATGAAACTCGTGATGGGGTTTCTTCAGTTTAGCGTACGAAGGATCGATCATGGCTGCTGCCAGGGTCAGCATTGAAGGTTGAGAGGAGGACACTAGCCTTGCCTTCTGGAGATCGAAGGGCTGGCCTACAACAAGACCTATCCGATGCAGGACATCACTGTCGTTCCTAAAGCCTACAGTAACGAATTTCACTCTTTTGTCCTTGAGGAAGTTCTTAAAATCCTGGCACTCAACGTCGGCATGGCATATGTTGTAGACCAAGCAAACGTTATGTACGCAAACCTGGATCACAACGGGCTTCTTCCTCTCTACCTCCTTTAGAATCTTCTCTCTTTCCAGGACTTTGGTGTACTCAACATCTAGCCCAGCAACCCACTCATCCGTTGAACTGTTGAACATGCGTAGGAAACGAGAAAGGCATGCTTTCACTGTCGCGGATCCACGTGTGTAGATGACGATGAACTCATTACCGGTGATGGCTCTAACCTGGTACTCAGCGGCGAAGTGTTTTACCAAATTTATACTAAAAATATCAATACTACAATACTGATTATAATGAGTATAAGAACTATGTTTTATAATGAGTGTAAAAATATTGATTTGACATTGTGAATGTTGATACATTTTTCTATAAGTTTGGTCAAAGTAGAGGTACATTGACTTTAAACAAAACTTAAATGCACAATGCAAACTAGTTCTTCCGTCCAGGTGCGTGCCATGTCCTATTTTGTCATCACAACAAGGTTAGGTATTAGAGTACTACTACCTCCCTTCTAGTTTAAAGGGCTCGATTCAAAAATTTCACCTACTCTTAGCAAGATAGCAGAGGCAGTGGAATAGTTTTTGAAGTCTACAAAAGTACTCAACTAATGCTATCATTCTTCACAAAAAAATTGTGATTACCGATGCACGCATGAACACTAGTTACTCTAACCCCCCTCTCTTCTTTAATTCTTTGCCACATCAGCATGTTTGCGATTCCTGTGTGCATGAGGGTAGTTGTAATGGTAGTATCATAGCTAGTATCATGCATGTCAACTACTCCCTCCTTTCCGGTTTATAGGGCTTATCTCAAAATTTTAGTTTTCCCATTTTATAAGGCTCAATTTGGTTGTTTCCCATCACATGTTCAGATTCCAAGGTGCATTAAATCATTGCATGCAAGTATTGAGAGAAAATTGACCAATGCATGTACTTTATGCATGCATGCATTGTAATTAATGCATTGATAAACATAATTTTTTGAGAAAAACAAGAGCATTAATTAGGTGCTTTTGCAAACTACAAAAAGTATTCCACCTCTCACCATCTACCTTGGTTGGTGAGATTTTTGAATTGAGCCTTATAAACCAGAAAGGAGGGAGTAGGCAATTTTGATGAGGTGTCATAAAATTAAATGAAGAAAAAGAGAGTTGAGTATCATACCATGATATTGTATCGTAATAAATGCTATACTAATATGTGTCATGCATGGTAATAAATAAAGTACTACATGATATTAGTATATGATATTATGCATTAGGGAGGTAGTATCATATGCATGATATTAGTATATGATACTTCTCATTACAACCAGCCTGATACTACCAGCTAAGACACCACCATTATGGCCAGCCTTAATCATCGCATGCAATAATTTAGTGCACCTTGAAATATGAACATGTGCGGGGTGTGTATGTTTTTAATGACTTGAGACTATACCTAGCCCGGCATGCAAGATGAATTATTATGCACCGTTCCCCATACCTGTAGGAAGCCCGTTCATCTCCAAATATTTTCCTCTCCATGTGTGGAAACAATATGCCTGCCACACTCTCCTTCTCCCTCCGGCGGTCCCACCACTCCACCCCGTGTGGAAAAAATCTGCATGCATGACTCTCCTCCCCCCACGCTCGTCCAATCCGTTGTGACCAGCAATATTTCCACCCCTTCCCTCCCCTTGTAATTTACTCCAACAAATATGCCCACGTAGCTGTTATGTTAATCACACAACATATCTTTCGGGACGCTGCTTCCGTTACTTAACTGCAGGTGCATTGGGTCACTGACATATGGGCCCAACAAGGGTCTGGCCCACATGTCAGTGACGCAACTGGACCTGCACTTAAGTCAGTACAGCTCAGTCCATATCTTACATAGGTGTGCCATTGCTCGCTATAAATACTGCGCCTCCCACGGCACTCGGAAGAACGCTCACGTTCATCGCTATCTCCTCCCCCTCCCTCTCACGTCGACCACCATGGCATCGCCCCTCCCAAGCCCTAAGCGCCCCTCGCTACACCGCTCGGACGGTCACGCGTCGCCGTTCCATTCCTCGCTGCCACTAGTCGAGTTGGACGCATCGGCATTCCACTCCTTGCCGCGACGCGTCGAGGTGGACGCGTCGGTGTTCCCAATCTCGCCAGCACACGCGTCAGAGGACGCGTCGGCTCCCTGCTACGAGGAGAACGCCGCGCCGCCCGCCGAGCCCCCCAGCCTTGAGGAGCTTTGGAAAGAAATGGATGTCGCCATGTGGGAGGCTTTGCGGAGAAGAAGGCGGAGGAAGAAGGCCGAGGAAGAGAAGCGCACCGCGGGGCAAGATGCCTGGCAGGTCTATGTCGTGTCTGAGGGAGTCAGGCAATTGGATCTTTGGCAGAAGGCTCGTGCGAGGGCCGTGAGGGTGGCGGAGGACGCCCGTGACGACGCCCTGAGTGCAGTCGGGCCCAAGCGCCTCATCTACGCTTGGCGGCTGATGACCCGCAAGTATACGGGATAATTTTAGCCTCTTTCGATAAGTAACAGTGTCCAACCCAACGAGGAGCTAAAGGTAGAACAAATACTCTCTCAAGCCCTATCTGCCACTGATACGACTCTACGCACGCTTAGTGTTCCCTTTACCTAGAACAAGTATGAAACTAGAAGTACTTTGTACGTGTTGTTGGATAGGTTTGCAAGATAATAAATAGCAAGTAAATAAAAGCTAGGGGCTGTTTAGGTAAAGAAGTAAAAAGGTAAATATAGCGAGTGTTGAAAAGTGGTGGTAGGAGTTGTGGAATTGTCCCTAAGCAATTGACTACTTTACTAGACCGATAGCAAGTTTTATGTGGGAGAGGCCACTGCTAGCATGTCATCCCTGACTTGGAATTCTATGCACTTATATTGGAACTATTAGCAAGCATCCACAACTACTAACATTCATTAAGGTAAAACCCAACCATAGCATTAAGATATATTGGTCCCCCTTCAATCCCGTATGCATCAATTTCTATGCTAGGTTGAAGCTTCTGTCACTCTTGCCCTCCAATACATAGTCCTATCAACATACAACTAACCCTATGGTGTGATCCACGCGTGGGCTCACATGATGGGCACCAAAGGACAGCAACATAACCACAAGCAAATTAAACCAATCATAGCAACTCATCAATCACCGATAGGATAACGAAAATCTACTCAGACATCAAAGGAGGGCAACACATCATTGGATAATAATATGAAGCATAAAGCACCATGTTCAAGTAGAGGGTACAGCGGGTTGTGGGAGAGTAGACCGCTATAGATAGAGGGGGGAAGGTGATGGAGATGTTGGTGAAGATGGGAGAGGTGTTGGTGTAGATCGCAGTGATGATGATGGCCCCCGGCGGCGTTCCGGCGCCACCGGAAGCAAGGGGGAGAGATCCCCCCTTCTTCTTCTTCTTCCTTGACCTTCTCCCTATATGGGAGAAGGGTTTCCCCTCTGGTCCTTGGCTCGCATGGCTTGGGAGGGGCGAGAGCCCCTCCGAGATTGGATCTATCTCTCTGTCCCTCTCTGTTTCTACGTTCTCAGATCCTTCCCCTTCATCGTTTCTTTTATATCCGGAGATCTGTAACTCCGATTGGGGTGAATCTTTCGCCTAGATTTTTCTCCTAAAATTAGCTTTCTTGCAGCAAAAGAAGAGCATCAACCGCCATACGGGTGGCCCAGGAGAGTGCCAGGAGCGCCCAGGGGGAGGGCGCACCCCTATCTCCTGGCCACCTTGGCCACCATTTCGCGTTGATTCTTCCTCCGGAAAATCCCAAATATTCCAAAATAATTCTCTGTCTATTTTTATCCCGTTTGGATTCCGTTTGATATTGGGTTTCTGCGAAACATAAAACATGCAACAAACAGGAACTAGCACTGGGCACTGGATCAATATGTTAGTCCCAAAAAATAGTATAAAAACTTGCCAAAAGTATATGAAAGTTGAATAATATTGGCATGGAACAATCAAAAATTATAAATACGACGGAGACGTATCAGCATCCCCAAGCTTAATTCCTGCTCATCCTCGAGTAGGTAAATGATAAAAAAGATAATTTTTGATGTGGAATGCTACCTAGCATAATCTTGATCATAAGTCTAATCATGGCATGAATATTAAGACACGAGTGATTCAAGGCAATAGTCTATCATTTGACATAAAAACAATAATACTTCAAGCATACCAACCAGGCAATTATGTCTTATCGAAATAACCTAGCCAAAGAAAGCTCATCCCTACAAAATCATATAGTCTTGCTATGCTCCATCTTCATCACACAAAGCATTCAAATCATGCACAACCCCGATGACGAGCCGAGCAATTGATTCATACTTTTTAACGCGCTTCAGCTTTTTCAACTCTTACACAATACATGAGCACAAGCCATGGACATAGCACTATGGTGGTATATGGTGGTGGTTGTGAGGACAAAAAGGGAGAAGATAGTCTCACATCAACTAGGCGTATCAACGGGCTATGGAGATGCCCATCAATATATATCAATGTGAGTGAGTAGGGATTGCCATGCAACGGATGCACTAGAGCTATAAATATATGAAAGCTCAACAAAATAAACTAAGTGGGTGTGCATCCAACTTGCTTGCTCACAAAGACCTAGGGCATTTTGAGGAAGCTCATAATTGGAATATACAAGCCAAGTTCTATAATGAAAAATTCCCACTAGTATATGAAAGTGAAAGCATAGGAGACTCTCTCTATGAAGAACATGGTGCTACTCTGAAGCACAAGTGTGGTAAAAGGATAGTAAAATTGCCCCTTCTCTCTTTTTCTCTCATTTTTTTATTTTATTTTTTTTAATTTTAATTTTATATTTTTTGGTGGGCTTCTTTGGCCTTTTTTATTTGGGCTTCTTTGGCCTCTTTTATTTTCCATAAAGGCCGGAGTCTCATCCCGACTTGTGGGGGAATCATAGTCTCCTTCATCCTTTCCTCACTGGGGCAATGCTCTAATAATGATGATCATCACATCTTTTATTTACTTACAACTCAATATTACAACTCGATATCTCGAACAAAGAGATGACTCTATATGAATGCTTCCGTCAGTGTACCGGGATGTGCAATGATCTAGCATAGCAATGACATCAAAAAACGGACAAGCCATGAAAACATCATGCTAGCTATCTTACGATCATGCAAAGCAATATGACAATGATGGAACGTGTCATAATAACAGAACGGTGGAAAGTTGCATGACAATATATCTCAGAATGGCTATGGAAATGCCATAATAGGTAGGTTTGGTGGCTGTTTTGAGGAAGGTAAATAATGGGTTCATGATACCGGCGAAAGTTGCACGGCACAATAGAGGCTATCAAAGTGGAAGGGTGAGTGTGCGTATATCCATGGACTCACATTAGTCATAAAGAACTCATATACTTATTGCAAAAGTCTACTTAGCCCTCGAAGCAAAGTACTATTATGCATGCCCCTAGAGGGATAGATTGATAGGAAAATACCATCGCTCGTCCCGGACTGCCACTCATAAGGAAGACAATCAAAAAACACCTCATGCTTCAACTTCGTTACATAACGGTTCACCATACGTGCATGCTATGGGACTTGCAAACCTCAACACAAGTATTTCTCAATTTCACAATTAATCAACTAGCACGACTCTAATATCTCCACCTTTATATCGCAAAACTATTGCAAGGAATCAAACACATCATATTCAGTGATCTACAAGTTTTATGTAGGATTTTATGACGAACCATGTGAATGACCAATTCTTGTCATCTCTCTAAATAGATATAAGTGAATCAAGAGAGTTTAATTCTTTCTAAAAAAGATATGCCCATGCTCTAACACTTATAAGTGAAGCAAAAGAGCATTCTACAAATGGCGGTTTTCTATGTGAAGAGAAACATGCAATCCAAACTTCAAATGATATAAGTGAAGCACATGAAGCATTCTATAAAGCCATACTCAAAAGATTTAAGCGAAGTGCAATGAGCATTCTATAAATCAACCAAGGACTATCTCATACCAGCATGGTGCATAAAATAAAAGTAAAAACTAAATGCAAAAGACGCTCCAAGATTTGCACATATCGCATGAACGAAACGAATACGAAAACATACCGATACTTGTTGAAGAAAGAGGGGATGCCTTCTGGGGCATCCCCAATCTTAGACGCTTGAGTCTCCTTGAATATTTACTTGGGGTGCCTCGGGCATCCCCAAGCTTGAGCTCTTACCTCTCTTCCTTTTCCTCATATCGAGACCTCCTCGATTAGACACTTCATCCACACAAAACTTCAACAAAAAACTCGGTAAGATCCGTTAGTATAATAAAGCAAATCACCACTCTAAGTACTGTAGCAAACCAATTCATATTTTATTTTTTCATTGTGTCTACTGTAATATAACTTCTTCATGGCTTAATCCACTAATATAAATGGATAGTTTCATCAAAATAAGTAAACTATGCATCAAAAACAGAATCTGTCAAAAACAGAACAGTCTGTAGCAATCTGAACATTAACCTTACTTATGGTACCCCAAAAATTCTACCAAAATTATAAAAAACTAAGAAATTTGTACAAAAAGACAGTGCAAAAATAATCAGAACCATTTGACGTTCCAACAAAAAATTTAAAATCAAGCACTACAGCCAAAGTTTATGTCCTGCACCGTACAAACCAACAAGCATTGTAAACATCCTAAAGGTAAACCTTGGCACATTATTTTTATAATACAATGGAATTGTACAAGGGGATAATTTATTTTTGTTGAAAAGTTTCTGTAATCAAGATTCACAAAGTTTCCGTGAGCATGAACAAAGTTCAAGGCTAGCTCGCACTTCAACAATGCTTGTCTTTCTCACTTTCACTTTCCTTTTTGAAAAGTTTTTAGGTTCCCCTCTTTATTTTTATTTTGTTTTTAGACTATATAAAAGCACTCAACAGAAATAAATGACTCTCTAAAACTTCCGGGTTGTCTCCCTGGCAGCGCTTTCTTTGAAGCCATTAAGCTAGGCATATAGTGCTCAAGTAATGGATCCACCCGGATCCCAAGGTATATCAAAGCCAATTTTAATTAAGAATGATTTGTAATTTAGTAGTGAGCACAAAGTAACATATATCAAGAAACAACGAATTCTAACTCTCTTCCTATGCATCGACATGTCATAAAAGAACAATTCATGCACACATAGTAAAGGCCAATGCATAGTATAAGCAGTTTCTTGCAATTCTATCGTGTTGGAAACATAAAGAGGCGGAGATGTAGTTCCTCTCTCATAATAATTGCAAGTAGGAGCAGCAAGCACATGCATATTACGTTCATCGAAATCATCATGTGCAATGGTAAAAGGCAACCCATCAATATAATCCTTACTAAGCGCAAATTTCTCCGATATAGTGTGGTTGGGAGAATTCAAAAAGATAATAGGAATAACATGCGTGGGTGCAATAGCAAAAATTTCATGTTTAACATAAGGAACTATAGCAAGTTCATCTCCATAAGCATAATTCATATTGGCATCTTGGCCACAAGCACAACAAGCATCATCAAAAAGGGATATTTCAAGAGAATCAACGGGATCATAGCAATCATCATAGCAATCATCCTTCGGTAAGCACGAAGGGTAATTAAACAATGTATGAGTTGAAGAGTTACTCTCATTACAAGGTGGGCACGGGTGATCAATCCTCTCTTCCTCCATTTGTTCTTCGCTCTCCTCATCGTCTTTTTCATCCAATGAGCTCACAGTTTCATCAATTTCTTCTTCCATAGACTCCTGCAAAATATTAGTCTCTTCTTGGACAGCGGAGAAGTCCTCGATATATGGTTTAACATAGGCATTAGAAGCATTGATAGGGTAGGTGTTTCTTAGGGTCTTCAGAACAACAAGTAAACTCATATATTTCACATAAATTCCAAGCATAGAATTGCAAACGCTGAATTTGATCCCATAATAGTTTCCCTTTTTAAGATATACGGTGTCGCACATAACAAGCATGCTCATCAAAAGATTTACCCTCAACTAAGCTAGTTGGGGTTTCAGCACGAGCACAAAGGGATCCAAGATGATCCAAGTAAAAAACTTCAGGAGTGTGATAGATTTTGAGTGGTTCTTCAACCATTGGTGTAGTAGGTACAACTAATTTTTTTGGTATTTTGCGTTTCCTACCCATAACTAAAGATAGAAAACAACTTAGAACAGAAAATAAAAATTACTTAGTGATAAAGCAAGCAAGCACACATGAGAATATTCATCCCACGCTATGACTCCCTGGCAACGGCGCCAGAAAAAGGTCTTGATGACCCGCAAGTATACGGGATAATTGTAGCCTCTTTCGATAAGTAAGAGTGTCGAGCCCAACAAGGAGCTAAAGGTAGAACAAATACTCTCTCAAGCCCTATCTTCCGCTGATACGACTCTACGCATGCTTAGTGTTCGCTTTACCTAGAACAAGTATGAAACTAGAAGTACTTTGTAGATGTTGTTGGATAGGTTTGCAAGATAATAAAGAGCAAGTAAATAAAAGCTAGGGGCTGTTTAGGTAAAGAAGCAATAAAGTAAATATAGCGAGTGTGGAAAAGTGGTGGTAGGAGTTGTGGAATTGTCCCTAAGCAATTGACTACTTTACTAGACTGATAGCAAGTTTTATGTGGGAGAGGCCACTGCTAGCATGTCATCCCTTAATTGGAATTCTATGCACTTATGATTGGAACTATTAGCAAGCATCTGCAACTACTACATTCATTAAGGTAAAACCCAACCATAGCATTAAGATATATTGGTCCCGCTTCAATCTCGTATGCATCAATTTCTATGCTAGGTTGAAGCTTATGTCACTCTTGCCCTCCAATACATAGTCCTATCAACGTACAACTAACCCTATGGTGTGATCCATGCGCGCGCTCATATGATGGGCACCAAAGGACAACAACATAACCACAAGCAAATTAAAGCAATCATAGCAATTCATCAATCACCGATAGGGCAACGAAAATCTACTCAGACATCATAGGATGGCAACACATCATTGGATAATAATATGAAGCATAAAGCAGCATGTTCAAGTAGAGGGTACAACGGGTTGCGGGAGAGTGGACCGCTGTAGATAGAGGGGGAAGGTGATGGAAATGTTGGTGAATATGGCAGAGGTGTTGGTGTAGATCGCGGTGACGATGATGGCCCCCGGCGGTGTTCCGGTGCCACTAGAAGCAAGGGGGAGAGAGCCCCCCTTCTTCTTCTTCGGAAGAAGGGTTTCCCCTCTGGTCCTTGGCTCCCATGGCTTGGGAGGGGCGAGAGCCCCTCCGAGATTGGATCTATCTCTGTGTCCCTCTCTGTTTCTGCGTTCTCAGATCATTCCCCTTCACCGTTTCTTTTATATCCGGAGATCCGTAACTCCGATTGGGGTGAATCTTTCGCCCAGATTTTTCTCATAATATTAGCTTTTCTTACATGTGGACCAGGAGAGTGCCAGGCACGCCCAGGGGGGAGGGCGTGCCCCCTTATCTCCTGGCCACCTCGGGCACCGTTTCGCGTTGATTCTTCCTCCGGAAAATCCCAAATATTCCAAAGTAATTCTCCGTCCGTTTTTATCCCGTTTGGGTTCCGTTTGATATTGGGTTTCTGCGAAACATAAAACATGCAACAAACAGGAACTGGCACTGGGCACTGGATCAATGTTAGTCCCCAAAAATAGTATAAAAAGTTGCCAAAAGTATATGAAAGTTGAATAATATTGGCATGGAACAATCAGAAATTATAGATACGATGGAGACGTATCAGCGGTACGTGGACCGGGTGCACGCTTCCAGCGAGGAGGAGTACCTGTTGACGCCGGATCACGACACCGGTGAGATCGCGCTTGCCCGCCGGCAAGCGACCAATCAGGACCTTGCGAGTTGTGAGGCTGAGGAAGAGGCGTTGTGTCGGCGCGCTGGGAAATGGCCGCGCACCAGGGCACTCGTGGCGCGCCGCAAGCGCTCCTACGAGCGCCATGGCTTTTAGGAGGAGTATAATTTTTGTTTCGTAAGGCGATCTCATTAGTTTTGGGACGAAATGATCAATCCCGAACGTTCAGGAATTTTTAGCGTCCTTAATTAAGTATGTAAAAGGGAAAGTTTGGAAGCCTTGTGTATTCGTACACATTTTGCAAGTACGTGCATATAGCACAAACTTTACTATATACTATCGCACTACACGTGTCTCTCGATATAGGCTTGCAGACTGTGCTACTCCCTCCGTCCAGGTCAATAAGTTATCTTTGGTTGCGCACCGTGACCAAGAAGGAGGGAAGACTTATACACCTAGACGAAGGGAGTACTACTATTACTTATGTATGTGCAAATGCACATTTTAACATTACGATGCGGTTTTTTGTAAAAGTAGAAAAACAGCACTAGTCAAGCTTGTGAAATGATTCAATGCAAAACAAATGCAAAAATGCTCGTTTGATTGTTTACTTTTAGCTTCCTTCTCTGTGGTTATTTCTCTGTCGTACTTTGTATGGAGTATCTCACTGGTTGGAAAGGCATGCAAATTCCCAAACCGCTTCCTACACCCTGTATCGATTTTTTTGCCTAACAAGTTGTGTCGTGCAATTGGAATTCCCACTTGAGTACTACTACTAGTAGGAGTACCAGGGGCCAGTTCTTTTAGGCTTCTAGATTAGTAATCCCATAACTACTACCTCCGTCCTGGTTTAGTGGTCCCCATTGTAATCTGTGTCAAATTTTGATCATAAATTTAACTAATGAAATGTTAGTGCATGTCACATGCACTACTCCATCCGTCTAGGTGAGTAAGTCATCTTAGGCTGTGCACCGTGACCAAGGAGGAGGAGAAAATGAGAAACATTAATGTTTATTTGCTAATTAATAGTATTGCATGCAATGAACTAACCACTGCATGTCGTGTTTGATATCTCAAGTCATTAAAAGCATGCACACTCTTTATCTCTGATTGGTTGATATGTCAAGAAACAAGAAACGAGGTAGAAGTTAATGCACCGCGCCTAAGTGTTTTGGGATTATTTGGTTTTCGTAAGATGACTTACACACCTAGACGGAGGGAGTAACATTTTATCAGTTAAATTTTTGGTCAAAATTTAGCACAAATTACAATGGTGAGGAATAAACCAGGATGGAGTAGTAGTTTAGAAGCCTAAATAAATGAGTGAGGCGCCTTATTATTACTCTCCACTGTGAGTAGTCTTATGGGAAAAGCTAGGGAAGCTGCCAAAAGAACTGGCCCTAGGAGTAGTAGCTAGGGATCGAGTGTGCGAGATGAACCAGAGAAAGTAAATGCAGAGAGATGAAATGCAAAAAAGATGGAGGGATGTGATGGTTGCTTGTCCGTTTATTTTACCAGGCCACTTATTACTGGGAGTGGTTGGGTTTTGTGATATGACGGCTTTACTGCCGTGCCACGAGCGGCGTGAGAGGTGAGACTCCCTTGCAGCGCCACCCTCTACACTTGTACTACATCGGTCGTGGTTTATTATTTCCCCATTGAATTTGACTAAAGATTTAACTGACAAAATGTTAGTGCATGTCAACAAAAACTATATCATTGGATTCGTATTTGAACATAGTTTTGAATGATATAATTTTAGGTGACATGAATCAGCATTTATCGTACTATATATAATGTTAGTTAAATTTTTGTTCGTACTAATCTATAGTAGTAAGGTGCCCGTGCGGTGCACCGAAGAGTGAAATGCATTGATCGGGGAGTTGTTTACTTTGACAAAGGATGTAGGGTTCATCTCATGTGTAACGGGTATCGATAGGTTTCTTTGGATATTATTTCATCTCTAGAGCTCACAAACATCCGGGTGAAATAGATAAAAAGGTATCTTTTGCAAACAAAAGTGTTCAATTGTTCAACCTGCATCCAAAACTTGTGAAGAAATAACACTTATTGTGCTTTGCAAGAAATGATCTTTAAGAATTAGTTTGTGAGTATCAATTGTTATACATGTTGGCTACATATGACATGGCACTTTCTTATAGTCAACAGTTGGCTATACTATTAAGTAATATTAACTATGCCCTTATACACCTAGACGGAGGGATTAAATCAGGATGACTTGCAAGGGGGCAGAGGAGATGTAAGAAATGGTTCATGTAAGTCTTTCACTAGTACGATAGTAAAAATTCATACATGGAAGATTCTAGACTAAACCACAAACGGATACACTTTTATTCATGTGCGATACTCCAATAGAGCAAGATCCTGCATGGAAGTCTCCACATGCTTAGACAGCGGGTTACGTTGAGCGAAGACTAATGATCAACATTTAACTTGATAATGCGTATGTCCAGGTGAACCTCCTTGGAGTCCCCGTGCACCGCGTCAGCGGGTAAAGGATGCCATGGGTTTTCCAAGTCCACATCGGCGGGATAGTCCCAGCTCCCCAGAGTCCAAGTCTGTTCGATGAGGCCGGTGTCGCTGCCCATGTGACCCAGAGGGGTAGTAACACTGACCACACACCCGTACATCGGCCTCATGTCAGTGTCAGCGTCAGCGGTGTCGCCCCTGACGCACACTACAGAGATGGGGCGGCAGCCTGCGCGGGCCTCGCCGGTGCCCACGATCAAGAGGAAGATGCTATCATCCTCCTCCGAGACTAGCAGGCGGCGGTGATCCTCCAGTGACTCCGACATGGTGAACGGGTAGCATGTCTCGTACTTGATGTTCTCCGCCAAGGGCCAGCAGTGACGGATGCACGCATCCGTGAGGTGATGCACCATGTCCGCTGGCGAGCCCCAAAACGGCATCGGGCACTCATAGCAGTGGACGAAGGGCTCCTTGGAGGCATCGACCAGGCCGTCCATGAAACGGGAATGGCTGTAGGGGGTGTTGCGCCAGTTGAATATATGAGCAAGTTACTACGAGATTTAATCCGAATAAGCACAAAATAAATCATGACCGCTATAATAGAGATGAAACTAATCATGTGGACTAGCATAGTAGTTGGATACAGAGAAGAAACATGAATTCTACCACGATTTCGAATAGGAAGGACAGAAACACATATGGTGCAACAGGAGCAGCACTATTGGTGTTGAGGTTGTCGCCCATGTCGTTGAGGAAGAGGTTGCCGAGGTCGGGGAAGAAGTCGTCGTCGGTGAAGTCATGGCTGCCAGCAGTCGCGAGAGTGTGCTCCCCAATGTCAACAGTGCCCGCCGAATGGAGCGCGCGAGGGAGTGGCTGTACGGGACATTGCGGCTGCCGAATGGAGCGCAGGAGTAGCACATGAAACAGTAGATGGTGTCCTTACTAGTACTCCCTAGTCTCTATCTATCTATATCTACTCTTACTAGCAAGATGCCCATGCGTTGCACGGAACATCAAGATGCATTTGTATGAGTAGTTTATCTTGTGGGAGAAAAGGATGAATGAAGGAAGGCCTTATTTGCAAATGTTGAGTTGGTGTGGGTGTCTTTTTGCAAAATTTCCATTTTTCCTTCCTATCCGTGAGATATAAATCGGACGGCTTATATTGCAGGATGGCAGGCACACCATCATCACCAACTCTATTTTTTATAAGAGTAGAGATAGAAAACCGAGTTGGTGATGATGGTATGCCTGCCATCTTGTAATATAGACTGCCCGATCTATATCTGATGGATAGAAAGCCAACTATGACAATTTTACAAAAGATACCCACACCTCTCTCCACATTTACAGATAAGGCCTTGCCTCGTTCATCCTTATCTCCCACAACCTCGTGCTCCTCCCTTAAGTCTCTATCTCTACTACTCTTCTTTGTTTTTTATAACAAATCGAATAGTGCCGCGCCATCCGCTGCACGCCCGGCTGAACATACCTCCTCGCCTTCATCATCACCAACTGAGTCTTTTATAGGAGTAGGAGTAGAGAAAAAACCGAGTTGGTGGTGATGGTGTGCCGTGCAATGCACGGGCATCTTGCTTTTTTTTTGCATATAAGTCCAAACACCACGTAGACACAGTCTTGGAGCATGGTTCGTAGTCGTTCCACGCTCGGGCATTGAAGTTTGTAACAAATTTAGATTAGAATATACTACTCCTCTGGTGCTAGTAGTAGAGCAGAGTCCTACTCTACTACTCTACTCAAGCAAGTTAGGGCATAGTACTGTAGGGAGTACCAGTACTATGATCACTCAAGCAAGTTGTCTGGCATCGATATGACCCTATGCTGCTGGTATGTGTCTCGTAAGTCAAGCGGCGTGCTGTAGTCATCATCACATGTCCACTTCTCCCAGCACATATTCACTTCTCCATCTTTTTCCACACATAATCTCGTCCAATCTTCCATCCCCGCTAAGGCGCCTCCCCCCCTCGTCCGAAACCCAAGCACTAACAATGGCAGAACCGAGCAGCGTCCGCCGAAAGAGTAGCTGGAATTCGCTCCCCACAGAGGTAATCAAGCTCATTGTTTCGCATGTGGACAATCTCAGTACCATGCCGCTCGCCGCGTGCTCGTTGGGGCTGTACCATTTGCTCAAAGCCCTCAAGCCGGAGCTTTTTAAGCCAGCTCCTTGCTTGCTGATGCCGCCTGATCTTCAGAAATGGCGTGTCACGCAGCATAACGATCGTAGGGTGGTGAGCATCAACCCCCTTGACTGCGATCCGATCCCCGTCAACCTCAGCTACATTAGCGGTATGTACTGGGTCAGCATGAACACGTCTTGGATGGTGCTCGTCGGCGGATGCGGCAGCTGGATGCTCATGGAGGTCTAGACCCGGCGATTGACCCCCCTTCCTTCGATTAACACTGCACTGCTTTGGCACCGCGGCCCAAAATACTCAGAATCTTGTAGTAGCCAACATGATACCAAGTTTGATTTGCTCAAGGTTGTAATCTGCCAAGTGCCCACAAGATCTGCAAATTATAAAGACTTTAGGTTAATTGCGTTCTTCAACCGCGGTCTTGCCTATCTGATAGGTCACTGCGGTAAGTGGATAAATCTACACATCCATCGCAGGATGATCATACATCCTCCATGGTTCTCTGATGCCATTGAACACAAGGGCTTCATTTACGCTGTCGACTCCTTCTATGGCTGGACGTATTGCTGGCCTACTCCAGTCATTGCTACAAACGGTTGTTACAGGAGTATGTTACTTTCTTATGATATCATGATGGCTTGCTTATATTACTGTCAACATTTACTGAAAAAATATTCATGCTCATAACATGATGTTCTTAAGATTGACTAAATCAAGATCCCTTTTTATTTGTCTCCAACTTGATATGATGTTGTAGGCCGCCTGGTGTCCCTACCCTTCCTAATCCCAAAACCTTTCAAAGAAAAGCGGCATGGCAGTTGCAGGTGGTTCCTGGCTCGATCAGACGATGGAGAAAGATTGATGATCGTTCACACGTACCGGACGTGTTGTTTCACGGAATACAGTCACAGTCACTGCAAGGTCTTTGAGCAGGATCCCAGCTTCTCTGGGCCTTCAGGAATATTTGACTGGAGGCTGGTAAGTAGCCTTGGTACATGCTCTCTGTTTGTCGGACTGAATTATCTGATTAACCAGGAGATAACCGACGGCAAGGATCACGATGGTAGCGCGGTTTCGTTCATCAGGCAAAGCTATGTGTACACATTGTACCATGTGTCTTTGCATGCACCATACCCTGATATGTGCCACCACACTTTGCATCCCAAAGTAGGAGAGAGTGTCGCAAGTATCAGACTTTGACCTGCTGGCTGGAGTTTCCCCCGTCAGGCACCCATCTGGTTCAAGCCGTCAGCCAATCTCCACAGCTTAATAAATAGTAACGTCTAACTGAGCCAGTTAGTTAGATGTGTACACTTGGTGTAGTAGGATCTTTATTTAGTTTGATGCATACACTTGTTCTTTTTTGGTAGCCCTTTTGTAATGATGGCTGATTTTTGGTTTGGAAGAGAGAGATGCGTCTTCACTCTTCTGGCCTGCTTACTGCTTCTGTTGCACCCCCAGCCCTGCTTGCTACTACTGCTGTTGTCAATGTACAATCAGTAGTATATTTCGTCTGTTGGTTGAATAAATGTGTTGTTAGAACGACAAACACAATGTTTTGGAAGTCGTTGCACGGTTCTATCCTTTAGTGCCCCGTACCGTACGTAGCTCATACTATTTTTCGTATGGAACACATTTTCCACTTGTTGATAATATGCAGCCCACTGATGAAGGCCCAATAGAGAAGCCCATAATTAACTGGAAGGGAGGATCTCACATGAATCCAGACCAAGTACATGCTCATGGTCCCCTAAACATAAATAAGTAAATAAATAAATAAAGCTAAATACTCATGCACCAGTTCTTTGGGAAAATAGGTAGCCCAGTATTTCTTTTCGAAGAATACCCAAGCTAGGCCTATTTGTTTTCTCCGAATTACTGGGCTGCAAATCTTTCAAGACGAGGAGGGATGCATTCCGACCTGGCCAAAGAGTATGGTCAATGTCTGTTAAAAGTAATATCAAAAGGGGTTGAAAATTCCAGAAATTTTTTAGCAAATGGGATATTAGTTTCTTTTTTTGTTTTTGTTCTTCACTGATATCTTATATGTATTTCATTGGATTTAACATGACATAGTACTAATTTATTTTTAAATTTGTTTTAGTATGGCAACTAATTTTTGGATTAAGAATATTTCGTTCCCCAGCAAAAATTTGCGAATTTTCAAAATTTCCAACATATTTAGTTAATTTTTTGACCCTGGTACTGACCAGAAAATGGCCAGCAATTCTAAAAATGGAAAACGGGCTGCAATAAATTCCATATGAATTAGAAAATGAGTAAAAATTATAAAAATAATAGCAAATGGGCTGTACACGCCACAGATTTCGAGGCTGACTTGTTTACGCAAGGCTTTGTCAGTGAACACACGATTCTAGCAGCAGTGACTGCTGGATGTCCATCCAATGGCCGACGTGCTTCTTCAATCTCTGACCTTCCTGCTCCAGCTGCCTAAACTAGCGCCGGAGGGAATGCATGCGCCCTCCTCTTGTGGCCCGCTGTGATGCAGCGTAGGCTTCCCCAGCCCACCCTACTACCTTCGTTGGCCTGGCGGCACGCAATCAACTGCCTCCTTATTATGCGAAAAAATGATTCCTCCCACTGACATCTGGGGTGCACCGATTGTGAGGCTGACCTGTGGGCCTACTAAGTTGACACGTACGCAGGGCTTGTCAACTTAGTCAACAGACGATTCTAGCAGCAGTAACCGTTGGATTTGAATCAAACGGTCCTGCTGCTTCTTCAATCGCCGCTCTTCCTGCACCAGCCGCCCAAACCAGCGCCGGGGAGACCGCCTGCTCCTACCTCCAGCGGCCGGCTGTGCTGCCGTTGAGGCCTCATCGCCCCCTACTACTCCCACCGCTAGCTAGGCCCTGAGGCGACGGCAGCCTCACACCACAGCCGAACTAGTGAACCATTGTACTCCTCTCCACGTGGGCATCCCCGGCTCCGTGTCATCCCCTTCCTAGGCCTCGCCATCGTCCGCCGCCTTTGTGCTCTCGGCGCGGCGTGGTCAATGTGGTCAATGACATTCCATCAGAACAGTATTGTACGTGGAGAGGCTGACAGCTAGGTCCATGGCCACAGCCCAGTTTTTTTGTGATTTGCCAAGTAAGTCGCTTTGTCAGGCCTGTTGGGCTGCAAATCTTTCAAGACGAGGAGAGCTTTCATTCGGCTGACCGAGAAAATGACCCATCAGTAATGAGAAATGGGTTGTACATTTTTAAAACACATCAAACCGGCAATTAGTTTCAAATATCTTTTTTTTTCATTTCGAGATTTTAAATTACATTAATTTTTATGCATGGAGAATTTTATGGATTTTATATTGATATACATTTATTTTAAAAATCAGTTTGAATGTGAGTCGGAATTTCGGGATTAAAAATAGTTCGGACTGCACCGAAATATGGAAATTTTCGTATAATTTTTTAACCGTGGCCACAATATGGGCTGTAATGCTAACAAAAAGAATACGGGCCCCAAAAAAACCTTAAGAATTAGCAAATGGGTTGTAAATTATTAAAAATAATGGCAGATGGGTTGTATGCTGTTTTCCACAAATTTGAGGCTTTCCTAAAGAAAGGTTGACGCACAAGCAGTGACTGTTGGATGTCCATGCAATGGTCGTCGTGCTTCTTCAATCTCTGCTCTTCCTGCTCCAGCCGCTCAAACAAGCACCGGCGGGACTGCCTGCTCCCTCCTCCCCACGGCCGGCTGTGCTGCCGCGCAGGCCTCACCACCTCACCGTACTCCCATCGCTGGCCTAGCCATCCCTCTACTCACCCACACCTTCTGTTATTCTCCGGCGATGGCAGACGAACCAGTAAACCCTCGTACAGTCGTACTCCCCTCCGCGTGGGAAACAACTGACGAGTCTTCCCAGCCTCCGTCTTGTTCCCTTCCTAGGCCTCGCCATCGTCCACCGCCCTGGTGCTCTCGGCGCGGCCTGGTCAACGTGGTCAACGACCGACATGCATCTGAAGTGGACTGTACGTGGAGAGGCTGACAGCTGGGTCCACGGCCGCAGCAAGGAAGTGCCTCCTTATTACGCGGAAAATAATGATTCCTCCACCTGACAGCTGGGACACACCGGACGGGCCACTGTACTTTGCAAAAAATTGTTTCCCCCCTGACTGCTGGGACCCACCAGCTACATCTTCGCACGCAAGGAAGTGCGTCCGGGCAAAAAAACGATTCTCCCCCTGACTGCTGGGACCCACTAGCTACATCTTTGCATGCAAGGAAGTGCGTCTAGAGAAAAAAAATGATTCTCCCCCTGACTGCTGGGACCCACCCGCTACATCTTCGCATGCAAGGAAGTGCCTGACAGTCGGGACCCACCTGGTCGAAGCATACGTAGCGTTGTCATTCTGGTCGCGAACGTGTACGTACATACTCGTGGATGTAGAGGCGTGCACGTATCATAGTAGAGGCGCGCACGTGTCGTAGTAGAGGCGCGCACGTAGCATGTACACGTACGTACAGCGGCCAGGGTGCAAGAAAGAAAATACGGCCACGTACGTACATATGGGTGGGGTCTTGAATGCCTACTCGCGCATATATACGTATGGCCAGGGCTCGTGTACATGGTTGGGTCGGAACGGAGAAATAGCGTTGTCATCGTGTTCATGGGGAGCCAACCGGCTAGGTCGGAACGGAATGTGTCGTCGTGTTCATCGGTGGGGGCTTGGACGGAACAAGCGATGGAAATAAGGCCTAGCGTACTGCAGAACGGAGGAAACGACCTTGTGTTCGACTGGCCACGTTCGAAACGGGATCCTGTTCATTGGGAGGGGTCTGGCGTACCGCAAATCGGAGGAAACGGACCTCCTATGGTCGAAACAGGGGTCCTGTTGATCGGGAGGGGTGGGGCGTACCGCAAAACAGACGAAACGGACCTCCTACGGTCGAAACGGGGGTCCTGTTAATCGGGAGGGGTGTGGCGTACCGCAAAACGGACGAAACGGACTTGTGTTGGAGCGCTACGGTCGAAATGGGGGTCCTGTTCATCGGGAGGGGTGTGGTGTACCACAAAACGGGACTCCACGGGATACTGTTCATCTTCACCGTCGACCTCCTCCAGCCTCCACGGGCTACTGGTCATCCACTGTCGACCTCCTCCAGCCTCCACCAACGACTGTTCATCCACGGGCTCCTGTTCATCCAGCCTCCACCACGCGCTACTCCACTAGCTACTGTTCAACCACCCCTCTCCACGGGCTCCTGTTCAACCACCCCTCCACGGGTTACTGTTCATCCACCCCTCCACCGTCTCCTATTCATCCAGCCCTCCACGGGGTCGTCCTGTTCATCCAGCCCTCCACGGGGTCCTGTTCATCCAGCCCCAACCGGCTCGATTGGTCGGGGTCCTGTTCATCCAGAGGCAACGTCATGGGTCTTGTTCATCCACTCCCACCGCTCAATGTTCATCCAACCCCCCCTCCCTCCCCCCCCCGTAATGCTCACTATTCATGCAGAGAGGCAGCATTGATCGGCTTCAGTGAGCAGCAGTAGCGAAGGAATCGCTCGATCGGGTTCAGTTAACAGCCATCGATCAATCGCTCGGGTTCAGTAAAGCGTAGCCTGCAGTGCAATCGCTCGGGTTCAGTTAGAGCCCAATGCATCGCTCGGGTTCAGTTAGAGCCAACGCCTCGCACACACGCGCGTACGTGTATGACAGAAACGCGCATCGCTCGGCCCCTGACCACCCATCGTAACCTGGAACTCCCCGAAACTTTCCTCGCCCTCGCTTCTACCATGGTTTTTTCCGTCATGGACGGCCCAAAGAATGTCATGCAGCTGCATCTTCGGCCCGTCTAGGACAAAAAGCCCATTTTCTGTCATGATTTTTTTGTCATAGAAGTAGGAGCCCACCACATCTATGATGATACTGGGTTTTGTCACAATTATCATCATAGAAGTGTCATATGTATGACAGAAATTTTTTTGTTCGGCCCAAAATTTCACGGATGTGTCTTTTTTTGTAGTGTATTTCCAAACATAGCTCGCGAAGATCTTCTGCTAACTCCTTGGGTTTTTCTCCGGTTATGAGTGTATTGACATGACTCTTGCGACTCAACGCATCAGCTACTACGTTAGCCTTTCCGGCATGATAGTGTAACTTCATAACATAATCCTTGATGAGCTCCAGCCATCTCCTTTGCCTTAGATTCAACTCCTTTTGCGTGAAGATATACTTCAGACTCTTGTGATCCGTGTACACCTCATACTGATTTCTGATGAGAAAATGTCTCCATGTCTTCATTGCATGCACTACGGCTGCCAGTTCCAAATCGTGTGTAGCATAATTCAACTCATGAGGTTTAAGCTGTCGTGAGGCATATGAAACAACTCTCCCCTCTTGCATAAGCACTGCTCCAAGTCCTCGACGTGAAGCGTCACAGTACACTTGATAATCCTTTCGTTGGTCTGGAAGAATCAGTACTGGGGCTGTAACCAAACGCTTCTTCAATTCCTGAAAACTGGCTTCACACTCCTCAGTCCATTTAAACTTAGTGTCCTTTTTCAACAGCTCCGTCATGGGTTTTGCAATCTTGGAAAAATTCTCAATGAACCTGCGGTAGTATCTTGCGAGTCCAAGAAAACTCCGGATCTCTCCAACGGTTGTGGGTGCTTCCCATTTAGTTACAGTGACAACCTTGGTGGGGTCTATTGCTATTCCTTCTCTGGATATAACATGTCTGAGAAATCCAACTTCTTTTAGCCAAAACTCACACTTGCTGAACTTGGCGTATAACTGATGTTCCCTGAGTTTCTCAAGAACCAAACGCAAATTCTCCTTATGCTCTTCTTCATTCTTCGAGTAGACCAATATATCGTTAATGAACACCACAAAAAACTTATCCAAAAACTCCATAAACACCTTGTTCATCATGTTCATGAAATAGGCAGGCGCGTTAGTCAGACCAAATGACATAACGGTATACTCATATAGCCCATACCTTGTGGTAAAAGTTGTCTTAGGTATATCCTGCTCTCAAATCTTCAGCTGATGGTATACTGATCGTAGATTGATCATGGAAAATACTTTAGCTCATTGTAACTGATCAAACAAATCATTGATCATCGGCAGTGGGTACTTATTCTTGATCGTCACTTCATTCAACGCACAATAATCAACAACCATCCTTAATGATCCATCCTTCTTCTCCACTACAAGTACTGGGCATCCCCAAGGTGATGAGCTTGGTCGAATAAAACCTTTATCCAATAACTCCTTAATCTTCTTCTTAATCTCCTCCAAATCCTGTGCGGGCATCCTATACGGTCTCTTAGATATTGGCCTTGTGCTTGGCAAAAGTTCAATCAAAAACTCAATGTCTCTATCCGGTGGCATGCCTGGCAACTCCTCCGGAAATACGTCTGGGTAATCCTTCACCACTGGTACTTCCTCATGTACAACACCTGATAAGGAATTCACTTGTGTCCTCTTCGGGACATGCCGGGATACATACTTAATCTTTCTTCCTTCTGGGGTGGTGAGCATAATCGACTTACTGGCGCAGTCAATGTTCCCTCCATACTTCAATAACCAATCCATGCCTAACATTACATCCAGGCCTTGTGACTCCAATATTATTAGGTCTGAGGGGAACACATAGTTACCAATCCTTAAAGGTAATCGATCACACCATAGGCCGGCCATATACTCTGCTCCTAGCGAGGTTACTAACATGGGTGACCTAAGGGCTTGGGTTGGCAACTTATACTTATCCTCAAATCCCCTTGAAATGTATGAATGTGATGCACCAGTATCAAAAAGAACGAGTGTAGTAAATGACTTAACCAAGAACTTACCTATTACTTCATCTGGCTGAGCTTCAACCTCCTCCGTGCTAACGTGGTTCACCTGTCCCCTGTTGAAAGGGTTAGGCTTCTTCCCAGCGCTTCCATTGCCATTTCCGTTCTTTCCTTGAGAACACTCCGTTGTGTAGTGTCTATTCTTCCTGCACTTTAAACAAGTAATGTGACTTCGATCCTTCTTGGCAGGTGTTGCTGGGTTGGAACGGTTCTGGCTGTTGCTTCCTCCATTCCCATTCCCATTCTTGGGGCCACTATTTATTATGCAGAATCCCTCCATTAGAATTATGGCCTCCATGGTTATGGTGAAGGTGTCCACCCGAGTTCGGGGTAAAACGGGGTCTCTGCTGAGCTCCAGAATTGTACTTCCCTTGTCCATACTTCCTTTTGCGGTTGTCAATCTGCTGCTGCTTCCCTTCAATCACGAGAGCTCTATCTACCAACTCCTGGTAGTTGTTGAAGGTTGCCACCATCAACTGCATGCTCAGCTCATCATTCAGTCCTTCCAGAAACTTCTCCTGCTTAGCAGCATCTGTAGCAACGTCATCCGGGGCATAATGTGCTAACTTACTAAAGTCATCCACATACTAGCCCACTGTGTGTCCTCCTTGACGCAAGTTACAAAACTCGCGCTTCTTCATGGCCATAGCTCCTGCTGAAACATGGGCAGTGCGGAAAGCCTGCTGGAACTGATCCCATGTAACAGTGTCAATGGGGTAAGTGGCTGTGAAATTCTCCCACAATGATGTTGCGGGTCCATCAAGCTGGTGTGCGACAAAACGCACTCTTTCCGCATCTGTGCATCCTATACTGGTCAGCTCCCTTCCTATCTTGCGGAGCCAGTCATCTGCAACAATCGGCTCGGTGCTGCTGGAGAAGACCGGTGGATTCAGCCTTAAGAAACGGGCTAAGTGGTCGACCGGTGGTGGTGGTGGTGGGTTGTTGTTGTTGTTGCCTTGGTTCTGATTCTGGACTAGCAGCTGCATCAGGGTATTCTGCTGCTGGATCAACAGGGTGAGCTCCGATGGGAAAGCAAATCCATTGTCACGTCTCGGAGGCATCTGATAGGTAGAAAGGATGAGAAAATATAATAGAATGAGGTCTAGAGGGAAAACACTACCCATATGCACATGAGACAAACACAATCAGTATCACTTCAATCAATTCAAACAACGGCATACAATCAGTCTAACTATAGTTACAAAAATGCTCGAACTATACTATATACATGGGGGATTACTACTACTGGTATGATGGTCGACTAGAAGGTTTGATCGGTGGAAGACTCCATGATATCGGATCCAGCTTCATCAACATAGTCATCGTCGCTATCGTAGGGGTCTGAGTCGGTGTCGCCGATGATGATGTAGTCCTTGGATTCGTCGTCATCTCCTCCTAGCGCGGGGTCTCCCATGAACACTACTAGTTTCCTCGTCAGGTCGTCATTCTTCTCCACTAGTATCGTCATTTCCTCCTCATATCCATCACGTGTAGACTTGAGTTCCTCTTCTAGCTCCGAATTCTTGATCATTGCTTTCTTTAGATCTATCATGCCTGCGCACATCTGGTTCTCCTGGCGATGAATGTGATGGTTTAACTCCTGGATGAAAGCTGCAATGTACCTATCCCTCCTGGTGCTGATCATCTCCCATTGCTCATCTCGGTGCCCACAAATTTGGTAGATAGTATCCTTGAGATCCTTGTGGTAAACTTCACCTATGCGTCCCATGGCAATGTGGGCTACCATGCTCTTTCCTGGACTCCAGCACTACTAGGAAAAGGCATGCTAGTGGCGCACCGAATTTGCCTTCTAATGGCGCACTACTGGTGCGCCACTGGCATCACGCCATTAGAATTAAATTCTAATGGCGCACTACTGGTGCGCCATTAGTATCTGGTGTTCTAATGGCGCACCGCGTAGTGCGCCATTAGTATAGCCTGTAGTGCGCCATTAGAATGCCTCCCAGGGGCCATATGTACAAATGTGCTTTGGCATTCTAATGGCGCACCAGCAGCTAATGCGCCATTAGTGTGATGATCACAGTGCGCCATTAGTGTCTTGTGTGGTGTGCCATTAGTATGAATATTAGGTTTTATTTTTTTTGCTTTTCTGATTTTTGCACAGCTTACAAAATATATTATTGCATAGAATATAGACAGCAGCACACAGCAACATCAGATTCATCAAATACAATAGAAGATTAGTCTCCGAATACAATTCATCATATTAGTCTCCGGATTCAAAAGACCGGACAAAGATAAAACATTACAAGTCTCAAGACCGCGAGTATCGAGTTTGCCTTCACATTACAAGTCGATATCGATCATCTAAACTACCATCACATAGAAGAGAGCTGTGGTCATCACGATGAGCATCATCGCGATAAAACTGGTCTTCATCTGGTTCCTCCAACGCTCCCTCCTCTCTCCCTCTAGATAGCGGGCGTATCTAGATTCGGCCTCCGCCCTAGTGGTGTACCCTTTGTAACTGTTACCGCTGAAATGGTGAACCTGTCTCCGACGCTCCTCCCAGTCATCGTAGACTCCGGGAACCTTACCCTTGTACACGACATACGACGGCATCTCTATGCACAAGCCAAACAACAGACAATACATAAGCAATGTGTAAGTATGCAACAAAAGGATCGGAAGAGAAAAGCAAGACATTAATAGCACGATTCATGGTCCTACTAATAAATAGCATCGATTACATCTAAGTTGAACAACCGTCCAAACCAAAGAGACATCCGAATTCATTAAAGTTTAATTACAACATGAGCCAATCAATGTTTCAGAACTACACATCACTACTTTCGACTCAACTCATCGGACAGGAGCGTGGGTGAAGCCGCCGTCTGTCGTGATGGTCATGAAATCACGGTCGTTGTCACCCTGCATTTGTAGCATTTCATCTATCTCACTGTTGGACGGTTGATATCTGAGGAAGAACTGCCCTGCGGTATGAAGGACATCTTGATGGATGATGTCCGCAAACTCCGACTGGATGCGAAAGAATTCTTGTCTGAGGTCCGCGTCCTGGACTGCCGACAAGCTCGCGGCCCAATCTTTGAGATTATCTGGTAGCAGAAGGTGATGATGGTCCCTTACGATCGCCCGCATGTGATGGAGGGCGTAGTAGGCATCCTTCTGACCGCCAGGCAGCTGCTTGACGCAGCAGAACTTCGTATTGTGTGAGAAGATGTGCTTGTCGTACTTACGAACTGGCCTGGTGAAGGTGCCTCCAGATTGGGCGTAGCCGGGGAGAACATCATCAAGAACTTTCTTCACATTTGTGTAGTCTATCATGGAGTTACGGTTCGGGTCGAAATACGTGGCCATGGAATATTTCGGGCTTAAGAGGATGAGTGTGCAATGTGTGTCACTACACAGAACACGGAATGTTAGAAAAAAAATAACGATCGAAATCTAAGAAATCATATGTTACAGGGCGGTTAAGGGATGACTTACTCGGGAAAGTAAGGCACAAGGAAGTTATCCTTATCTGCGTTTGCCAGAATGACGCCTTCGAGGTGTGAACTCGCAACTTGGCGGTCCCCAGCGCTGCTCAAGTGCTTGGCACGCATGTAGAAGGGGTCGACTATCACGATGTCCGGGGTATTGTCTCTAATGATCCGCATCTGCATGCTCAGCGAAAACAGCCGAACGAAGGTGTAGTGCAACGGATGAAGGTTAAACATAGCAAAGATGTCATCAAACCGCAGGACGATCATACCCCCGATGTCGCCATCCACAAAGCCCTTGCTCTCTGGCACCTTGGCCACGAAAACCGGGTATGCCACATCCTTCTCTCTGAGACGCCGCTTCTCCAAAATCAGAACACTGTTGTGCAGACTCCGCATAGCATCGGTTGCAGCATTCAGCATATTTGGCGGTAGCATCGCCCTACCCGCCACATGCACCCTCCTCGAGATATCCTTAGGTGAAGGTGGCCCGTCCTAAGCACGGATCGAACTCGGTGCCGGCTGACTCGCACCGGCGCCCTTGTTAGTCTTTCGTTTCCGGCCCTTCTTCTTGATCTCCTGTAATGGGACCGAGTTCTACTCACAGACCGCCTTCTTCAGCGTGTTGGGGCTGATAATATTTCGCACCTCAGCTATCTGAGGCTCGGTGAAGGCGGGAGATGGAGGCGTGTCCTGAGAACTGAACGCCAGACAACGCTTGTTGCAATTGGATTTCTCCGCCGTACCAGCTAGATCGTGGTGGTCTTGGTTGGGTTATTGAGAAAGAGGCCCGCAGAACTCGTCAGCGTACCCATGTTCGGCAAAGTACTTATCAACTTTGGTTAATGTACCGTCGTCGTTGTCGTCGCCGTCCGGATCCTGTGCCATAGGGCTATCCGGATCCTGTGCCATAGGGATGTCCGGCAGGTCCGGTAGTGTTGCGGCGTTCTTGCCATGGCTTGGCGCCGGCACGACTGGCGGTCTTGTCTGTGGGGTGGTGTCCCCCGCCCCCAAACGAATCTGGCTCTTCGGCCATAGCAGGGGCCAGTTTACGCAGGTGCCGAGGGTCATCTCATCTTTTTCGTCGGCCCCAGCGGGTTGAATCGGAGGTAATAGCTCGTCGCAGCCTGGCAGCACCCGGACCACTTCAACCCTATACATTGTGGTTGGCATCGGATTACCGTGGAACATGGGGTTGCCCGGTTGAACGATTCTGCCCTTGGCGACATCGACCAACTCGGCGCCCACGAAGTGCAGAAGAGTGCAAGGAACGTCAGCGGTGCCCTGGAAAAACATGTATAGGGCGTCAGGGATGCCCAGTCAAAGGCAAGGAGATGAAGTCATCGGCCGAGAGGCTTAGTTACCGTGATGCCGTCGAGCTCGGCTAATGTGGAGGCACCGCCAACGGCGGGCGTGCAACTGACGGAGGGGGCGCTTGCTGGCGAGGTGCCGGTCGGCGTACACCTGGGTGCATTAAGCTCCAATGCCCGTGCCGGTGCCGGAGACACCAATGGCGCCGCCGCCGGAGACACCAATGGCGCCGCCGCCGGAGACACCAATGGCGCCGCCGCCGGAGACACCAATGGCGCAGCCGCCGGAGACACCAATGGTGCCGCCGCCGCGCTGTGCGAGTTGCTGGCCGTGAAGCTGGGAACCGGGGGAGGCCCCTTTTGGCCGCCCGCAATCCACGTCGTCAGCCCATGAATCAACGTAGGCACCATGGCGTTGAGCATCGTTCCAAGTTGTTGTTGCACTTGCTCATGGACAAGCTCCGGAATCCGCGCCACTTGTGCCTTGAGTTCTTCAACCTCGCGCATCTGGCTTTCCGAGCTGGTCTTTTTCTCCTTCCGCACACCAGCGGTATAGTATGACCCCCATTTTGTGGACAAGCCTTTGCCGGCCACACGACCAGCTGACGTCGGCTTATCGAGCTTATCCTTCTTTGTCATTACGTTCAACGCCCTATTTAAAGGGGTGTCGAAAGGGGAGCTCTTAGACGACCCCGCGCTACTGCTTTCATTGTCCTGCGAAAGGAACATGAACCATTTAGAAATATTGGGGATTAATTAGAGTGCAACCATATGGAGCTAATTATGCGGGGGTGTATTCCTTACCAGAACAAGCTCAAGCGCCCTGGTCTTCGGATCTGTGGTAAGATCCTTTGTTATCGGGTCCTCCTTGTACCGGGCCCTGACATAGTTCCTGGTCTGCTTGTCACCGCTGTATTTCTCGAAGCGGGGCGGTAGGCCTTGCTCGGCACGCTCCGCGTCCTCCTTGTCCCATATAGGCTCCGCCACTCTATAACCGCCGGGACCGAGTTTGTGTTCCCCTAAGTTCAACTCCCGCATTTCTTTCCCCCACTGACTTGATTCAGAGGTTGCGGGGCTCTGGCACTTGATCTTGAACTCCTTGTACTCATCTTCGCTCATCAAAGGATATTTCGCCTTGATCTTGTCATAACTATCACCTTTATCAATCATCGGCATTGTTCACTTTATTCCCTGAGAGGCGTGTGTTTTCAAATTCGGCGGGGAACTTGTATCATTCGTGCAGCTTCGTGAAGAGGAGGTTGCGCAAATGCCCTCGGTCCTTATGCCTAAGGTTCTCGGTGTTGATCGAGACGGTGCTCCGGAGAATGCACCCGAGCTGAACCGAGTACCCCTTGACTATATGTTTGGGCTCCGTTGGATTCCCGTCGGAGTCCACTTGAGTGAATTCATGCTTGACGGTGCGGAGCGCATTCGGGCGCCGGTCCTTCCTTTGCTTCTTCGGTTGGCTGCCATCTGTATTAACAAAAACAATATGTATACATAAAAGTAACAGCAGCAATATAGTTAGGCTTTAACAGCAGTGCAAGGAGTTCATCCTAAATAACACATAAACCCGATTCAACATGTCTTCAAACAGCCCAAAAGCAATCATATTACACAAGTATTGAGAGCTCATATAGTTAGATTTATTAATGCAGAGTACTACACGAACGCTGGCACCAAAATCCACTTGCATTTTACAAATCTGTATACTGTCCTGCCCAGAACTTGCATGGCATTACAGTTTTGCTATTTCAGTCGTTGTTTGTTAGCATCCGCATAGAGGTCTTCATACCTAATATTACAAATTGAGCTTTTGGATATATCACTTTATTGCTACCTATCTGCATTTTTCCCGATAGTTTCAATAATTTTAGATGAAAACACCAAGTTCTAAGTTATATCTTATATATGCAACTATAGTCAGACTCCAGATCCTTGATTGTTTTGCTTTTCTCCTCTTCTACATGGATTCCCTTCTTAGAGAAGGGAGAAGACACTGGTTTGGAAATCTTTCTGTCATACACTTCTATTTGAAAATTGCAGTTACTGTCAGACCAAAGCCTTTGGAAGTTTCGTCAGCTTATAATGAACTGGTGTTTTCTTCGGTTAAAAGAGGTGACCTACTTTTCTTTGGCCAATGCAATTGTATTTCTAAGTCCAATTCAATATCAAATCAATTTTCATTTCACATGAATCCAGTCCAGAATGTATCTGGACACAAACGTGGTGTGTACTAGAGTACTAAATCGGTTTGCTTGCCTGATATAATATACCTTTTTTCCAGTGTTGAGATCACCCACTTTGTCTTTTATTTACCTATATTTGGTTGTTGCAGTTTTGCAGGGGTCTGCAATTATATAAATCTTAAACTCAAAACACAGCATGGTACGCAGGCATCAAGCGATTGGTTGGCTAACAGCACCGGAAAGCCAGGCCTACCCTAGGGTTTGCAGGTGAGGGGATGGAGGAGAAGGGAGGAATAACCTGGGGGAGGGGATGAAGGAATGGAGGAAGACGCCGGCGTTGAAGCTCCGGCAGCGGCTGGGCGTTGAAGCTCCGGTGACACGCGGTGGGCTCCTCCACTCACCTGTCTCTGCGTCTCGGCTTGGGCGGAGGACATCGAGGGCGCGGGTGCGGGCGGAGTGGGGACGGCGAGGTAGGCGGCGCTCGGCTCGGCGTCGCGTGGCCTGGCTGAGCTAAGGTAGAGGCGGTCGTCATCTCCTCTGGCTCGGGGGGCGACGGCGCGGGGGCAAAGTTAGGTCGAGTGGGGGGGGGGATCTGGCGAGGGAGGGAGAGAGGCCAGAGGGGAATAGGTGCAGGGAAGCTTTCTAATGGCGCACCACACGCCGGTGCGCCATAAGTACGACTGTTCTAATGGCGCACCACCCCTCGGTGCGCCATTAGAATTTTGTTTTAATCTAGCCCAGTAGCCATATCTACAGCCCAACCCTATCTACAACAGAACCCACCCACTAGCCCGACTGGTCAGCACGCAGCACACACACCAGGAGGTCCTGGGTTTGATTCCCAGGATCCCCAATATTTTTTATGCATTTTAAATGGTGTTTTTTATATTTATTTGTGTTTAAATATGTTCAAACTTGTTTAAATCATATCAGTAAATTTTTTTATGCATTTTAAATGCTGTTTTTTATATTTATTTGTGTTTAAATATGTTCAAACTTGTTTAAATTATAACAGTAATGATTTTTATAAAAATAGTAAAAAAAATTAAAAAATATGTTCAAAAAGTGCGGGTGCGGGGGGCCGGGTGCGGGGGAGGGTTGCGATGGGTGGAGCTAGCGGGGGAGGGTGCGGGTGCGATCGAGATGGAGGGGGATCGAGATCGAGATGGAGGGGGAATCGAGATCAAGTGTCCTCATGAATTCAAAAAGTGCCCATGAAATTTAAAAATATTCATGATATCAAAAAGTGCCCATGAAATACAATCGAGAAATGAAGACTACGATTTAAATACAATCGGTCTTAGCTAGCTATCTGTTCACAATCTTCTTGCCCTTCTTTTTCGCAAACAGAGTTCTTCTGTGGAACGGACGTCCTTTAGGTAGGGTGGTCCTGCTTCTTCTTGTGGTGTGTGCTGCTACTTCATCGTCGTCGTCATGTTCGATCTTCGGGTCGCCGTACTTGTCGAAGTCTTGCTCATTGGCTACTCCATCCATTCCGATGATCTTCCTTTTGCCTCTCCTCACGACAACACGACTGGGCTTTGGCGGGTCGGTAATGAAGAAGCATTGGTCCACTTGGGAAGCCAGTACCCATGGCTCATTTTTCGCGGTGACGTTTGCGCCCGCGGTCTTGGATTTGGCTTTGGGTATAACCATTGTGGTGAAATACCGGTCTTCTTTTATGACATTTTTGGCCCATCTGACACGGAACATCGGGACCTTCTCTCCAGCGTAGCTCAGCTCCCAGATCTCCTCGATCCTTCCGTAGTATCTGTCCTTGTCGTTACCGGTGTAGGATTCCATCGTTACCCCGGAGTTCTGATAACCATCGCTCTTCATGTCCTTGTCCTCGGTGTAGAATGTGTAGCCGTTGATATCGTACGCCTCATAGGTCATCAGGTTGTGCTCGGCGCCCTGTGACAAGGCGAATATGAGTTGTTCTTCCGCGGAAGAATCCTCATGTAAAGGGTACGACAGAAGCTTCTGCTTGAACCAACGCGTGAAACATGAGTTGTGCTCTTTGAGTATATCTCCGTCCGTCCTCTGTTGGCCTCGGTCATTGTACGTCTTCTTAATAAAGGTTTTGTGCTCTACCACCCAAGGATCGACCACGTCTATGTGTTGTAGCGCGACTAGGTTTGCTCTTTCAAAGTCGGCGAGTCGACCCTCGAAGTTGACATGCATTTCGCGGCGACCCTCATGGTGACCCCATCCAGCGAGCCTGCCGAGGTGCCTGTTGACGGGCAGACCAACGGGGTTCTCGATGCCTAGATAATTTGTGTAGTAGGAGATGCACTCTTCGGTCAGAAAGCCCCTGCCTATGCTTCCCTCTGGACGTGACATGTTGCGAACGTATCCTTTGATGACACCATTCATCCTTTCGAACGGCATCATGCTGTGCAGGAACGTCGGCCCGAGTTGGATGATATCCTCCACTATATGGACCAGCAGATGCACCATAACGTCGAAGAATGCGGGCGGGAAGTACATCTCAAGCTCGCATAGTATCACCACGATCTCTTCCTGTAGCCTTCTGAGTTGCCTCACGCCAATCGACTTCCGAGAGATGACGTCGAAAAAGTTGCATAGGCCAAATAGCGTTTCACGGATGTGCGCGTCCATGATCCCACGGATTGCAACTAGAAGTATCTGCGTCATCAGCACGTGACAGTCGTGAGACTTCATCCCGCTGAACTTCTGCTTCGCTGGGTCTAGGTATCTGATTATCTTCCCCGCGTAACCGTAAGGAAGTTTTACTCCTAGGAGGCAGGTGAAAAACTGCTCGATCTCCTCCTGACTTAGAGTGAAGCACGCGGGAGGGTAGTCATTTCCGGTCTTCTTGGCCTTTTTGCCTTTGCGACGACTTTTCGTGTCCTGCTTCGCCTCATCATCATCATCATCATCATCATCATTAGCGTGAAGCTCCTGCCTGATGCCCATTGATTTCAAGTCTGCCCTTGCTTTCGGCCCATCTTTGGTCCTCTCTGGCATGTTGAGCAGGGTACCAAGCAGACTCTCGCACACATTCTTCGTGATATGCATGACATCAAGGCTGTGAGGCACACGGTGGATCTTCCAGTATGGCAAGTCCCAGACAACAGACCTCGTTTTCCATACCTTCAGCAGCGGCTCTGGCGCCTTTCGCTTCTTTCCCGGCAGTGGGCAGTCTTTCCAATTTTTCAACAGCTTGTCTATTTCCTCGCCGCTCCTCGTACACGGGCGTTTTCGGGGTTCGGTTTCACCATCGAACAGATCCTTGCGTTTCCTCCACGGGTCATCGTCGCGAAGCCACCTTCGATGTCCCATGAACACGGTTTTCGAAGACCCGGGATCTCTATCTAGCTGGCGATACATTGTGTCATCCATGCACCTTACGCATCCAGAAAATCCGTGGACTACCTGCCCCGCGAGATATCCATAACCGAGATAGTCGTGCACCGTCGTGAGCAGTGCGGCTCTCATAGGGAAATATTCTTTCTCTGCGGCGTCCCACGTATTGGCTGGCGTTTTCCACAGTGTGTCAAGCTCCTCTTTCAGCAGCCCCAGATACAGATTGATGTCGTTCCCTGGTTGTTTCGGCCCTTCAATTAGCATACTCATGTGAATGTACTTCCTCTTCATGCACAACCAGGGGGGAAGGTTGTACATCCACACAAACACAGGCCAGGTGCTATGTGTGCTTCTCTGGCTGCCAAACGGATTGACTCCATCGGTGCTCGCGCCCAGCACGATGTTCCTTGGATCGTTCCCAAATTCTGGGTATTCGAAGTTCAACGCTTGCCACTGGCTCGCATCCTTAGGGTGACTCAGCATCTTGTCTTTTTTATCTATCTCCGGATCATTTGCGTCATCTTCTCGCTTCTTCTCCTCCCTAGCCGCGTGCCAACGCAAGAGCTTTGCTACCTTAGGGTCCGCGAAATACCGCTGCAGACGAGGAGTGATCGGAAAGTACCACACCGATTTTCGAGGAGCTTTCTTCCTCTTCTTGTATCGAGTGACGCCGCACACCGGACATATGGTAGACTCCGCGTGCTCGTCCCGATAAATGATGCAATTGTTCATGCACACATGGTATTTCACGTGCGGTAAATCCAGAGGACACACGATTTTCTTCGCCTCCTCGAAACTGGTCGGGCACTTGTTCCCCTTGGGAAGACGTTCGTGCCAGAATGACATGTTCTCGTCGAAGCATGCGTCGGTCATTTTGTGTTTTACCTTCATCTCCAGAGCCATGAGCATTACTTTCAGGCGGGTATCCTCGGGCCTGCATCCTTCATACAATGGAGTAACCGCGTCTATCTCCAGTTGATCCAGCTTGGCTTTCTCTCGGGCGGCAGCTCTTGCGTTATCCGTCCGCTTGAGAAGCAGCTCTTGAATATGAGGGTCCTGCACCCAGCCTCCATCGTCGTCTGCTCCGGCATCTTCATCTTCATGATCATTCCCTTCGTCTTGATCTTCCTCATCATCATGTACGACATCTTCTACATGATGACTGTGTACAGCATCACCGTCGTGATCATGTCCTGGAGATTCTTCGTCTTCTCGCCCGCCCTCGCCGCGGTGGTACTTGTCTTGTTTCCCATCCTCATTTCTTGCCCGGCCCCGGCCATGGACGACTTGATAGTCATCTTCATCACCTTGCCACCGATAGCCATCCATGAAACCACGCAAGAGCAGGTGGTCCCGCACCTGCCCGGAATCCGGGTCCGCAATAAGGCTCTTCAGCTTGCATCTTCAACATGGACATCTTATCTCCGTCTCGTTCTTTTGAAGCATCTTGGCCTTCGCGGAGCTCAAAAACCTATTCACGATGCCTTCGGTCATCGTGCGGACCATGGTCGCCTGCGGGTAGAGAAAAACGATATGTTAGAACCAAGAAAAAATTTGGCATGACCTTCCCTAAAAATAGGACCAAAAAGAATGCATAGTGCCAAAATTCTCGCCGAAACGGAAATGAATCAAAACATTCCGGCAAAATATTGGCAACTATCGCATATTTCAAATACCGGTACCTTCAAACACAAACATATATGCAACACCACAAACACATGAAACACCACAAACATACATAGATCTAGCTAGGCCACAAAAAGTGCATGTGCACGTTGTTGGAGCGAGCTAGGGAAAAAAAGTAGATCTATATCATGAAGATAGCTTTCCCTTACTTACCTATCAAAAAAAGGTAATTTCACCACTTAATTTTGTTGAATCTATGGTGGAAATGAGGTAAGGAGGAGGAGATGGCCGAAAGCTTGGAGAAGGAGGTGGATGGAATGAAGTGGGGAAAGTGAGTGGGTAGGTGTGGGATGTCCAAAATATCTTGTTGGTCCCAGGTTACTAATGGCGCACCGTAGGAAAATGCGCCATTAGTAACCCTGGTTACTAATGGCGCATCAGCCTACGGTGCGCCATTAGTAGTTTTGCAAAAAAGTAAAAATAATAAGTATATATACTAATGGCGCATCTCCTCTGAGTGCGCCATTACTAGTTTAAACTAGTAATGGCGCACTGTGCCACGATGCGCCATTAGTAGTTTTGCAAAAAAAAGAATAAAACAAAATTTACAGTAATGGCGCACTGCCTGCTTGGTGCGCCATTAGTACTTATAGATAGTAATGGCGCATTATGGACCCGATGCGCCATTAGTATGTATGGGAAAATGGAAAAAAAAATAATTCATACTAGTGGCGCACCCTGTTTACGGTGCGCCATTAGTGTCTTCCACACTAATGGCGTATCACAAACAGGTGCGCCATTAGTATATAGTAGTGGTGCACTGCTTCCACGGTGCGCCATTAGAATCAATCCTATCTATAGCCCTTTTCCTAGTAGTGCAGGTTGGTGCATCAAGGAAAACTCTATGGGCTCAGTGACTGGCACGAATGTCTTCCTGGAACTTGGACTTGAATCATCCAACGCTCCTCTTCTGGTAAAGTGGCGATGTAGGTCCCAGTGAAGCTTGGTATTCCTATGTTCAGGTACCTAGTGACTTCCTTCAAGTGTCGTCCAATAGGTGTATCTTCTGCGGTTGTGCAAACTTGTTCCTTGCATCCGCCATCCTATAGAGTAGAAAAGGGAGAGGAGTCAGAAATGAGTAGAGAAGAGTGTACTATGGTCTTAGCTTAGTGGTCGTGTCCTACAGTCAGCGTGTACTCTGATACCATCTTGTATCAACCATACCTCAAACAGTCCAGTCTCTGTGCATCAATGTCATCCCTGGATTGGTAATGCTGACACGCACAGTACTCAAGGATTTATAACAGAGTTGCAATCACACACACTTATTACAACGAATGTCTCAAAACAGAAATTATTACAATAATAAGGCTTAAGGCCATCTAAATACGATAACAACGGAAGGCTTGGAAGATAAAGTGAGTCCATCAACTCCAACGGCACAGCTGAGTGAACGACAATGACCTATGGCACCTTACTCGTCGTCTGAAAAGTCTGCAACATGATATGTTGCAGCCCGAAATGGGACAGCACATGGAATATGCTAGCAATATAACACATAGAGTAATGAACAGAATAAATGCTATCACTACATGCATATATGGCTGGTGGAAAGCTCTATGGTTACAATGTTTGCATAAAGCTAATTTTTTCCTACAACAAAGGAATAAATTTCATTTAACTATCATGGTGGTTGTTAAACATTGAGAAGATTCCTCCAACTCAAATCCCAATTAAGAATCATCATTAAACCCAATCAAATTAAATTAGAGTGATGAGATCAATCATGATAATCCAAGAACCAGATACTCAAGATGTCCATAACCGGGGACACGGCTAACCATGATTAGTGTGTACACTCTGCAGAGGTTTGCGCACTTTTCCCCACAAGACTTGATCTCCTCCGTTGAATTTCTCGCAATTCATGATGTTTGTGAAAACGGATGACCGAGACATAGTCTTTCAGAAGCATTAACTCTTTACTCTGGGTAGACAGTACGAACCTACATCCCCTACATCTGCTAGTCTACCACTGAAAGAGGTCACACAACATACTCAACTATGCTAGAGCCCATAATAGCTTGTGGCTGCACAAGGAAGTTTCTAGCATGAATAATCTTATGATCCCTTTGAGCTTGGGTGGCGGACCTTAGGATGATCACACGGAACCCCGGGATATCCTAGGACAACACTGGATTCTCCAGGTGCCCACAAGCAATCCACCCAGATGTGATTTTAAGTAGCCACCTTAAGTTAACCATTAATTAACAAAACTCACATCTGTCATGGAATACACTCACCCAATCCACGTCTATGAGCATAGCATAGCAATCCTAAGCATAACGTAGAAGTAACTCCCAAAGGTTTGATAATAAATAGGGCAATAGGTTCTACCTCATCATCTACTTCCCAAAACCAACTTATTATTCAGATACTAGCCATGCAAATGTTTGAGGGGTTGATCTAATGCATAAAAACTGGGTAGTAGAGAGGTATGATCAAAGTGTTACTTGCCTTGCTGATGATCCGCAAAACTTAGAGACTCGTAGTAGCACGCTTCACACTGTGGGAATTCTATCGCAAACAAACAATAACATACATAAGCACTCAACTAAATGCATAGATAAAACTCAAATAAGAAGATCTAACCAGAAAGTTCAACTAAAGAACTCCAGTTTGCAAAAAGAATCAAATCAAACGGAGAAACAAAACTCAAACTATGAAAGAAACAAGATCCGTTTACTAATCTGGACTAAAGTCAATTTTTATAGTACCGAAATCTTGTTCAAGTTGGTTAAAAAGAAAGAGGGCATCGAGACAAAGATCTACGCGCTTGAATCACCTGATTCTGACAAACGAGCGAAAAGAAAAACTAAAACTAAGACCAGGGCAGAAATCGCGATCGAAAATAATCGCGGAAAAATGTTGATAAAAGAAAAACTGACGAACAGGCTAACTAACGAACGTTCGCTCTCTGCGGCTAACTGACGAACAACATTCGTCAAAAACGAACGTACGGATGAACGTCCGCTATTTAACTAAACCGGGAAAAAACATAAAACCGATAAAAAACAGAGTTTTTCTAAAAAAACATTCGATTTTCTCACGAAAACCGGCAACGGCGTCTACCTCGGCAGCGGGGTCGGCAGGGTCGGCGGCAAGGTTACGGGGCGGTGGCAGCAGGACGGGCCGCCGACGGCGACGCGAGACGCGGTGGCGGCAGATCCGGCGGCGGCGGCGTGGATTGAGCAGGGATGTGGTGTTTGGGTGGGGGGCTGGCGGCTCGGGCCTCTCGGCTTTTAAGGATGGCCAGGCCAGGAGTCCGGGGCGGACACGGCCCGGTAGGTCGGTTCGTTTTTTATAATTCCGCACAGAAAAACAATTAAAAGAAATACTAAACGGACTCCAAAAATCCTGAAATAAATTTTCACCATCCTCTAAAAATAAGGCCGGCAAGGTGAACTTTTATTTGGGACTCTAATGCAATTTTGAAAAAAGCATTTGTTTCCTAATTCAAATAAAATAGCAACAAAACTCCAAATAAAATTCTTATTTGATTTTAATATTTTTCCTCCAATATTTCTTTATTTTGGAGAATTCATTTTATCTTCTCTCTTTTATTTTTATAATGGAAATATATAGAGAGAAAAATAATTAAAACCAAATGATTCTCTTTTAAAAATGTGAGAAAACTAAAATATGAAAATAACGAAATCCCTAACTCTCTCCGCGGGTCCTTGAGTTGCTTAGAATTTCTAGGATCAACCAAAATTCATGAAATATGATATGCAATAATGATCTAATATATAACATTCCAAATTGAAATTTTGGGATGTTACAACGTCGATGTAACATGCCACTAAGGACGTGGAATCAATCCTTGCTCAGTTGTCACCTTATCCAGATCAAAATACAGCATGCCACCAAGGGGATGATGGCCCGGCCCTTACGCATTTGAAACCACACCCGGGTACTGATATGGCGCATCGCTAAGAGGGTTACACCGCAACAATGTTCTTCTGGGTTTCGTCTCCATAACAGTGGATGAGTTTTGACGCGGGCTCGCCAAGCCTATCACAGCCATCCTCCTTTACCCGGGCTTGGGACCGGCTATGTTGAGACAATATAGGCGGAGTTATAGGTTAGTCTAGAAAAATTAAAAAAATGATAGAAAAACTATGCCAAAATGATTGGATGTATTATGAAACAAGTAAAATTTGATATGTTTAGGATGCGGGCTTCGCACTCCGAGATCGGGATGGTAGCAACATGAGACAGTGGTCTAAACAACTTATGGCCTCACAAACAACATCCGATAATAGCCTACTTCATGTTTGTGGCGTCTTGTATTATCTTTCGGTGCTCTTGGGAATCTAGAGGTATGCTCGATCTGCCTTTGGTGGTGGATGATGACTGAGGGTGATGGATGTGTTGTGTTAAACCGTACATCTCAATAGCCCCCTATTATCCCATATATACTTTTCGGGAATTAGGCTTAATTACAAGGAGGCTGAGTCATTTTACATGATGGTTGAGATAGCACTAAACCCTAACATGATAAACTAGATCTGGTCTTGACCGGTTATCAGGAATATCTCTTGGAATCCGCATTCAACAATCTTGGCATGGCTTGTACTCCAAGATTGTGCATTGAGGCCCCCGCCTAGGTTACGAACCCTTGTGCTTTTCTACCGTGTGGCCAGTGGGCCACACATAGCCTCCGTGGGCCTACTTGCATTGGCACCCATGGCCTCATCACTAAGTAATATACCCCACTTGGAATTCAATATAAGAATGATTAAAATAGCATTAAGGCTAATAAAACACTATATCACTTCGACAAGGCTTCCAATGTTTCTTTTGATTAAACTCTATCTAGGTCTATGTCTAGGTGTATGCCCCGACCTTGTATAATAGGGAACCGCGGCAGGGGTGTGGAGTGGGGCTAATGGAAGCTCAATGCATGGAAGGTGCTTGGCATCAGCGAACACCAGTGTGCATCGTCCTCCTTGCCAGCGAGGAATGGATTCAAGACCCGCCGCACAGCAAGATGACCAGCCCCAATCGTCTCATGCGACCCCTTCCTCTCTCATTCACACAACCCATTGTGATGTGTAGCTCTTGTTTTGAAATCTAATTTTCATGATTTGAATGAAACTAACCTAGACTAACATTGTTTTCAACAGAACAACCTTGGTGTTTTTTTGCAGAAATAAAATATTCTCGGAATCGGGTGAAATTTTACGGAGAATTATTTTGGATTATATAAAAAATACCGATGCAAGAAATTGCTAGAGGGGAGCCACCATGGAGCAACAAACTCAGGTGGCACACCCCCCACCTCACTAGGGCGCGCCACGTGAGCTTGTGGTCCCCACAAGGCTCCGTTTACCCTACCTCCAAGTCCATAAGTACCTCTTCCTGAGAAAAAAAATAGAGAGAAAGTTTCATCATGTTTTACGATATGGAGCCTCTACCACGTCCTGTTCTTCATCGAGAGGCCTGATCTGGAGACCGTTCGGGGCCTTGGAGGGGGCAATTCTTTGTCATCGTCATCAACAACCCTTCTCCGTCAACAACCTCATGATGCTCACCACCGGGAGTCAGTAATTTCTTCGTAGGCATACTGGAGGTAGATGGAGATGGATGAGATTCGTCATGTAATCAAGTAATTTTTTAGGGCTCTATCCCTACTACCCACTATGTTCTGAGATTGATGTTGCGATGACTTTGCTATGCTTAATGCTTGTCACTAGCGGCTGAGTGTCATGATCTCAGATCTAAACCTATTATATTTACATGAATATATTTGAGCTCTTGATCCTACATGCAAGTTATATGCACATGTTATTGTTCTGAACAATAGACCTCAAGGTGACAATAACTAGGATACTCTCTAGGGAGGACTATAATTTGAGGAGTTCATGTATTCACTATGTGTTAATGCTTTGTTCCGGTTCTCTATTAAAAGGAGCGCCTTAATTAACCTTACTTTCCATTAGGATCCCAATGCCACGGGAGGGTAGGACAAAAGATGTTATGCAAGTCCTTATTATAAGCGCGTATAACTATATACAAAATATGTGCCTACATGTGATTGATGAATTGGAGCTATTGTGTATTGCTCTAGATTGTGATTGTCACATGACGAATGTTATCCAAATATCCATCACTACTCCATGCCTACTCTTTGCTCATATTGTCTTTGCTAAGTTACTACAATTGCTACTACTATTCCAACTGCTACAAACTGTTATTGTTACCATTGCTATCATTACTACTGCTATAAAAACTATCATCTCACTTTGCTACTAATAATTTGTTGCTGAGAAAGTAATTCTCATGTGTGGTTAAATTGACAACTCAACTGCTAAGGCTTATAAATATTCTTTGGCTTCCCTTGTGTCGAACCAATAAATTTGGGTGAAATACTACCCTCGAACTGTGTCATTATCCCTTATACTTGTGGGCCATCAAGGACGGAAGTGTGGGCTTCGGCGGCGCGGCGACTGTGGTCTGGCTGGTGGCATGGAGGTCTCCCTTCTCCTGGGTTGAAGTCGATGGCGTGCGGGGCTGGTCGGCTATGCGGACGATGACGGCTCCCCTGACCTAGGGTTTGTGCTTGGACATGCCAGATTTTGGCCCAAGGTGGATCGAGGTGGTTCTCCGGGTAGGTGAGGTTTGGGCTCGGGCCAAGATGTAGTCGGGAGCGGTAAGTTGTGGTGGTCGTCCCAACACTACATCCTCGTCGTGTCGTGCAGCACCAGTGATCTCGGATTTGGTGTTGTACAAGATCGGCTAGGCGGCAGCCCAAGGCGTCCAAGGCTCATCTCCACAAGTCCACCGATGCTGGTTGGGGATGCAGGCGTCGGGGCCTCCTAATGTAAGTAGTTTTTGTCGTTTTTTGCCATGATGTACACAACTAACTCGCCATGGTATTTTACTTGATGTTATACATTTGTTTTCTAAATTTCCACATGGCATTTTAGCTATTTGTTCCCATGGCAGTTTAACATGTGTCCACATTCAAATTATATTGCAGAAACCATGGGAATTGTCAACTAAATATACTTTTCCATCGCAACTTTTAGCTTTTTAATAGATAACAAAGTAGGTGCAAACACTACCTGAACAAGGAATTTTTTACATTACTTTTGCAATGGAAATTTCTACATCATTTTGTTCTAAAAATGGCATTTTGTTAGTTAGTGGGATAGCATTTTTTATTGGGTGAGATGGCAAAATTCAGTGAAGGAATATGTCCTAGAGGCAATAATAAAGTTGTTATTTTATATTTCCTTATTCTTGATAAAGGTTTATTCTTCATGCTAGAATTGTATTGATCGGAAACCTTAATACATGTGTGAATACATAAACAAACAATGTGTCCCTAGTGAGCCTCTACTAGACTAGCTCATTGATCAAAGATGGTTAAGGTTTCCTAACCATAGACATGAGTTGTCATTTGATAATGGGATCATATCATTAAGATAATGATGTGATGGACAAGACCCATCTGTTAGCTTAGCATAATGATCGTTCAGTTTTATTGCTATTGCTTTCTTCATGTCAAATTCATATTCCTTCGACTATGAGATTATGCAAGTCCCGGATACTAGAGGAATGCGTTATATGTGCTATCAAATGTCACAACGTAAATGGGTGATTATAAATATGCTCTACAAGAATATCCGAAGGTGTTTGTTGAGTTGGCATAGATAGAGATTAGGATTTGTCACTCCGAGTATCGGAGAGGTATCTCTGGGCCCTCTCGGTAATACACATCATAAGCTTGCAAGCAAATAACTAAGGAGTTAGTCACGAGGTGATTTATTATGGAACGAGTAAGGAGACTTGCCAGTAACAAGATTGAACTAGGTATGAAGATACCGTCGATTGAATCTCGGGCAAGTAACATACCGATGGACAAATGGAATTACGTATGTTGTCATAACGGTTCAACCGATGAAGATATTCGTAGAATATGTATGAGCCAATATGGGTATCCAGGTCCCGCTATTGGTTATTGACCGGAGAGGTGTCTCGGTCATGTCTACATAGTTCTCGAACCCGTAATGTCCGCACGCTTAACGTTCGATGACGATATAGTATTATATGAGTTGTGTGATTTGGTGACCGAATGTTGTTCGGAGTCCCAAATGAGATCACGGACATGACGAGGAGTCTAGAAATGGTTGAGAGGTAAAGATTGATATATAGGACGATGGTATTCGGACAACAGAAGTGTTCCGGAGGGTACCGGGTACATATCGGGTCACCGGAAGGGGTTCCGAGCACCCCCGGCAAAAGATATGGGCCTTATGGGCCAAGAGGGGAAACGCACCAGCCATAAGGGGCTGGTTCGCCCCCCATATGGGCCGGTGTAAGGAGGGGGAGGAAAGGGGAGAAGGGAAAGGAAAGTGTGGATTAGGATTCCCACTTCCTTCCCTCCCCCCCTCTTTCCTTCTCCCTCGGTTAAATATGGCAGGGGCGCCACTTGGGGAGGACCCCAAGTAGGATTCGGCCTACCTGGGGTGCCTCCTGGCAGCCTCCCCTCTCCCTCCCACCTACATATATGTGGGGGGCGCCCTAGCACACCACAAACAATTTCCTAGCCGTGTGCGGCGCCCCTCCACCATCACTACTAGGGAAAAGCCTAGGAGCAGCGCGGGTTCTAGGTATATCAGTAGCGCAGGGGCCGGCGCTACTGATAAGGCCCTACAGCTAACCCGTAGCAGCAGCACGTATATGCCCGCGCTACTGCTATACAAGTGTAGCAGCAGCGTGTTGTATGGAAGCTAACTACTGCTAATAGCTCTAGCGCGCTTTTCTGGGACGCGCTACTACTACTGTCACGCTGCTGCTAACTTTTCTCTACTCGCTACCGCTAATTTTAGTAGTTTTTGTTTTTTTCTGCATATTTTTTTTGTATTTGAACAGGCTTTATACAAGAATCTTTAGCACATACAAATTTCATCATCATACACATATTGTCACATCCCTGGTCCTGTTATGGACTAGGCTAGACCTCATGTGAGCATCATGTTTTAATTCAAATGAAATTTGAATTGAGGAATTTTTCAAAGCCTCAGAAACCTTCTAAAAATGATCAACATTAAAATCTCCTCAAAGAAGTCCAAGAAAATGTTCCTCTTAGTCTCTGAAAATATTGCAAAGAGGTAAAACTCAAAACAATATTTTTGGTATCTCAGAGTTAATTATTTTGGGCCTTTGAATTAAATAAATAGCTATTTGCATTGGATATATATTTGATATATAAATAATATATGTCCAATAATTACTGGAACATTTTATGTGGTTTGGTATATTTTAACTCTAGCCACATAACTATTTTCAGGATTTTGTAAAATGGTTTAGTATTTTACTAAACTAAAACAACACAGAACAAAATAGATAAATAAAAACAAAATAGAAAGAGAGAGAAGGACTACCTGGCGCTCACCTGGTAGCCCACCTGGCCCAGCACGGCCCAGCCCATCTCCACTCTCCCCCTGTCGCCTTCCTCCTCGCGCCAGTAGGCACAGGCGCGTGGCCGACGCACGCCGGCGCACGCCCCGGCCACCTCCTGCTTGCCGCTCCACCTCGACACCCCGGACGCCTCCATGCGTGCCACGCCACCCCCCTGGAACTCCCTCACTCTCCCGAACTCTCCCCCCCTCCTCTGCTTCCTCTCTCCCTCACTCGCCCGAACGGACCCGTCGCCACCGACGCCGTTCGCCGCGGCCACAACCACCGCCTCACCTCCCCGACGCCTCCCAAAGCTCCGCCGGTCCTCCCTCTTCCTCCTCACCAAGACGGACGGCGCCGGAAGCCCTGGATGGGGCCAGCTTCGCCGTTCCCCTCCTCGGCCACCGCGGATCGCCGCCGTCAAATTCGTCCCCGTCCGGCCTCCCTCAAGCTCGCCGTCCACCTCTACAGGGTCTACGTGAGCTCTCCGTCCGTTTCCCCCTCTCTGTTTCGTCGTTCGCGCGCCGTAGCTAGGTTATCCACCAAGACCGAAACCCCATCGCCGCCGGCCATGGCGCCGCCGTGGCCAGGGCCACCGCAGCCCGCGCCTGAGCACGTCACCGTGCTCGGTGAACCCCCAGGAGCACGTAGCCCTCCTCGTTTACTCCTCTAGTGCGCCGTAGCTTCGCCACCGTTCGCGCCCGAACTCCGGCCACCGCGGAAGTGCTCGCCGCCGTCGTCTCCGGCCACCCCGCGGCCCCTCGTGCAGCCAGCTAGGTGCGGCCGTGTACGGGCTACCTTCTGGTGGCCTTCGCGCGTCCAGCCGCCGCCCGTAGCGCAACCCCGGTGAACATCCGCCGCGTTTCGGGTCGCCGCCGGCCGAACTCCGGTGGCCAGTGACGTGGCGCTGTCATTAGCCACTAATGACGCACTAACCAACCCCCTAGGCCACTGACTGTGGGCCCCACCCCTGGTCAAACCCCAGTCAGCGCTGGGTTTGACCGGGATTAGGTGCTGTGTCACTGACGTGTGGCCCCCACACGTCAGGTTTGACCCAAGCCAGCCGAGTTGACCCTGCTGATGTCACCATGACGTGGTGCTGACGCCATAATTCATTTCTGGATTTATATTATTCAGGAAATTCCAGAAAATTGTAAAAACTTCTAAAAATCATAGAAATTCAACCGTAACTCCAAATTAAATAATTTATATATGAAAAATTATCAGAAAAATTCAAGGAATCCATCTGTACCATTTTCATGCATGTTAGAACAACTTATAGCTGCTGTTTAGCACAAATCAATTAAATGGCATTTGAATAATCACATATGGAGTTTGAATTTGAATCTTGTATTCAAACCAACTTCATTTAATCTGTTGCTAGTTGCATTAGCCCAAAACACATTCATTTGCCATGTCATGATCATGCATCATATTGTGCATTGCATTGATTGTGTTCCCTTCTGTGTTGCCGGTATTTGTCCCCTCTCGATAGACGTGATACCGATGATGTGATCGTTGACACTGATGAAGACTCAATGTTATCTTCAGAAGTGCCAGGCAAGCAAAACCCCCTTGTTCATTCCGATACAATCCTACTCTCTCGCTCCTGCTCTCTTTTAATGCATTAGGGCAACAACGATTCATCTGTTACTTGCTGCGGTAGCTGAACCCCTTTATCCTTTGCATGACCTGTCATTGCCACAGTAAATAGATGAAACCCACTAGCATGAGTAGGAGTTGTTTGAGCCCTGTTGTGCCTACTCATTCATGCTTGTTTGTCATGCCTGCTACTGCTTAGAGTTGAGTCAGGTCTGATTCATCGGGGATGAATCAGAGGCGTGTGAACATGTCCTACTGTGTGTGAGCTAAGTGTGTGAATACGATTTGGTAAAGGTAGCGGTGAGAGGCCATGTAGGAGTACATGGTGGGTTGTCTCATTGCAGCCGTCCTCAGGAACTGAGTTCTGTGTTTGTGATCCATGATTCAGCTACTACCACGCATTGGGCCCTGAAACCAATGGACCCTCTCGGCTTCTTGATCACCCTTGTCCTCTGTCCAGGAGTTGCAAGTAGTTTCTGGTGTTTGTAGTATGCTGGAGGCCGTGCGCAGCGCTGACCGGAGGGGTGGGCTGTGATGCGGTAGGCACGTGGCCGGGTAACCGGGCGCCCGTTTGGTGTCACGGAACCCTGTTCACATCGTTTGGGGCTGTGAGCGAAACTCCGGCCGGATCTCCTCATGGATGGAACCCGAATAGGCGATAAACCTGGACTAGAGACTCGAGTGTTTAGGCAGGCCGTGGCCGACACCCACGTTGGGCTTCCGCTTGAAGGTTGCCGAGTACATGTCGTGTAAACGGCGGTAAGTGGTGAGAGCGTGTGTGAAGAAGTACACCCCTGCAGGGTTAATATGATCTATTCGAATAGCCGTGTCCGCGGAAAAGGACTTCTGGGTTGCTTATATCAGTTCATAGACAAGTGAAAGTGGATACTCTAAAATACGCAAGATAAGCGTGAGTGCTATGGATGGCGTTCTCGTAGGGAGACGGGAGCGGATCCATAGTGGTGTATTGATATGGTGAATATGTGGACTCGTGTGCGCCACCTCAAAAGAGTTACTTGCAGTCGTAGTTCAGGATAGCCACCGAGTCAAAGCTGGCTTGCTGCAGTTAAACCCCACCATCCCCTTTGTTGATAATGATGCATATGTAGTTAGTTCTGATGTAAGTCTTGCTGGGTACATTTGTACTCACGTTTGCCTATTTTATGTTTTTGCAGAGAGACTTCGGTCTCGCTAGTAGTTCCGCGTGGACTTCGACGTTTAGCTTGTTACCTCAGCTACGATCTTGTGCCCTCGGCAGGATCTGGTAGATAGTCAGGCTTCTCAGCCTTTTTCATTTATAGATGTCTGTACTCAGACATGATAGCTTCCGCTTGTGCTTTGATTTGTATGCTCTGAATGTTGGGTCGTGAGACCCCTGTTTGTAATATCTCGCTCCTCGGAGCCTATTGAATAAATTACTTGAGTCGTAGAGTCATGTTGTGATGCCATGTTGTATTTGCACATATCGAGCATATTGTGTGTATGTTATTGAAATGCTTGGTATGTGTGGGATCTGACCATCTAGTTGTTTATCTTTAGTAGCCTCTCTTACCGGGAAATGTCTCCTAGTGTTTCCACCGAGCCATGGTAGCTTGCTACTGCTCCGGAACACTTAGGCTGGCCGGCATGTGTCCTTCTTCGTTCCTGTGTCTGTCCCTTCGGGGAAATGTCACGCGATGAATACCGGAGTCCTGTTAGCCCGCTACAGCCCGGTTCACCGGAGTCCTGCTAGCCCAGTGCTACAGCCTGGATTCACTCGCTGATGACCGACACGTTCGATGCTGGGTCATGGATGCCTGTCCCTGTAAGTCTGTGCCACTTTGGGTTTACGACTAGCCATGTCAGCCCGGGCTCCTTATCATATGGATGCTAGCGACACTGTCATATACGTGTGCCAAAAGGCGCAAACGGTCCCGGGCAAAGGTAAGGTGACACCCGTGGGTATACCGTGCGTGAGGCCGCAAAGTGATATGAGGTGTTACATGCTAGATCGATGTGGCATTGAGTCGGGGTCCTGACAGCGTTGGTATCAGAGCCTGACTGCCTGTAGGATTACCAAGCCAAACTGGTCGAAGTTGAGTCTAGAAATTCTTAGTTATATAAGGGAATTGATTGTGGGATGGAACGTAAGGCTCTTTTTACTCCTTATACCTCATGGCCTTCTGATCTGAGTCATCATCTTCTCTTCTACGGGGATTAAGAACTAGGCTATCTCTTCTTTCTATCAGGATCACGTGTTACTAATCTGTAGACTTATAAGATTGTTGGACTTAAGCCTCGTTTCAGTTCCTACTACTTCTGTATGATTACTGTTGATCTCGGAACCTTGATACTGTGATGTTGAGTGGTTATGCCACCATTTTGTGATTGTCTCAAATATTTTTGAGCATTTACAGCCGTTATGCTGTCCGAGTCATCCCAGGTCTCTAAACAGTCTGATGCATTTGCAAATCCTTTCCTTCCGTCTCCGATGTCCCTTTTGGTCGGAATAAGCACACTAATCGGTAGGTTGAGGTACTTTGTTACCTCGGCGTAGATGTTGGAGCTATTATTATGACCTTAGGTGTTTAGGAAGTCACCTAGCAATTTAGCAATGTTTTTGTATCCCCAGTGTGATGATTCTGGCCATTATTTTTGAAAGCATCCCGTGATGTTATTAGTTAGTAGGCATTCTATTTCTGGGTTTTGAACCCGAGATTCACTCTACTTACTTCATGTTGATAGTGTTTGCTAGTTCCTTCAGGATATTAGTAACTTTGCGATAGTCCTCGAGGTCTGTGGTATTTCCTTCTTCCAAATACTATGAACCGCTTATGGCAGATGTTTATTGGATCAAAAGATCACAATTAGAGTACTCTTGAGGAGATCTCCATTCATAAATCGTGACTCTGCCAGTCCTACCTCTCTGCATGGGTTATCTGGAAGAAATGTTGATCTCGCTCGACATACTAATCTATGCATCCACAACTCAGAAAATTATATGTTCCTTTGAGTTGTCCCCCTTTAGTTGCCTTCTGACCTTCGTCTATCAATTGATAGTCAAGAGTATGTATGCATTCATTCATCGATGCCTATTATTCTTGTGGTCCGTCAAGCCATTCTATCCGGAATGACTAGGAGAAACAAACTCCAGTACCTCTTCCATATCCAGGATTGGGTCAAAGAAGTTGTGCTCCGCAGAACAAATTGCTAATCCAGCTTTTGCTCTGTTCTACCTTGGAGTATTACCATCTTTATATCGGGATTGTTATAGGAATTGCACACCATCCTATGAACTCTTGGTACAGTGATACTTCTCGCCATCATTACTCATTCCTCGGTTCCGTGTGGTTATAACTGGAATGTCGACAAGTGAATCGTGATGTGTGAAATCAATACTCCTAGCAACCTTGTTGCTTGGTAGTTAAATGGACAATAACCTCATTCTTAACGTGTTGGTTCTTGAATCATCATTCTAAGATTGATCGTGCTACCTTGTTCATCTTCCTGGTGCACATTTCGATTGATGAGTTAGGATTTTGTCAAGTCCTCGCTCATTTGATTATATCGTCTTGCCCTGAAAAGCAAGATTGTTCTCGAGCTTAGTAACATATCGGTGGTTCGTGATTTTCCGAATATCTTCTCGAAAGTATCACCAGTTGTCACCTGACTGTTATGTTGAGCTCGTGATCAAGTTGGTTTCTTGTGAACCACCTTCTCTCCAAGAATCGGTGTTAGATATCCCTGAACTAGTTGGTTAAGCTAGACAACAACTTGGAGAGTTGGAAGATAAAAGCTTGCCTAACTTAGTTCGTTCCAAAGGGATATTCTTGTGTAGTGTGTGTTGAGGAAAGATGATATCTTCATCGATTGGTCCCTGTGATCAGTTAATGGACCTATCATCTTGTCCAACCTTTGATTTGGGTGTGGGCTATCGTCAAGTCAAATCAGTACCAACGATGCTCGTAATGTTGTCTTACTCGTGGTTGATCCCTCGAGCATACACCATTATATCTTTTGGGTCTGACCAATGCTATCACCGTGTTCGCATGATGGTGGAAGTCCAGTGATAAGGAAACCCAGATGAATTGCTGTTGAGCCCATCGACAACATCATTGTCTCCTCCATGATTTTGTTGAACATTAAGCTAGTGTTGGAAACTTTTGAAAGCATTTCTTCATGCTAGCTCATGAAGCATGTCGGTTGTAAGGAGTGACTTCCTCTTATACACGTGCATTTGGTGAAAGTTGCCACCGTGAATTTGAGAAAGTTAGTTTTGCTTCCTCTGGAATCATCCCAAATCAGTCATGCATACGTGCGAAGTATTCTGTGGTTCGGAGACTTGCAACCTCCATTCCATAGGTGTCCCGAGCACACCAAGCCACTGATTGATTTGTTCAAGGAGAAGGAGTTCCTTCATAAGAGCTAATCCGGACTTATGTAGGGATTTCGATACCCTCGTTGATGGTTCCCAACCTGAACTCGGCAGTGTTTTATTATAAGACTACCACGTGGTCATGCTTGTCTGGGACAACGTGTTCACATGTTTGTAGCAGAACCAGCTCATGTTTTGGAGCTTACTATCGTAGTTCATTCCCTGATAATCTCGCAACGTCATCTCGTCGATTTGTGTTGCAAAATTTTGTTTTTCTTCCTAGAACTCGATGAGTCTGGAATATCCTGACACCAACCAGATCTGAATCTCACGCAGATATGATGGTTTGGAACATTTCCCAAGAACTATAATATCGGTCCCTCGGAAACCGGTAAAGTGGATGTCATGGCCAACACACCCCGCCAGGAGACCTAATATTGTAGTATTTTGATTGGAGAAGTTGGCCACCTCCCCATAAGGATTTCGTAGGATTTACCTCCCTAGTTGTTCCTTATGGATTCTTGTGCTCCCGAAGTCCGACCTTTACTTGATGTTCTAGATATCAAACCATATCTATGAATGGGTTACACTAGCACATCAAGAAGAACATTAGAAGCGGAGTGCTAAATGTCTCTTGCTCGATCATCCAGATTTTATTTCCTTGGCCTCGCTAAGATGAAATCTGAGAAGTGTTATCTTCCTTTGCATCTGCATCATCCATCATCATTCATCGTGGTAGCAAGTTTTGTTGCCAGGATCCTTGACACGGATATTGGTAAAACCTTGATGAATGTGGAAATGCTCAAGTTCTTGAGAGCACGCACAAGCGCTACGTGTTATGATCGGCACTAACTGGGTTTGCTCTCAGTTTCCTCGGCAATGCTATGACCTATTCAAACAGTGAATTCACTCTCTATTGTTGGGTTCTTCCCCAATTACCAGAATCATTCCCAGCATTTGCATTTTGTTCCTAGCTTGCACCGCCAATGTGCCATTCTACCATGGGTCTCTTCCATTTCCGGTGGCAAGCAAAATCATCCATTACGTTGTCTTCAACAAGGTAATCCACATCATCCAACTCTGGATATGCCATTCTACCGACCCCCTCCAAACGATCGCTCGAAAATTGCCTTAGGCTGGTTTAAAGAGTTTCAATGATCTCTGAATCAAAGGTAATTCTTTTTGCCACTTAAGGGGATATATCTACGAGTCACCATCCCTAAGGTGCCTCGTTGTGGTATCATGGCAACTCAACTCCTTGCTATGTTGACAATCGTTTACCACCTTCTTAAGTGTGGAATTGTTGTCCACCTAGTGAACCTTCGTCATCCGTTTCTTTCCACCCCTCTTGATGTGTATCTCGTGTCTCAACCCGAGAGATGGTCCTATGTCTCATTCCGTGAGTTGTTCGATCTTCGAGAAGATCGACCCTTCTAGAGTCTCCTTCTTCCCTCCATGTCATGTTGACAGGATTTCTCACAGCAAGACTTCAAGACAATGATGGTGATCGAATCAACGTTCCTATGAAGTGCAACCTGGATCGTGAAGATTGTACTAGTTGCGTTCCCCCTTCACCTTACCCTACGCTTGAATCTCGGGACGAGATTTTTGTTTAGTGGGGGTGAGTTGTCACATCCCTGGTCCTGTTATGCACTAGGCTAGACCTCATGTGAGCATCATGTTTTAATTCAAATGAAATTTGAATTGAGGAATTTTTCAAAGCCTCAGAAACCTTCTAAAAATGATCAACATTAAAATCTCCTCAAAGAAGTCCAAGAAAATGTTCCTCTTAGTCTCTGAAAATATTGCAAAGAGGTAAAACTCAAAACAATATTTTTGGTATCTCAGAGTTAATTATTTTGGGCCTTTGAATTAAATAAATAGCTATTTGCATTGGATATATATTTGATATATAAATAATATATGTCCAATAATTACTGGAACATTTTATGTGGTTTGGTATATTTTAACTCTAGCCACATAACTATTTTCAGGATTTTATAAAATGGTTTAGTATTTTACTAAACTAAAACAACACAGAACAAAATAGATAAATAAAAACAGAAATAGAAAGAGAGAGAAGGACTACCTGGCGCTCACCTGGTAGCCCACCTGGCCCAGCAGCACGGCCCAGCCCATCTCCACTCCCCCCCCCTGTCGCCTTCCTCCTCGCGCCAGTAGGCACAGGCGCGTGGCCGACGCACGCCGGCGCACGCCCCGGCCACCTCCTGCTTGCCGCTCCACCTCGACACCCCGGACGCCTCCATGCGTGCCACGCCACCCCCTGGAACTCCCTCACCCTCCCGAACTCTCCCCCCCTCCTCTGCTTCCTCTCTCCCTCACTCGCCCGAACGGACCCGTCGCCACCGACGCCGTTCGCCGCGGCCACAACCACCGCCTCGCCTCCCCGACGCCTCCCAAAGCTCCGCCGGTCCTCCCTCTTCCTCCTCACCAAGACGGAAGGCGCCGGAAGCCCTGGATGGGGCCAGCTTCGCCGTTCCCCTCCTCGGCCACCGCGGATCGCCGCCGTCAAATTCGTCCCCGTCCGGCCTCCCTCAAGCTCGCCGTCCACCTCTACAGGGTCTACGTGAGCTCTCCGTCCGTTTCCCCCTCTCTGTTTCGTCGTTCGCGCGCCGTAGCTAGGTTATCCACCAAGACCGAAACCCCATCGCCGCCGGCCATGGCGCCGCCGTGGCCAGGGCCACCGCAGCCCGCGCCTGAGCACGTCACCGTGCTCGGTGAACCCCCAGGAGCACGTAGCCCTCCTCGTTTTCTCCTCTAGTGCGCCGTAGCTTCGCCACCGTTCGCGCCCGAACTCCGGCCACCGCGGAAGTGCTCGCCGCCGTCGTCTCCGGCCACCCCGCGGCCCCTCGTGCAGCCAGCTAGGTGCGGCCGTGTACGGGCTACCTTCTGGTGGCCTTCGCGCGTCCAGCCGCCGCCCGTAGCGCAACCCCGGTGAACATCCGCCGCGTTTCGGGTCGCCGCCGGCCGAACTCCGGTGGCCAGTGACGTGGCGCTGTCATTAGCCACTAATGACGCACTAACCAACCCCCTAGGCCACTGACTGTGGGCCCCACCCCTGGTCAAACCCCAGTCAGCGCTGGGTTTGACCGGGATTAGGTCCTGTGTCACTGACGTGTGGCCCCCACACGTCAGGTTTGACCCGAGCCAGCCCAGTTGACCCTGCTGACGTCACCGTGACGTGGTGCTGACGCCATAATTCATTTCTGGATTTATATTATTCAGGAAATTCCAGAAAATGTTCAAAACTTCAAAAATTCATAGTAATTCAACCGTAACTCCAAATTAAATAATTTATATATGAAAAATTATCAGAAAAATTCAAGGAATCCATCTGTACCATTTTCATGCATGTTAGAACAACTTATAGCTGCTGTTTAGCACAAATCAATTAAAGGGCATTTAAATAATCACATATGGAGTTTGAATTTGAATCTTGTATTCAAACCAACTTCATTTAATCTGTTGCTAGTTGCATTAGCTCAAAACACATTCATTTTGCCATGTCATGATCATGCATCATATTGTGCATTGCATTGATTGTGTTCCCTTCTGTGTTGCCGGTATTTGTCCCCTCTCGATAGACGTGATACCGATGATGTGATCGTTGACACTGATGAAGACTCAATGTTATCTTCAGAAGTGCCAGGCAAGCAAAACCCCCTTGTTCATTCCGATAAAATCCCACTCTCTCGCTCCTGCTCTCTTTTACTGCATTAGGACAACAACGATTCATCTGTTACTTGCTGCGGTAGCTGAACCCCTTTATCCTTTGCATGACCTGTCATTGCCACAGTAAATAGATGAAACCCACTAGCATGAGTAGGAGTTGTTTGAGCCCTGTTGTGCCTACTCATTCATGCTTGTTTGTCATGCCTGCTACTGCTTAGAGTTGAGTCAGGTCTGATTCATCGGGGATGAATCAGAGGTGTGTGAACATGTCCTACTGTGTGTGAGCTAAGTGTGTGAACACGATTTGGTAAAGGTAGCGGTGAGAGGCCATGTAGGAGTACATGGTGGGTTGTCTCATTGAAGCCGTCCTCAGGAACCGAGTTCTGTGTTTGTGATCCATGATTCAGCTACTACCACGCATTGGGCCCGAAACCAATGGACCCTCTCGGCTTCTTAATCACCCTTGTCCTCTGTCCAGGAGTTGCAAGTAGTTTCTGGTGTTTGTAGTATGCTGGAGGCCGTGCGCAGCGCTGACCGTAGGGGTGGGCTGTGATGCGGTAGGCACGTGGCCGGGTAAACCGGGCGCCCGTTTGGTGTCACGGAACCCTGTTCACATCGTTTGGGGCTGTGAGCGAAACTCCGGCCGGATCTCCTCATGGATGGAACCCGAATAGGCGATAAACCTGGACTAGAGACTTGAGTGTTTAGGCAGGCCGTGGCCGACACCCACGTTGGGCTTCCGCTTGAAGGTTGCCGAGTACATGTCGTGTAAACGGCGGTAAGTGGTGAGAGCGTGTGTGAAGAAGTACACCCCTGCAGGGTTAATATGATCTATTCGAATAGCCGTGTCCGCGGAAAAGGACTTCTGGGTTGCTTATATCAGTTCATAGACAAGTGAAAGTGGATACTCTAAAATACGCAAGATAAGCGTGAGTGCTATGGATGGCGTTCTCGTAGGGAGACGGGAGCGGTTCCATAGTGGTGTATTGGTTGGTGAATATGTGGACTCGTGTGCGCCACCTCAAAAGAGTTACTTGCAGTCGTAGTTTAGGATAGCCACCGAGTCAAAGCTGGCTTGCTGCAGTTAAACCCCACCATCCCCTTTGTTGATAATGATGCATATGTAGTTAGTTCTGATGTAAGTCTTGCTGGGTACATTTGTACTCACGTTTGCCTATTTTATGTTTTTGCAGAGAGACTTCGGTCTCGCTAGTAGTTCCGCGTGGACTTCGACGTTTAGCTTGTTACCTCAGCTACGATCTTGTGCCTCGGCAGGATTTGGTAGATAGTCAGGCTTCTCAGCCTTTTTCATTTATAGATGTCTGTACTCAGACATGATAGCTTCCGCTTGTGCTTTGATTTGTATGCTCTGAATGTTGGGTCATGAGACCCCTGTTTGTAATATCTCGCTCCTCGGAGCCTACTGAATAAACTACTTGAGTCGTAGAGTCATGTTGTGATGCCATGTTGTAGTTGCACATATCGAGCATATTGTGTGTATGATATTGAAATGCTTGGTATGTGTGGGATCTGACCATCTAGTTGTTTATCTTTGGTAGCCTCTCTTACCGGGAAATGTCTCCTAGTGTTTCCACCGAGCCATGGTAGCTTGCTACTGCTCCGGAACACTTAGGCTGGCCGGCATGTGTCCTTCTTCGTTCTTGTGTCTATCCCTTCAGGGAAATGTCACGCGATGAATACCGGAGTCCTGTTAGCCTGCTACAGCCCGGTTCACCGGAGTCCTGCTAGCCCAGTGCTACAGCCTGGATTCACTCGCTGATGACCGACATGTTCGATGCTGGGTCATGGATGCCTGTCCCTGTAAGTCTGTGCCACTTTGGGTTTACGACTAGCCATGTCAGCCCGAGCTCCTTATCATATGGATGCTAGCGACACTGTCATATACGTGTGCCAAAAGGCGCAAACGGTCCCGGGCAAAGGTAAGGCGACACCCGTGGGAATACCGTGCGTGAGCCCGCAAAGTGATATGAGGTGTTACATGCTAGATCGATGTGGCATTGAGTCGGGGTCCTGACACATACAAATGGCTGCGAGACCACAGATGTAATCATAGCATATACATACAAATAGTCTCATCATAATCATCATCCTACACAAAGTGATATCTCATCATCATCTCGAAAATAGCGATACATGCAAGTCTCGAATACTTGCAACTAAAACGTCATCCATGTAAACAATGATATACGCAAGAAGAGCTATCACTATGAGTGAGAGCGGAACTATGCAGTACATGAGGCGGCGGTTACGAGTCCTCTCTCACGCTAGCGTGAACCTCAAGTAACTAGCTTCTGCTTCTTGTCTGCTTTTGAAGCCTTTATGGCTGGCGCCCGAGACCCCATTCACTTGTGCCTGACACTTAGGCCACTCATTGTACACCCCCGGAACCTTCCCTTTGTACACGACATAGTAGTGCCATCTCGCCATCAAGAAGCTAGGTACCTGTTAGAGATGCATCTTAATCAAGAGGATGTACAATCATATGCAACAAAATATACTAGAGCAACACGAAAAAGAAAGGGTTAGCAACTGGATGCAACATATAGTACGCAAACTAATTAACTAGAGGTACGCAGGTCATCGTACCCAAACTAACAAAGTAGTGTTACGGAAGTTCGGCAGGGACCATGGACATCACAAAGTTTCATCACTACAGAAAGTATACAAGTTCAACCGACACATATCATCATCATAGGCATCGTAAATCACTAGAAGTTCCATCCTTCCATATCATCGAGGATGGACCCTAGCTTCTTGAATGGTGTGAGGTCATGACCTTGCATGCCTATGCGAGTTCAGAAGTCAGCTCGGGATATAGGGCCGTGGTGGAACATACCCTTCTCATCAACGACTTCTTTCATGATGATCGTCGCAATGTCCCTTTGGATGCGAAATAAGTCATCTCTAAGTTTATCATCCGCTTCTCCATGAGATTTTACCCACTTGTGGATATGATCATCATTTCTGTTTGTCATGTGAAGCTTTTGGTGATCGGTGCTGAACTCAATCAGGAGATGGAGGATGTAGAATCCATCTTTCTTGCTTGGTTTTGGGACATGGATGCAGCAGAAGTTAGTTTTATGCGCGAAACCCATCTTCTTGTTTCTTTGTTTCCTGATCTGCACGTGGCCACCTCTAATGCTGAATCCTTGGAGAGCATCATATAGAATATTCATTATGTAGGTGTAGTCCTTCTCGTAGTCTCTGGAAGGGTCGAAATACACGACGTGGGAGACTCGCGGGTAAAGAACGATAAGGACGGCGCGCCCATTTCTGAGAGGAAAAGACACCTCAAATTATTCTCCATATGAGCGAGAAGGAATGATTTAAATGTACGAAAGGGTTGTCCGGAACTGACTTACTTTGGATGATAAGGCAGGAGGACAATTTCCTGGTCCTTATTCTGTACCATGAAGTTTTGGAGGTACTCCCTAGAAGTTTCACGCTCAAAGTCGCAGAGACTCAAGAAAGACTCATGCATGTTGTATGGATCCGCCAGACATATTTGCGAGACTTCTTCTCTCTTCATGACGGAGCTCATATGTAGCGCAAAAAGGCGGACGACTGTAAAATCGAGCTGCCTTGTCAGAAACATCTCAAAGATATGGTCAAACTGCAGGAAGAACACCTTCGCAGGACGTGTGTCAACGTAGCACTTCCCCTCAGGCACACGAGCCGCTTATGTCGGATATCCTGGATCCTTCGAGGCTAGTAGGCTTTTCTCAGTCAACAACACATGGTCGTGCAGTCTTTTGAGATCCCCTGATAGTGCCTCTAGCGGTTTCGGTGGTAGCATCGGCTCGCCCGTGAGATGGAACATGGTCGCACCTTTCACGGGTACACACTCTTCAGAGTCCATCGTCTGGCTACTATGTGCTCTGGCTTGTTTGGAGGCAGCTATCTTCCCCGGTCTCTTCCTCTCCTTTTTCTTGGGCACACCTTCTAGAACCTTCCTTAACCCCTGCCCCAGTGTTGCTGGGTTAAGCACTGTACGACCCCCGGCTAGTTGAGCCTGTGTTTAGGCGGCATCTTCAGCCATGTCCTGTGAGGATTTCATGAAGAGAGACTTCTTGCAATCCCCGCTACGACCTTCCTGCCTGGGCAGATCATCCATATCCTCATTAGCATGCTGATAGCCCGATTCGTCATATGGTTGACTCATCATATCTAAGTCACACTCAGACGCGTTTGTTTTGAGGAAAGCCATTGGGTCGACCTCCGTCTCATTATCCATTCTCTGTTCTACGGGACAGATTACATCAGCCAGTACTATTGCACCCCCTTCATCACGTCGTCTGCCACTCTCACCCGCCAGTACTATTTCGGCATGACCTTTGCTAAAAAATGGACATATCGAGCGCCTGAAATTCACCGGAACGGAAATGAATCAACATTCGGGCATAACATAGGCCACTTGGATCATTTACCCTACACATAATCATCATGTCCAAATGACATGTCCAAATTCCAAATATGACATGTCCAAAACATCACATGTCCACTTCAAATTTGCATATAAAAGGAAGAAAAATACCGTAGAAGATGTTCAACGCTCCCCACTGGCTTCCATCCTTGACGTGTCTCAGCTTCGGATCATCTCCATCACCGGGCTTCTTCCTCTTGGCGTGCCAGCGCATTATCTTTGCTTCCTTGGATCTACGAAATACCGCTAGCGACGGGGAGTGATCGATAAGTACCATACAACTTTCTAGGGACATTTCTTCCCGGCCTTCTTGTATCAAGAAGCATTGCACACCGGACAACTTATTTTTTCCGCGTTCTCCTTCCGATAAATTATGCAATCATTGATGCATGCATGGTATCTAATGTGTGGCAGATCAAGAGGGCACACGATCTTCTTGGCCTCATCAACACTAGTAGGACATAGATTCCCTGCGAGAAGAACATCCTTTAGGTACTTGAGATGCTCGTCGAGGCTAGCGTCGGTCCATTTGTTTTTAGCCTTCGTCTTCAGGAGTTGGAGCGTGAAACTCAAGCGGGTCACCTTGGGATTGCAACCATCATACAATGGAGTGTTCGAGTCTACCACCAGTTGCTGCATCTTAGCCTCCTCTCTAGAAGCAGCTCTCTCAGTACTCGTCTCCTTGCGAAGCAGTGCTTGAACATGAGGGCCCCGCACGATTGGACTTAGTACCGACGAACTCTGCTGCGTGGAGTCCATGTTCTCTCTGCCGCGATGTCCAGCCCATTCTCCTCTGCCATGTCCGGCCCCTTCTCCGCCGCCATGTCCGGCCTCTTCCCCGCCGCCATTATCGATCATCTCTTTGTCTTGCCCCGTGTCGTCATTGCCTACCTCGTCGGCGTCCTGAACATCGTAATCCTCATCTTCAATTATCCATCGAGTATAGTCATCCATGAAACCAGTCTTGAGCAGGTGCACTTCGACACGACCATCGTCATAGGGGTCAAGCCAAACTATTCCTTTGCATTTTCGACACGGACATAAAACCTCTGTCAGGTTATTTTCTTTCATGTCCTGCACCGCCGACCGCAACCACCTGGCCACCATCGTTCCACTGACCATAATGAACGTCTGCACGGTAATAATAAATAAATTGATTATAAAAATGCATGCATGCATCGAAGTCATACAAAAATTCGGCATGACCTTCCCTAAAAATAGGACATATATAGATCTAGAGTTTGCCCGGAGTTTGCCGAAACGGAAATAAATCGACATTTCGACAAAACATAGGCAACTCAAAAGCACAATTCAGCGTCAACTCATGCCATACACACAATTTCCATCATATCTCCCAATTATCATATCACACACATACACATATTTCCATTTTGCAAAAGCATGAAATTTTAATCACCTCTATATATCTTGAGATCGAGCACACGGTGGAGATGATGATGTAGGGAGATCAAAAGTGCACAAAGCTCTTCTTGACAAGGATAGATCTAGTTAGGGGGAAAATAGACCACTTAACTAAATGCTACATCTACCTAGCTAGCTAATTTGGGAGGAGACAACTTCAACTAGTGGAGGGGGAAGGAAAAATAGAAATGAGATGCATTAATGGAGGTGGTGTAGTTAGCTAGGAGTAATGAAGAGAGAGAAAGGTAGGTAGAAGAGGGAGAGTAATGGGGGGAGAAGTATTGAGGAAGAAGAAGAGCGAGAGAGAGGATGTGGGAGGTAGGAGAAAGGGGAGAGAGGAGATGGGGGAGGGGAGGACTGGGGGAAAAGATGGTGGTGTGCTACGTCTTATTAGTAGCGCGAGAGGGAAAACGCGCTACTCGTAAGAGCATAGCAGTAGCGTGATTTTCACACACGCGCTACTGCTAAGCGGGGCCAACCATGTGGCCAATTTCAAAATTAGCAGCAGCGACCGGAGTAAAAAGCGCGCTACTACTATTGCATTAGCAGTAGCGCGTGTCGTGACACAGCGCTGCTACTAAACTTAGGTTGGTGGGTACTGTCGGTCAATTTTTGTAGCAGTGCGGTTTAGCCAGCACACGCTACTGATAAATTTGTATCCGTAGCGAGTGTATTGTACCCGTGCTACTGCTAATTAGCAGTAGTGCTTCTTTTTGTGCGACGTTGCTGCTAAGATTCTGTGTATAAGATTTTCCCTAGTAGTGCGTTTACACCCCGGTCATATTTCCGTAGTGCTTAGGCGAAGCTTTGCAGAGATCACTTCACCACCACTGTCATCACGTCGTTGTGCTGACATAACTCATCTACTACCTTGACGTCTTGCTGGATCAAGAAGGCGAGGGACGTCACTAAGCTGAACGTGTGCAGAACGCGGAGGTGCCGTGCGTCCGGTACTTGATCGGTTGAAGCGCGAAGAAGTTTGACTACATCAACCGTGTTGTGAAACGCTTCCGCTTACGGTTTACAAGGGTACGTAGAAAACACTCTCCCCCTCAAAGTTATGCATCTACATGGATAGATCGTTGTGTGTGCTTAGAAAGTTTTTGTTTTCCATGCAACGATTCCCAACATTCAATACATGGCATTTTTTAACATTATTTTGCCATGGCAATTTCTACATGATTTGTTCTAACTTCAAGTGTGTATCCCACAAAAAGATGCCATTTCAAGTGTTTCATAAAGTATCATGGTGTTTTTACAAAAAAAATGGTTTTCCGTCACATGGTATTTTTTTGTAAAGTATCATGTTGCAATGGAATCTAAACTATCTACTCCCATGTGTCTAAATCCTGTTTTTTTGTTGCCATGGCAAAACAATAATCTTGCCACTAGTAGTTTCATGATTTTTGTGATGCAAACTTGCGTGGCAAACTGTATATATCTCTTTTCCTATGGGATAATAGTATGAACGTTTTAGATACGTTTGCACGGCAATTTTTTTTATAATTGTTTATAATTGTTTACATGGCAATTTGTTTTCTTGTAGAAATAATGTAGGTGACAAACATCATATAAATGTTGGCTCATGCTATTTTTTCATAGAATTCAGAAAATGAAAAAATTCTATGGAATTTTAAAAAAAATCTTGTGTGAAATGGACTAATAATTTCTAAAAAAAAATTGTATGTAGGAAGAACATTGGAAACCCATGGCATTTATGAATTGTATGTAGGAAGAAGAAAAGGCAAATATCATAAAAGATAGAAAGTGTTTGAAAACCTTTGGCAATTTTTGTAATTTTCCATGATATTTTTGTACCAATAACATGGAAAAATTCATACCTTTTGTGTACTCCAAAAAAAAAAAAGAAAACCTTTCTATTATTTTTTTTGTAATTTGCCATGTCATTTTTTGTAACAAGAACATGGCAACATTCATAATGTTGCGTGTACACAAAAATGCATTGTTTCATATGTACCACCTTGTTTGTTAGCATGACAAGTCTTATATAAACCCCGCTATGTTCATATGGCAAGCTCATAAAAGTTTGCTATTAAGATCTATATCTATATAATGGAAATTTTTATTCCGAAGAACATGACATTCTTATTTTGAAGAGTGTGCCATTTTTATTATTAAGATCATGTCAATTTTATCATTAAGTCCATGCCATTTTATTTTATTAATAGCATGCCAATTTTTAATCTATTGCATGGTAAATTATTTCTTAATGGCATCTCGTTTTTCTATTTTTTTTAATCATGTAAAGTTCTCTGTGTGATATCTTGTTTTCAACAAAGAAAATATAAGGCACAATAATTTTATTATTTGTATCATGGCATTTTATTTTTTTAATGGCATGGCTTTTATATTATCCCGATCATTGCAATTTCTTTTTGTTTTTCAAACATATCCATTTTGAATCATCCTTGATCATGACAATTTCCTTTTATACATTTGTTCAAATTTACCATGTATCATTTTATATGATGGCATTTTTAGTTAAAATACTATTTTTTCACACTTCAACTAGTAGTTTTTGCTATATACATTTTATTGTGTTTAGCATGTCAAATTCTTTTTTATTTTCTTTTTGTAAAAAAAATTCTGGTATACTCAATTTCTAACATGACAGCATTTTGATTTATACATGATGGCATTTTTCTATGTTGTTTTAACTTGTTAAATAAAGTCCAATATATAAGTTTTTTATGGTTCAGCAGCATCACAGGAAAATGGTATTTTCTTTGGCAGAATGGGAGGCTCAGGTACATATAGAGGAGGGGTTCGCTGGGAGGGACTCCCTTTGGCAAATGTTTTCATTCGCTGGAACCAAACATTCCCCAAGAATATTTCGCTCGTAAACACTCAGGGGAATGTTCCCCAGTTATTCGGGTTCATAAAGTTTTTCCCGTCATTGTAAACACCAATAACTTTCTAGGACGCGTCTAGTGGGCGGCCTGCTGCCCACTAGTGCGATCTAGCGGCCGGCCAAAAACGGTAAGCCCTGTCCCCCCCCCCCCCCCCGTGGTACAGAAAAGGAAGGGGACAGGCTGCCACCAAACCCGATTGAGCGGCCAGCCCGATAGGCCTCGCATCCCATGCTCCCACGCCTCCAACGCCCGCTCGTCCCCACGCCCCAGCGTATGTACGCAGCGTCCCCACACGTACCTACCCAATGCCTCCCACGCCCCATGCTACCTTATTCTTGTTTCTTGACCTGCACGAAAGAAAGGGATCCAAAGCTCCTTCTTCCTCCTCCTGTATAGCCGCCATTGGAGCAGAAAGATAGATGAATCTGCTTCAGCAAATTGATCTAAAAGGCAGGGTGATCATACCCATACCAGGCAACAAACATCAGGCAAGTACTTTCTCTCTACCCCTCTTCAGTTCTCCCCTTTCTTGTACTGCATCTATAAAAACACCCTCCTCCATGGATCCATCATCAAATCCATGGAGAATCTACTTCAAAAAAAGAGTAGATCTGAAACATCACCCTATGAGTGCATCTGCACACTAACTTAGGGTTCCCAGATCGAAACTGAATGTGCTTTTCTAAAAATGCATGCCAAGCAAGTTTCCCCTGCCCCCTTTTATGTGTTCAACAAGTCAACTAAGACATATTTTCTGGCCAACTAATACATGATTCTAGCCAACTGAACAAGCATGCTTGCCAACTGGATATATGCATCCTGGCCAACTGAAACGTCTATTCTAGCCAGCTAAACACATTGTCTGTGCAACGGAACATGCATGTTGGCCAACTGATATATGCATCCTGGCCAACTAAAACGTCTATTCTAGCCAGCTAAACACATTGACTGTGCAACAAAAACATGCATCCTGGCCAAGCTAATATATGCATCCTGGCCAACTGAAATGTCTATTCTAGCCAGCTAAATACATTGGCTATGCAACAGAACATGCATCCTGGCCAAAATGATATATGGATCCATGAAAATTCAAACATCTATTTTAGCCAACTAAACACATTGGTTGTGCAACTGAACATGCATGCTAGCCAACTGATGTATGCATCCTAGGAAATTGAAACATCTATTCTATTCAACTGAATACATGGACTATGCAACTGAACATGCATGCTGGCCAACTGATATATGCATCCTGGGAAATTGAAAACATCTATTCTAGCAAAATTGAACACATTGTCTGTCCAACTAAACTTTCATGCTGGCCAACTGATATATGCATCCTGGCCAACTCAAAGATCTATTCTAGCCAAAACCAAAAAACTGCAGTACAGCAACTTCTACAGCAATATGTGCAACAGATAAATAAACAAAGGTTATTGAAGCCATAAAACCACATTAAAGTAGTCACGCATATATGCTTGTCCCACACATATATTCTGGTAGCACACCTATTGCAAAGTTATAGGGTAAAAATATGTTCAAATATACTGGAAGTAGAAATAGAAACGGCGACTAAAAACATATATCTATAGTCTGTCATCAAATTCTTCTTTCATCTTTCACCTGGATTTTGCATCTGCAAAAGTAGCATCAAATTGTGTCCCAATTATGTGCAGAAAAATCTGAATAAGCTCCTTGCCAACGGAAACCCTACGGATCATTGCAACAAAAGCAGAGGAAAAAGTTAGAAAACTTTGTAGTAAAAATAAGTCAAGTTCTTACCAACTATTTACTGCAAACTGTGCAACTAACATAACAACTCTATGCAGAAAAAAATGCATGCATGTTATAATAAAAGATTCTGCTATAGACATGTTGCTTTTGGAACTAAGATTGTCATAAAATGGTGTGCAACCGCCTATTTACTAAGTTTTTAGGTTGTTTGAAACACTCTTTTCTATGATTAACAACTGATGACATCACTTTCTTCTTTTTTATATGTGCAGTGAGTGTGTGGCAGCATCCAAAAAAGGAAAAAAATGATTGATCTCAATGAGTTGCCTCCTGATCTCAATGAGCTTCCTCATGATATGGATCAGCAGCAACCCAGCATACCACAATGAAATTGGACAGAAAATGGGCAATCTGTTTACTACACGCAGGCAAGTCGTGGTGGAAACCCTATGGGCCATGACAATGTGGCAGGCCAGCCATCAAGCCGTGGTGCCCTCGTAGTGGTGTCTTTGCAGTCAGAGAGCCATACTCTAGATGACACAGGAACCGAGGCAAATATTCCTGGTCCAACCAGGACTGAGTTAGGAGCTGGGGCTGTTGATGGAGCTGTGCAAGAAGAAGAAGGAGAGGATGAGGCTGGTTCTCAACCTATGGAACCCTATGTTGGCATGAGGTTTGACAGCCTTCAAATTGCTAATGATCACTACAACAGCTACGCACTACGGATGGGTTTCTCTATCAAGATGAACACATCTAGACGGACACCCTGCACCAATGAATTGATAAAACAATACTTTTGCTGCAACAAGTTCAAGAAGCCCAAAGCTGATGATGGAGGAGCTGAGGCTCCTCCTATCCTGGACCCTATTCCAGATCCAAAATCTGTTGACAGTGACGAGGAGATGGAAGAAGAACCTCCAATATTTGTTGAAGAGGATGCTGGTACTAGTAAGAAGAAGAAGAAGCGCAAACGTGGGACAATAAAGCAGACTCAGTGCAAAGCGAAAATGTTGGTGAAGCTGATAAATGGGCGATGAGAGGTGACGCACTTTGTTCGTGACCACAATCATCCGCTCGTGAACAAACCTTCAATGTCCAAATACTTGAGATCCCACCAAGGCATCTCACCTGATGAAAAGGAGTTTCTGCGCATCTTGTATAACCGCAACTTGACTACAGGTGTGTTGTTTTTCTATATCCCTTAAAGAATTAAGTTTTCCTCTAGGCAGTCCAGTGTGCAACTGTTATGGTACTACTGTGCAACTGAAATGACTTAACTATGCAACTGGTGTCCAACTTCCCATGTTGTTTTGTATACAACTTTTGGTGCTTGTTGTGCAACTAGATTGTCTTTACTGTGCAACTACACAATGTCCTATATGCAAAAAGTGCAAAAGTGTTTTTAAAAAGGTGCAGCTAGGTGTCCATTTCCTGCGATTATCTTCTGTGCCAACACATGTCCTATTACTGTGCAGCTGGATGTGCACATTTGTGCACATGATCCATCCTTTAAAGAATTAAGTTTTCCTCTAGGCAGTCCAGTGTGCAACTGTTATGGTACTACTGTGCAACTAAAATGACTTAACTGTGCAACTGGTGTCCAACTTCCCATGTTGTTTTGCATATCACTTTTGGTGCTTGTTGTGCAACTAGATTGTCTTTACTGTGCAACTACACAATGTCATGTATGCAAAAAGTGCAAAATTGTTTTTAAAAAGGTGTAGCTAGGTGTCCATTTCCTGCGATTATCTTCTGTGCCAACACATGTCCTATTACTGTGCAGCTGGGTGTGCACATTCGTGCAACTAAAAAAAGGATATAATGTTTGTTTTTGTATTATGCAGGACGTATGATGCATATAATGGCAGAGTTCTATGGATCTGAGATGATGGTGCCATTCGGACCAAAGGCAATAACAAATTTTTGTACAAGTTTCCGTAGAGATGACACAAAGGAGGGTGATCTGATTGAGACAATTGCGCACTTCAAGGATATACAAAAAACCGATCCAGACTTCTTCTATAAGGTGAAATATGATGAAGAGGACAGAGTTGTCAACATATTTTGAGTGGATGGCTTACCTTGAAAAGCTTATGCGGAGGCGTACCACGATTGCATATCATTTGACACCACCTACATGACCAACATGTACAATATGCCGTCCGCGCCCTTCATAGGAATAAACCGACATGGCCAATCTTTCATGCTGGGTTGCGCGTTTGTGAGGCAGAAGTTGGCATCGAGCGTTGATTGGGTCTTTGGAGCATTCCTAGAGGCTATGGATGGCAAACCTCCTGACAACTTCATCACCGATCAGGATGGTGCAACGAGGCAGTCAATACAGAGCATCTTTCCAACCACCGTGCACCACTGTTGTTGATGGCACATCATGAAAAAGGTTCAGGAAAAAGTTGGTTGGCTGCTATGCCGGAATCCAGGACTCTCTGATGATTTCAACAAGTGTGTTGACTTCAGCTTCATTATAGACGAGTTTGAGCAGAATTGGGCTGGTTTAATGGTGAAGTACGAGGATATGATGCACATGCACTTTGAGAAGTTGTACGAATATAGGTCAACTTGGGTGCCGTGCTACTTCAAACACAGGTACTTCCCATTCCTACAGTCTACACAGCGTAGTGAGGGGTTCAACGCTGTCCTGAAAAGATATGTGAACCCACACAACTCAATGCTGAACTTCGTCAAGCAATATGAAAAAATCCAGAACCACATCCTTGCCAAGGAAGGCTACAATGATTACAGGACAGAACACCTTGATATTGAGCCGTGGTCCAACTTCCCAATAGAGAAGCAAGCTTACAAAACCTACACTAGGGACCTTTACCGCAAGTTCAGAGAAGAGTTTGAGCTGATTGGACGCTATAATGCATTCCAAGTTGGTGCTGATATATTTGAGCTCAGACCGAACCAGGAATTTGTTGCCAAATATGGTTCTCGAAACTACTTGGTGCAGGCAAGGGTGGAGGAGGGTTCCTATTTGTGTGAGTGCTGTAAAATGGACAAGGACGGCATCCTCTGTTGCCACATCCTCAAGGTGTTCACACATATTGGAGTTGATGTCATACCGGAAAGGTACCTGCTAAGACGGTGGACACCTACTGCTGTACCTAGTGCGCCAGGGACTGGTTATGAGCAACCAGATAAAATGCCTCCTCAATCAAACAAGCAGATAAGGAAGAGGAACATGATATAAGATTTTCGGAAACTAGCAAAGTTTGCGAGTGGTTCTGATCCAGCACAAGCTATTGTATACAAGCATATGCACACAGCACGTACCGAGATCAGCCACCTGAACAAGTCCAAGAAAAAGAAAAAACTGACTGCTGCCACGGGGCCATCAGATGATGGCAACCCTCGAGGACCTCCTCCACCTCCAGGCAGCAATCAGGGGGCTCATGATCCAGGTAATTACCTGCCCCAACTCCTGATCTAACTAGGTGTGTAACTTCAGTTGCACACATCATTGTGCCCAGTTGCACACATCATGGTGGATAGTTGCATAGAAGAGGCTGCCTAGTTGTGCATGCTCTGTTAGTTCAAGCATCAAGATAACACAACTAACTTGTTTTTCCTGTTCTAGATATCGGTGATGCCAACCCTCAAGGACCTCCTCCACCTCCTGGTTGTACACGGCATCCTCTGCCACCTCCTCCCCCGCGTGCTCCTCCCAATGGCCTTACATGCAGCACTCAGGGGGCTCATCATCCAGGTAAATTACCTGCCACAACTCCCCATCAAACTAGGTCTGTAACTCCAGTTGCACACATCATGGTGCTCAGTTGCATAGAAAACAGGCTACCTAGTTGTGCACGCTGTGTTAGTTCGAACATCAAAGATAACACGACTAACTTGTTTGTCTTGTTTTGGCTATAGGTTATGCCAACCCTCAAAGACCTCCTCCCCCGCCTGGCCCAACTAGCAGTGCCCTGCGTGCTACTACCAATGGACCTACAGGCAGGAGTCAGGGGGCTCATCACCCAGGTAAAATACCTTCCCCAACTCCCAACAAAACTAGGGTGTGTGACTTCAGTTGCACATATCATAGTGCCCAGTTGCACAGAACATGCTGCCTAGTTGCGTGCGATGTGTTAGTTTGACAATCAAGCTAAAAATCTAACTTGTTTTTCCTGTTCTGCCCACAGGCGATTACAATCCAAGTACCATGACGGGTCGTGCTACTGCAGGTGATTTTTTTAACTTAACTTGCACACAACAACCAGTTAGTTGCACAGCATGGGTTGTGTGGTTGTAGAGAACATCAGTGCTGGTTGCACAACAAAAAAATACCAAATTTTTTATATGATTATTACACAGGTGATCGTGATGGTCCTACTGCCCCGTTGGAGGCTGCATCCCCTGCACAAGCTTCTGATGATTTTGTTCCTAGGGATCCTCCAAGGTCTACTACAAAGGGTAGGGCAAAGAGTCGACGGTACAAATCGGCACTGGAGCTACACCCAAAGAATAAAAACAAATGCAGCCAGTGCCAATCTACAGATCACACTGCTGGTGTGTGTCCACTCAGGCTACTGTGATTCTGTTTCATCGTTTGTAACTTTGAGACAACAGAAGGAAAAGGATGATGTTTTTTAGCAATGTTGGGACCAAGTGGACACATTCAGCATCTATGATTTCTCTTCATCTAATTTATGCTCCTTGAATTAGTTCATGCACTGTGTAAAAAAGGTTGCTATTTGTGCCTTTGTTGGCAACTGGTTAAATATTTAGTTGTTGAACAATTGTATGTCCAGTGCTCCTAATGTATCAACAAAAGTGATGATATTGACTTGCAAACGGAATTACTACTAGTGTGCAACTACAAAATCTGGTTAAAAATTGTGCAAACCAGGAACTTCCTCCATAGAGCAGAGAAAGAAAAAGAGTACTGACCTAGTCCTTGTCGTATCTCAGCAATTTCCTCCATGGGGCGGTGTTGTGCGTGCTGGTGACCCAATCATATGCCAGCTTCTTCCTGATGTTGAGTACTTCCTTGGGTTCGTAGTTGGGCAGTTGGCTACCGTTCCACTCGGTGGCGTTAAGCAGTGCAAACAACCCACACTCATTACTGCGATGGGCAAGAAAAAGGAAATTTGTCACATAAAATTAAAACCAATAAAGATAATGCACTCTGTGCAACTGCTTATGTTCTACTGTGCAACTGTTTATGTTCTACTGTGCAACTGCTTATGTGCCATTGTGCAACTGCTTATGTGCCAGTGTACAACTACTTATGTGCCACTCTGCAACTGGCTAGATAATCCATTAGAAACTCATAAAAATGATAAACAGATTACATACTAGTACTGTGTCTTAAAAAACTAAAGATTGCACATGTAGAAAAATTTAAAAACTACAAAATGATGGTAAGAAATTGAGAAGAGAGCCATGCTTATTGTCTTACTTGCCGAGCTGCTTCGGCACGTCAATGTCAATAATCTAGAAGTGCTCGATGCTGAACTTTGGGTAATGCTTCCTCCATAGTCGGCGTACTGCCCCCGCAATGGTAGAGGCGGTGGTCATCAGCTCAATGTTGTCCAGCGTCCTGTTTGAGTCAAGAACTTCGAAGCGTCCGTCCCTCAAGTTGACATTGAAGACCCAATAATGCCTCCCTCCTTCCATATCGGTTACATCATCGCACTCGAGCACTGGCAGTATGACCTGCAAGCATGAACGATTTCAGACACAGATACAGGCTGTAGCTAAGAAAAAACAGTAAAAGACTTGGTCAAGTTAAAAATAGGTTGCAAGAAGTATGTGCCGACTAACAGATGTGTCATGTGCAACTGAACATGCTGTGGGTGCCAACTAAAAAGAGATGGATCATGTTGGCCCAACACTCACCAACTCTTTCTTGTCGACACGGTTCTTGTAATCAAACTTCTTGTTTATCTCATTCACGTTGTGGATCCCTTGCTGTAAATTCATCTGCAAAGATTATAAAGCATGGCTCAAACTCCTTAGTAGATGAAAGGCGTCCCTCAATTGGTCAACAAAAAAAGTGCTACAGAACAAAGATGAGGGTAAAGAAGGTTTTGGAAAAACTTACAGAAAACCTCAGTGGCATAACAACCTTCTTTGACCCTTCTGGTAAGTTATCCATGATGTGTAAGATTCCAGTGTCAATAACAATTTTTGAGAGCCATTGAACCGGCTTCATCGAATCAACTAACTCCTTTAAAGAAATGTAGAAAGCACCATACCTGATTATCTCAGGGCTGAATTTTTTTTGAAAGCAATAAAAAGACAAGTTAGCTCGAAGCGTCACAATAGCAAAAAAAATGTGCATGAAATTGAAAACAGAACAGTGTGCAACTAAAAGCCCTGTTTTGCGCAACATGCTATGCTTTCTGTGCAACTAAGTGGCTGGTCCTATGCAATTGAAAAAGATATGTATGTAGGCTGTGGGGAGTTAGTTTACCTAGTAGCTTCATCATTTGCTCCTTCGTGATGCCTGACCCAATACAAGAGGGCAGCGTAAAGCTTGTCCACTGCCTCATTGGAGCTGAAAGTCTTCTTGTTGTTGTAGTCAATGAATGGAGACCTTTGAGATGCTGCGGGCCTTATTACCCTCCTCTGTCTTCGTGCAATAGGTGGTCCTGAAGAACTTCTCGTGCCAGCATCTGGTTCTGCGCATGTCGGGGTGTGGCAATTCTCTGGTGATCCAACATCTAGCTCTTGAGCTATTGCCTTGCCAGCATCAGCAGCAGCGCATCCTTCATTCACAGCTGCTGGGTCCAACTCACACTCATCAATACGAATCACACTGGCTTCCGCTGTTTCTGCTGCTGGAGCAGGTGCTGAAGCATGACCATCTATGCCGAGGTCAAAAGATGGTGCATCGCAGACCCCGTCACCATGATAAGACTTTGATCTTCGTATGGGTTCAAGGACCAGGGCATCTCCTTGCGGCACAAATACGGGTGCATCTTTCACTGACTTGGTTCGCAATAGTGTTGTAGTTGGCGGCCTTGGAGGCTTGCACCTACTTATAATGTTGAACACCTCCTCTTGTGTTAGTGGTTGCTGAAAGTCAGCTCTCGGTGATGCAGGCTTGCTTGGCTGCTATGTGCTGGCTCTTGGGGATGGCAATTTGGTAGTAGGATAATCTCCTTTTGTGTTTGGCATTGAAGCATCTCTATGAATAGGCACCTTGGGGCTTGTAGTTGCAGTGGTGCCTTCCTGAGCAGTTGTGGTGGTTTTGACTGTGACCACGCTGCTAGCTGACACATCAGTTGGCACACTGGTATCTGTAGCTGGCATCTTTCCAGTCTAAGTTGGCAGCAACCTAGCAGAACTTGGCACCCCTGCATCAATGGCTGCGGCTCGTAGTTCTCTCTTGTCTCTGAACTCCAAACCTTTTGTGGCTTGTTCCCCCTTTGTGCCCCTGGCATACTTGACAATCTTTTGCTGCTTAGGTGGTTTTGGTGGGACTGTTGAAAGGGGAGTCTTCCCCTTGATCTGTTGAACTCTTATGATGGTGGTTGGCTCTCTGCTTACTACAGTTAGCGTATCAGTTTGAAGCATAGCTTCCTTGACCATATTTACTTCAGCATCTGCACTCACCATCTTCTCCTTGGTTTGAGGCAACTACAGATTCTTCTTCATTGAAACTGCTTTACGCTTCTGGACCACATGAGGGTTTGCCATGGATGCTTCCTTACTCTTGCCGGAGCTTAGGTCTGGTAGCTGCTTCAAATATTCCTTGTATTTTTCCTTTGAATGAACCTAGTCAAGACCCTTTCCTGCTTCCTCCATGTCAACTTGATTCTTTTCAGCAACACTTGATAAGAACAGGCTCTTATCAGTGGCAAAGTTTACCTTCTCACACATATCTTGGTCGCTAAAATCTGGCACAGGAAAGGTGGTTGCCAAAGCTGGCTTCAAGTTGCAGAGTTTGAACATATCAATGCTGCCATGAGACTCTGCTTCGTCATTTTTCTTTGACTTCGGCAAATCCTTGTCTTTCCAGCAAGTTTTGTCGATTAACATCTGTAGTGTGCTCCTGCTACTCAATGAATTGTTGCTGCTGGCTGGGGTGGCAGAAGTGCTAGTCCTCCTGGATGTGTTGCCGCCTGTACCACCAGAACTAGGGGCATTGTCATCATCATCATCATCATCGCTGCTGTCGCTGCCTCCATTGGATCCCCCAACATCATCACCATAACCATCCTCGTCTTCTTCATTGGCGTCTTCTTCCCTCTCACTGCCATCAACAGCTGCGCCTTTGTCTTCTCCCCTCTCACTGCCATCAACTGTTGCACCTTTGTCCCTGTCCCCCTCTTCGGCCTCACCTTCTTCTTTCTCCTCCTCTGCCTCACTATCTTCTTCCTCCTCCTCCTCCTCCTCTCCTTTGTCCTCTTCTTGTTTGTCCTCCTCCTCCTCCTCTTCCTCCTCCTCCTCCTTTGCATCTTCTTCACTGTCATCCTCATCCTTGTCCTCCTCTGATTCATCCGCGTCTGTGTCCCCATCATCGTCAACATCTATCGCCGCTTCCATTTCCTCATCTTCTTCTGACTCATCATCAACAAACTCTTCTTCTTCTTGTATAGTTGACCCCCGTCTCTTTCTGCTTGGAGCATGGCGTGACGCCCCGGTTTGCATTGATGGTTGCTGTACGTAAGGATCAATATCCGGTTCCTCGTCATCGATCTTGGTAACTGCTTCAATGAAGGTGCCAACCTATTCAGTTACAGCCTTGCACAGGTCATTGACCACTTTCGCAATATTTGCCTTTTTCTACATCAACACAAAAAAAAGATTCAGTTAGAAAAAAATTAAAAAGTACAATGTCTGTAACTGACCATGATGTGATAAGAAAAAACCGACTAATACACACTTTCTAGCCAACTAAAAACATGATTCTAGCAAACTACACATGCACTGTGGCACAAACTAAAAACATGCATTCTGCCAAGTTGATGTCAATGGTTGTAAATGAATACTTTGAATGTCCAAAAGAACATGTGCAACTATAGAAGCTTATATGTGCATACATCACAGCCAACTGAATCCTGTATTCTCGCAACTACAAAAGTTATACATGTCCAACTGAACATACATCCCAGCCGAAAAGAAAATGTTGGTAAGTGGTACAAATTTCTGTATGCAAAACACTAACCTGTGGATTGTAGGTTATTGGTAACTTGGATGCCATGAATGCTTCAGCTTCCAAAATTCCATCAAACAGTGGTGTCTGCTCCGTGCCTCTATACTCCTCTTTAAGCTGATATAAAAAAGGAGAAAAGTAAAATAACAAGGTTATCAAAACAGATTTGTGTGTTGAACGAAACCAAACATTATAACATGTGCAACTACAACAAGATACTGGGGTAGACAATTCGATTATACATATATGCAACTGAACAAAGAAACAAAAACTGTGCAATCCACATGGAACCTAAAAAAGTTTCTACCAACTGATGCCACACATCTGTGCAACAAGATTAGTAAAACTGTGCAACTTAAAAAAGATGGTGTGCCAATTTAAAATGAACATGTATGCAGATGCCAAACTTAAAGCTACAAGCTGTGCAACTACATGCGTTGTGCCAACTGATGACAGTTTTTTGTGCAATTTCCAAAAAAAGTGACCAGACATCAAAAGAACATAAAAAGAAGAAACTGTTGGAAAAAACAAAGAGAACTCACTTGTAATTTGCCGAACACACCAGGAGAGATGGTATCCTTCTTGATCACCTTGGCAATTAGAGCACTATCACATGCATTCGATCATATCGCGCAGTTGCTTACTGGGATGCCATGGACAAGCGCATCAAGGTATAGTATCTTCACCAAACCCACCAAAAGAAAAGCCAAGTTCAGTTAATATTATGAGTATTTAAGCAAACTATAACTGCACAAAAAGAACAAGAACAGATGGAAGTGGTCGTTTTCACTAACCATCAAGTGATACAAGCAGCAGCAGACAATTTGCTTCTCCTGGTCCATGTTCCAGAAAGTTTCATTAATGTGTTCTGCTACGAAGAGGCAGATGTTTGTGTTCTTGATCATTTCATGATCTAGCACAAGTCCGTAGCACTTTGGGCTGAGCTTCAAGGCCGTGGTTGGTGCTAGAAAAGTGCTAAAGGAAACCGCAAGCCAGGCCATAATGAATGTGTCATTCGTTCTTCCATCCATATCCTCAATCATCTTGAGCCATGTAGCGATCTGGGGATGAGAATTTCCAGGTATGTTGAAGGCCTGTCTGAATCTCCAAGTGGCATCCTTGTCAACTAAATATCTGACTTTTTGACCCCTGTTTGGGAGATCAAATACCCTCTGAACACTGTCAGCATCGACACGGATCCTTCCCCTTCCTAGGAAAACCATTTCAGAGGTCTGTGGCTGGTAGGACTGCACCAGGAACTTAGTGAGGTCCGCTGGAAGTGTGTCTGATAAGTTCAATAGCCCCCGAACAACCTCGAAACTAGTTATGACTTCTGTGGTGGGGTTAGAGAGGCATTGAAATTTGGAAACCGCACTGGTGATGCCCTTATCCTGCCCGCTTGTGATGGTCGCTCCACAACTTCCCCTGCAACCACCTCAACTCCTTCACGGCTGGCCTGCTGATGAGAATATAAAAACATTAAAAACAAGAGAAAAAGCAAGAATGAAAAAAATTCTAGCAATCATCATTTGGATCAGTATTGGGAAAAGCTATATATTCATAAAATGGATCATGCCAACTAATATGATGTATTTGTGCAACTAATAAAGATCATGAGGACAACTGAAGACTGCCAGTGTGCAACCTTCAAAAAAAACTAAGAAAATATACGATATGTGGCAACTACAAAAAGTTCTAGCGTATGTGCAACAATAAGAAATGATATTGCAACAAGATAACGACAACTAAAAAAAGGTTTGCAAGGAACTGTTCAATAGCTCATAAACAGAAAAAAAACACATACCTCAGCATCTGGTGCGGAAGATGCGATAGCTCCTCCAGCAACTGCTGCCTGCACAAAAAAATGACCAGTGATGTCAACTATAAAGAAGCCAACTTGTCAACTACAAGATGCCAACTAATGTCAATTGTATTTAGATCAAGATGACTAGAGATGTCAACTACAAGGTTGTTATTGACAAACTAAAAACAAAAGGACACAAAAATAGTGGTGAGTACTGCTGCATAACTTCATCAGCGTCTAAAAAGCGAGAAACACTTATAATCGCGAATTTACTTACCCTAGAAGATGACTCAACTCCCTTTCCAAGTGTTGCACGTCTAGTCCGCTTTACAACACGGAACTGATCAGCATCCTAAGAAAAAAAATTAAAAAACATGAGCATGAAAAAAAATAAAAAAAATTATATGACCCAAACAAAACCGAAAATGGGCTTGTGTCATCAGCATGCCACTTACCTCAACATCCTCTCCCTGCTCAACACTCCGCGCAGGTCGTGGCTGGCGATTAGCAGGACGCTTCGACTTCCAGCGAAGCGACTAACTTCCAGAATGCTGATTAAGCAACCCAAAAAGAAAACATAAAAATGGGACATTAGCATACGTGCATAAGTTGGAACCAGCTCAAAAACATAGAAAAAGTGAAAAAAAATACATCTTCTTCATTGCCATCCACATCTCCTCCTATTATAACCATTTTTGCCCTGCGGGAGGAAATACAACAAAAGAAAACATAGTTAGAAGATGCGGAAACAAACTAGAAAAATCATAGAAGGTTTGCTTTGATCTGCAGACATCTACACATAAGCAGGACACAAAATGCAAAAAACCAAAAAACATGTGGACAACCAACTACTACAATGATGTAGCCAACTGGGCAGTGAACCTTGTGCAAACTGGACAGCATATAAGCCAACTAACTATTTTATGCCTAGCTATTACTTGCCAACTGTGACAAGTAATAACTAGGCAGAAAATAGTTAACTAAAGGCAACAAGCTCAGTAAGATAACTTGTGCCAACTAAGTATAGCAACTAGCACAAAGTGTATAACATATGAACAGCCAACTAGTGAAAGTGATGCAGCCAACTGAGCAGGCAACTTGTGCAACTGAACATCGTATAGACAACCAACTAGTACAGACAGTGAGCCAACTGACCAAAACAACTGCTGCAACTGCAGAGCATATGGACAGCCAAGTACTATATGGACGCAGCCAACTGAGCAGAATTTTGTGCAACTAACCACTTTAATTACTGAACACCAACCAACTACAAAATCAGGGAAAATCAGCCAATGCACTGCACACAACATTGTGCGCATCTAATACAACTTGCAGAATGACTAAGAATCATGAACAGATCTCAAACCTCTGCAAAAATTGAGCGGAACATGAACTAAAGAGCCAAATCGCCCTAAAATCGCAACGGGCGTCGTGGGCATGCATCCCTTCTACCTAACGACTACCGTGTACCCTAGCCAACTACACGTTGACCCTGGCCAGCCACCCCCGTGCCGTCAAGGAAGTACTAATTTGCACAAGTGATTATATCTATTTGCACACAGTAGAATAAAAAAACACGTGGACCACCAAATCCACAACAAGGCTGGCAGATTGGGTACACTATATTGCAAAAAATGGCAAGCCTTGGTGCTTTGCAAACAAGGGTTCCTAGTTGCACACAGCAGCGGGAAAACACATGAACCACCAGATCAATCACAAAGGATGGCAGCTTGGCTAGTTAATGTTGGGAAATTGGCAAGCATAGGTGCTGATTTGCACAAAAATGGTCCCTAATTGCACACAGTAGGGAAAAACACATGACCCATGAGAACCACCACAAGGCTGACACATTGGCTATATTGTCTCAAAAATTGTCTACTACTGCTCCTAATCTGCACGCAAGGGGAAACACAGTTGCACACCGAGGGGGGAAAACACTCATTAAAAACACCAGATCCACCGCGAGGCTAAAATCCACAGACGAACCTATGGCCAGGGCTAACCAATCATCCTCCCTGAACCACTCATCCCATATGTATATACACGAACTCTCCCCCTATTGCAACACAAAAACGACGGGATGAGCACGACCCTACCCCGTCCCTGCCAATCCGGCGGTTTCCCAAACGAAGTAGTCCGCGCGGGTGACCTCAACCTCGCCGGAAAATGACTTCGACCTACCTAACCCCAACCGTGACCTCGAGTTCGACCTCTACCTCGACCTCATCGGAAAACGGGCGACCTCACCGGGAAAAAGGGAGGGGTCGGGGACGAGTACCGGGGAACGCATGGTAGGAGCAGTACCTGTGCCGCTGCGGACGACGACCCTTGCGGCGCGCCCCGCCGTCGACCACAACCAGCGACGGATTTGGAGCCGCCTCCAAGCACCAACAGCGGCGATAGCAAGGGGAAAGAGGAGGAATGGGCGACGACAGGTGAGGGGTGGACGGGGTAATGGCACGAAATTCGAAACCGCCGCCCACTACACGCTGGGAACTGCCTAACATCACCCTATGACATGTGGGTCCACGGGGAGTATATTATAGCGTGGCGCGGCGCAAACGGACCAAGCAACCGGTCCACGCGCTGGTTTGAGCGGCGCGGCCCACTATCCGACCAGGGAACACCTGGAGCGTACGCATCGTCGATCGGGACGAGATCGAGCGGCTCTGAGCCGGCCGCTCGTTCCGTCTAAACTGTGCGCGGCCACTTTTTAGATTTTAGGAACTTTCTATGCATATCGACAGATATATAGGTCTGGTCGCCTATTTTCAAAGTAATATAATTCATCCCACTCGGCGTTCATTGTAGGGATAATTAGATTTATGCCCCTAGTTGTGTCTCACTCGTCTGTTTTACCCCTAATTCCCAAAAGTCATCAGTTCTGTCCAAGTCACTTTGCTCCTCTTATGCTTTTGCCCTTTGACCGTTTGACTGTCAGTTTGAAAACTTCATAACTAATTCATACTAAATCAGAAAAATGCAAATAAGATACCAAAATGTTCAGAAAAACATCACCTATATGTCAGTGTCATTTGCATTCATTAAAAAAGTGTTGGAAAGTGCACATCCGAGTTTTAGCTCTTTTGATACCACCATGAATAGTAAACTCTAAAAAAATTCAAAAAAACTCAAACAAAAATATGGTGGCAAAGTATGACAAATGTTCTAAGTGCTTGCCAAGTTTCATTAGGGAACGACATTCATGGAAGTCGTGGCAAAATAATAATCTATTTTGGAGTGTTGATTGTTTTTTTTGCCGCGGCACCCATGAATGTTATTCCCTGATGAAACTTGGCGGGCACTTAAAACATTTGTCATTCTTTGCCACCAATTTTTTTTGAATTTTTTTGAACTTTTTTAGATTTCACTATTCATGGTGGTAGCATAAGAGCTAAAACTCGGATGGGCACTTTCTAACACTTTTTCATGAATGCAAATGACACTGACATATAGGTGATGTTTTTCTGAACATTTTGATATCTTATTTGCATTTTTCTGATTTAGTATGAATTAGTTACGAAGTTTTCAAACTAACAGTCAAACGGTCAAAGGGCAAAAGCATAAGAGGAGCAAAGTGAGTTGGACAGAACCGGTGACTTTTGAGAATTAGGGGTAAAACAGACGAGTGGGACACAACTAGGGGCATAAATCTAATTATCCCTTCATTGTATCATTTGTCTGGACTGCATTTAGCCCAATAGAATGTACTCCCTCCATTCCAAAATATAGTGTGCCCATATTTTCTAAGGTCTAACTTTAACCACATGTCCACAACCAACGAGACCGACTGCGGTGGAAGAAAAAAATATATAATTGAAAACTTCTTTTGAATACGAATTTACTGGTATAACTTTTGCTCCGGCCGTAGTCGGTCTCGTTGGTTAAATTTATGGTCAAAGTTAAAACACGGGAATAGGGGAAGCACTATAGTTTGGAACGGAGGGAGTATAAATATATCGCTTCGACAAAGCGGTCAATATATTTCCTAATTAAACCACGTCTAACGTGTATCCATTAATTATTACTTTTTTGCGGATTAGTGTCCATTAATTTTATTCTGGTGCTTGAGCTATAGTCTAATCCCAAACTTTCTTCCCTCCTTTCCGGTTTATAAGGCTCAATTTAAAAATCTCACCATCCAAGGTAGATGGTGAGTGGTGGAATATTTTTTGTAGTTTACAAAAGCACCTAATTAATGCTCTTTTTTCTCAAAAAATTATGTTTACCAATGCATTAATTGAAATGCATGCATGCATAAAGTACATGCATTGGTCAATTTTCTCTCAATACTTGCATGCAATGATTTAATGCATCTGAACATGTAATGGGAAACAACCAAATTGAGCCTTATAAAATGAAAAAACTAAAATTTTGAGATAAGCCCTATAAACTGGAAAGGAGGGAGTACTCCGCAATAATGTGATCGTGTGTTATCATGTCGCAACACTTGAAAATTTCCCAATAATGTGATCATCAATGGGTTTGACTATGTACCTACAGGTACGGTAGCCCATTTTTCTAAGTGACAGGAGTATACTTAATCCCGCATGAAATTCATTAAAACTTTTTTTAAAGTATAGGCTAATAATGTGATCATCAATGAGTTTGACTAAGCATATGTATCATTGCGACAAGCCTGCAATCATTTCTCCCAATTAAACTGTGTCTAGGTATATCCATTACAAATTTGCATACAATTGTTGAGCTAGCCTGGCGCTGGAATCCACCCAGCAGCTTGTGTACGGGCATGTGCTACAAATAGAGCCGCGTGCCATCGCTGGTGCTACAAATACAGTATTTGACATCGAAATAGCACATCATCAGGAACCGGCATGTCGCAAGAGGGGGTGGTAATCGTGGCCGTGCCTCTCCCGGTGCAGGGGCACCTCAACCCAATGCTCAACTTGTCTCTGCTCCTCTCGTCACGTGGGCTGGACGTCCACTACGCAGCGCCCGCGCCGCACATCCTCCAGGCGCGTTCGCGCGTGCAGGGCTGGGACGCGGCCACTCTCACCTCGCTCCACTTCTGTGTCCTCGACATCCGGCGGGCCTACGGGACGGCACCGCCCGACCCCGACCACTGGCACGCGTTCCCATGCCACCTGCAGTCGGCCCTCGACGTGTTCTGTGACCACGCCGCGGCCCCGCTAAGGCGCCTCCTGGACGAGCTCGCTGCCTCGCGCCGTCGGGTCGTGGTCGTGCACGACATTACGGTGGGCTTCCCGGCAGCGGAGGCGTCGCGTCTCCCCAACGGCGAGTCGTACGCCCTTTGTTGCCTGGGGCAATCGTTCTGCACCGTGCTGAGGGACCCAAGGCACCCCCTGGTGAGCGCCCTCGGTCTGCCTCCGCCGCCCCCTGAGTCCATCTTCACCCAGGAGTTCATGGAGATGATGCAGCGGCAGCGCCGGCTCCGCGTATCCGGCGCTGGACTGCTTCTCAACTCGTTCAACGCCCTCGAGGGCCAGTTCATCGATACCTGCCGCAAGGGCCTGGCTCGTGCTGGCGGCAAGAAGGTCTTCTTAATCGGACCACTAAACCGGCTGCTAGGCAAAGCCCCAAACCTACGCCACGATTGCCTAGAGTGGCTCGACGCGCAACCGCCGGCGTCGGTGTTGTACGTGTCCTTTGGCACAATTTCTTCGCTGTCAAGCATCCAAATCCAGGAGCTGGCGACCGCGCTGCACCACAGCGAGCAGCGGTTCATCTGGGTGCTGCGCGACGCCGACCGCGCGGACGAAATGGGAGAGGCTGGCGAGAGCCGGCATGCCCATCTCCTGCACGCATTCAGGGATAAGATCCAAGGGAGAGGGGTGGTGATCACAGGGTGGGCACCGCAGTTGGAGATCCTGGCGCACGGCGCAACAGCTGCTTTCATGAGCCACTGCGGCTGGAACTCGATACTGGAAAGCCTAAGTCACGGGAAACCAATCCTCGGATGGCCGATGCACTCTGATCAGCCGTGGAACGCGCAGTACGTGTGCAACCATCTCCGGGAGGGCATCATCGTTCGGCCGTGGGAGAAGAACCGGGAGACGCTGCCCGCCACGGCCATCCAAGAGGTCATCAAGAGGGCAATGGGGTCCAACTCCGACCAAGGAATCGCTATGGGCAACACGGCCAAGGCGCTTGCCGAAGACGCACGTGCAGCCGTTTCCAAGGGCGGCTCGTCGTGGCAGGATATGCAGGAGTTCATTGTTCACGTCACAAGGTGAAGGGACCAGGGGAATCTCTACTCCTAATGGACGATTTGGAATAGTCGTCCGGTCAATTTTTGCTGGTTTTTTTTCGTCATACTCCCATCACCGGGTTTTTTTCGTCATCGTACATCGGTTTATTTTCGTCATCGTATCGAAAACACCTGTCAGATCCTTCACTCGCCCCCATCTCCTCCCTCACTCCTGGCGACGCCCCACCAGATCCTTCGCCGCCGCCCTTGCCCTCGCAGCCGCCGCCGATCCCCTCCCCCATCTCCCTCCCTCAAAAGCCGCCGCCCATCGCTGCCGCCCCCGCCACCTCTCGTCGCGGCCGCCCCCACCACCTAGGGTTGTGCTCTTCTCTGGCGTCGGCGCGTCGCCCTCGGCCCGATCTCCGGTCGCCGTCCTCCACCGCGTCGGCAGCGGCGCCGCGGCGTGGTGCCACCTCCTGCTCCTCCTCACCGCCCAACTGCTCGCGCTCGCCCTCCTCGCGTTCGCGCTCCAGTTGCGTGGCGGCGGCGTGGACGACGCCGGCTCCCCTCGCCTGGCCGTGTCGGCCCCGTCGAGGCTGCAGTCCCTCCAATCCTCCGCCGCCTCCTGCGTCGAGGTGCTCGCCGCCCCCGCCGTCCCCGCCTTCCCCTACCTCCGCGGCTGGTCCTTCCACTTCGACACGTCAGACACCCACCACCCCAGAGTACTACCTTTCCAATCTCACCTCCGCCCTCTTCCTCGCCGGTCGCCAGCCGATGTGTCCGACCTGTAAAGCAGGAAGCTTGTTCGATGAGAGAAATCCCTGCCTCACGATTTGCTTCGTGAAGGCCAGAATTTCGCTCTTTGTTTGTCTACTGTAAACCTCCATGTGGGGATAGATGTCATCATAGAATGCGTGCAGTAAAATTATTTTGACTGTATTCTGTATCATTATTTTGGTTAGTCTAAAAGAAATAATTTGGTTAGATTTGTCTTGAAGAATAGATTCAACCTATACTTCTAGGTTCTGATACAGAAAATAGAAATTTGTTGCCAAAGCTGTGTATGGAGACTATTTCAGTATCTGGAAGTACACTTGTGACCGGAGGCATGGCCGCTGTTGCTGCCAACATAGTGGCAGTGAGCGCAATCTGGGAGTAACAAGCACACTGTTTAGTAGGTGCGTTGTCCCTAGATTTTTTTATCCATGAGTATACCGTAGTAAATTACATACCTCACTGGTGTACAGGGATCTTGGATCATGTAATGTAACAAAACAATGGTCCATTATGTTTCACTGGCTCTGATCTCAGTTAAAAGTTACCTGCAATTTTTATCCTTATTTTATTTATTCGTAATGTATCTGACAAATGTGTTTGTGGCATAGTTACCAATTAACCGTTGCTGATATTTGTTTTTAGGAGGGGATGGAGAGCTTTACAAATGGGAATGTTAGGTTATTGAAGCATGAACGCAGCATTGTTGCAGAGGATGATCTTGACCATCGGTGGCAGGAAGCCACTCGAGAGGCTGTTTCTGAGGTCTCCAACCGCCCTGCACTCACTGTCCATCCAATCAGTTGGTTCTGCATTCATCTGTCTGTATCTTGTTTAACACACAGGTGCAATCAAACCTCGATATGTTATGTGTAAAATCCTATTAAATACATAAATATGATACCATATACAAATTGTTAATACATTCGAAAGTTACTGCACTTATTCTTCTAGCATACTGGCAGTTAATTATATCTTGACTCGCTAAAAGTGCATGCAAATTTCTTACTGAAACAAGCATGGTTGACGTGTCAGTCAAGGGGTCCCTGCATCTGTGGTGTTCGGCTCGCTATGGTGGTTGACCATGGAATACTTGTGAGGGAGAGCACCCCTTTAGTGCCTCTTCGCGTAGTTCCTCCGGCGTGCACAACTTAAGCACTAGGTCGATGGCAGGCAAGGCATCCAGGAAGCCACATCACGAGAGAGCGATGACGCTCAAAGGGTGAGGTTGACAAATGGTGCGGTGACACTAGCTCGCTAGCCAAGCAGACTACATTATGGACTATTTACACATCATGGACTAAAATTGGACTATTTACACATCATGGACTAAAATTGGACTTCTTTCTGGACTCACATCTTTTATATAATATATACTCAAGTCTGATATGCATTTTATTTATTCTATAATTAAGTACAATCTTTTAAGTTGCTGCTGAATGAAGAAGACATGGGGTCAGAAAAGTGTTAAGATTGACTTGATGTGTGGTAAGGAACATCCAGTTGAAAAGTTTTTGATGCTTGAACATCCAGTACTCAATTATTCTTTTAGCTATGCATAATCTGCCAAGTTATAAGCAGTTCCTTTTATTTGGGCAGGCATAATGACCGTTCCGCAGCATCAGGTTCAAAAAAAAGTTCTTCAAGGTTAGTAATTTTCTCCAAAAGAAAGTTCTTCAAGGTTAGTAATTAATACTCCCTCCCCATATGGATATGCATGATGGTTGTTCATTTTTTGGGATAGCTTACCCATCTTATGCCTTGAAAACTAAGCTACCTCCTTGATTATGCATCTGGTCTCAGTAGATTTTTTTTCCGCCAAAATACAGTTGTGAAGAGGAGTTCCTGATGATAGCTGAATATACCGGCCTACTTGCCTACAACCAAGGCAAAATTATCAGCGTGTATGCGAAACAGCCTGGTAGCTGGGTGTGTGCCTCCTGTTTGAGCGAGAGGGAGGACCTTTGCTGGGCAGTCAAAGGATGTGCTCGGATATGGTGGTCCAACTGCAAGGTAATGCTAACACATCTTGTTACTCTTTCTTCAATTTCGATAGGTTTACGACAGTTCCTTTCAAGCACAAATATGTTTATGACACTAACTCAAAGTTGTAAAATACATATATTTATAATAGTTTAATTATTCTTAAATGATTTCCACATATATGTGATGCTTTAGACAAAAAAAATGTGCAGTGAACTTGTTACATAGAACATCCTAGGTATCACCACTGGGATCGACTAGACGACGCCCATCACTGACACACTCTTCTCTTGGGAGCATTGGCCCAGCTCATTGTTGTCACATCACTCTCCCACCATTGCTTTTGTCTGGTCTCGATCAGATATTTTGGTTGATATGCGGGGAGGTGAGAGGGCAAGCTAGGGGAATGGAGTTGGGAGATACGATAGTAGAGCGACATCGTTTTTGTTCCTATTTCTTTTCCTTTTCAAGTGGTTACTTTTTCTTCATCAGTTCATCCTTAAACTTTTGGTTGTCTCAGCGTAGCTTGCAGCTCCAGCTTAGATTTGTTAGATTTATGGGTAAGACAAATTGTTTAAATTTATATTGTCCAATTTATTTATAGGAACCAATCACCTAGATGCCTTTCCTAGACTGATCCAAAGACTAATGAAGCTGGGGCTGTCAAACTGACCAAAGAAGGTACAGCCACATCTTAGGCTTGAAAATTTGCATATGGACGTGGGAGTCCACTCATATGTATGGCTTTCATGTACACTTTGAATGGTCCAGGAACATTTGTATTTTTCTGTGTGTCGATTTTTTTCCAAGAGTATTTGCTTTGTGTCTGTAGACATTAGGTTAGTTGTCAAGTTGGTAATTAGAGGATTAGATCATTGTATCAATCGACAATCATCTCGGGAAAGTATCATCATACTTTTGTTAGATAATTGGTACTTCTGTAGTTGCACGTTTTTTATACTTATATATTTGTAGCCACTTTTATTGTGTTCTTTGTTCCTTTCTTTTTATCATACATATAACTAAAAGCCAGTTACAGAAAAACGTCAGTCTCATCCCTTGCCTTCTTTAGTTGAGGAGATTACTCTACTTTTTATCACTGTTGGAGGATTCCTTATTTTGAGAAGTCGGGCACGCAGCTTGGCCAACTCATTATTTCTACCGGCACCAATCGTTTTTATTGTTTCTAGCCAATGTAGATTGTGGTGATTGTATGAAAGATTTAATACCTTCCTCATGTGCATGCTAGAAAGAAATGTTTGCGGATGGACGTCAAAATGAACTGTTAAGTACTCTCCTATTTAGTTTCACCAGGAATTTATTGATATGGTAAGAATTGGTAGATTGGTTTGTGACGAAATGTTGCTTGAAGATAAATTCATGATAGGTTAGAGTGGGGGCAAAAATAGTTACAGTGCTCTTGTAGGACGATGGATTTTCTCCATTTAGTCTTGTAGCCTTCATGGAAGTCAAATTTTGCAGCTTTGTTTGTATATTTTTGCTTTGTTTCGGAAACCAGAGCAGTTCACTTTATCCATGTGTTTTTTCTTGCTTCTCTGCACTGTACCCTTTGGGATGATCAATATGCATTACTCTTTTTCAAAGTTTCTATTTGGAACTATATTTTTTTATTAAACCACTGTCAGAAGGTTTCACAAGAAACCTAAAAACTGTAACAGGTGGTCATTAATTTTTTTTGCCATATGTAATGAATGTTTGCCACAAGTTAGGAAACATAACTGGTTTTTAGTCGTTTATCAGTTCGCTTTGCTCATGGGGATATATAATTAGCTTTTACCAGCTTTTTGATTATACAAGATTTTTTCTTCTTTCTCCACATGTGTGTTTCTGCAATATGTGTACATTCAAGCGCCAGAAGGTTTGTTCTCCCACTGTGTGCCACTAATATTTCATTTTTGTGGGTGAGGTTTTCTAACTTCTGGATGCGTAAATGGTTTGGATATGGTGTTGCGCAATGCTACTGTGTTATGCTATGATCACGGACATGCTTATGTGATGTGGTGCATCTGTTTTTATACTTCAACATTGTTGTTCCCGCTTGCGCGGCAGCGGTGACTGTAGATGCTGCTCACACATCTATTGTTCCTGCGTGCGCAGGGGCGCGGAGGTGGGCGACCGGGCGTGGGAGGCGGCTCGGCACGGCGAGGCAGGGCCGGGCCAGACTCGCGAGCACCAGGCAGGCGCAGCTGCCACCTGCGTCGACCAGGATCACACGCCCGCAGAGGGATGTTGTGGCCTGGCACTGTCCGTCGTGGAGCTCGTGAGGGACTCCTTGTCATGGGCGGGCGCTGCCTGTCACGGCGCTCGCGAGGTCCAGTTTGGGATCCATGGAGCCAGAGCGCAGCGGCAAAACTGCATGACAGCCGTCGCGGTGGGCGAGCACGGCGGCGGCGACTGCAACTGCTGCTGCGGTGACTGGCTGCTGTTGTTCCTGCTTGCGCGATAGCGGTGACTGTAGATGCTGCTCATGCATCTGTTATTCCTACGTGCGCGGGGGAGCGGAGGCGATGGCGTTGCGGCGGCGATGACTGCATTGGGCCAACTTTTTCGTCTGCACGGACACAAATAAATGAAATGGGTCGGTGTGTTGCAGTTGCTCTAACTCCCTGAAATTTTTCATTCATTTGCTTTTAGGATGTAGGATGGAGCATAGTTTGTGCTGTTGATTGTCAATTGTACTCCCTCCGTTCCTAAATATAAGCCTTCAGTTTGTTATGTTGAAGATGCTTTGTACTCCTTCTGTTCCTAAATATATGCCTTCTTAGAGATTTCAATATAGAGTATATATGAAGCAAAATGAGTGAATCTACACTCTAAAATTTTTCTATATCCATCCGTATGCAGTCCGTATTGAAATATCGAAAAAGGATTATTTTTAGAAATAAAGGGAATAACAAACAAAAAAGATCACATAACATAAATTGATTGATCATAAATTATTGTTTTTTCTCCTAGGCGGGATTGGTAGCAAAGTTGTTCTTTTGGACTATGCAGTTCATTGGCCATGGAGGTTTTGAGGCAAATCTCTATCAAGCTATTAATGTTAGGTTAAGCACTAGCTTTAGTAAATTCCTGCCCAAGGATTATACTTGACACTTACTCTGACGGTAGAACGGGACACGTGCTCCACTGTTTTCACGTTTGAGCATTGAAAATGAAAAACAAGTGTTTGGGTATGTGGTGGAAATCCCTCTTACGTGATTTCTAAAAAAGGGTTAATCAAAGATTGCATTCATGAATAATAGAACTACCAAAATGTGGACATGCTAATTTATTTTTGAGGAACCTAGCGCACCAACAACTATCACCTGGCCCATGTCAAATGTTCACCCCAGCAGACTAACCTGTCAACTACCAAAATGTGGACATGCTAATTTCTGCTTGGTATTCCAATGAGCATAGACGAACAATAAATTTATATATTGCATTATCTTAACATTCAAAATAATATTAATTTCGAAAATTGTAGGGATGTGTGTGACTATTTATATTATTTTATACTTTGGTGGAACGGTGAAGAATTAGTTCATCCACTTTGCTCAATGAGTATTCTCCATTACACATTTTAAGACCTCCGACGTGAATTCTTCGTGCTAATTACATATATTGCTTGTGCAGGTTGGGTATGAGTTGAGGAAGGGTTTTTTAGTTATACTTGTTCAAATTTCATGCGAATGGAGCTAAAGTCAATATTCTTAATATTGTGCGAGAATTTCTTAAGCGCATCAAATGGATCTTAATTTGTAATTGGTTTTAGTTAGATAATCTCTCTATATGCATAAGTCTTCAGATTGCCTTTTTTTGTTATCAATTTACGTTGCAAGTGAAGTTGACTTTAATTATTAGCTGATTTTGCATGTGCTATCTATTCTCTTCATGTGAAATTTAACATGTATTATGTTTATATAATTCCAGCAATATATTCAAAAGCCCGTGGCAACGCACGGTCACTCTACTAGTGAGCCTAGCAGCTGTCTCCACGGGTGTTACCAAGTGTCCATAAATCATGTCGATGTTTTTATTGTATTTCTTTCTTGTACTATATTTTATCTGTGTGTAACATTCAAGCGTGTTATTTGTTACTTAATTTTAATCTTAAATATTTTTTTCTCCTCTGCAACATTTTTCGCTTGTGTATTTCTCTACTTTTTTGAATACTATCTAACTGTGACCACAACTAAGTAAGTTCCTATGTCTCCATGACTGCAATAGATCTTTCGATAAAGGACAACTGGTTTCTGTGGGAACACTATGTCAAGAATTATCATATACCATTGGCAAAAAGAGAAAAAGGAAAAGTGTAGTCATCAAGTAAGCATACAACCAAGCAATCACAAAAATAAAAACAAAGAACATGGTCCAAAAAATTGTGTGGAAGTGATCGCCAATGTACAATAGAGAGAGCATCAATATCAACCTTGCAATACCTAAGATGATATGTGTATGTATTAACTTCCTGTCTATCAGTGCGATGGTGGGCAAACCTTTCGTGTATTCTCAATTTATTTTGGGCGTGTTAGGATCTCAGTACCAATTCACTCTCTTAGCCATGGATTCGGTTACAACTCTTGAATTTCAGAGGAGAACTCGGAGGAAGGAGAGCCGAGGAGGAAGACGAGCTACAGAGAGAGAAGAACTAGCACACCTCGCCAAGCCTAGGCCGAAGCCCATCCATCCAAGCCGATTAGTGTGTAGATGCTTCCCAGGTATTTGTAGTCCCTTGTAGCTTTGGGCTGGGCTGGGCACTGGTTGGAGGCCCAGGTCGTTGACAATCCCTCCCTCATAAATTTCAGCTTGCCTCCAAGCCGACATCATGATAAACCACCATGATCCCCTGGGACTCGCACGCGACTCTTCAGAGTATCTTCTTCGACTCCCTGTTTTGAATCCCCAGGGTCCTAAGGTAGGCATAAATGTGGAGTATGTACTGTTGTTCCCTTGCTCAATGTTCTTCCTTCCTTGTTAATGTGTTGCATGGGTAGAGGGATATCTTGCATATGTCCCTGGGTAATTGCACAGCCACTAGTATTCCATGGTAGGAACAGTGACCGATGTATAGTAACAGCAATGTTCTTCCCCATGGAACTCAGTGTTGTTGCTTGAGGGAGTAGCATCAAAAACCTACACCTTCTGCCTTGGTAGTTGGATGGAAAATTGAGTTGCGCCATGCCACATGCTATTTGACCCCAAAATTGTGGTATATGGGAATTGGAACCGAAAGACCAAGCAATGGTCCACTGGAAATTTTCAAGACCAAAACCAGTCGGGCACCAAGACTTCACTGATTTGAGACGAATGGTCCAGGCAATTTCCAATTGCGCAAACTCAGAGCCCATTTTATCATTTTGATAACCATGTCCAGTGGAAAATAAGTTCCAATCTCCCAGAAATTTTCCATCGCATCTGGTCTATATCCAACAAAGTAACCAAAGTACTATTGTATTCAATATGATACGCCTCCTTCTCTTGGACATTAGCATCACCATATATGTAGTTCATGGTTGTGTAGATGCTCGCTCGAACTGCGTACAATATGGCAAACTTGTGGAGTTCAGCAAGAATATGCATTTTCAGTTCTGAATCTTGAACTGAACATGTACCAAGCAGCAACAAATGTGAAGCTTACAACCTTCTAGCAGCACTCATTAGTTTCAGCTTGTGTGGAAAATAAGAACAAGTGTTGCTTGCCAGGATCCCATGACGTTTGCAATCCAGAAATGCAACCAACAAACGAATCCAATGTTGAACCAGATAGTACTTGTCTCGCCTTGTTGGCAACAACAAAGAATTCCCAATTCATTGACCAAGAAATCAGGAACTGAAATTGGTCAGAACTGTATCGAGAAGGCCTTCCAGTATATAATGTGGCAAACTAAACTCTTCTGCCAAAACAAAATCTTCCCAACAATGCCATGGTTACAAACCCACTAGTTCCACCTTCCTATAGGTTAGCCCAAGGCAGAAAATGCCAAGCTAAAATTATAGCATCACTTGCAAGGAATTTCCAGGAACATAACACAATGCCAAGGAGAAGCCTAAAAAATCACTGTTTGGTTGCACATATTTGAAGGAAATATGCCCTAGAGGCAATAATAAAGTTGTTATTTTATATTTTCTTATTCATGATAAATGTTTATTATTCATGCTAGAATTGTATTAACCGGAAACTTGATACATGTGTGGATACATAGACAAAACACTGTGTCCCTAGTAAGCCTCTACTAGACTAGCTCGTTAATCAAAGATGGTTAAGTTTCCTAACCACAGACATTTATTGTTATTTGATGAACGAGATCACATCCTTAGAGAATGATGTGATGGACAAGACCCATCCATTAGCTTAGCATAATGGTTGTTCAGTTTTATTGCTATTGCTTTCTTCATGTCAAATAGATATTCCTCTAACTATGAGATTATGCAACTCCCGGATACCGGAGGAATGCCTTGTGTGCTATCAAACGTCACAACGTAACTGGGTGATTATAAAGATGCTCTAAGGTATCTCCGAAGGTATTTGTTGGGTTGGCATAGATCGAGATTAGGATTTGTCACTCCGAGTATCGGAGAGGTATCTCTGAGCCCTCTCGGTAATGCACATCATAAGAAGCCTTGCAAGCAAAGTGACTAATGAGTTAGTTGCAGGATGATGCATTACGGAACGACTAAAGAGACTTTCCGGTAATGAGATTGAACTAGGTATGAAGATACCAACGATCAAATCTCGGCAAGTAACATACCGATGACAAAGGGAATAACATATGTTGTCATAACGGTTCGACCGATAAAGATCTTCTTAGAATATATGGGACTAAAATTGATAATCCAGGTTCCGCTATTAGTTATTGACCGGAGAGGTGTCTCGGTCATGTCTATATAGTTCTCGAACGCGTAGGGTCCGCACGCTTAACGTTCGATGACGATTTTGTATTATATGAGTTATGTGGTTTGGTGACCGAATGTTGTTCGGGGTCCTAGATGAGATCTCGGACATGACGAGGAGTCTAGAAATGGTCGAGAGGTAAATATTGATATATAGGATGATAGTATTCGGACACCGGAAGTGTTCCGGGTAGTATCGGGTATTTATCAAACTACCGGGGGGGTTACCGGAACCCCCCGGGGGAATAATGGACCATATGGGCAATAGGAGGGGAGCACACCAGCCCACAAGGGGTGGCACCCCCCCTAAGGAAGGAGGTCGAGTAGGAGAAGGAGGAGGGAGTTTACCCCCCCCTTTCCTTCCTCCTTCCCTCTCCCCTTTTTCCCCATTCCGGTAAAAGCAAAGGGCGGGGGGCGAATTGGATTCCTCCTACTTGGGGCGCCCAAGGCTGCTCCCCTCCCCTCCTACCTATATATACATGGGGAGGGGGAGCCTAGAACACACACCAACAATTGTCAGCCGTGTGCGGTGCCCCCCTCCATAGTTTACACCTCCGGTCATATCTTCGTAGTGCTTAGGTGAAGCCCTGCGCGGATAACTTCACCATCACCGTCACCACGCCATCGTGCTGATAGAACTCATCTACTTCCTCGACATTCTGCTGGATCAAGAGTTCAAGGGATGTCATCAAGCTGAATGTGTGCAAAACTCGGAGGTGTTGTACGTTCGGTACTTGATTGGTCGGAACAAGAAGAATTTCGACTACATCAACCGTGTTGCTAAACACTTCCGCTTCCGGTCTACGAGGGTACATAGAAACACTCTCCCCCTCTCGTTGCTATGCATCTCCTAGATAGATCTTGCATGAGTGTAGGAATTGTTTTTGAAATTGCATGCTACGTTTCCCAACAATATTGGTGATGTGACCACCATTTCTCAATTCTTCCAAGCACTTTATCCAAACAGAACAACAATCTAGGAATGCCTATAATGCTACAAAATAATTGCAGGATATATGATTCCGGAGTAGTAAGGGCAGTACTAATTAACAAATTGTCTTAAGTCAACCAACTCCTTCGGTTTGTACAAGAGAGATGATAACTCAATCTTTACCCCCACCCAAGTTGGTTCATTCTGAACCTCGTTGTCATCTTCATCATGTGAGTGCACAGGCATGTCTTCATCAGAAAAATGACTTGCTCCATTCACATGATTGGCCCTTGGTTGAGTAGACTGCACCAAACCCATGCGATCAGCAACTACTTTGTATGAGGAATGAGGAATGATGATGCACCTCCTCTAGATATGAACGAAGACCACCGTGCTACTGAAGATCATTATCGCTCAAACCCTCCTTGTCCAAAACAAGATTTACAGATACTTTCTCATCAGATTTTTTACCACTAACATTGAACTTGCTAGTCCCTCGATCCCAAGGCAGCCCTAAATTGACAAGAAAATAATCTCTGGTCAGATAAATAATACCCATTTCTTATGCTTTCCCTTTAGTGATGTCGATGTTGTTGTTAATGACACGTGCTGCTTTCAGTCCATTCACTATAAGACCTTCTCTGCCTTCTTGACATAATTGTAGCCTGAGCTTGTCTCCTTCACCATCGGATTATGCCAAATAAGATACCCAAGCAATTTTCCTTCCAAAATAAGGGGCTTGGTTGTCCTGACCAATGTGGTAGTTTCTAACTGCCCACTGGCGAGGATCCCGTGGTGATGACTCACATGCACCATTGATAACAAAGAATTGCAACTCCACTTTAGAGCCCTTCATTTGACTTCTAGGGAACTGAATATTGACTACTCCTTCTCCAATTTTTCTTTGAAGCAACACAAGGTTGTGATTGACATCAGATTCAGTTTCTTATGCTTGCTCGTTGGTGATGCTGACATTGCCATTGATAGGGAAGACAACCAGGCAGCGACATAGTGTTGACAACATTAATGACCTCATCACTATCAACTGGTGTAGCGAACTCCAGAACGACACCAACGATGGTCAATGCAGAGATGACTGGCACACTCCAAAGGGCCGGGCATGCCACCATGGGTTCATCCTTATCGTTGTCATGGTCGAGTCCATGCTCATGAGCGACGTTGTCGATGATCGTGGATGAAGATAGTGTTGCAGACGGGTGTGCGTTGACACCTCGGGCGTGTCGCGGATTGGGAACCCCGTCGAACAGGTGGTGGGCGCCGAAGCAACATCGTTGGTGTTGTCCACTTCGAGTACCTTGTTGCTCAAAGTGAGCTCTTGGACGGTGTTGTTGGTGGTCGCGGACGGACTTGGTGTTGTAGGCGCTATGAGCTTGGACAGAGTCGCGCTAATGGTGCCCATGGACGCCTCGACTTGGAGGTCATCGGTGCATGTAGTGGGTGCCTCATCATGACGCTCGACCGCAGCCAATGTTGTAGCCCACTATGTGTAAGGAAAGTCATCATAGAAGTACGAAGGCGCCAACATGTCGTCATCCGGCATGGTGATGGTAGTGTAGACCGACGGGACGAGGTTGATGGCAAGGATGCAGCAACCATCGTAGATAGCATGGCCATCCAGGGCATCTTGCACTCGGGATGCCCTCCATCGAGACTAGAACTTGACGTACGCCTGCATGCCGCACATCCCGTCCACCACCCAGTCGTACGCATAGATCACATGTCCATCACCGGAGCAACGAAATAGCTGGCAAATCGTCTCGATGATGAGTGCCTGAGGAACATCGCTGATTCAGGCATGAAGAACCCCCATGGGGCAGGCGAATTTGTGGCTTGTCATTCTGTCAAACAGGTTGCAAGCGAAGTATAGAGAAGAAAAAATTGGTGGAATTTGGAGGAGGATCATATGGCTCAGATGCCAACTGTTAGGATCTTAGTACCAATTCACTTTATTAGCCATGGGTTCGGTTACAACTCTTGAATTTCAGAGGAGAACTGGGAGGAAGAAGAGCAGAGGAGGAAGACGAGCTACAGAGATAGAACGCCTCACCAAGCCTAGGCCGAAGCCCATCCATCTAAGCCGATTTGTGTGTAGATGCTTCCGAGGTATTTGTAGTCCCTTGTAGCATTGAGCTAGGCTAGGCACTTGTTAGAGGCCCAGGTCGCTGATAAGCGGCTGCCGGATCAGCTGCTACCTAGCCTTCTGATTTGCACTGCTATGATGGATTAGAGCCACGCGATTCCTCCCCAATCAATCATCGCCACCACCTTTCCCAACTTTTCCTTGGTGCATTGCTACTTCTTGAGCTTTTGTTGGTTTTTCCCTTGAAGAGGAAAGGGTGATGCAGCAAAGTTGAGATAAGTATTTCCCTTAGTTTGAGAACCAAGGTATCAATCCAGTAGGAGACAACGCACAAATCACCGAATACCTGCACAAACAATCAAACAAACTTGCACCCAAGGCGATAAAGGGGTTGTCAACCCCTTCACATTTACTTGCAAAAGTGAGATCTGATAGAGATAGATAAACGATAAAGTAAATATTTTTGGTATTTTTGGTTTATAGATCGGAAAGTAAAAGATTGCAAGAATAGTAGATCGGGAACTAAAATTTTAGATTGGAAACTTCTATGATGGAAAAGAGAACTTATATGATGGAAAATAGACCCGGGGGCCATAGGTTTCACTAGAAGCTTCTCTCACGATTAAAAATAATACGATGGATGAACAAATTACTGCTGAGCAATTTATAGAAAAGTGCAAAGTTATGACGATATCTAAGGCAATGATCATGAATATAGGCATCACGTCTGTGTCAAGTAGATCGAAATGATTCTACATCTACTACTATTACTCCACACATCAACCGCTATCCAGCATGCGTCTATAGTATTAAGTTCATAAAGAATGGAGTAACGCATTAAGTAAGATGACATGATGTAGAGGAATTAACTCAAGCAATATGATGAATGATGAAAACTCCATCTTTTTATGCTCGATGGCAACAATACAATATGTGCCTTGCTGCCCCTATTGTCACTGGGAAAGGACACCGCAAGATTGAACCCAAAGCTAAGCACTTCTCCCATTGCAAGAAAGACCAATCTAATTGGCCAAAACAAACCGATAGTTCGAAGAGAATCACAAAGATATCAAATCATGCATATAACAATTCAGTGAAGATTCAAATAATATTCATAGATAAGCTGATCATAAATCCACAATTCATTAGATCTCGGCAAATACACCGCAAAAAAGTATTACATCGAATAGATCTCCAAGAACATCGAAGAGAACATGGTATTGAGAACCAAAGAGAGAGATGAAGCCATCTAGCTACTAGCTATGGACCCATAGGTCTGTGGTAAACTACTCATGCTTCATCGGAAGGGCAATGGTGTTGATGTAGAATCCCTCCGTGATCGAATCCCCATCCGGCAGGATCCGGAGAAGGCCCCTAGATGGGATCTCATGAGTACAGAAGGTTGCAGTGGTGGAAAAGTGTTTTCGTGGATGCCTTTGTTGGTTTGGGGATATATGGGAATATATAGGCAAGAGAATTAGGTCAGGAGGTGCATGAGGGGCCCACAAGGGTAGGGGGCATGCCCTACCCCCTGTGCGCGCCCTCCGTCCTTGTGGCCACCTCGTGGCTCTTCCGACTTCATTTCCAAGTCTCCTAGTTGTCTTCTAGTCCAAGAAAAATCATCGCGAAGGTTTTATTCTGTTTGGACTCCGTTTGGTATTCCTTTTCTGCAAAACTCAAAAACAGGGAAAACAAGAACTGGCACTAGCTCTAGGTTAATATGTTAGTCCCAAAAATAATATAAAATAGCATATTAATGCATATAAAACATCCAAAATAGATAATATAATAGCATGGAATAATAAAATATTATAGATATGTTGGAGACGTATCAAGTATCCCCAACCTTAATTCCTACTCGTCCTCGAGTATGTAAATGATAAAAACAGAATTTTTGATGTGGAATGATACCTACCATATTTATCCATGTAATTTTATTTATTGTGGCATGAATGTTCAGATCCGTAAGATTCAAAATAAAAGTTTAATATTCACATAAAAACGATAATACTTCAAGCATACTAATAAAGCAATTAAGTCTTCTCAAAACAACATGGCCAAAGAAAGCTATCCCTACTAAATCATATAGTCTGGCTATGCTCCATCTTCATCACACAAAATATATAAATCATGCACAACCCCGATGACAAGCCAACCAATTGTTTCATACTTTTGATGTACTCAAAATTTTCAACTTTCACGCAATACATGAGGGTGAGCCATGGATATAACACTATAGGTGGAATAGAATATGGTAGTTGTGAAGAAGAAAAAAGAAGGAGATAGTCTCACATCAACTAGGCGTATCAACGGGCTATGGAGATGCCCATCAATAGATATCAATGTGAGTGATTAGGGATTTCCATGCAAAGGATGCACTAGAGCTATAAGTTTATGAAAGCTCAAAAAGAAACTAAGTGGGTGTGCATCCAACTTGCTTGCTCACGAAGACCTAGGGCAATTTGAGTAAGCCCATCATTGGAATATACAAGCCAAGTTCCATAATGAAAAATTCCCACTAGTATATGAAAGTGATATCATAGGAGACTATCTATCATGAAGATCATGGTGCTACTTTGAAGCACAAGTGTGGAAAAAGGATAGTTACATTGCCCCTTCTCTCTTTTCTCTCATTTTTTTGTTTGGGCCTTTCTCATTTTTTGGCTTCTTTTTTTATTTTTTGTCCGGAGTCTCATTCTGACTTGTGGGGGAATCATAGTCTCCATCATCCTTTCCTCACTGGGACAATGCTCTAATAATGAAGATCATCACACTTTTACTTACTTACAACTCAAGAATTACAACTCGATACTTAGAAAAAAATATGACTCTATATGAATGCCTCCGACGGTGTACCGGGATGTGCAATGAATCAAGAGAGACATGTATGAAAGAATTATGAAAGGTGGCTTTTCCACAAATACAATGTCAACTACATGATCATGCAAATCAATACGACAATGACGAAACGTATCATAATAAACGAACGGAGGAATTTTTCATGGTAATATATCTCGGAATGGCTATGGAAATGCCATAATAGGTAGGTATGGTGGCTATTTTGAGGAAGGTATATGGTGGGTGCATAGTACTGGCGAAATTTGCGCGACACAAGAGAGACTAGCAATGGTGGAAGGGTGAGAGTGCATATAATCCATGGACTCAACGTTAGTCATAAATAACTCACATACTTATTGCAAAAATCTATTAGTTATCAAAATGAAGTACTACGCGCATAATCCTAGGGGGATAGATTGGTAGGAAAATACCACCCCTCATCCCCGATCGCCACTCATAAGTAAGACAATCAAAAAAAAATCATGCTCCAACTTCATCACATAACGGTTCACCATACGTGCATGCTACGGGAATCACAAACTTTTAGCACAAGTATCTATCAAATTCACAACTACTCACTAGCATGACTCTAATATCACCATCTTCATATCTCAAAACAATCATAAAGAATCAAACTACTCGTAGTATTCAATGCACTTTATATGAAAGTTTTTATTATATCCCTCTTGGATGCCTATCATATTAGGACTACATTTTTAACCAAAGAAAATTACCATGCTATTTAGAGACTCTCAAAATAATATAAGTGAAGAATGAGAGTTCATCAACTTCTATAAAATGAAATTACCGTCGTGCTCTAAAAAGATATAAGGGAAGCACTAGAGCGATATTGCCTAGCTCAAAAGATGTAAGTGAAGCACATATATTATTCCAATAAATCATGATTCATGTGTGTCCCTCTCAAAAGGTGTGTACAGCAAGGATGATTGTGGCAAACTAAAAATCAAAGACTCAAATCATACAAGGCGCTCCAAGCAAAACACATATCATGTGGTGAATAAAAATATAGCCTCAAGTAAAGTTACCGATAGACGAAGACGAAAGAGGGGATGCCTTCCGGGGCATCCCCAATCTTAAGCTCTTGGTTGTCCTAGAATATTACCTTGGGGTGCCTTGGGCATCCCCAAGCTTAGGCTCTTGCCACTCCTTATTCCATAGTCCATCAAATCCTTACCCAAAACTTGAAAACTTCACAAAACAAAACTCAATATAAAATCTCATAAGCTCCGTTAGTATAAGAACATAAATCACCACTTTATGGTACTATTGCAAACTCATCCTTTATTTATATTGGTGTAATATCTAATGTATTCCAACTTTTCCTTGGTTCATACCCCCCGATACTACCCATAGATTCATCAAAATAAGAAAACAACACATAGAAACAGAATCTGTCAAAAACAGAACAGTCTCTAGCAATCTGTAACTCTCGAATACTTATGTAACTGCAAAAATTATGAAACATTAGGACAACCTGGGCAATTTGTTCACCAATCCACATCAAAAATAATCATATCAAAAGCACATTTCAATAAAATCCAGGAAATTATTTACTGGGCGAAAAAGTTTCTATTTTTCAGCAAGATCAAAACAACTATCATCGTAAGCTATCCCAAAGGTCTTACTTGGCACAAACACTAATGAAAACATAAAACCACATCTAACCAGACGCTAGATGAATTATTCAAAGAAAAACAAGAACAAAAATAAAATTGGGTTGCCTCCCAACAAGTGCTCGTGTTTAACGCCCTTAGCTAGGCATAAAAACACGAATAGATCTAGGTATTGTCACCTTTGGTATGCAATCCATAAGTAGCTCCCATAATAGATTCATAACGCAATTTAATTTTATTTCTAGGAAAGTGTTCCATGCCCTTCCTTAACGGAAATTTAAATCTAATGTTTCCTTCTTTCATATCAATAATTGCACCAATCGTTCTAAGGAAATGTCTACCAAGAATAATGGGACATGTAGGATTGCAATCTATATCAGAACAATGAAATCTACGGGCACATAATTCCTATTTGCAACAATAAGAACAACATTAATCCTTCCCATAGGTTTCTTAATAGTGGAATCCACAAGATGCAAATTTACAGAACAATCATCAAATTCACGGAAACCTAACACATCACATAAAGTTTTGGGAATTGTAGAAACACTAGCACCCAAATCACACAAATCATGTCACTCATAATCTTTAATCTTAATCTTGGTAGTACGTTCCAACTCATCATAAAGTTTTCTAGGGATCGAAACTTCCAATTCAAGCTTTTGTTCAAAAGATTGCATCATAGCTTCAATGATATGTTTAGTAAAAGCTTTGTTTTGATTATAAGCATGAGGAGAATTCAAAATGAATTGCAACAAGGAAATACAATCTACTAAAGAACAATTATCATAATGAAATTCCTTGAAATCTAAAAGAGTGGGTTCATTGCTAGTTATAGTCTTGACCTCTCCAATCCCACTTTTATCAATTTTTGCATCAAGATCTAAAAACTTCGAATCATTGGGATGCCTTTTAACTAAAGTTGACTCATCTCGAGTCCCATCTTTATCAAGATTTATATTAGAAAACAAAGAGTCAATAGGAGTCACATCAATCACTTTAAGATCTTCATCATTATTTTCAGCTTCCGGTTTAGCGGCCATTTTATTTACTAAGGTAGCATGTTTATCAGAAATTTGGCCTACTAAATTTTGAAGATGAGAAAACTGAGATTTCAAACCCTAAAATTCCTTAGACATATTATCGAGCTCTTTATTCATATACTCCATAAAACTTTTTTGCTCTTTAAGCTCGTTTCTAAAGAAACTATTATGCTCAAATTGTAAAGACATGAAACTTCTAACGTTATTTTCAATTTCTTCTAACCTCCTAAACTGAGGATTAACATTCTTTGCTTGAGCCATAAAGACAAGTAGGTATACCAACACACGAGCACACAAAAAGCAAACAAGAAAGACGACTGGAAGAGGGGCGAAGAAAAGGCAAATCTTTTTGAAAATCATTTTAGAAGTGGGGGAGAGGAAAACGAAAGGTGAATGGTATGTCTTGACTTGGTGTAGATCTCCCCGGCAACGGTGCCAGAAATTCTTCCTGCTACTTCTTGAGCTTGCGTTGGTTTTTCCCTTGAAGAAGAAAGGGTGTTGCAGCAAAGTAGAGTTAAGTATTTCCCTCAGTTTGAGAACCAAGGTATCAATCCAATAGGAGAAGACGTACAAATCACCGAATACCAGCACAAACAATCAAACAAACTTGCACCCAACGTGATAAAGGGGTTGTCAATCCCTTCACGGTTACTTGCAAAAGTAAGACCTGATAGAGATAGATAAACAATAAAGTAAACATTTTTGGTTTATAGATCGAAAAGTAAAAGATTGCAAGGATAGTAGATCGAAAACTAAAATTGTAGATCAGAAACTTATATGATGGAAAGAGAACTTATATGATGGAAAAGAGACCCGGGGGCCATAGGTTTCACTAGAGGCTTCTCTCAATATAGAAAATAATACGGTGGGTGAACAAATTACTGCCGAGCAATTGATAGAAAAGCGCAAAGTTATGACGATATCTAAGGTAATGATCATGAATATAGGCATCACGTCCGTGTCAAGTAGACCGAAACGATTCTACATCTACTACTATTACTCCACATATCGACCGATATCCAGCATGCATCTAGAGTATTAAGTTCATAAAGAACAGAGTAATGCATTAAGTAAGATGACATGATGTAGAGGAATTAACTAAAGCAATATGATGAATGATGAAAACTCCATCTTTTTATCCTCGATGGCAACAATACAATATGTGCCTTGCTGCCCCTACTGTCACTAGGAAAGGACAATGCAAGATTGAACCCAAACCTAATCACTTCTCCCATTGCAATAAAAACCAATCTTGGTGACCAAACCAAACCGATAGTTCAAAGAGAATTACAAAGATATCAACTCATGCATATAAGAATTCAGAGAAGATTCAAATAATATTCATAGATAACCTGATCATAAATCCACAATTCATCGGATCTCGGCAAACACACCACAAAAAAGTATTACATCAAATAGATATCCGAGAACATCGAGGAGAACATGGTATTGAAAATCAAAGAGAGAGAAGAAGCCATCTAGCTACTAGCTATGGACCCGCAGGTTTATGGTAAACTACTCATGCTTCATGGAAAGGGCAATGGTGTTGATGTAGAAGCCCTCCATGATTGAATCCTCCTCCGGTAAGACAGCGGAGAAGGCCCCTAGATGGGATCTCACAGGTACAGAAGTTGGCAGCGGTGGAAATGTGTTTTTGTGGATGCCTCTGTTGGTTTGTGGATATATGGGATATATAGGTGAAAGAATTAGGTCAGGAGTTGTACGAGGGCCCCACAAGGGTGGGGGCGCGCCCTCCATCCTTGTGGCTGGCTCGTGGCACTTCTGACTTCATCTCCAAGTCTCCTGGTTGTCTTCTGGTCCAAGAAAAATCATCATGAAGGTTTTATTTTGTTTGGACTCCGTTTGGTATTCCTTTTCTACGAAACTCAAAAACAGGGGGGAAAACAGGAACTGACACTGGACTCTAGGTTAATAGGTCAGTCCCAAAAATAATATAAAATAGCATATAAAACATCCAAACAGATAATATAATAGCACGGAACAATAACAAATTATAGATACGTTGGAGACGTATCGCGCATGCATCATCCACGCAACTCCGGCAAGTAGCTGCCATCAGCACACACCACCCCCTCTTGCAGCACCAACTCTGCTGGTCGGCTCACTGCAGCCACCGGACCCCACTAGTCAATTCGACCACTATTCCACACGGTTTTTACCCCAATCGTAGACAGTTTTCCTGAACCGTGTGCTCGAGTGGGTTGGGATTGGGGGGGTCAGACACCAACGGTAAGGAAAATCATGTGTCTTGGATGAGCTCATTAACCACAGCCGGTAGCAGCCAATTCTGTGTGATTAGGTCGTTAAACACGGACGACTGCCTCTGATGAAATATGTAAATGTATGCAATCGTTCAACTCATCGCACACATTTGCCACGAACAAATTGTTGGAGATAGCCGTAGTGATCAAACACGATTTCTTGGTTTAAAACTTGTGCGATGTTTATTCGTTACACACAGTTTGTAATCTTGATTGTATGCAATGAGGTTTTATTGAACACGGTTTATATATGTTGTCTGCGTGATATAACTTTGCCAGTTTAGACGATTGTTCTACCTTTACTTGTGGTCTTTGTTTTCTACATCGCACACGATTGCGGAGTCACATTCATGTGCTCCTTGTTTATTCTCGCACACGATTGGTTATTTGAAACAGTGTGCGACTGCTTGAATTCATTTTTGCATTAATTTAAATTTATCAGCACTGCACACCGTTCTGCAAAAAGCATGTGCAGTACACCATCATCACACATTAGCATATAGAATCAAATAAATTAACGTAATGATATGGTACTTTTACAACCACATGAACATAGAATGAAATTATGATGGAAAACTGTCATGTAGGAAGGACACCACACGTTCCAAAGGAGCACATGGGGCAGACATTCAACCATAGAATTAATTAGGAAGTATTCAACATCGTAAATCAATGCTTCCCACGGATAGCATATTTGGTGAGGAATGAAGCATTATTTGTCTTCATCTCCCTCATGTCATCATCATGCATTGGTTGCTCGTCCATCGATATTAGGATCTGTGATCTATTATTATGTTAAGATTTTCCATGCATGCTTTAAGAGTAGTCAAGTACTAGAGATATGGACATACCGAGATTAAGTTGTCTCTAGTCCTCGTCTTCGCATTTGGGCAACTCAAGTCATATGTTTTCAAAATTAGTAGCCACAATGGCTGGTCCCGCTGGCTGCTAAGGTCACTGAAATTATGTGCAAAAAATGAGTTATGCCATATGGCTAATAAGAACATACAATAAAAGTTGACACTTAATCATATAATTAAAAATGTGTTTGCAAAGCAACTTCAACACATTACTACATTACGAAAAGGGTTTCAATAAACTACAATGTACTCCCTTCGTTCCACAATGTAGTGCCTATAGATTTTTTTTAGAAAGTCAAACCTCACAAACTTTGACCAAGTTTGTAGAGAAAAACATTTACATATAGGATGCCAAATATATCTCATTATATTCAACATAAGATGTAATTTCATATTCTACATATTTTATATTGTAGATATAATTTTTTTGTATAAACTTGGCAAAGTTCACAAAGTTTGTTTTTTCAAAAAATCTATATAAATTACATTATGGAAGGAACCAGATCCTCTGACTTGCATAAGGGATGTCATGAAGTTATAGTGAAATCTGTGTACAAAACAAAGAAGGGATGTCAGGGAGGGCATCACTGTTCACGAATCATTGTAGACCCAATACTCCATGTCGATTACTATAGATAATTACTGTTTGTAGACCCTTTGTTACATTACATTTTGGGGAAATCTGACGAAGGGATGTCAGGGTACTGTAGCTTACCTGGCATCCCTTGTGCAAGTCAGAGGATCTGGTTCCATTATGGAATGGAGGAGTATAATCAGCTATTGGTATATCACGTGCCTTAATATCAACTATGTGTTGCATCCCTTTTTTTCTTATCGATGGCCCTCGAGTTCGCTCCTAAGCGCTGGCTGTACTTGGCAAGTGCTCTAGAAAACAAAACGGACAGTTGTGTAATTAATTACAAACTGGGAGATGTGTACGGGTTATGAGGAAAAATTGTCAATACCCTCCCAAGAATTGTTGAGTGAATGTCCAATCTAGATGATGGATAGAGATCTTGAGAGAATCAAGGTCGTAGGCTCTGCTAATCTTTGACACAATCACAATCAAGATTCCATGGTCACTAAAAGAAGAAATAACTTCATTAGAAAGATGTATGTTTAATGGAGACAAAATAATGTAGATGTGTGATGAACTTACTATTCAAAGTATGAAAATGACGAGAAATCTACAAATTGTTGGTTATGAAGCGTACTGATGACATGTTTCAAGGCAATGGTCTTCTGCATGTTAATAAAATTTCTCGAGGTAATTACTAGGTCGAAGAAACCCGCTATTTCAATCTTTACTCTGCCTGAGTCACCATTAGACTAAGAGAACAAAGGAATCACCATTTATCATTTAGAGGCATTTCAACAAAAAATGATGAGGACTATACTTACAAGACAAAGCATCTCATAAGGCTCGTGTCAAGAGGTTTGAAGTTGAAGTGTAAGAGCAAATCTTCATAGCATGCAATGAACGCACCCGGGCTTGTTTAAAATTGATGCTCAAAGTGTACATCGAAACCTTGTTCATTCGAAAATTCTTCCTTTCTCTTGAGGAACCAGTTCTGCAACGCCGTGCAATTCGAGCATACCTTCTTCAAGTCTTCTGGTAGGAGGAATTCCACTCATGCTTGTACTGACATGCCAATTCTATAGGATTAGCGCCCAAGTAGGCATTTAAGACTTCGTTTTCTAGAGTTCATAGATACACATTCACTATTTTTTGCATAGCCGACATATCAAACTACAAATTCTTATCTAGGTTAGTTTTGACCTCAACGTTCTTATCATTCTGTGCCTTCTATTTTTGGCGTCCCCCTTCCCTACTTGGGATTATCTTCCAGCTTTACAGGCATCACGGCATTACGAGCCCTTGTCATAATGGGGCCAGGTGCTGGTATCTCTGCAGGCTGAGCAAGCGCCTCCAAGTTGGAGGTGATAGAGGTTATTACATGCTAAAGCTTTTTGTTCTATCATATAAAATATTGTTTTACGCATGTCTAATAAACTATTATCACCGTCTTAAGAAATATTGACAATTTGCTGATACATCTCCAATGTATCTATAATTTTTGATTGTTTCATGCTATTATAGTATCAATCTTTGATATTTATTATGCAAGTATATATCTTTTTTGGGACTAACCTACTAACCTGGTGCCCAGTGCCAGTTGCTAATTTTTGCTTGTTTCTGGCTTTTCAGACATCAGTACCAAACGGAGTCGAAACACTATGAAACTTTTTGATAATTTTTTCTAGACCAGAAGGGATCCTAGAAGCTTTGGGAGAATACCTGAAGAGTCACGAGGGAGCGACAAGCCTGCCAGGTGCACCCGGGGGGGGGGGGGGGGGGGGGGTGCCACAAGCCTCTATTCTTCCATGATCCCATCTTGAGGACTTCTCTGGAACTATGCCAGAGGGGAAATCGATCACAGAGGACTTCCACATCAACCATGTTGATAAGTCTCCAACATATCTATAAATTTTATTGTTCCATGATGTTATATTATCAATCTTGGATGTTTTACACTCATTTTATAGCAACTTCATACCATTTTTTGGGATTAACCTATTGACGTAGTGCCCGGTGCCAGTTGTTTTTTGCTTGTTTTTTACTTCGCAGGATATCAGTACCAAATGAAGTCCAAATGCCACGAATTTTTTTCAGACAGAAAACAACTTGGGAGCCACAGAAGTGCCCGAAGGGAGGCACATGGGGCCCGCAAGGCACCAAGGCGCGCCAAAGGCCCATGGCGCGCCCTGGTGGGTAGTGGGGCTTATAGGCCCCCTCTCCACCGCCTATTAGTTCTATAAATAATCCAAAATCCCCCAAACCCTAGGGAGTAGAGAGATCAGAGTTTCCACCGCCGCAAGTTCCAGAACTACGAGATCCAATCTAAAGGACTTTTCTGGCACCTTGTCAGGGGGGGTCAATGATCATGGAGGGGTTCTTCATCAACACCCTTGCCCCTCCGATGATGTGTGAGTAGTTTACCACAGACATACGGGTCCGTAGGCAGTAGCAAGATGGCTTCTTCTCTCTTTTTAATTCTCGATACAATTTTCTCCTTGATGTTCTTGGAGATTTATTTGAGGTAACTCTTTTTTGCGGTGTGTTTGTTGGGATCCGATGAATTGCGAGTTTATGATCAGATCTATTTATGAATATTATTTGAGTCTCTATTGAACTCTCTTATGCATGATTCTTATAGGCCCGTATTTCTTCTCCGAAACTTTGGTTTGGATTCGCGAACTAGATTCATTTTTCTTGCAATGGGAAGATGTGCTTTGCGATGGGTTTGATCTTGCGGTGTCCTCACCAAGTGACAGAAGGGGCAGTGAGGCACGCATATATCGTTGCTATTAAGGATAAAAAGATGTGGTCTACTCCTACATCAATAGATCTTATCTACATCATGTCATCCTTCTTATTACATTACTTTGTTTCTTCATGAACTTAATATGCATGCTGGAGAGCGGTCGATGCGTGGAGTAATAGTATTAGATGCGGGCAGGAGTTTGTCTACTAATCTTGGAAGTGATGCCTATATACATGATCATTGCTTGGATATCGTCATAATTATTTCCTCTTCTATCAATTGCCCAATAATAATTTGTTTACCCGCTGCATGCTATTTTCTTGAGAGAAGCCTCTAGTGAAATCTACAGTCCCCTGATTTATTTCCTATCATATTGTTATCAGATATATTAATCCAAAAATACCTTGTCGCACTTTTTCTTTACTTATTTTATTTTGTTTTTTTAGATCTATTTATCCAGTCGCATACAATTTAATCTATCTCAACACCGAGGAGGGATAGACAACCCCCCTTACACGTTGGGTTGAAAGTTTTTGTTATTTGTGTGAAGGTACTACTTACATAGTTGGGGTGGATCCTCCTACTGGATTGATACCTTGGTTTCATAACTGAGGGAAATACTTACCGTTGTTGTGCTGCATCATCCTCTCCTCTTCGAGGAAATACCAACGCAGTTAGCAGCAATCACTTGCTGCCATTCCGATGATGCGTGAGTAGTTTAACACAGACCTACGGGTCCAAAGCTAGTAAATAGACGTTTTCTTCTCTCTCTTTCATCTTCAATACAATGTTCTCCTCAATGTTCTTGGAGATCTATTCGATGTAATCATTTTTTACGCTGTGTTTGTTGGGATTCGATGAATTGTGGGTTTATGATCAGATTATTCATGAATACTATTTGAGTTTTTTCGGAATTCTTATATGCATGATTATTATAGCTTTGTATTTTTCTCCGATCTATCCGTTTGGTTTGGCCAACTAGATTGATTTATCTTACAATGGGACAGGTGTTTTGTAACGGGTTAGATCTTGCGGTGCTCAATCCTAGTGACAGAAAGGGGCATGCCACATATTTGTATCGTTGCCATTAAATATAAAAATATGGGGTTTATTCATATTGATTGGGTTTATTTTTCCAACATCATGTCATCTTGCTTAAGGCGTTACTCTGTTTTTACTAACTTAATACCCTAGATGCACGCTGGATAGTGGTCGATGGGTGGAGTAATAGTAGTAGATGTAGGAAGGTGTCGGTCTACTTGTCTCGGATGTGATACCTATATACATGATCATTGTCTTGAATATCATCATAACTATGCGCTTTTCTATCAATCGCCCAACATTAATTTGTCTACCCAACGTATGCTTTTATTCAAGAGAGAAGACTCTAGTGAATACTATGGCCTTGGGGTCTACTTTTATCATATATAAAATCCAAAAATATATTGCTGCAATTTATTTACCCTTATTTTATTTTGTGTTTTAATCTATCTATCTATCACTACGAGATTTGATCCTTGCAATTAACCGTCAAGGGATTGACAACCCCTTGTTTGCGTTGGGTGCAAGTTTTTGCTTTTGTGTGTGTAGGTACTGATAACAATGTTCTGTGTGGTTCTCCTATTGGATTGATAATATTGGTTCTTACCTGTTAGAAGTGCTTATATCTATTGTACTACTTCATCCTCTCCTCTTCGAGGAAATCCCAACGCAGCTCACAAGTAGCAGGAAGAATTTCTGGTGCCGTTGCAGGGGATATATCACCCAAACCTATCAAGTACATGCACACAAACTGTCATCTACTTGTATTTACTTCAATTTGCCATTTGTGTCTCGTTTTCATCTCCCCCACTTCTAAAACAGTTTTACAAAAAACATAAAAATATTTTTGTTTGCTTGTTTGCTTGCTTGCTTTTATTATCTGCATGTCAACACTGAAAAGAACAGAAAAGAAAACATAAAAATAATATGGTCCTCATCCGCTTGCGAATCTTTTTAAAAGATCCAATTATGATGAACCAATTGCTAGTGAGTTGAGTGGACTAGATTATCTTTATGAAGTTTTTCTTGAAATTCATGAATTTGGAAATTGTGATGAAGTCTTAGAAGAAGAAATTTATAAAGTGATTCATGATAGCTCCTTGAATAAAAAGTATGATTGCAACAATGTAGAAATTCAATTCATGTCAATTGTTTTAATGATATGCAAAACTATAAGCTTGGGGATGTTGATTTTGCTATGTTCACCGCTTTTTGTAATGATCATGATTGGGGTGATGCTTCTTATGATCTTGAAAATTTATTTAAGCCTCATGCTGAATATGCTATTGATAATAATGTTTGCAAAAACATTGAAAGTGGGTTTTGAAGAGCGTCAACTTTAGGCAATAATGATCCCACTATTTTGGAGAATTATCGATCTTGTGACTTTTTTGATAGAGTGGGTTTGGAGAGGTCATGACTTCACTTGATGATAATCCCACTATTTTGGAAGAGTGTCAACTTTGCATGCATGTTAAGAGAATATGTTACGTGATTTCAATATTGTTGAATTTGAATATGATCCTACATGTAATTATTACGAGAGAGGAAAATATGGTTGTAGAAATTTTCATATTACTAAATTACCTCTCGTCACATTGAGATCGTCAATGTTTTATTCTTCTCCCTTGCACATACTAGATTTTTCTTGTCATGATAAATTGTTTGCTTATAAAATTCCTATGCATAGGAATTATTTTAGACTTAAATGTTCTTTCCATGTGCCACATGATGCTCTCTTTGTGTTTCAATTATTATTTTTCATGTGAGCATCAATAAAATCTCAATCCTATCTTAATGGCTATAAAGAAAAAGCTTGTTGGGACTTGGGAGACAACCTGATAGTTATCATTTCTTGTTTTTTGGTGTGCACACAATTATGCTATTGTTATGGTTGTGTATTTGTGGTTTAGTTAGTGTTTGTGCCAAGTAAAACCTTTGGGATGAGTTGGTTGATAGTTGACTCAATTCTGTGAATTAACAGAAACTTTCGTGCCCTGTAGCAAAATTGTTTAAATTCACTGAAATGTGTCTTTCATCTGAATGTTTTACACATGATTGATATACAAATTTTCCACAATTTTGTAGTTTTTCAGAATTTATAGAGTTACAAAAGTATAGTCATTATTCATATTACTACAGATTGTCATGTTTTAGATAGATTCTGTTTTTGTTGTATAGTTTCCTTGTTTTGATGAATCTATGGATTGTATCGGGGGCTATAAGTCATGGAGAAGTTGGAATACAGTAGGTATTATGCAATAATAAAATATGAATGGGTTCATAACAATACCTAAAGTTTGTTATTTGGTTGTTATACTAATGGATCTCATGAAGGTTTCTGTTGAGTTTTGTTTGCTGAACTTTTCAAGTTTTAAGTGAGATCGCGATGATGAAGGAATTGAGAGTGGAAAGAGGCAAAGCTTGGGGATGCCCAAGACACCCCAAGGTAATATTCAAGGCGACCCAAGCATCTAAGCTTGGGGATGCCCCGAAAGGCATCCCCACTTTTATCCACCAATCATCGGTAAATTACTTGGAGCTATATTTTTATTCATCACGTGATATGAGTTTTCCTTGGAGTGTTGTGTATTATATGAGTCCTTTATTTGTTTGATTTTAGTTTGCCACAATCATCTTTGCTGGATACACCTTTTGACAAGGACACACACTCATTCATGACTTTTTAGAATACTCTTTGTGCTTCACTTATATCTTTTGAGCTAGGCAGTTGCTCTAGTGCTTCATTTATATTTTTTAGAGCACGGTGGTGGTTATATTTTAAAGAAATAGTTGCACTCTCATTCTTCACTTATATCATTTTGAGAGTTTCATAAATAGTAATGGCAATATGCACGAGTTATGAAATTGGTCCTAATATGATAGGTATTCAAGAGGGATATAATAAAAACTATTATGTAGATCGCTGAATATGATAAGTTTGATTCTTTGCAATAGTTTTGCAATATTAAAATGATAATGTGTGGGAGGTACTAGTGAAGGATTGTTGTTTAGTAAGAATATTGATGTTAAGGTTTGTGATTCCCAAATGATGCACGTATGGTCTCTCGTTATACTAAGAAGTCGAAGCACAATTTATTATTGATTGTCTTCCTTATGAGTGGCGGTCGTGGATGACCGGTGGTCTTCTCCTACCAATCTATCCCCCTAGGGGCTTGCTTAGTAGTACTTTGCTTCGAGGGCTAATAAACTTTTGCAATAAGTATATGTGTTCTTTATGACTAATGTGAGTCCATGGATTATACACATTCTTACCTTTCCGCAATTTGCTAGCCTCTTCCATACCGTGCATTGCCCTTTCTCACCTCGAGAGTTGGCACAAACTTTGCCGGTGCATCCAAACCCGTGATATGATACACTCTACCACAAAGCCTCCTTATATCTCACTTAAAACAGCCACTAAGCCTACCTATTATGGCATTCCATAGCCATTCTGTGATATATTGCCATGCAACTTCCACTATTCCTTTTTATGACACACATAATCAATGTTTGCTTTGCATGATCATATAGCTGAGATAGTATTTGTGGCTCAGCCACCATTCATCATTTTTGTACATGTTACGCTAGCATCATTGCACATCCTGGTACACTGCCACATGCATTCATATAGAGTCATATTTTGTTTTACTATCAAGTTATAATTTTGAGTTGTAAGTAAATAGACGTGTGATGATCATCATTATTCATTATTAGAGCATTGATCCGGTGAGGGAATATTAAAAAAAGGCCAAAAGTTCTGAAGAAAAAAAAGAAAAAGAAAAAAAAAGAAAAAAAAGAGAAAGCGAGAAAAAAAGAAATAGAGGAAAAGAAAAGAAAAATGACAGAAAGAGAGAGAAGGGGCAATGTTATTATCCTTTTCCACACTTGTGCTTCAAAGTAGCACCATGTTTTTCATATAGAGTGTCTCCTATGCTTTCATTTTCATATACTAGTGGGAATTTTTCAATATCGAACTTGGCTTGTATATTCCAACGATAGTCTTCCTCAAATGCCCGAGGTCTTCATGAGCAAGCAAGTTGGATGCACATCCACTTCTATTTTATTTTGAGCTTTCATACACTTATAACTCTTAGTGCATTCGTCGCATGGCAATTCCTACTCCTTGCATTGATATCAATTGATGGGCATCTCCATAGACCATTGATTAGCCTCGTTAATTTGAGACTATCCTACTTTTTTGACTTCTCCTTATCAATCTCTACCACCGCATTCTATTCCACCCATAGTGCTATATCCATGGCTTGCGCTCATGTATTGCATGGGGTTGAAAAAGCTGAAGTGCGTCAAAACGTATGAACCAATCGCTCGGCTTGTCATCGGGGTTGTGCATGATAAATACTATGTGTTAAGAAGATGGAGCATCACAAGACTATATGATTTTGTAGGGATAACTTTCTTTAGCATTTTTATTTTTGGAAGGCATTATAGTTTGTTAGTATGCATGAGTATTGAATTCTATATATCAAACTATAGACTATTGCTTTGAATCATTCAGATCTTAATATTATTACCACAAAAGAGATTACATGATGAATATGATATGTAGCATTCCACCTCAACAATTCTTTTTTTATCATTTACCTACTCGTAGTCGAGCAAGAATTAAGCTTAGGGATGCTGATACGCCTCCAACACATCTATAATTTTTGATTGTTCCATGCTATTATAGTATCAATCTTGGATGTTTATTATGCAATTATATATCATTTTTTGGACTAACCTATTAACCTAGTGTCGAGTGCTAGTTGTTGTTTTTCGCTGGTTTTTGGCTTTTCGGAAAATTAGTACCAAACGGAGTCCAAATTCTATGGAACTTTTTGACATTTTTTTCTAGACCAGAAGGGGCCATAGTAGATTTGGGAGAAGACCTAAAGAGTCACGAGTGAGCGACAAGCCTGCTGGCATGCCCCGGGGGGTGCCCCTAGGCTTGTGGGCCCCTCGTGGCACCTCTTCACCTAATTCCACTTTAATAAATTCCCAAATATTCCCAATACAACAGAGAGCCACCCAAAACACTTTTTGCCACCGCTGCAAGCCTCTGTTCTTCCGCGGTCCCATCTGGAGGCCTTCTCCAGTACTCTATCAGAGGGGGCATCGATCACGGAGGGCTTCTTCATCAACCTTGCTGCCTTTCTGATGATGCGTGAGTAGTTTACCATAGACCTACGGGTCCATAGCTAGTAGCTAGATGGATTCTTCTCTCTCTTGATCTTCAATACAATGTTTTCCTCAATGTTCATGGAGATCTATTTGATGTAATCCTTTTTTGTGGTGTGTTTGTTGGTATCTGATGAATCGTGGGTTTATGATCAGATTATTCATGAATATTATTTGATTCTTTTCTGAATTCTTATATTCATGATTCTTATAGCTTTGTATTTCTCTTCAAATTATCCGTGCGGTTTGGTCAACTAGATTGATTTATCTTGCAATGGGAGATGTGCTTTGTGATGGGTCTGATCTTGTGGTGCTCAATCCCAGTGACAGAAAGGGACACGACACATATTTGTATCATTGCCATAAACGATAAAAAGATGGGTTTTATTCATATTTATTGGGTTTACTTTGTCTACATCATGCCATCTTGCTTAATGTGTTACTCTATTATTATTAACTTAATACCCTAGATGCATGCTAGATAGCGGGTAATGGGTGGAGTAATAGTAGTAGATGCAGGAAGGAGTCGGTCTACTTGTCTCAGACGTGATGCCTATATACAAGATCATTGCCTTGAATATCATCATAACTATGCACTTTTCTATCAATTGCCAACCAGTAATTTGTTTACCAACCGTATGCTATGTGATAACCCACAAGTATAGGGGATCACAACAGTTTTCGAGGGTAGAGTATTCAACCCAAATTTATTGATTCAACACAAGGGGAGCCAAAGAATATTTGCAAGTATTAGTAGTTGAGTTGTCAGTTTAGCCACACCTGAAGAACTAAATATATGTTGCAGAGTGATTAGTAGCACAGTAGTATGGTGATAACCCACAAGTATAGGGGATCACAACTATTTTCGAGGGTAGAGTATTCAACCCAAATTTATTGATTCGACACAAGGGGAGCCAAAGAATATTCTCAAGTATTAGCAGTTGAGTTGTCAATTCAACCACACCTGGATAACTTAGTATCTGCAGCAAAGTATTTAGTAGCAAAGTAGTATGATAGTAATGGTAACAGTGGCAAAAGTAAAGATAGCAGTATTGTAGTGATTGTAACAGTAGCAACGGAAAAGTAAATAAGCGAAGCACAATATGTGAAAAACTCGTAGGCATTGGATCAGTGGTGGATAATTATGTTGGATGCGATTCCTCATGTAATAGTTATAACATAGGGTGACACAGAACTAGCTCCAATTCATCAATGTAATGTAGGCATGTATTCCGAATATAGTCATACGTGCTTATGGAAAAGAAATTGCATGACATCTTTTGTCCTACCCTCCCGTGTCAGCGGGGTCCTAGTGGAAACAAAGGGATATTAAGGCCTCCTTTTAATAGAGTACCAGACCAAAGCATTAACACATACTGAATACATGAACTCCTCAAACTACAGTCATCACCGAGAAGTATCCCGATTATTGTCACTTCGGGGTTGTCGGATCATAACACATAATAGGTGACTATAGACTTGCAAGATAGGATCAAGAACTCACATATTTTCATGAAAACATAATAGGTTCAGATCTGAAATCATGGCACTCGGGCCCTAGTGACAAGCATTAAGCATAGCAAAGTCATAGCAACATCAATCTCAGAACATAGTGGATACTAGGGATCAAACACTAACAAAACTAACTCGATTACGTGGTAAATCTCATCCAACCCATCACCATCCAGCAAGCCTATGATGGAATTACTCACGCACGGCGGTGAGCATCATGAAATTGGTGATGGAGGATGGTTGATGATGATGACGGCAACAAATCCCCTTCTCCGGAGCACCGAACGGACTCCAGATCAGCCCTCCCGAGAGAGATTAGGGTTTGGCAGCGGCTTCGTGTCGTAAAACGTGATGAAACTTTCTCTCTGATTTTTTTCTCCATGAAACGGAATATATGGAGTTGGAGTTGAGGTCGGTGGAGAATCAGGGGGCCCACGAGACAGGGGGGCGCGCCCAGGGGAAGGGGGCGCACCTCCCACCCTCGTGGACAGGGTGTGGGACCCCTAGCCTTGATTCTTTCGCCAGTATTTTTTATATTTTCCAAAAGTTATCTCCGTGGATTTTCAGGTCATTCCGAGAACTTTTGTTTTCTGCACAATAAACAACACCATGGCAATTCTGCTGAAAACAGCGTCAGTCCGGGTTAGTTCCATTCAAATCATACAAGTTAGAGTCCAAAACAAGGGCAAAAGTGTTTGGAAAAGTAGATACGTTGGAGACGTATCATATGGTAACTTGATAGCAATGGTAACAGTAATAGTAATAATTTTGTAGTGATTGTAACAAAAGCAGCAAGAAGAGTAACTTAGCAAAGATCAATATATGAAAAGCTCATAGGCGTTGGATCGGTGATGGATAATTATGTTGGATCACATTCATCATGTAACAGTCAAAACCTAGGGTGATACAGAACTAGCTTGAATTATTCAATGTAATGTAGGCATGTATTCCGTATATAGTCATACGTTCTTGCGATAAGAACTTGCATGACATCTTTTGTCCTACCCTCCCGTGGCAGCAGGGTCCATAAGGAAATCTAACGGATATTAAGGCCTCATTTTAATAGAGAACCAGAACAAATCATTAAAACATAATGAATACATGAACTCCTCAAACTACGGTAATCACCAGAAAGAATCCCAATTATTGTCACCTCAGGGTATGCAGATCATAACATGTAATAGGTGCGTATAACTTGCAAGATAGGATCAAGAACACAAATATATTCATGAAAACATAAAGGGTTCAAGTCTGAAATTATGGCACTCGGGCCCTAGTGACAAGCATTAAGCATAGCAAAGTCATAACAACATTAATCTCAGAACATAGTGGATACTAGGGAACAAGCCCTAACAAAACTAACTCGATTACATGATAAATCTCATCCAACCCATCACCGTCCAACAAGCCTACGAAGGAAATACTCACTCCCAGCATCATGAAATTGGTGATGGAGGAGGGCTGATGATGACGACAACGTCGAATACCCCTCTCCGGAGCCCAGAACGGACTCGAGATCAACCCTCTCGATAAAGAACAGGAGGTGGTGACGGCTTGTTATAGTAAAACATGATGATTCCTTCTCTCTAAATTTTTTTGAACGAATAGGTACTTATGGAGTGAGACAGGGTTACGGGAGATGCCACGGGCCCACAAGCCTGCCAGACGCGTCCTAGGGGGTGGCGCATCCCTTGGGCTTGTGGCGCCCTAGTGGCCCCTCTTATTTCTCTTTGCTAGTATTTTTTATATATTTTGAAATAATTCTTTGTACATTTTCAACTCCATCCGGGAACTTTCATTTCTGCACAAAAATAACACCATGGCAATTCAGCTAAAAACAGCGTCAGTCCAGGTTAGTTCCTTTCAAATCATGCAAATTAGAGTCCAAAACAATAGCAAAAGTGTTTGGCAAAGTACATACGTTTGGGACATATAACTCTGTTCAAAAGAGAAGTCTCTAGTGAAAACTATGGCCCCGAGTCTATCTTTTACCATATATAAAATCCAAAAATACCTTGCTACAATTTATTTACCGTTATTTTATTTTGTGTTTCTATCACTACAAGATTTGATCCTTGCAATTAATCGCCAAGGGGTTGACAACCCTTGTTTGCATTGGGTGCAAGTATTTCCTTTTGTGTGTGTAGGTGCCACTAACGAGGTTTTGTGTGGTTCTCCTACTATATTGATAATCTTGGTTCTTAACTGAGGGAAATATTTATCTCTATTGTATTGCTTCATCATCTCCTCTTCGAGGAAATCCCGCCGCAGCTCACAAGTAGCACTTGTTGTCATATGAATGATCGAACAGAGTTTTGGGTCGTATTTAGGCAATATAGTTGGTTATTGCATGTAATAGTCATGTTAAAACGGTTAATATTTTGGGTTTCTCAAGAGTGTGTGTTTGTCTGAAAAGATGTGTAATCCTATGTCCGGTGATTATACATGCATATTGGATAAAACCCAGTATCGTCATGAGTGTCCAGCTTTCCCCAATACCACAAATTACATGTTCACACTTTTCGACATTGTCACTTACGAAAAAGTTCCACCAAATAATTGAAGAAGAAGCACTATTGCGCCTTCATGACACGCTAATTGTGGGTATTAGTGAGTTACTCTAACACCATGATATATTTGACATGCCTCTCACTTCCATAAATGATGTTTCCATTGTAGAGTTCTTCCAAAGTGTTCCCAGAAAGCAAGTGTTAGCTAGAAAAGCTGAATAATTGATTACTTTGTCCAAGCTAACGAAAATTTTGCTTTAATCATCTTAGCATAATGACCTTGCATAATAACTATTTACTTTGCTACAGCTATGCTAAAAGTTTTTAGGTAACGAAAGTGGTGGGCTACCCAGGTATATTGATTGTAAGTTAACCATAACCTTGTCATTATTTCAGTTTAAACACTGAGTTCCTTACGGTCTTGTTAGTTTCTTGAGAATGATCAAGGTTTAAGCTTGCGAAGTTGATGAGTGTATTTTTGCACTCAATTTTTACCCGTGTCTAAACCGGATAATCTCATATTTTCATAGATAATCACTTCAAGATGATCTCTAATGACTAATAGAAGCGAAAGATCACTAATCCCTTTGTTTATTTTGGTTCCTTGTAGGAATGTGGTATTTTAGGAGATAAAAAAGACATATATGGTAAGGGTCAAGGAGATAAAGCCCAATTAATTGGAGGCACACATAAGGCACTAGAAGATGAGACGACATCCGGTATGAGCCAACCTGCTAGTACCATCGGTCGTACATCTTGCCACGGCCTCCATGACATCAGCACTGACAACTTGCATGAAGGCACCCTAGGTAAGTTTGCGAGATGTAGACTTAGAAACCCTATTCTGCACACCAAGACATTAAAAAGAGAATAAAATCCTTTGGCAGACGGAGTTAATTATCCACCAAGTCATTTCTTCGCAGCTGCCGGCATTCCCATCTACAACGCAACCATCCCCATCTCTATAGTCCTGATCCGCATATACATAACCATAAAATTTTAATCAAGAGTACTTCGCATGCAATGACATTGTAAGGCTATCATCAATCATTCATCTTCAAGTACCATCTACAATGTATCTTTCCTGTTATTTAATTCACATGTGCGAGTACTCCTCTCGGGCTAAGGGTTGAGACCGAACCTCGCAGCCCCATGTACTCGCGTAATGGAATTGTTGTTTTACTTTAAAGTAACATTGTTTTTGTGTGTTATGGAACAATTTGTCGCTCGTATCTACCTTGTTGTAATTAAGGCCTCATAGGTACCCAGGACCTCGAGGATCAATCAAGGAGAGGTAAAGTGCATAGAGACGTGAATGGCTATGCCGAACATCGGTGACAGTAAGACAAGTTTGACGATGAAAAACTAATCTTTGGGGTATAAATGACGCAAACATTAAGCGCCTAAGTGTTGGTCTAGATTCATCCTTAACAATCAAGGTAACCCCACAAGAGGTTAAAGGCATTGGACAATAGAACCACGGCGCGGCAGCATGGCGATCATGGAGTTATTTGGATGTAACTTCCACAAACAACATGTTGGCTACTAGAGCCATGTTATCTAGATAGAATCCCAAGCATGAGTATACGATTGATGGTAAAACCTTAAGCCCTGGATTATACTTTTTGTATTGTTGTTTCTCCCTTTAAACTACACATACTCGGTCCAAAATTAAACTATTGGTTAACAATTGCTTGTAGAAATCCATTGTATGTATCAAAGCTTATCATGAGCTCAGTAACCTAGGGTCACCTCTAGAAAAAAATGAAAATTATCTGCATATGAAATCGGATCAAACTAGGTTGACCCATATATTTGTTTCTGTTAAGATGATTCGGTTAAAATTTTGGTTAGTTTCAAGAAGGAAAATGGATAGGGGCAACTACAAAATTTAATTGATTATTAGCAAGTTAAGGTTTTGCAAAACATTAAAGTTCTGCCTAAACCATTGTTACGTTGCCCGGGTGACTGAACACAAGGTCAAGCGAACAAAGTAAACCACAAGTAAATTTTTAGAGTTAAGGATAACCAAATGCTTCGGAGATGAGAATGTATCCCAAGTTGTCTTTTGTGGAGGGAAGTTGGTCACCATTGGAGGGATGGGTGTTAGCATGAAAGCACACCAACACCATGAAGGCTAGTTTTTGAGATATCACCATAAAGACAATTTTCAACTACTAGTGGTACACCTTTAGACAGCCTCCAAACCTTGACAGACTTTTCATGGCAAATTACGCGTTGATTCCTCACAAAAGAACTCGACTGGGCCACACTGAAAATACCACTCGGTTGGACTATTTGTGTGCTATCAAGCCAAGTTGTCCTCATGTGCGAAACACTAGACACCAAAGGCCATGAAAGTCCCATTGTCGATTCGATGGGAGGCGCATCAAACAACATAGAGAACATCCAAGGAACTCATCAAACACACTAGAGGTTTACCTAGGTTCGGGTCAGGCGGACGCGTAATACCCTACTCCTGCTAGATTTACTCTAAGGCTGAAGAATATCTAAATATTACAAGTGTAGCAGCTCGCCCCGGAAAGGGAATGTGAGAGTGCTATACACATATGTCTAATCCTCAGGGGGTCCAGCCCTTAATACCGTAGTTTGAGCCTCCCTTTATAGTGCAAGGGGTCACCACAGTGGCTAAGAACATTATTAGGACACATCAGTACAATGAATACTACCCAGACATTCAATGCGGGGGTATCTGTCTTCTATTCATGTGCCCAGAAGTGGATGTAGGACCCATAGCTACTGTAGGGCGTAACTACCTCTTATTAATGCGCCATGCATTGTAACAGGTGTTGTGTGTGTGGTAAAGGTGAGTCACTGCTACATGTTGCCACTGTCGTGCGAGAGGCGCCTCCTGCATGCAACACGGCCTGCAGGCCACATCGTTGTTGGGTCGCAGCCCCCGATAGTCGGGGACAAGAAGCAAATATGTTGTCGCCTTAACGGGTCGGATCTGAAGTGCGGTGGAGCAGTGAGACATGCAGCGTTCCCGGGGGAGTGATGCCTTCACGGGAGTCCATGCCTTAGGTGTTCCCTAGAAGATGTTAAAGCCTTACTATGTCTTTATGCCCCCTGTTGGTGTGGAAGTCGAGGGCCGCCTGGAGGTCTTCTTAGGCTAGTCATAGTAGGAGTAACATAAGTAGTAACATAGATGCCACATAAGCAAAAAAGATGATGTGTCATGTAATTAAAGAGGAGAGAGACAAATAGAGTAACATAATATGTTACCATAATATAGCTGTTCCCAATACAAAATGAGTCTACAAAGCAATAAATGAAGACATGTATGTTACTACACCTATGACACTTCCCACTATGAAGATAGTAATATGGACTAGTAACATATGTATGTTACTAGTCTAAGTTACTCCCCACTATGACCAGCCTTAGTCTTGTATCACCATATCTCTAGAAAGGAGACATGGTTGAGCCTTGCTGAGACAATGCCCTGATGATATCCTGTCAAGGGGGCCACTGTTGACCGCGCGCAGATGGGTTCGTGGACACCCGCTATGCACGATATCGACACAAGTGTTACGGCATAATAAAATGAGATGTTACTACTGCACACTTAAGCTAGGAGTAACGACACATCATAGATACAACATTAGCATGATGCGCCGACACGGCCATTGTACTACATGGCCTCTTGATCCCTACATAAGGCGAGGGGAGGGCACCCTTGTGCCGGCAGGTTCACATGTGTTTATGCATAGACACCACACTTGTACAATCCCTGTATTTATTCTCACATGTGGCCGATAAATACTAAGCAGTAGTAGGGTTACCTCTCATACATAGGGTCCGAACCTGGGTAAAATCCCACTATAAATATACAACTAGATCATATTTTTGCACCTTTACCTAAATTCCATAAACATAGTATTGCCATGAAATCTTTATGATGATGACGATGGCTCAGATTCCCTGGCCGGAGTAGAAAGATTCCATTGGAATCTGACCTTAGGGAAGAGAAGTACATTGCAATTATCATAGGTGGAATTGCGAGGCCGTGGAGCAAAGAGAAACACGCACATGAGGAGGGTTTGAATTATGACCATTGTGGCGACCTCATGTCTGCCGGTGTCAACCTCGGCTGCTCCGTCGTGCCTCCCATGGCGGGCACCGGCCCCGTCGCGTCCCCGCTCATCGACTCTGCCTGCGGGCCGTCCCTCTGCTTCGCTCCATCATAGTGATGCTAGGCGGATTTGGCTGAGGAGGAGGAGGCGGACGGGGGTGGTTGAGCACCTGGTACGGTGTTCGCCGCCGAAGTTTGTGGAGTTCCTGGCGGCTGCCAGGTTTGTGCTCCGGCGCGGGCGGTCTGGAGCTCACGGCGGCCGCCCTGGTCGGCCGCCAGCACCGCACCATGCTCGTGCCTTGGCCCCTCCGGCTCCCATGGCGCCTCGGGCCGTCGCACCTCTTGCTCCGGTGGGCGGCGGGTCGGTGCCCCTCTCTGACCTGGCTCGGGCTACGGCTGAGCGACTACCCTCGGCTGTGGCCGGGCCGGTGGCCGGGGAGGTGGTCGCGCCGTCGCTGTTGCCGCTGGAGGCGCCCTGTTCTGACAGGATCCCCTGGTCGGGTCTGGCTAGGGCTGCGCGGCTGCGTGGGCCGACTAAGCCCCACGCAACTGCGGGCCCGGGAGGTGCGTGGGCCGGTAGCGCATGGGCTACTAGGGCTGAGGTCCATCGGCTTGGTTACTTTAACCACTCCCTTCATCCGTCTCCCTGCCGCCACCGTGTGCTCCCGCCGCCCCGCCTCTGCCAGCGCCGCCGCCGACCTTCCCCTCCACCCCCCAATCTCCTGTGTCATCCCCGGCCCCGTGCTCCTACCTCGAAGAATTGATGGCGCGCGAGGAGGATGATGGACAACCGCGTCCCAAGCGTCCTGATACGTCTCCAACGTATTTATAATTTTTGATTGTTTCATGCTATTATATTATATGTTTTGGATGTTTAATGGGCTTTAATATGCTCTTTTATATTATTTTTGGGACTAACCTATTAACCGGAGGCCCAGTGCCAGTTTTTTTGCCTATTTTAGAGTTTTGCAGAAAAGGAATACCAAACGGAGTCAAAACGGAATGAAACCTTCGCAATGATCTTTCTTGGACCGAAAGCAAACCAGAAGCCTTGGAGTTGAAGTCAGAGACGCAACGAGGCATCCACGAGACAGGAGGGCGCGCCCAGGGGGTAGGCGTGCCCCCCACCCTTGTGGGCCCCTCGGGTGACGTACTTCTTTCGCCTATATATACTCTTATACCCTAGAAACATCAGGGGGAGCCACGAAACCACTTTTCCACCGCCGCAACCTTCTATACCCGTGAGATCCCATCTTGGGGCCTTTTTCGGCGATATGACGGAGGGGGAATCGATCACGGAGGGCTTCTACATGAACACCATTGCCTCTCCGATGAAGCGTGAGTAGTTTACCACAGACCTTCGGGTCCATAGTTATTAGCTAGAATGCTTCTTCTCTCTCTTTCATTCTCAATACAAAGTTCTCCTCGATGTTCTTGGAGATCTATTCGACGTAATACTCTTTTGCAGTGTGTTTGCCGAGATCCGATAAATTGTGGATTTATGAACAAGATTATCTATGAATATTATTTGGTTCTTCTCTTAATTCTTATATGTATGATTTGATATCTTTGCAAGTCTCTTCGAATTATCGGTTTAGTTTGGCCTACTAGATTGATCTTTCTTGCCATGGGAGAAGTGCTTAGCTTTGGGTTCAATCTTGCGGTGTCCTTTCCCAGTGACAGTAGGGGTAGCAAGGCACGTATTGTATTGTTGTCGTTGAGGATAAAAAGATAGGCTTTATATCATATTGCTTGAGTTTATCCCTCTACATCATGTCATCTTGCTTAATGCGTTACTCCGTTCTTATGAACTTAATACTCTAGATGCATGATGGATAGCGGTCGATGTATGGAGTAATAGTAGTAGATGCAGAATTGTTTCGGTCTACTTGACACGGACGTGATGCCTATGTTCATGATCATTGCCTTAGATGTCTTCATAATTATGCACTTTTCTATCAATTGCTCGGCAGTAATTTGTTCACCCACCGTAATACATGCTATCTCGAGAGAAGCCACTAGTGAAACCTATGGCCCCCGGGTCTCTTTTACATTATATTGCATCTATTTTCCATATTGTTGAACCTCGTTTACTATTTTGCAATCTTTAGTTTCCAATCTATACGACAAAAATACCAAAAATATTTACTTTATTATCTCTATCAGATCCCACTTTTGCAAGTGACCGTGAAGGGATTGACAACCCCTTTATCCCGTTGGTTGCAAGGTTCTTGATTGTTTGTGCAGGTATTCGGTGACTTGTGCGTCATCTCCTACTCGATGATACCTTGGTTCTCAAAACTAAAGGAAATACTTACGCTACTTTGCTGCATCACCCTTTATTCTTCAAGGGAAAACCAACGCAAGCTCAAGAGGTAGCAAGAAGGATTTCTGGCGCCTTTGTCGGGGAGATCTACGCCAAGTCAAGCCATACCAAGTACCCATCATAAACTCTTCTCCCTCGCATTACATTATTTGCCATTCGCCTCTCGTTTTCCTCTCCCCCACTTCTAAAACGATTTTTGAAAACCTTTGCCTTTTCTTCGCCCCTCTTCCGTTCGCCTATTTTCGCTTGCTTCTTGTGCGTTCGTGTGTTTGGTCATTTATTTCTCCCTCATGGCTAGTCCTCCTATCGTTGTTAGTACTCCCGATAATGAAGTTCTCAATTTTAAACAAACGAAGGGAGAAAATCTAAAAGATGCTTGGTTGAAATGCTCAAAATAGATCTACTAGAAAGCAATCCACTTCCGTTCTACTTCGAAATTTTTATGTAGTCATTACTCCTTGGAATAGATATGTTCTTGACACCATTACTGGAGGGAATTTCTTGGGGAGCCATACTTTTGATTCTTATGATGCCATGATAGATTTGTTAGGCCCACCACCTCTTTTGGTCAATGGAACCATTTTAACCTTGGAACATGTGATGCAAAGACTTGATATTATTGAAAATAAAATTGCAACTTTAGAGTTAATTAAAAATTTGGATAAAAAGGTTCCTACTCAAATTACTCAATATGGATCTAAGGTAGGAGTCACTCTAAAGAATCTTAGGGAAAAAGAACCCATAGTTAATGAAAAGATAGATCAAGATTCTTCTAGAATTGATAAACTCGAAGATATTATTGGGTTCCGCTTTTTCTGCCATTAAAAATACCTCGAATCCTCCTCCTGCCAAAGTTGCCAAGTTTATCTACGTTCCTAAGAATAATGGTGAATCTTCTAGTAAGGAATTTGAAGATGTCAAATCAATAAGTGTTCACCCCAATTTTTTGATATCATTAAGGAACCTTTTGTCACAAATGAATTTCTCGATTTCTTGCCTAGGAGTTTGATCATTAACAAAATTAAAGAACCTCCTAAGGGTTATGTGTGTTCAGCTGAAGAATTGCATGCCAAAGATGGCAATACCTAGATCTATTCGTGTTTTTATGCCTAGCTAGGGGCGTTAAACGATACCGCTTGTTGGGAGGCAACCCAATTTTATTTTTGTTCTTTGCTTTTTGCTCCTGTTTAGTAATAAATAATTCATCTAGATTCTGTTTAGATATGGTTTTATGTTTAATTAGTGTTTGTGCAAAGTAGAACCTTTAGAAAGACTTGGGTGAAGTCTTTGCGATCTTGTTGTAAAAAACAGAAACTTTTGCGCGCACGAGTATAGCTATCATTTCTTTACAGAGGAGTGCTTTTAGGTTGATTCTTTTTGCAGATGATTAATAGACAAATTACTCACGTCCATGAATTTATTTCAGAATTTGTAGAGTTACAGAAGTATTCGAAAGTTATAGATTGCTACAGACTGTTCTGTTTTTCACAGATTCTGTTTTTCGTGTGTTGTTTGCTTATGTTGATGAATCTATGAGTAGTATCGGGGGGTATGAACCATAGAGAACTTGGAATACAGTAGGTTTAACACCAATATAAATAAATAATGAGTTCATTACCGTACCTTAAAGTGGTGGTTTATTTTCTTATACTAACGGAGCTCATGAGATTTTCTGTTGAAGTTTTGTGTTCTGAAGTTTTCAAGTTTTTGGGTAAAGATTTTGTAACATCCCAAAATTCTAAATTTTGGAATGTTATATTAAATAAATAGTTTTAATTGATTGTTTGATTGTTGTATGATTGCTTGTGTGAAATTGAGTGAAATTTGAAATTTTTTGAAAGTTGAATGAGAGGGAATAAAAGGACTTTCCTAAACTTTCATTTTGCATTTATGATCTCCATGAATTCAAATTTATTTCATCACAAAACCCTAGAGTGAAGATGATATGACTTCTTCCATTTAAATAAATGAAACGGGCTTTGAAATGATTTGAATTTCAATTGGAAACATTCTAAACGCCCAAACTTTATGCAACTCAATGATTTTCATGAGAGAAGATAAAATGACTTCTTCAAAACATAGAAATATGAGTTGAAAGTTTAAAAGAATCAAATTGAAAATCCCTTTAAAATTATTTTCAATTTGGAGTTATTTGATTTTTATTCAAATTATTTTTCTCCAAAAATACAATATATGGAAGATAGGGCAAAATGATTCCCTATAATAGAAAATTGGAGAGAAATAAGTTTGAAATCATTCTAGTATGTTAAAATGATTTTTATGAGGTTTTATTGCAACAGTAGCACTCTTTTCCTTCACCTCCGTCCCTGAGCGGGACTCCACTCGGGAGTCCGCCGCCGCCACGGCCGCGCCACCGCCGACCTCGCGCCATGACTGCCCCGGGCTCCTCTGCCCCCCCCCCCCCCGCACGCCACCGCCCCGCCTCCCTCCTACAAAGCCGGCCCGGGCACCCCCACTCTCCCCCTCTCGCACCGCATCTCACGCCGCCGCCGCCGCATCTCGCCGGAGCCACCGCCACCCTGATCTGTCCGTCACCGTGGAGCGCCGCTGACGCTGCCATCCTCCTCGCCTCGACGCGCCGCCCCTCCCCGTCCACTCCGCCCTCGCCGCAGGCCACCAGAGCCACCGCTCCAGTCAAGCCCGAACCGCCCACCGCCGTCTTCTCCAACACCGATGAACCACGCCGTCGCCGACCTGTAACCGCCGCCGCCAGTCGTTGGATCTGGATCTAGCGATCCAGTTTTCATTTTGTTTTTTAAACGTTTTCTTCTATTCTGTGAATGTTCGTTAGTTAGGGTTTACAGTGAATGTTTTCGTTCTTTAATTCTCTGTAGCGGGCGTTCGTCCGATAACTTTTTCTTTTTCTTTTTAGTTTTCGGTCAGGGACTTAGATGTAAATAGTTTTCTTACAGATTAGTCCCTATTCTTCAAATGGTCATAACTTTTTGCTCGTTTACCCAAATCCAGCAAAACCAATGCTCACTTCATCGTTATGATACCCTCTATCGATTAAAACAACTTAAAACTATTTTTGAAAGTTTAAAATTTGGTTTCAAACTGTTTTGAGTTCAAACTTCTTTTGTTCATAACTAGAGTTCTATAACTCCGATTTAATTGATTCTTTTTGCAAATTGAAGCTCTTGACCTAAAATTTATGATAAGGCCAAATTCACTCAAGTTTGGTTCTGTTAGAAATTGTTTTCTGTTGTAAGTGTTAATTACTTGATTTTGAAGTTTTCTGAGATCTTTTCTTCGATTCTTTTGCTTGATTGCTTATGTGTGGTTACTATTGATTGCTTACGATAGATTGATCGGAGTATGACGAGTAGAACTATCAGGAGTTATGAGTGCGAAGGATCTTCATCAACAGTATAGGCAAGTTCACACTTTGATCATACTTTTCATACCCAATTTTTATGCATTAGTTTCAACCTTCAAACATTGCATGAATAGGATTTGATAACATGTGGGTATTGGGAAGTAGTTGATGAGGTAGGAACCTATTGTCTTACATTCAAACCCAGGGTATTATTGCGTAATGCTTACACTGCTATGTTATGCTCGTAGACGTGGATTGGTATGTGAGATTTCATGGAAGATGTGAGAGTTATTGTTAACTAAGGGAAACTTAAGGTGGCTACTTTAATGCACATCTGGGTGGATTGGTTGGGGCACCCTGGGGATACCAGTGGATTGCCCGGACACCTGGGGAATCCAGTGTTGTCGAAGGAGATCCCGAGGTACCTGTGTGGTCATCCTATGATTCGCCACCCAGGCTCAAAGGGATCATAAGATTATTCATGCTAGAAACTTCCGTGTGTAGCCACAAGCCATTATGGGCTCTGGCATAGTTGAGTATGTTGTGTGACCTCTTACAGTGGTAGACTAGCAGATGTAGGGGATGTAGGTGGTACTGTCTACCCGTCGTAACGAGCTAACGCTTCTGAAAGACTGTGTCTTGGTCATCTGTTTCTCAAACATCGTGTAGTGCGAGAAATCCAACGGAGGAGATCGAGTCTTGTGGGGAAAAGTGCGCAAACCTCTGCAGTGTACAAACTAATCAAGATTAGCCGTGTCCCCGATTATGGACATCTTGAGTATCTGGTACTTGAATTATTTGATTGATCTCATCACTCTACTTAATAAATTTGTTGGGTTATTGTTGTTAATTTGGGATTGACTTGGGGTTACCTTCTCAATATTTTTCAACAAACTTTGTAGTTAAATAAAATATATTCCTTTCTTGTAGGGAAAAATTGGCTTGATGCAAAAATTAAACTTAGAGCCTCCACCAGCCAAATATGCATGTAGTGATAGCTATTATTCATCATTATCCTATGGTGTGAATTTTCCAGTACATTCAATGTACTGACCTACATGGCCGCAATGTCTCATATTGCAGGAATCTTATGACGAGTAAGTGATACCTTAGGGTTACGATGTCTACACTCAACTTTGTCGTTGGTGTTGTGGGACTCCATAGCTTTTATGTTACTTCCGTTGTATGGATTGAGGTAATAGTATTTACGTTACTTTATACATGTGATTTACCTCTGTTATGCATCCTTGAGTACTGTGTGTGTCAACATACCGATCCAGGGATGACACTTAAGCATAGAGACTTGACCGTTTGAGGTCGGGTCGCTACAGATTTGATGGACTTTGGAATAAGGAGTGGCAAGAGCCTAAGCTTGGGTATGCCCAAGGCACCCCAAGATAAATTCAAGGACAACCAAAAGCCGAAGCTTGGGGATGCCCCGGAAGGCATCCCCTCTTTCCTCTTCATCTATCGGTAACTTTACTTGAGGCTATATTCTTATTCACCACATGATATGTGTTTTGCTTGGAGCGTCTTGTATGATTTGAGTCTTTGCTTTTTAGTTTACCACAATCATCCTTGTTGTACACACCTTTTGGGAGAGACACGCATGAATTGGAATTTATTACAATACTCTATGTGCTTCACCTATATCTTTTGAGCTAGACAATATTGCTCTAGTGCTTCACTTATATCTTTTTAGAGCATGGCGGTGGTTTTATTTCATAGAAATAGTTGATCTCTCATGCTTCACTTATATTATTTTGAGAGTCTTTTAGAACAGCATGGTAATTTGCTTTGGTTATAAAATTAGTCCTAATATGATGGGCATCCAAGATGGGTATAATAAAAACTTTCATATAAAGTGCATTGAATACTATGCGAAGTTTGAATCTTTATGATTGTTTTGAGATACGAAGATGGTGATATTAGAGTCATGCTAGTAGAGTAGTTGGGAATTTGAGATATACTTGTGTTAAAGTTTGTGATTCCCGTACCATGCACGTATGGTGAACCGTTATGTGATGAAGTTGGAGCATGATTTATTTATTTATTGTCTTCCTTATGAGTGGCGGTCGGGGACGAGCGATGGTCTTTTCCTACCAATCTATACCCCTAGGAGCATGTGTGTAGTACTTAATAAATTTTTGCAATAAGTATGTGAGTTCTTTATGACTAATGTTGAGTCCATGGATTATACGCACTCTCACCCTTCCACCATTGCTACCCTATCTAGTACCGCGCAGCTTTCGCTGATACCATACGCCCACCATATACCTTCCTCAAAACAGCCATCATACCTACCTATTATGGCATTTCCATAGCCATTACGAGATATATTGCCATGCAACTTTCCACCGTTCCATTTATTATGACACGCTCCATCATTGTTATATTGCCTTGCATGATCATGTAGTTGACATCGTATTTGTGGCAAAGCCACCGTTCATAATTTTTCATACATGTGACTATTGAATCACTGCACATCCCAGTACACCGCTGGAGGCATTCACATAGAGTCATATTTTGTTCTAAGTATTGAGTTGTAATTCTTGAGTTGTAAGTAAATAAAACTGTGATTATCTTCATTATTAGAGCATTTTCCCAGTGAGGAACGGATGATGGAGACTATGATTGCCCCACAAGTCGGGATGAGACTCTAGACTAAATAAAAAAAGTGAAAAAAATGAGGCCATAAAAAAAGATAAAAGCCCCAAATAAAAAAATGATAGAACAAGAGAGAAGGGGCAATGCTACTATCCTTTTACCACACTTGTGCTTCAAAGTAGCACCATGATCTTCATGATAGAGAGTCTCCTATGTTGTCACTTTCATATACTAGTGGGAATTTTGCATTATAGAACTTGGCTTGTATATGCCAATGATGGGCTTCCTCAAAAGTGCCCTAGGTCTTCATGAGCAAGCAAGTTGGATGCACACCCACTTAGTTTCTTTTGTTGAGCTTCATACACTTATAGCTCTAGTGCATCCGTCGCATGGAAATCCCTACTCACTCACATTGATATATATTGATGGGCATCTCCATAGCCCGTTGATATGCCTAGTTGATGTGAGACTATCTTCTCCTTTTTGTCTTCTCCACAACCACCCTTCTATTCCACCTATAGTGCTATGTCCATGGCTCACGCTCATGTATTGCGTGAAGATTGAAAAAGTTTGAGAACATCAAAAGTATGAAATAATTGCTTGGCTTGTCATCGGGGTTGTACATGATTAAATACTTTGTGTGATGAAGATAGAGCATAACCAGGCTATATGATTTTGTAGGGATAACTTTCTTTGGCCATGTTATTTTGAGAAGACATAATTGCTTTGTTACTATGCTTGAAGTATTATTATTTTTATGTCAATATTAAATTTTTGTCTTGAATCTTTCGGATCTGAACATTCATGCCACAATAAAGAAAATTACATTGATAAATATGTTAGGTAGCATTCCACATCAAAAATTCTGTTTTTATTATTTACCTACTCGAGGACGAGCAAGAATTAAGCTTGGGGATGCTTGATACATCTCAAACGTATCTATAATTTTTGATTGTTCCATGCTATTATATTATTTGGTTTGGATGTTTAATGGGCTTTAATATGCTCTTTTATTTTATTTTTGGGACTAAACTATTAACAGGAGGCCTAGTGCCAGTTTCTTTTTTTTGTCTATTTTAGAGTTTTGCATGAAAGGAATACCAAACGGAGTCCAAACGGGGTGAAACCTTCGCGATGATCTTTCTTGGACCGAAAGCAAACCAGAAGCCTTGGGGTTGAAGTCAGAGACGCAACGAGCCGTCCACGAGGCAGGAGGGTGCGCCTAGGGGGGTAGGCGCGCCCCCACCCTCGTGGGCCCCTCGTAGCTCCACCGACATACTTCTTTCGCCTATATATACTGTTATACCCTAGAAACATCAAGGGGAGCCACAAAACCACTTTTCCACCGCCGCAACCTTCTTTACCTATGAGATCCCATCTTGGGGCCTTTTTCGGCGATCTGCCGGAGGGGGAATCGATCATGGAGGGCTTCTACATCAACACCATTGCCTCTCCGATGAAGCGTGAGTAGTTTACGAGAGACCTTTGGGTCCATAGTTATTAGCTAGATTTCTTCTTCTCTCTCTTTGATTCTCAATACAAAGTTCTCCTCGATGTTCTTGGAGATCTATTCGATGTAATACACTTTTGCGGTGTGTTTGCTGAGATCCAATGAATCGTGGATTTATGAACAAGATTATCTATGAATATTATCTGGTTCTTCTCTAAATTCGTATATGCATGATTTGAGATCTTTGCAAGTCTCTTCGGATTATCGGTTTAGTTTGGCCAACTAGATTGATCTTTTTTGCCATGGGAGAAGTGCTTAGCTTTGGGTTCAGTCTTGCGGTGTCCTTTCCCAGTGACAGTAGGGGCAGCAAGGCACGTATTGTATTGTTGTCATCGAGGATAAAAAGATGGGGTTTATATCATGTTGCTTGACTTTATCCCTCTACATCATGTCATCTTGCTTAATGTGTTACTTCGTTCTTATGAACTTAATACCCTAGACGCATGCTGGATAGCGGTAGATGGGTGGAGTAATAGTAGTAGATGTAGAATCGTTTCGGTCTACTCGACACGGACTTGATGCCTATGCTCATGATCATTGCCTTAGATGTCTTCATAATTATGTGCTTTTCTATCAATTGCTCGGCAGTAATTTGTTCACCCACCATAATACATGCTATCTCGAGAGAAGCCACTAGTGAAACCTATGGCCCCCGGGTCTTGTTTACATTATACTACATCTCTTTTACATATTGTTGAATCTCGTTTACTATTTTGCAATCTTTACTTTCCAATCTATACAACAAAAATACCAAAAATATTTGCTTTATTATCTCTATCAGATCTCACTTTTGCGAGTGACCATGAAGGGATTGACAACCCCTTTATCGCGTTGGTTGCAAGGTTCTTGATTGTTTGTGCAGGTATTCGGTGACTTGTGTGTCGTCTCCTACTGGATTGATACCTTGGTTGTCAAAACTATGGGAAATACTCACGCTACTTTGCTGCATCACCCTTTCCTCTTCAAGGGAAAACCAACGCAAGCTCAAGAGGTAGCACGTCCCCTCTGATCGGCCGGGGGACGGTGCTGGCCGCTCTAGTCGCGCGTCGGCCACCTATGCCAGCACCTCTCTCCGGCGACGTCCCACTCCCCGCAACTTGGACAGAGACCCTCGTCTAACTCTCTCGGGCTCATCGGGGGATGTCCGGCACCGTGAGGTGGAGCACCGTAGGAGCAAGGATCTGGTGCGGGAGGATGAGCTCCGGGCTGAGCTTGCGTCACGTCCGCCACCGGCTGCTCGGGGCCATGATGGTCAGTCCTCCCGACCGGCTGGATCTCGGAGTGCTATCCCGCGAGCCTTAGAGGGTGACTGGCGCTGGCGTGGCATGGGCGCTCCTGCTCCTGCTCGTGATGAGGACTGGCGGTTGTCTCATGAGGATGCCCGTCGGGATGACCATCGTTCATCTTGGGCAGATGACCCGACATGTGATACGTCTCCAACGTATCTATAATTTTTTATTGTTCCATGCTATTATATTACCTGTTTTGTATGTTTATGGGCTTTACTCCACACTTTTATATCATTTTTGGGACTAACCTACTAACGAGAGGCCCAACCCGAATTGCTGTTTTTTTTGCCTATTTCACTGTTTTGAAGAAAAGGAATATCAAACGGAGTCCAACCGGAATGAAACCTTCGGGAACAATCTTTTTGGAACAAATGCCAACCGGGAGACTTGGAGTGGATGTCAAGCAACAAAGGAGGTGGACATGAGGGTGCCCGGCGCGCCCCCCACCCTCGTGGGCCCCTCGTTGCTCCACCGACGTACTACCTTTGCCTACATATACTCCCGTACCCTGAAAACATCAGAAGTGACCACGAAAACCTAATTCCACCGCCGTAACCTTCTGTATCCGCGAGATCCCATCTTGGAGCCATCACTAGCGCTCCGCCGGAGGGGGAGTCCACCATGGAGGGCCTCTACATCATCTCCAAGGCCTCTCCAATGAGTTGTGAGTAGTTTACCACAGACCTTCGGGTCCATAGTTATTAGCTAGATGGCTTCTTCTCTCTCTTTGAATCTCAATACAAAGTTCTCCTCTATCTTCTTGGAGATCTATTAGATGTAACTCTTTTTGCGGTGTGTTTGTCAAGATCCGATGAATTGTGGGTTTATGATCAAGTTTATATATGCGAAATATTTGAATCTCCTCTGAATTTTTTTATGTGTGATTAATTATCTTTGCAAGTCTCTTCGAATTATCAGTTTGGTTTGGCCTACTAGATTGATCTTTCTTGCAATGTGAGAAGTGCTTAGCTTTGGGTTCAATCTTGTGGTGTCATTTCCTAGTGACAGCAGGGGCAGCAAGGCATGTATTGTATTGTTGCCATCGAGGATAAAAAGATGGGGTTTATATCATATTGCATGAGTTTATCCCTCTATAGCATGTCATCTTTCTTAATGTGTTACTCTATTCTTATGAACTTAATACTCTAGGTGCAGGCAGGATTCGGTCGATGTGTGGTAATAGTAGTAGATGCATAATCGTTTTGATCTACTTGTTGCAGACGTGATGCCTATATACATGATCATGCCTAGATAATCTCATAACTATTTTCTTTTCTATCAATTGCTCGACAGTAATTTGTTCACCCACCATAATACTTATGCTATCTTGAGAAAAGCCACTAGTGAAACCTATGGCCCCCGGGTCTATCTTTTAATATATAAGTTTTCCATCTACTTTTATTTGCATCTTTTACTTTCCAATCCATATCATCAAAATACCACAAATATTTACCTTGTCATATTATCTCTATCAGATCTCACTTTCGTAGGTGGTCGTGAAGGGATTGAAAACCCCTTTATTGTGTTGGTTGCAAGGTTCTTGTTCGTTTGTGTAGATGCGTGGGACTTTTGTGGACCCTCCTACTGGATTGATACCTTGGTTCTCAAAAACTGAGGGAAATACTTATGCTACTTTGCTGCATCACCCTTTCCTCTTCAAGGAAAACAAACACAAGCTCAAGACGTACCAAGAAGGATTTCTGGCGCCGTTGCCGGGGAGGCCTTCGCTCCAGTCAAGACATACCAAGTACCCATCACAAACTCATCTCCCTCGCTTTACATTATTTGCCATTTGCCTCTCATTTTCCTCTCCCCCACTTCACCCTTGCCGTTTTATTTGCCCTCTCTTTTCCAATCTCATCTCTCTTTCACTTTCCCTTTTTGTTTGCTTGTGTGTTGGATTGCTTGTCGCAATGGGCAACATAATAACAAATTGTGTGACTTCTCCAATACCAATAATAATAATTTCCTTAGTACTCAGATTGCTCCTCTTAATGATGTTGAGTCTTGTGAAATCAATGCTACTTTGTTGAATCTTGTTATGAAAGATCAATTCTCCGGCCTTCCTAGGGAAGATGCCGCTACCCATCTAAACAACTTTGTCGATTTGTGTGAGATGCAAAAGAAGAAAGATACGGATAATGGTATTGTTAAATTGAAGTTATTTTCGTTTTCACTTAGAGATCGTGCTAAAACTTGGTTTTCGTCTTTGCCTAAGAATAGTATTGATTCATGGAATAAGTGCAAAGATGCTTTTATCTCTAAGTTTTTTCCTCCCGCTAAGATCATCTCTCTTAGGAACCATATTATGAATTTTAATCAAATTGATCATGAGCATGTTGCCCAATCTTGGGAAAGAATGAAATTAATGATTCACAATTGCCCTACTCATGGTTTGAATTTATGGATGATCATACAAAAAAATTATGCCGGATTGAACTTTGCTTCTAGAAACCTTTTAGATTCGGCCGCAGGAGGCACTTTTATGGAAATCACCTTAGGAGAAGCTACTAAACTCCTTGATAACATTATGGCTAATTATTCTCAATGGCACACCGAAAGATCTACTAGTAAAAAGTGCATGCTATAGAAGAAATTAATGTTTTGAGTGGAAAGATGGATGAACTTATGAAATTGTTTGCTACTAAGAGTGCTCCTATTGATCCCAATGATATGCCTTTGTCTACTTTGATTGAGAATAATAATGAATTTATGGATGTGAATTTTGTTGGTAGGAATAATTTTGGTAACAATGCATATAGAGGAAACTTTAATCCTAGACCATTCCCTAGTAATTCCTCTAATAATTATGGTAATTCCTACAACAACTCTTATGGAAATTTTAATAAGATGCCCTCTTAATTTGAGAATAGCGTTAAAGAATTTATGATCTCTCAAAAGAATTTTAATGCTTTGCTTGAAGAAAAATTGCTTAAAGGTGATGAATTGGCTAGGAACGTTGATAGACTTTCGCTTGATGTTGATTCTTTGAAACTTAGATCTATTCCACCTAAGCATGATATCAATGAGTCTCTCAAAGCCATGAGAATTTCCATTGATGAGTGCAAAGAAAGAACCGCTAGATTGCGTGCTAAGAAAGATTGCTTTGTAAAAGCGTGTTCTTCTAGTTTCCATGAAAATAATGATGAAGGTCTAAAAGTTATTGATGTGTCCCCTATTAAATCCTTGTTTTGCAATATGAATCTTAATAATGATGGGACTGGAGATGATTCAACTTTAGTTAAAAGGCGTCCCGATAATTCGGAGTTTTTAGATCTTGATGCTAAATTTGTTAAAAGTGGGATTAGAGAGGTCAAGACTTTAAATAGCATTGAACCCACTATTATGGATTTCAAGGAATTGAATTATTATAATTGTTCTTTAATAGATTGTATTTCCTTGTTGCAATCCGTGTTGAATTCTCCTCTTGCTCATAGTCAAAATAAAGCTTTTACCAAACATATTGTTGATGCTTTGATGCAATCTTATGATGAAAAACTTAATTTGGAAGTTTCTATACCTAGATAACTTTATGATGAGTGGGAACCTACTATAAAAATTAAAATTAAAGATCATAAGTGTTATGCTTTATGTGATTTGGGTGCTAGTGTTTCCATGATTCCGAAAACTTTATGTGATGTGCTAGGTTTCCATGACTTTGATGATTGCTCTTTAAACTTGCACCTTGTGGATTCCACCATTAAGAAACCTTTGGGAAGGATCAACGACGTTCTTATTGTTTCAAATAGTAATTATGTGTCCATAGATTTTATCGTTCTTGATATAGATTGCAATCTTTCATGTCCCATTATTCTTGGTAGACCTTTCCTTAGAACGATTGGTGCAATTATTTATATGAAGGAAGGGAATATTAGATTCCAAATTCCTTTAAGGAAAGGCATGGAACACTTTCCAAGAAATAAAGTTAAATTACCTTATGAATCTATCATGCAAGCTACTTATGAATCAAGTGCCAAAGATGGCACTACTTACATCTATCCTCGCTTTTATGCCTAGCTTGGGGCGTTAAATAATAACGCTAGTTGGAAGGCAACCCAATTTTATTTTTGTTACTTGATTTTTGCTTCTGTTTAGTAATAAATATTTCATCTAGCTTCTGTTTAGATGTGTTTTCATGTTTTAATTAGTGTTTGTGCCAAGTAAAACCTATAGGTTAACCTATGGTAATAGTTAATTTGATTCTGCTGAAAAACAGAAACTTTGTGCTTACGAGCAAAAATTCAATAAATCACAGAAACATGATTTTGTGTTGATTCTTTTTTATGTAGATCAATAGAAAAAGTTTCTAGGACGACCTATTTCTGTAGGAGTTTTAGAGTTCCATAAGTATTCGAAAGTTACTGATTGCTACAGACTGTTCTGTTTTTGATAGATTCTGTTTTTAGTGTGTTGTTTGCTTATTTTGATGCATCTATGGCTAGTATTGGGGGGTATGAACCATAGAGAAGTTGGAATATAGTAGTTCTAAGACCAATATAAATAAAGAATGAGTTCATTACAGTACCTTATGTGGTTGTTTTTTGCACTAATGGAGCTTATGAGATTTCTTGTTGAGTTTTGTGTTGTGAAGTTTTCAAGTTTCGGTAAAGATTTGATGGACTATGGAATAAGGAGTGGCAAAAGACTAAGCTTGGGGATGCCCGTGGCACCCGAAGACATTCAAGGACAACCAAAAGCCTAAGCTTGGGGATGCCCCGGAAGGCATCCCCTCTTTCGTCTTCGTCTATCGGTAACTTTACTTGGAGCTATATTTTTATTCGCCACATGATATGTGTTTTGCTTGGAGCGTCTTGTATGATATTAGTCTTTGATTTTTAGTTTACCACAATCATCCTTGCTGTACACACCTTTTTAGAGAAAGACACTTGATTTGGAATTTATTAGAATACTCTATGTGCTTCACTTATATCTTTTGAGCTAGATAGTTGTGCTCTTGTGCTTCACTTATATTATCTAGAGCATGGCGGTGGCTTAATTTTGTAGAAATTGTTGATCTCTCATGCTTCACTTATATTATTTTGAGAGTCCTTTAGAACAGCATGGTATTTTCTATGGTTATAAAATTGGTCCTAGAATGATGGGCATCCAAGTTGGGTATAATAAAAACTATCATAGAAAGTGAATTGGATGCTATGATCAATTTGATGCTTGATAATTGTTTTGAGATATCAGGATGGTGATATTAGAGTCATGCTAGTTGGGTAATTGTGAATTTAAAGAATACTTGTGTTGAAGTTTGTGATTCCCGTAGCATGCACGTATGGTGAACCACTTTGTGATGAAGTTGGAGCACAATTTATTTATTGATTGTCTTCCTTATGAGTGGCGGTCGGGGACGAGCGATGGTCTTTTCCTACCAATCTATCCCCCTAGGAGCATGTGCGTAGTACTTTGTTTTCAATGGCTTGTATATTTTTGCAATAAGTATATGAGTTCTTTATGACTAATGTTGAGTCCATGGATTATACACACTCTCACCCTTCCACCATTGCTAGCCTCTCTTGTGTCGCGCAACTTTCACCGGTACCATACACCCACCATATACCTTCCTCAAAACAGCCACCATACCTACCTATTATGGCATTTCCATAGCCATTGCGAGATATATTACCATGCAACTTTCCACCGTTCCGTTTATTATGACACACATCATCATTATCATATTGCTTTTCCATGAGTATGTAGTTGACGTCGTATTTGTGGCAAGGCCACCTTCATAATTCTTCATACATGTCACTCTTGATTCATTGCATATCCCGGTACACCGGGCTTTCATATAGAGTCATATTTTGTTCTAAGTATCGAGTTGTAATATTGAGTTGTAAGTAAATAAAAGTGTGATGATCTTCATTATTAGAGCATTGTCCCAAGTGAGGAAAGGATGATGGAGACTATGATTCCCCCACAAGTCGGGATGAGACTTCGGACTTTATAAAAAAAGAGTCCAAAGAGCCCACCATAAAAAAATAGAAAGGCCAAATAAAAAAAAGAGAAAGGCCAAATAAAAATGAGAGAAAAAGAGAGAAGGGACAATGCTACTATCCTTTTACCACACTTGTGCTTCAAAGTAGCACCATGATCTTCATGATAGAGAGTCTCCTATGTTGTCACTTTCATATACTAGTGGGAATTTTTCATTATAGAACTTGTCTTGTATACTCCAATGATGGGCTTCCTTAAAATGCCCTAGGTCTTCGTGAGCAAGCAAGTTGGATGCACCCCCACTTAGTTTCTTTTGTTGAGCTTTCATACATTTATAGCTCTAGTGCATTCATTGCATGGCAATCCCTACTCACTCACATTGATATCTATTAATGGGTATCTCCATAGCCCGTTGATACGCCTAGTTGATGTGAGACTATCTTCCTCCTTTTTGTCTTCTCCACAACCACCATTCTATTCCATATATAGTGCTATGTCCATGGCCCACACTCATGTATTGCGTGAAAGTTGAAAAAGTTTGAGATTACTAAAGTATGAAACAAATGCTTGGCTTGTCATCGGGGTTATGCATGATTAAATACTTTGTGTGATGAAGATAGAGCAACAGCCAGACTATATGATTTTGTAGGGATAACTTTCTGTAGCCATGCTATTTTGAGAAGACATGATTGCTTGATTAGTATGCTTGAAGTATTACTATTTCTTATGTCAATATGAACTTTTATTTTGAATCATTTGGATCTGAACATTCATGCCACAATAAAGAAAAGAATTATGCTAGGTAGCATTCCACATCAAAAAATCTGTTTTTATCATTTACCTACTCGAGGACGAGCAGGAATTAAGCTTGGGGATGCTTGATACGTCTCCAACGTATCTATAATTTTTTATTGTTCCATGCTATTATATTACCTGTTTTGTATGTTTATGGGCTTTACTCCACACTTTTATATCATTTTTGGGACTAACCTACTAACGAGAGGCCCAACCCGAATTGCTGTTTTTTTTTTGCCTATTTCACTGTTTTGAAGAAAAGGAATATCAAACGGAGTCCAACCGGAATGAAACCTTCGGGAACAATCTTTTTGGAACAAATGCCAACCGGGAGACTTGGAGTGGATGTCAAGCAACAAAGGAGGCGGCCACGAGGGTGCCCGGCACGCCCCCCACCCTCGTGGGCCCCTCGTTACTCCACCGACGTACTACCTTCGCCTACATATACTCCCGTACCCTGAAAACATCAGAAGCGACCACGGAAACATAATTCCACAACCGCAACCTTTTGTATCCACGAGATCCCATCTTGCAGCCATCGCCGGCGCTCCGCCGGAGGGGGAATCCACCATGGAGGGCCTCTACATCATCTCCAAGGCCTCTCCGATGAGTTGTGAGTAGTTTACCCTAGACCTTCGGTCCATAGTTATTAGCTAGATGGCTTCTTCTCTCTCTCTTTGAATCTTAATACAAAGTTATCCTCGATCTTCTTGGAGATCTATTTGATGTAACTCTTTTTGCGGTGTGTTTGTCGAGATCCGGTGAACTGTGGGTTTATGACCAAGTTTATCTATGAGAAATATTTGAATCTCCTCTGAATTCTTTTATGTGTGATTAAGTTATCTTTGCAAGTCTCTTCGAATTATCAGTTTGGTTTGGCCTACTAGATTGATCTTTCTTGCAATGGGAGAAGTGCTTACCTTTGGGTTCAATCTTGCGGTGTCCTTTCCCAGTGACAGCAGGGCAGCAAGGCACATATTGTATTGTTTCCATCGAGGATAAAAAGATGGGGTTTATATCATATTGCATGAGTTTATCCCTCTACATCATGTCATCTTGCTTAATGCGTTACTCTGTTCTTATGAACTTAATACTCTAGATGCAAGCAGGAGTCAGTCGATGTGTGGAGTAATAGTAGTAGATGCAGAATCATTTCAATCTACTTGTTGCGGACGTGATGCCTATATACATGATCATGCCTAGATAATCTCATAACTATTCTCTTTTCTATCAATTGCTCGACAGTAATTTGTTCACCCACCGTAATACTTATGCTATCTTGAGAGAAGCCACTACTGAAACCTATGGCCCTCGGGTCTATCTTTTATCATATAAGTTTTCCATCTACTTTTATTTGATCTTTTACTTTCCAATCTATATCATAAAAATACCAAAAATATTTACCTTATCATATTATCTCTATCAGTTCTCACTTCGCAGGTGGCCGTGAAAGGATTGACAACCCCTTTATTGCGATGGTTGCGAGGTTCTTGTTTGTTTGTGTAGATGCGTGGGACTTTTGAGGAGCCTCCTACTGGATTGATACCTTGGTTCTCAAAAACTGAGGGAAATACTTATGCTACTTTGCTGCATCAACCTTTCCTCTTCAAGGAAAACCAACGCAAGCTCAAGACGTAGCAGCATGGCGTCAGGATGACTCGCGGCCCAGGCAGAACTCCCCTGGGCGCCGGTCGGTCGAGGCTCTGGGTGCGGCGGTCCAGGGGAAGAAGAAGAAGAAGCATAAGAAGAAGAAGGCGGCCAGGGTGGACCCTGGGATGGTCATCTATCCAGCTACGACCGAGGCTCCTAAGAAGGTGGCTCTGGAGCCTCCCTCTCATGTCGGCCGCCCCAGGACCCGCGAGGAGACGATGTGCTTCAACTGTGGATGCACGGGACTCTTCTGCTTGGAGTGTGAAGCCCCTCCCCGATGCCCCACGACCCTTTCCTTTCTCGGGTACGGGACTGAGGGGGTGGCTTCTATTATGTGGATGCTGAGATTAAGGAGGAGGCGGTGAAGGAAATATGCCCTAGAGGCAATAATAAAGTTATTATTTATTTCCTTATATCATGATAAATGTTTATTATTCATGCTAGAATTGTATTAACTGGAAACATAATACTTGTGTGAATACATAGACAAACAGAGTGTCACTAGTATGCCTCTACTTGACTAGCTCGTTGATCAAAGATGGTTATGTTTCCTAGCCATAGACATGTGTTGTCATTTGATTAACGGGATCACATCATTAGAAGAATGATGTGATTGACTTGACCCATTCCGTTAGCTTAGCAATCGATCGTTTAGTATGTTGCTATTGCTTTCTTCATGACTTATACATGTTCCTATGACTATGAGATTATGCAACTCCCGTTTACCGGAGGAACACTTTGTGTGCTACCAAACGTCACAACGTAACTGGGTGATTATAAAGGTGCTCTACAGGTGTCTCCGAAGGTACTTGTTGGGTTGGCGTATTTCGAGATTAGGATTTGTCACTCCGATTGTCGGAGAGGTATCTCTGGGCCCACTCGGTAATGCATATCACTTAAAGCCTTGCAAGCATTGCAACTAATGAGTTAGTTGTGGGATGATGTATTATGGAACGAGTAAAGAGACTTGCCGGTAACGAGATTGAACTAGGTATTGAGATACCGACGATCGAATCTCGGGCAAGTAACATACCGATGACAAAGGGAACAACGTATGTTGTTATGCGGTTTGACCGATAAAGATCTTCGTAGAATATGTAGGAGCCAATATGAGCATCCAGGTTCCGCTATTAGTTATTGAACGAGAATAGTTCTAGGTCATGTCTACATTGTTCTCGAACCCGTAGGGTCCGCACGCTTAAGGTTTCGATGACAGTTATATTATGAGTTTACATGTTTTGATGTACCGAAGGAGTTCGGAGTCCCGGATGAGATCGGGGACATGACGAGGAGTCTCGAAATGGTCGAGACATAAAGATTCATATATTGGATGATATGGTTAGGCCAAGGGGTCAAGCCCATGAGGCTTTAGGTCGGTGCAAAAGGAGTTTTGCGGAGGCCAGGGGGCCAAACGCCGGAGACCCTGGCGTCTGGCGCTGGGCCAGACGCCGAGGCCCATGGCGTCTGGGCCAGACGCCAAGGATTGTGGCGTTTGGTCCTGGAGTCCGAGTGGGACTCTTGCCTTTCGGGCAAAACCGACTATGAGGAGGCTTTTGCTCCAAGTTTCGACCCCGGGGCTCAACATATAAATAGAGGGGCAGGGCTAGCACCAAAGAAACAACAATTGATCCCTTGGATCTCTTAGCCGTGTGCGGTGCCCCCCTCCACCATAATCCACCTCGATAATACCGTAGCGGTGCTTAGGCGAAGCCCTGCGTCGGTAGTACATCAAGATCGTCACCACGCCGTCGTGCTGACGAAACTCTCCCTTGACACTCGGCTGGATCGGAGTTCGAGGGACGTCATCGAGCTGAACGTGTGCTAGAACTCGGAGGTGCCGTAGTTTCGGTGCTTGATCGGTCGGGCCGTGAAGACGTACGACTACATCAACCGCGTTGTGCTAACTCTTCCGCTTACGGTCTACAAGGGTATGTAGACATCACTCTCCCCTCTCATTGCTATACGTCACCATGATCTTGCGTGTGCGTAGGAAATTTTTGAAATTACTACGTTCCCCAACAGGGGCATCCGAGCCTAGGTTTTATGCGTTGATGTTATATGCACGAGTAGAACACAAGTGAGTTGTGGGCAATATAAGTCATACTGCTTACCAACATGTCATACTTTGGTTCGGCGGTATTGTTGGATGAAGCGGCCCGAACCGACATTACGCGTACGCTTACGCGAGACTGGCTCTACCGCCGTGCTTTGCACACAGGTGGCTAGCGGGTGTCAGTTTCTCCAACTTTAGTTGAACCGAGTGTGGCTACGCCCGGTCCTTGCGAAGGTTAAAAGAGCACCAACTTGACAAACTATCGTTGTGGTTTTGATGCATAGGTAAGAACGGTTCTTGCTCAGCCTGTAGCAGCCACGTAAAACTTGCAACAACAAAGTAGAGGACGTCTAACTTGTTTTTGCAGGGCATGTTGTGATGTGATATGGTCAAGACATGATGAGATATAAATTGTTGTATGAGATGATCATGTTTTGTTGAAGTTATCGGCAACTGGCAGAAACCCTATGGTTGTCTCTTTGTTGCATAAGATGCAAGTGCCAAATAATTGCTTTACTTTATCGCTATGCGATAGCAATAGTTGCAAGAGCAATAGTTGGCGAGACGACCATGTGACGACACATTGATATAGATCAAGATGATGAAGATCATTGTGTTGTGCCGGTAACGATAGAGATCATGATAATGTTTTGGAGATGGAGATCAAAGGCGCAAGATGATCATGGCCATATCATGTCACATATTTTGATTGCATATGATGTTTATCAATTATACATCTTATTCTTGCTTTGATTGACGGTAGAATTTTTAAGATGATCTCTCACTAATTATCAAGAAGTGTTCTCCCTGAGTATGCACCGTTGCCAAAGTTCGTCGTGCCCAGACACCACGTGATGATCGGGTGTGATAAGCTCTACGTCCATCTACAACGGGTGCAAGCCAGTTTTTGCACACGCGGAATACTCAGGTTAAACTTGACGAGCCTAGCATATGCAGATATGGCCTCGGAACACGGAGACCAAAAGGTCGAGCGTGAATCATATAGTAGATATGATCAACATAATGATGTTCACCATTGAAAGCTACTCCATTTCACGTGATGATCGGTTATGGTTTAGTTGATTTGGATCACGTGATCACTTAGAGGATTAGAGGGATATCTTTCTAAGTGGGAGTTCTTAAGTAATATGATTAATTGAACTTAAATTAATCATGAACTTAGTCCTGTTAGTATTTTGCAAATTATGTTGTAGATCAATAGCTTGCGTTATTGCTTTCATATGTTTATTTTGATATGTTCCTAGAGAAAATTGTGTTGAAAAATGTTAGTAGCAATGATGCGGATTGGATCCGTGATCTGAGGTTTATCCTCATTGCTGCACAGAAGAATTATGTCCTTGATGCACCGCTAGGTGACAAACCTATTGCAGGAGCAGATGCAGACGTTATGAACGTTTGGCTAGCTCAAGATGATGACTACTTGATAGTTTAGTGCACCATGCTTAACGGCTTAGAATCGGGGCTTCAAAGACGTTTTGAACGTCATGGACCATATGAGATGTTCCAGGAGTTGAAGTTAATATTTCAAGCAAATACCCGAGTTGAGAGATATGAAGTCTCCAACAAGTTCTATAGCTAAAAGATGGAGGAGAATCGCTCAACTAGTGAGCATGTGCTCAGATTGTCTGGGTACTACAATCGCTTGAGTCAAGTGGGAGTTAATCTTCCAGATAAGATAGTGATTGACAGAATTCTCTAGTCACCACCACCAAGTTAGTAGAACTTCATGATGAACTATAATGCAAGGGATGACGAAAACGATTCCCGAGCTCTTCGTGATGCTGAAATCAACGAAGGTAGAAATCAAGAAAGAGCATCAAGTGTTGGTGATTGACAAGACCACTGGTTTCAAGAAAAGGGAAAAGGGAAAGAAAGGGAACTTCAAGCAGAATGGCAAGCAAGTTGTCACTCCCGCGAAGAAGCCCAAAGCTGGACCAAAGCCTGAAACTGAGTGATTATACTGCAAAGGAAATGGTCACTAGAAGCGGAAATGCCTTGAATATTTGGTGGATAAGAAGGTTGGCAAAGTGAACAAGGGTATATTTGATATACATGTTATTGATGTGTACCTTACTAGTGTTTATAGTAACGCCTGAGTATTTGATACTTGTTCGGTTGCTAAGATTAGTAACTCGAAACAGGAGTTACAGAATAAACAGAAACTAGTTGAGAGTGAAGTGACGATGTGTGTTGGAAGTGGTTCCAAGATTGATATGATCATCATCGCACACTCCCTATACTTTCGAGATTAGTATTGAACCTAAATAAATGTTATTTGGTGTTTGCGTTGAGCATGAATATAATTTGATCATGTTTATTGCAATACGCTTATTCATTTAAAATCAGAGAATAATTCTTGTTCTGTTTAGATGAATAAACCCTTTGATGGTCATACACCCAATGAAAATGGTTCATTGGACCTCGATCATAGTGATACACATATTCATAATATTGAAACCAAAAGATGCAAAGTTAATAATGATAGTGCAACTTATTTGTGGCACTGCCGTTTAGGTCATATTGGTGTAAAGCGCATGAAGAAACTCCATGCTGATGGGATTTTGGAATCACTTGATTATGAATCATTTGATGCTTGCGAACCGTGCCTTTTGGGCAAGATGACTAAAACTCCGTTCTTCGGAACAATGGAACGAGCAACAAACTTGTTGGAAATAATACATACTGATGTATGCAGACCAATGAGTAATAAGGCTCGTGGCGAGTATCGTTATTTTCTGACCTTCACAGATGATTTAAGCAGATATGGGTATATCTACTTGATGAAACATAAGTCTGAAATAGTTGAAAGGTTCAAAGAATTTCAGAGTGAAGTGGAAAATCATCGTAACAAGAAAATAAAGTTTCTGCGATCTGATCATGGAGATGAATATTTGAGTTACGAGTTTGGTCTTCAATTAAAACAATGTGGAATAGTTTCACAGCTCACGCCACCTGGAACACCACAACGTTATGGTGTGTCCGAACGTCGTAACCACACTTTATTGGATATGGTGCGATCTATGATGTCACTTATTGATTTACCATTGTCGTTTTGGGGTTATGCATTAGAGACAGCTGCATTCACGTTAAAAGGGCACCATCTAAATCCGTTGAGACGACACCATATGAACTGTGGTTTAGCAAGAAACCCAAGTTGTCGTTTCTTAAAGTTTGGGGCTGTGATGCTTATGTGAAAAAGGTTTCATCCTGATAAGCTCAAACCCAAATCGGAGAAGTGCGTCTTCATAGAATACCCAAAGGAAACTGTTGGGTACACCTTCTATCACAGATCCGAAGGCAAGATATTCGTTGCTAAAAATGGATCCTTTCTAGAGAAGGAGTTTTATCTCGAAAGAAGTGAGTGGGAGGAAAGTAGAACTTGATAAGGTAATTGTACCTTCTCCCTTATTGGAAAGTAGTTCATCACAGAAATCTGTTCCTGTGACTACTACACCAATTAGTGAGGAAGATAATGATGATGATCATGTAACTTCAGATCAAGTTACTACCGAACCTCGTAGGTCAACCAGAGTGAGATCCGCACCAGAGTGGTATGGTAATCCCATTCTGGAGGTCATGTTACTAGACCATGATGAACCTACGAACTATGAGGAAGCGATGATGAGCCCAGATTCCGCGAAATGGCTTGAGGCCATAAAATCTGAGATATGATCCATGTATGAGAACAAAGTATGGACTTTGATTAACTTGCTCGATGATCTGCAAGCCATGTTAAATAAATGGATCTTCAAGAGGAAGACGGACGTTGATAGTAGTGTTACTATCTATAAAGCTCGACTTGTCGAAAAAGGTTTTTGACAAGTTCAAGGTGTTAACTACAATGAGATTTTCTCAACTGTAGCGAGGCTTAAAGTCTGTCCGAATCAAGTTAGTAATTGCCACATTTTATGAAATCTGGCAATTGGATGTCAAAACTGGATTCCTTAATGGTTTTCTTAAAAAAGAGTTGTATATGATGCAACCAGAAGGTTTTGTCAATCCTGAAGGTGCTAACAAAATGTGCAAGCTCCAGGGATCCATCAATGGACTGGTGCAAGCATCTCGGAGTTGGAATATACGCTTTGATGAGTTGATCAAAGCATATGGTTTTATATAGACTTTTGGAAAGGCCTGTATTTACAAGAAAGTGAGTGGGAGCACTACAACCTTTCTGATAAGTATATGTGAATGACATATTGTTGATCAGAAATAATGTAGAATTATTCTGCAAAGCATAAAGGAGTGTTTGAAAGGAGTTTTTCAAAGAAAGACCTCGGTGAAGCTGCTTACATATTGAGCATCAAGATCTATAGAGATAGATCAAGACGCTTGATAAGTTTTTTCAATGAGTACATACCTTGACAAGATTTTGAAGTAGTTCAAAATGGAACTGTCAAAGAAAGAGTTCTTGCCTGTGTTACAAGGTGTGAAAATGAGTAAGACTCAAAACCCGACCACGACAGAAGATAGAAAGAGAATGAAAGGCATTCCCTATGCCTTGGCCATAGGTTCTATAAAGTATGCCATGCTGTGTACCAGATCTATTGTATACCCTACACTGAGTTTGGCAAGGGAGTACAATAGTGATCTAGGAGTAGATCACTGGACAGCGGTCAAAATTATCCTTGGTGGAATAAGGATATGGTTCTCGATTATGGAAGTGACAAAAGGTTCGTCATAAAGGGTTACGTTGATGCAAGTTTTGACACCGATCTGGATGACTCTAAGTCTCGATCTAGATACATATTGAAAGTGGGAGCAATTAGCTAGAGTAGCTCCGTGCAGAGCATTGTAGACATAGAAAATTGCAAAATACATAACGGATCTGAATGTGAAACACCCGTTGACTAAGATTCTCTCACAAGCAAAACATGATCACACCTTAGTACTCTTTGGGTGTTAATCACATAGCGATGTGAACTAGATTACTGAATCTAGTAAACCCTTTGGGTGTTGGTCACATGGCGATGTGAACTATGCGTGTTAGAATCATTACTGTGTAATCTAGATTATTGACTCTAGTGCAAGTGGGAGACTGAAGGAAATATGCCCTAGAGGCAATAATAAAGTTATTATTTATTTCCTTATATCATGATAAATGTTTATTATTCATGCTAGAATTGTATTAACCGGAAACATAATACTTGTGTGAATACATAGACAAACAGAGTGTCACTAGTATGCCTCTACTTGACTAGCTCGTTGATCAAAGATGGTTATGTTTCCTAGCCATAGACATGTGTTGTCGTTTGATTAACGGGATCACATCATTAGAAGAATGATGTGATTGACTTGACCCATTCCGTTAGCTTAGCACTCGATCGTTTAGTATGTTGCTATTGCTTTCTTCATGACTTATACATGTTCCTATGACTATGAGATTATGCAACTCCCGTTTATCGGAGGAACACTTTGTGTGCTACCAAACGTCACAACACAACTGGGTGATTATAAAGGTGCTCTACAGGTGTCTCCGAAAGTACTTGTTGGGTTGGTGTATTTCGAGATTAGGATTTGTCACTCCGATTGTCGGAGAGGTATCTCTGGGCCCACTCGATAATGCACATCACTTAAAGCCTTGCAAGCATTGCAACTAATGAGTTAGTTGTGGGATAATGTATTACGGAACGAGTAAAGAGACTTGCCGGTAACGAGATTGAACTAGGTATTGAGATACCGACGATCGAATCTCGGGCAAGTAACATACCGATGACAAAGGGAACAACGTATGTTGTTATGCGGTTTGACCGATAAAGATCTTCGTAGAATATGTAGGAGCCAATATGAGCATCCAGGTTCCGCTATTGGTTATTGACCGAGAATAGTTCTAGGTCATGTCTACATTGTTCTCGAACCCGTAGGGTCCGCACGCTTAAGGTTTCGATGACAGTTATATTATGAGTTTACATGTTTTGATGTACCGAAGGAGTTTGGAGTCCCGGATGAGATCGGGGACATGATGAGGAGTCTCGAAATGGTCGATACGTAAAGATTGATATATTGGATGATATGGTTAGGCCAAGGGGTCAAGCCCATGAGGCTTTAGGTCGGTGCAAAAGGAGTTTTGCGGAGGCCAGGGGGCCAAACGCCGGAGACCCTGGCGTCTGGCCCTGGGCCAGACGCCGAGGCCCATGGCGTCTGGGCCAGACGCCAAGGATTGTGGCATTTGGTCCTGGAGTCTGAGTGGGACTCTTGCCTTTCGGGCAAAACCGACTTTGAGGAGGCTTTTGCTCCAAGTTTCGACCCCGGGGCTCAACATATAAATAGAGGGGCAGGGCTAGCACCAAAGAAACAACAATTGATCCCTTGGATCTCTTAGCCGTGTGCGGTGCCCCCCTCCACCATAATCCACCTCGATAATATCGTAGCGGTGCTTAGGCGAAGCCCTGCGTCGGTAGTACATCAAGATCGTCACCACGCCTTCGTGCTGACGGAACTCTCCCTCGACACTCGGCTGGATCGGAGTTCGAGGGACGTCATCGAGCTGAACGTGTGCTAGAACTCGGAGGTGCCGTAGTTTCGGTGCTTGATCGGTCGGGCCGTGAAGACGTACGACTACATCAACCGCGTTGTGGTAACGCTTCCGCTTACGGTCTACAAGGGTATGTAGACATCACTCTCCCCTCTCGTTGCTATACGTCACCATGATCTTGCGTGTGCGTAGGAAATTTTTGAAATTACTACATTCCCCAACAGGCGGTTCGGCCGCACTTGGCGATGGTCACTCTTGCCCCCGGGCAGGACTTCTCGTCTAGGGTAGTGATCTTTTCCGATATCATCCAGGCCGAGCTCGCCGCCTACATCAGCGACTTCCGCGACTCTGACTTCACTTGGGAGGTGACCGAGACGGCTCCCCTCACCTTCTTGGTCCCCTTCCCCTCTGCAGAGCTGCTCCGTGTGTGTTCCCACGATGTCATCTATTTCCCCATCAACAAGTTCATGATCTCTGTCCGTGCTGCTGCCGCGGAGCCTGGCCCTGTGCCCCCTCTGGCTAAGGTGTGGGTCCTTGTCTACGGCTTGCCTCGAGGCGGCAGGTCGGCACTGTGAGGTGGCAAGCTTGCGCACATCCTCAAGGCGATCTCTGAGCCGGTGAGCAAGCTAGTGTCTGTTGGCCTAGCGTCTTTCGAGGATGATGGCCCCACCCGCATTGAGATTCTCTGCCCCGCTCCGGTAGAGATTGATGGTCTGTACCTGATCTTCTACTTCAGCGCTAAGGGGAAACGCCTGACCTTCGAGCTCAAGTCATCGGTTCCTAAGGATCTGCCTGGGTCGGCCTCCGCAGTCACTATGCCTCGCCCGGATGATGGGCAGGGTGGGGATGGGGGCTCGTCCGAGGGGGGCTCCTCTAGTGAGGAGGAGGATGATGATGTGGTTCCTCCGGCTCCGTCGGATGGGCGGCGTTGCCAGGTTTCTACTGATGGTGGGTCTTCCTGTCCTGCTGGGACGGCTTCTCTGGTGGCTTTAGTGTTGGAAATATTCCCTAGAGGCAATAATAAATTAGTTATTATTATTATTATATTTCCTTGTTCATGATAATCGTTTATTATCCATGCTATAATTGTATTGATAGGAAACTCAGATACATGTGTGGGTACATAGACAACACCATGTCCCTAGTAAGCCTCTAATTGACTAGCTCGTTGATCAATAGATGGTTATGGTTTCCTGACCATGGACATTGGATGTTGTTGATAACGGGATCACATCATTAGGAGAATGATGTGATGGACAAGACCCAATCCTAAGCCTAGCACAAAGATCATGTAGTTCGTATGCTAAAGCTTTTCTAATGTCAAGTATCATTTCCTTAGACCATGTGATTGTGCAACTCCCGGATGCCGTAGGAATGCTTTGGGTGTACCAAACATCACAACGTAACTGGGTGGCTATAAAGGTGCACTACGGGTATCTCCGAAAGTGTCTGTTGGATTGGCACAAATCGAGACTGGGATTTGTCACTCCGGTTGATGGAGAGGTATCTCTGGGCCCACTCGGTAGGACATCATCATGATGTGCACAATGTGACCAAGGGGTTGATCACGGGATGATGTGTTACGGAACGAGTAAAGAGACTTGCCGGTAACGAGATTGAACAAGGTATCGGGATACCGACGATTGAATCTCGGGCAAGTACAATACCGCTAGACAAAGGGAATTGTATACGGGATTGATTCAGTCCTCGACATCGTGGTTCATCCGATGAGATCATCCTGGAACATGTGGGAGCCAACATGGGTATCCAGATCCCGCTATTGGTTATTGACCGGAGAACGTCTCGGTCATGTCTGCATGGTTCCCGAACCCGTAGGGTCTACACACTTAAGGTTCGATGACGCTAGGGTTATAGGGAATAGATATACGTGGTTACCGAATGTTTTTCGGAGTCCCGGATGAGATCCCAGACGTCGCGAGGAGTTCCGGAATGGTCCAGAGGTAAAGATTTATATATGGGAAGTCATCATACGGTCATCGGAATAATTCGGGGGGTTACCGGTATTGTACCGGGACCACTGAAGGGGTTCCGGGGGTCCACCGGGAGGGTCCACCTGCCCCGGAGGGCCCTATGGGCTGTTTGTGGAGAGGGACCATCCCCTTAGTGGGCTGGGCGCCTCCCCCCTTAGGGCCCATGCGCCTAGGGTTTGAGGGAAACCCTAAAGGGGGGGCGCCCCCTTGCCTTGGGGGGCAAGGCAACCCCCTGGCCGCCGCCCCCTCCTCAGATTGGATCTGAGGGGGCCGGCCCCCTCTCCCTTGCCCCTATATATATGTGGGGGTTGGGAGGGCAGCCGCACAAAGTTTTGGCGCAGCCCTTCCCCTCTCCCAAGTCCTCCTCCTCTCCCGCGGTGCTTGGCGAAGCCCTGCTGGAATATCACGCTCCTCCATCACCACCATGCCGTTGTGCTGCTGCTGGACGGAGTCTCCCCCAACCTCTCCCTCTCTCCTTGCTGGATCAAGGCATGGGAGACATCACCGGGCTGTACGTGTGTTGAACGCGGAGGTGCCGTCCGTTCGGCACTAGGATCTCCGGTGATTTGGATCACGACGAGTACGACTCCTTAAACCCCGTTCTCTTGAACACTTCCGCTTAGCGATCTACAAGGGTATGTAGATGCACTCCCCTCTCTCTCGTTGCTAGTTTCTCCATAGATAGATCTTGGTGACTCGTAGGAAAATTTTGAATTTCTGCTACGTTCCCCAACAATGGTATCAGAGCTAGGTCTATTGCGTAGATTCTTTGCACGAGTAGAACACAAAGTAGTTGTGGGCGTTGATTTTGTTCAATATGCTTACCGTTACTAGTACAATCTTGTTTCGACGGTATTGTGGGATGAAGCGGCCCGGACCAACCTTACACGTACACTTACGTGAGACAGGTTCCACCAACTGATATGCACTTGTTGCATAAGGTGGCTAGCGGGTGCCAGTCTCTCCCACTTTAGTCGGATCGGATTCGATGAAAAGGGTCCTTATGAAGGGTAAATAGCAATTGTCATATCACGTTGTGGTCTTTGCGTAGGTAAGAAACGTTCTTGCTAGATACCCATAGCAGCCACGTAAAACATGCAAACAACAATTAGAGGATGTCTAACTTGTTTTTGCAGGGTATGTGATGTGATATGGCCAAAAAGGAATGTGATGAATGATATGTGATGTATGAGATTGATCATGTTCTTGTAATAGGAATCACGACTTGCATGTCGATGAGTATGACAATCGGCAGGAGCCATAGGAGTTGTCTTTATTTATTGTATGACCTGGGTGTCACTGAACAACGCCATGTAATTACTTTACTTTATCGCTAAACCGTTAGCCGTAGTAGTAGAAGTAATAGTTGACGAGACAACTTCATGGAGACACGATGATGGAGATCATGATGATGGAGATCATGGCGTCATGTCGGTGACGATGATGATCATGGAGCCCCGAAGGTGGAGATCAAAAGGAGAAAAATGATATTGGCCATATCATGTCACTTTTTGATTGCATGTGATGTTTATCATGTTTATGCATCTTATTTGCTTAGAACGACGGTAGTAAATAAGATGATCCCTCATTAAAATTTCAAGAAAGTGTTCCCCTAACTGTGCACCATTGTGAAAGTTTGTTGTTTCGAAGCACCACGTGATGATCGGGTGTGATAGATTCTAACGTTCACATACAACGACTGGAAGCCAGATTTACACACGCGAAACACTTAGGTTGACTTGACGAGCCTAGCATGTACAGACATGGCCTCGGAACACAAGAGACCGAAAGGTCGAGCATGAGTCGTATAGTAGATACGATCAACATGAAGATGTTCACTGATGATGACTAGTCCGTCTCACGTGATGATCGGACACGACCTAGTTGACTCGGATCATGTAATCACTTAGATGACTAGAGGGATGTCTATCTGAGTGGGAGTTCATAAGATGAACTTGTTTATCCTGAACATAGTCAAAAGGTTTTTCCAAATTATGTCGTAGCTCGCGCTTTAGTTCTACTGTTTTAGATATGTTCCTAGAGAAAATATAGTTGAAAGTTGACAGTAGCAATTATGCGGACAGTAGAAGGCTTATGTCCTTAATGCACCGCTCGGTGTGCTGGACCTCGAACGTGGTATGTGGATGTTGCGAACATCTGACATACATGTTTTGATGACTACATGATAGTTCGGTAATGTTAAATGGTTTAGAATTGAGGCACTGAAGACATTTTTGAAATGTCGCAGAACATATGAGATGTTTCGAGGGCTGAAATTGGGATTTCAGGCTCGTGCCCACGTCAAGAGGTATAAGACCTCCGACGATTTTCTTAGCCTGCAAACTAAGGGAGAAAAGCTCAATCTTGAGCTTGTGCTAAGATTTTCTGAGTACAACAATCACTTGAATCGAGTGGGAGTTGATCTTCCAGATGAGATAGTGATATTTCTCCAAAGACATTGCCACCAAGCTACTAGAGCTTCATGATGAACTATAACATAACAGGGATAGATATGAGGATCCTTGATATATTTGCAATGTTCGACACCGCGAATGTAGAAATCAAGAAGGATCATCAATTGTTGATGGTTAGTGAAACCACTAGTTTTAAGAAGGGCAAGGGCAAGAAGGGGTACTACATGAAACGGCAAATCAGTTGCTGCTCCAGTGAAGAAACCCAAGGTTGAACCCAAACCCGAGACTAAGTGCTTCTGTAATAAGGGGAACAACCACTGGAGCATAATTACCCTAGATACTTGGTAGATGAGAAGGCTGGCGAGGTTGATAGAAGTATATTGGATATACATTATGTTAATGTGTACTTTACTAGTACTCCTAGTAGCACCAGGGTATTAGATACCGGTTCGGTTGTTAAGTGTTAGTAACTCGAAATAAAAGAGCTACAGAATAAACGGAGACTAGCTAAAGGTGAGATGACGATGTGTGTTGGAAGTGCTTCCGAGGTTGATGTGATCAAGCATCGCCTGCTCCGTCTACCATTGAGATTGGTGTTAAACCTAAATAATTGTTATTTGGTGTTTGCGTTGAGCATAGACATGATTGGATTATGTATATCGCAATACGGTTATTCATGTAAGGAGAATAATGGTTACTCTATTTATTTGAATAATACCTTCAATGGTCTTGCACCTAAAAGAATGGTTCATTAAATCTCGATCGTAGTGATACACATTTTCATGCCAAAAGATATAAGATAGTAATGATAGTACCACTTACTTGTGGCACTGCCATGTAAGTCATATTGGTATAAAACGCATGAAGAAGCTGTTGGGGAACGTAGTAATTTCAAAAAAATTCCTACGTACACGCAAGATCATGGTGATGGCATAGCAACGAGAGGAGAGAGTGTTGTCCATGTACCCTCGTAGACCGTAAGCGGAAGCATTATGATAACGCAGTTGATGTAGTCATACGTCTTCACGATCCGACCGATCCAAGTACCGAACGTACGGCACCTCCGAGTTCAGCACACGTTCAGCTCGATGACGATCCCCGGGCTCCGATCCAGCAAAGCTTCGGGGATGAGTTCCGTCAGCACGACGGCATGGTGATGATAATGATGCTCTACCGGCGCAGGGCTTCGCCTAAACTCCGCGACGATATGACCGAGGTGGAATATGGTGGAGGGGGGCACCGCACACGGCTAAGGAATGATCCGTAGATAAACTTGTGTGTCTATGGGGTGCCCCCCGCCCCCGTATATAAAGGAGCCAAGGGGGAGGAGGCGGCCGGCCAAGGAGGGCGCGCCAAGGGGGGAGTCCTACTCCCATCGGGAGTAGGACTCCCTTCTTTCCTAGTTGGAATAGGAGAAGGGGGGAAAGAGGAGGAAGAGGGGAAGGAAAGGGGGGCGCCGCCCCCCTTCCCTTGTCCTATTCGGACTAGGAAGGGGAGGGGCGCGCGGCCCCCTCCTGCCTCCTTCCCTCTTCTCCCTCGAGGCCCATGTAGGCCCAATAACCCCCCGGGGGGTTCCGGTAACCTCCTGGTACTGCGGTAAAATGCCGATTTCACCCGGAACGATTCCGATGTCCAAATATAGGCTTCCAATATATCGATCTTTATGTCTCGACCATTTCGAAACTCCTCGTTACGTCTGTGATCACATCCGGGACTCCGAACAAACTCCGGTACATCAAAACTTATATACTCATAATAAAACTGTCATCGTAACGTTAAGCGTGCGGACCCTATGGGTTCGAGAACTATGTGGACATGACCTAGAACTATTCTTGGTCAATAACCAATAGCGGAACCTGGATGCCCATATTGGCTCCTACATATTCTACGAAGATCTTTATCGGTCAAACCGCATAACAACATACTTTGTTCCCTTTGTCATCGGTATGTTACTTGCCCAAGATTCGATCGTCAGTATCCAATACCTAGTTCAATCTTGTTACCGGCAAGTCTCTTTACTCGTTCCGTAATGCATCGTTCCGTAACTAACTCATTAGCTACATTGCTTGCAAGGCTTATAGTGATGTGCATTACCGAGAGGGCCCAGAGATACCTCTCCGACAATCGGAGTGACAAAACCTAATCTCGAAATACGCCAACCCAACATGTACCTTCGGAGACACCTGTAGTACTCCTTTATAATCACCCAGTTACGTTGTGACGTTTGGTAGTACCCAAAGTGTTCCTCCGGTAAACGGGAGTTGCATAATTCTCATAGTTACAGGAACATGTATAAGTCATGAAGAAAAGCAATAGCAATATACTAAATGATCAATTGCTAGGCTAACGGAATGGGTCATGTCAATCACATCATTCTCCTAATGATGTGATCCCATTAATCAAATGACAACACATGTCTATGGTTAGGAAACATAACCATCTTTGATTAATGAGCTAGTCAAGTAGAGGCATACTAGTGACTATATGTTTGTCTATGTATTCACACATGTATCATGTTTCCGGTTAATACAATTCTAGCATGAATAATAAACATTTATCATGATATGAGGAAATAAATAATAACTTTATTATTGCCTCTAGGGCATATTTCCTTCAGTCTCCCACTTGCACTAGAGTCAATAATCTAGTTCACATCGCTATGTGATTTAACACCAATATTCACATCTGCATGTGATTAATACCCATAGTTCACATCATCATGTGATCAACACCCAAAGGGTTTACTAGAGTCAATAATCTAGTTCACATCGCTATGTGATTAACACCCAAAGAGTACTAAGGTATGATCATGTTTTGCTCGTGAGAGAAGCTTAGTCAACGGGTCTGTCATATTCAGAGCCGTATGTATTTCGCAAATATTCTATGTCCACAATGCTCTGCACGGAGCTACTCTAGCTAATTGCTCCCACTTTCAATATGTATCCAGATTGAGACTTAGAGTCATCTGGATTGGTGTAAAAGCTTGCATCGTTGTAACTTTTACGACGGGCTCTTTTATCACCTCCATAATCGAGAAACATCTCCTTAGTCCTCACTAAGGATATTCTTGACCCATGTCCAGTGATCTACTTATTAGATCAAAATTGTATTCCTTTGCCAAACACAGAGCAAGGTATACAATAGGTCTGGTTCACAGCATAGCATACTTTATAGAACCTATGACTGAGGCATAGGGAATGACTTTTCATTCTCTTTCTATTTTCTGCAATGGTCGGGTCTTGAGTCTTACTCAACTTCACACCTTGTAACACAGGCAAGAACTCCTTCTTTGACTGTTCCATTTTGAACTATTTCAAAAATTTATCAAGGTATGTACTCATTGAAAAATCTTATCAAGCGTCTTGATCTATCTATATAGATCTTGATGCTCAATGTGTAAGCAGCTTCACCGAGGTCTTGCTTTGAAAAACTCTTATTCAAGTATCCTTTCATGCTATCCAGAATTTCCATATCATTTCCAATTAACAATATGTCATCCACATATAATATTAGAAATGCTACAGAGCTCCCACTCACTTTCTTGTAAATACAGGCTTCTTCAAAAGTCTGTATAAAACCATATGCTTTGATCAACTCATCAAAGCATATATTCCAACTCCGAGATGCTTGCACCAGTCCATAGATGGATCGCTGGAGCTTGCACAATTTGTTAGCACCTTTAGGATTGACAAAACCTTCTGGTTGCATCATATACAACTCTTCTTTAAGAAAACCATTAAGGAATGCAGTTTTGTTTATCCATTTGCCAGATTTCATAAAATGCGGCAATTGCTAACATGATTCAGATAGACTTAAGCATAGATACGAGTGAAAAACTCTCATCGTAGTCAACACCTTGAACTTGTCGAAAACCTTTTGCGACAATTCTAGCTTTGTAGATAGTAACACTATCAGCGTCCGTCTTCCTCTTGAAGATCCATTTAATCTCAATGTCTCGCCGATCATTGGGCAAGTCAATCAAAGTCCATACTTTGTTTTCATACATGGATCTTATCTCAGATCTCATGGCCTCAAGCCATGTTGCGGAATCTGGGCTCACCATCGCTTCTTCATAGTTCGTAGGTTCGTCATGGTCTAGTAACATAACTTCCAGAACAGGATTACCGTACCACTCTGGTGCGGATCTTACTCTGTAAGACCTACGAGATTCTGTAGTAACTTAATCTGAAGTTTCATGATCATCATCATTAACTTCCTCACTAATTGGTGTAGTAGTCACAGGAACAGATTTCTGTGATGAACTACTTTCAAATGAGGGAGCAGGTACAGTTACCTCATCAAGTTCTACTTTCCTCCCACTCACTTCTTTCAAGAGAAACTCCTTCTCTAGAAAGGATCCATTCTTAGCAACGAATGTTTTGCCTTCGGATCTGTGATAGAAGGTGTACCCAACAGTTTCCTTTGGGTATTCTATGAAGACGCACTTCTCCGATTTGGGTTCGAGCTTATCAGGTTGAAAACCTTTTTCATATAAGCATCGCAACTCCAAACTTTAAGAAACGACAGCTTAGGTTTACTGCTAAACCATAGTTCATACGGTGTCGTCTCAACGGATTTAGATGGTGCCCTTTTAAACGTGAATGCAGCTATCTCTAATGCACAACCCCAAAACGATAGTGGTAAAACCGATAAGAGACATCATAGATCGCACCATATCCAATAAAGTGCGGTTACGACGTTCGGACACACCATAACGTTGTGGTGTTCCAGGTGGCGTGAGCTGTGAAACTATTCCACATTGTTTTAATTGAACACCAAACTCGTAACTCAAATATTCGTCTCTGCGATCAGATCGTAGAAACTTTATTTTCTTGTTACGATGATTTTTCCACTTCACTCTGAAATTCTTTGAACTTTTCAATTATTTCAGACTTATGTTTCATCAAGTAGATATACCCATATCTACTCAAATCATTTTGTGAAGGTCAGAAAATAACGATACTTCCACGAGCATCAATACTCATTGGATCACATACATCGGTATGTATTATTTCCAATAAGTCAGTAGCTTGTTCCTTTGTTCCGGAGAACGGAGTTTTAGTCATCTTGCCCAAAAGGCACGGTTCGCAAGCATCAAATGATTCATAACCAAGTGATTCCGAAAATCCATCTTTATGGAGTTTGTTCATGCGCTATACACCGATATGACCCAAACGGCAGTGCCACAAATAAGTTGCACTATCATTATTAACTTTGCATCTTTCGGCATCAATATTATGAATATGTGTATCACTATGATCGAGATCCAACAAACTATTTTCATTGGGTGTATAACCATCGAAGGTCTTATTCATGTAAACAGAATAACAAGTATTCTCTAACTTTAAATGAATAACCATATCACAATAAACACGATCAAATCATGTTCATGCTCAACGCAAATGCCAAATAACATTTATTTAGGTTTAACAATAATCCTGAAAGTATAGGGAGTGTGCGATGATGATCATATCAATCTTGGAACTACTTCCAACACTCATTGTCACTTCCCCTTCAACTAGTCTCTGTTTATTCTGTAACTCCTGTTTCGAGTTACTAATCTGAGCAACCGAACAAGTATCAAATACTCAGGAGCTACTATAAACACTAGTAAGGCACACATCAATAACCTGTATATCAAATATACCCTTGTTCACTTTGCCATCCTTCTTATCCCCCAAATATTCAGGGCATTTCCGCTTCCAGTGACCATTTCCTTTGCAATGTAAGCACTCAGTTTCAGGCTTTGGTTCAGCTTTGGGCTTCTTCGTGGGACTGACAACTTGCTTGTCATTCTACTTGAAGTTCCCTTTCTTTCCCTTTGCCCTTTTCTTGAAACTAGTGGTCTTGTCAATCATCAACACTTGATGCTCTTTCTTGATTTCTACCTTCGTCGATTTCAACATCACGAAGAGCTCGGGAATTGTTTTCATCATCCCTTGCATACTATAGTTCATCACGAAGTTCTAGTAACTTAGTGATGGTGACTAGAGAATTCTGTCAGTCACTATCTTATCTGGAAGATTAACTCCTACTTGATTCAAGTGATTGAAGTACCCAGACAATCTGAGCACATGCTTAATAGTTGAGCGATTCTCCTCCATCTTTTAGCTATAGAACTTTTTGGAGACTTCATATCTCTCAACTCGGTTATTTGCTTGAAATATTAACTTCAATTCCTGGAACATCTCATATGGTCCATGACGTTCAAAACATCTTTGAAGTCCCGATTCTAAGCCGTTAAGCATGGTGCACTAAACTATCAAGTAGTCATCATATTGAGCTAGCCAAACGTTCATAACGTCTGAGTCTGCTCCTGCAATAGGTCTGTCACCTAGCGGTGCATTAAGGACATAATTCTTCTATGCAGCAATGAGGATAAACCTCAGATCACGGATCCAATCCGCATCATTTCTACTAACATCTTTCAACACAATTTTCTCTCGGAACATATCAAAATAAACATATGAAAGCAATAACGCAAGCTATTGATCTACAACATAATTTGCAAAATACTACCAGGACTAAGTTCATGATAAATTTAAGTTCAATTAATCATATTACTTAAGAACTCCCACTTAGATAGACATCCCTCTAATCCTCTAAGTGATTATGTGATCCATATCAACTACACCATGTCCGATCGTCACGTGAGATGGAGCAGTTTCAACGGTGAACATCAATATGTTGATCATATCTACTATATGATTCACGCTCGACCTTTCGGTCTCCGTGTTCCGAGGCCATATCTGTATATGCTAGGCTCGTCAAGTTTAACCTGAGTATTCCGCGTGTGCAACTGTTTTGCACCCGTTGTATTTGAACGTAGAGCCTATCACACCCGATCATCACGTGGTGTCTCAGCACGAAGAACTTTCGCAACGGTGCATACTCAGGGAGAACACTTCTTGATAATTAGTGAGAGATCATCTTAAAATGCTACCGTCAAACAAAACAGAATAAGATGTATAACAGATAAACATCATATGCAATCAAAATATGTGACATGATATGGCCATGATCATCTTGCGCCTTTGATCTCCATCTCCAAAGTACTGTCATGATCTCTATCGTTACCGGCACGACACCATGATCTTCATCATCTTGATCTATATCAATGTGTCGTTACATGGTCGTCTCGCCAACTATTGCTCTTGCAACTATTGCTATCGCATAGCGATAAAGTAAAGCAATTATTTGGCACTTGCATCCTATGCAACAAAGAGACAACCATAGGGCTTCTACCAGTTGCCGATAACTTCAACAAAACATGATCATCTCATACAACAACTTATATCTCATCACGTCTTGACCATATCACATCACAACATGCCCTGCAAAAACAAGTTAGACGTCCTCTACTTTGTTGTTGCAAATTTTACGTGGCTGCTACGGGCTTAGCAAGAACCGTTCTTACCTACGCATCAAAACCACAACGATAGTTCGTCAAGTTAGTGCTGTTTTAACCTTCGCAAGGACCGGGCGTAGCCACACTCGATTCAGCTAAAGTGAGAGAGACAGACAACCGCCAGCCACCTTTAAGCACGAGTGCTCGTAACGGTGAAACCAGTCTCGCGTAAGCATACGCGTAATGTCGGTCTGGGCCGCTTCATCTCACAATACCGCCAAACCAAAGTATGACATGCTGGTAAGCAGTATGACTTATATCGCCCACAACTCACTTGTGTTCTACTCGGGCATATAACATCTACGCATAAAACCCAGGCTCGGATGCCACTGTTGGGGAACGTAGTAATTTCAAAAAAATTCCTACGTACACACAAGATCATGGTGATGGCATAGCAACGAGAGGAGAGAGTATTGTCCATGTACCCTCATAGACCGTAAGCGGAAACGTTATGATAACACGGTTGATGTAGTCGTACGTCTTCACGATCCGACTGATCCAAGTACCGAACGTACGGCACCTCCGAGTTCAGCCCACGTTCAGCTCGATGACAATCCCCGGGCTCCGATCCAGGAAAGCTTCGGGGATGAGTTCCGTCAGCACGATGGCATGGTGACGATGATGATGCTCTACCGGCGCAGGGCTTCGCCTAAACTCTGCGACGATATGACGAGGTGGAATATGGTGGAGGGGGGCACCGCACACGGCTAAGGAATGATCCGTAGATCAACTTGTGTGTCTATGGGGTTCCCCCGTCCCTGTATATAAAGGAGCCAGGGGGGAGGAGGCGGCCGGCCAAGGAGGGCGCGCCAAGGGGGGAGTCCTACTCCCACCGGGAGTAGGACTCCCTTCTTTCCTAGTTGGAATAGGAGAAGGGGGGAAAGAGGAGGAAGAGGGGAAGGAAAGGGGGGGCGCCGCCCCCCTTCCCTTGTCCTATTTGGACTAGGAAGGCGAGGGGCGCGCGGCCCCCTCCTGCCTCCTTCCCTCTTCTCCCTCGAGGCCCATGTAGGCCCAATAACCCCGCGGGGGGTTCCGGTAACCTCCCGGTAGTCCGGTAAAATGCCGATTTCACCCGGAACGATTCCGATGTCCAAATATAGGCTTCCAATATATCGATCTTTATGTCTCGACCATTTCGAGACTCCTCGTTACGTCTGTGATCACATCCGGGACTCCGAACAAACTTCGGTACATCAAAACTTATAAACTCATAATAAAACTATCATCCTACGTTAAGCGTGCGGACCCTACGGGTTCGAGAACTATGTAGACATGACCTAGAACTATTCTTGGTCAATAACCAATAGCGGAACCTGGATGCCCATATTGGCTCCTACATATTCTACGAAGATCTTTATCGGTCAAACCGCATAACAACATACTTTGTTCCCTTTGTCATCGGTATGTTACTTGCCCGAGATTCGATCGTCGGTATCCAATACCTAGTTCAATCTTGTTACCGGCAAGTCTCTTTACTCGTTACGTAATGCATCATTCCGTAACTAACTCATTATCTACATTGCTTGCAAGGCTTATAGTGATGTGCATTACCGAGAGGGCCCAGAGATACCTCTCCGACAATCAGAGTGACAAAACCTAATCTCGAAATACGCAAACCCAACATGTACCTTCGGAGACACCTGTATTACTCCTTTATAATCACCCAGTTACGTTGTGACGTTTGGTAGTACCCAAAGTGTTCCTCTGGTAAACGGGAGTTGCATAATTCTCATAGTTACAGGAACATGTATAAGTCATGAAGAAAGCAATAGCAATATACTAAATGATCAATTTCTAGGCTAATGAAATGGGTCATGTCAATCACATCATTCTCCTAATGATGTGATCCCATTAATCAAATGACAACACATGTCTATGGTTAGGAAACACAACCATCTTTGATTAATGAGCTAGTCAAGTAGAGGCATACTAGTGACTATATGTTTGTCTATGTATTCACACATGTATCATGTTTCCGATTAATACAATTCTAGCATGAATAATAAACATTTATCATGATATGAGGAAATAAATAATAACTTTATTATTGCCTCTAGGGCATATTTCCTTCAGAAGCTCCATGTTGATGGATCTTTGGACTCACTCGTTTTTGAAAAGTTTGAGACATGCGAGCCATGTCTATTGGTGTATACGCATGAAGAAACTCCATGCAGATGGATCGTTTGGACTCACTTGATTTTGAATCGCTTGAGAAATGCAAATCATACCACATGGGCAAGATGACTGAAAAGCCTCGTTTTCAGTAAAATGGAACAAGATAGCAACTTGTTGGAAGTAACACATTTTGATGTGTGCAGTCCAATGAGTGCTGAGGCATGCAGTGAATATCGTTATGTTCTTACTTCACAAATGATTCGAGTAGATGTTGAGTATATTTACTTGATGAAACACAAGTCTGAATTATTGAATGGTTCAAGTAATTTCAGAGTGAAGTTGAAGATCATCGTGACAAGAGGATAAAATGTCTATGATATGAACATAGAGATGAGTATCTGAGTTACGAGCTTTGGCACGCAATTAAGACACTGTGGAAATTGTTTCACAATTAATACCGCCTGGAACACCATAGTGTTATGGTGTGTCCGAACATCATAGTTGCACCCTATTGGATATGCTGCGTACCATGATGTCTCTTATGGAATTACCACTATCGTTCATGGGTTAGGCATTAGAGACAACCGCACTCACTTTAATAGGGCACCACGTAATTCCGTTGAGACGACACCGTTTGAACTATGGTTTGGAGAAACCTGAGTTGTCGTTTCTTAAAAGATTGGGGCGGCGGCGCTTATGTGAAAAGGTTTCAGGTTGATAAGATCGAACCCAAAGTGGGTAAAATGCATCTTCATAGGACACCCAAAAGAGTTGGGTATACCTCCTAATTCAGATCCGAAAGCAATAGGGATTGTTTCTTGAATCGGGTCCTTTCTCGAGGAAAGGTTTGTCTCGAAAAATTGAGTGGGAGGATGGTGGAGACTTGATATGGTTATTGAACCGTCACTACAATTAGTGTGTAGCAGGGCACAAGAAGTTGTTCTTGTGGCACATACACCAATTGAAGTAGAAGCTTATGATAGTGATCATGAAACTTCGGGTCAAGTCACTACCGTACCTCGTAGGGTGACGAGGATGCGTACTACTTCAGAGTGGTACAGTAATCCTGTCTTGAAGGTCATGTTGCTAGACAACAATGAACCTACGAGCTATGGAGAAGTGATGGTGGGGCCGGATTCCGATGAATGGCTCGAGGCCATAAAATCCGAGAGAGGATCCATGACTTTGGAAGAAATACTTGATGGTCGTAAGGCCGTTGGGTACAGATGGATTTTAAAAGGAAGACAGACAATGATGGTAAGTATCGCCATTAAGAAAGCTCGACTTGTCGTTAAGATGTTTTCCGACAAGTTCAAGGAGTTGACTACGATGAGACTTTCTCACTCGTAGCGATGCTAAGAGTCTGTTGGAATTATATTAGCAATTACTACATGATTTATGAAATCTTGCAGATAGGATGTCAAAAAACATTGTTTCCTCGACGATATCCTTGAGGAAAGGTTGTATGTGATACAACCAGAAGGTTTTGTCAATCTTGAAGAACGCTAACAAATATGCAAAGCTCCAGCAATCCTTCTAAGGACTGGAGTAAGCATCTCGGAGTTGGAATGTATGCTTTGATGAGATGATCAAAGATTTTGGGTTTATACAAAGTTTATGAGAAACTTGTATTTCCAAAGAAGTGAGTGGGAGCACTATAGAATTTCTGATGAGTATATGTTGTTGACATATTGTTGATCAGAAATGATGTAGAATTTCTGGAAAGCATATAGGGTTATTTGAAAAGTGGTTTTCAATAGAAAACCTGGAATAAGCTGCTTGAACATTGAGCATCAAGATCTATGAGGATAGATCAAAAACGCTAAATGGTATTTTCAAATGAGCACATACCTTGACATGATCTTGAAGGTGTTCAAGATGGATCAGTCAAAGAAGGAGTTCTTGCCTGAGTTGTAAGGTATGAAGTTAAGAGTTAAAGCTAGACCACGGCAGAAGAGAGAGAAAGGACGAAGGTCGTCCCCTATGCTTCAGACGTAGGCTCTATAGTATGCTATGTTGTGTACCGCACCGGAAGTGTGCCTTGTCATGAATCAGTCAAGGGGTACGGGAATGATCCAGGAACGGATCATTGGACAGCGGTCAAAATTGTCCTTGGAGTAAATAAGGACATGTTTCTCGATTATGGAGGTGATAAAGAGTTCGGCGTAAAGGGTTACAACGATGCAAGCTTTAACACCTATCCGAGTGACTCTGAGTAGCAAACCGGATACGTATAGTGGAGCAACCATTTGGAATAGCTTCAAGTGGAGCGTGGAAGCAGCATTTACAATATGACCTAGAGATTTGCGAAGTACACACGGATCTGAATGTTGCAGACCCATTGACTAAAACCTCTCTCACAAGCAAAACATGATCAAACCCCAGAACTCATTGAGTCTTAATCACATGGTGATGTGAACTAGTTTACTGACACTAGTAAACTCTTTGGATGTTGGTCACATCTCACATGGCGATGTGACCTATCAGTGTTAATCACATGGCGATGTGAACTAGATTATTGACTCTAGTGCAAGTGGGAGACTGTTGGAAATATACCCTAGAGGCAATAATAAATTATTTATTATTATTATTATATTTCCTTGTTCATGATAATCGTTTATTATCCATGCTATAATTGTATTAATAGGAAACTCAGATACATGTGTGGGTACATAGACAACACCATGTCCCTAGTAAGCCTCTAATTGACTAGCTCGTTGATCAATAGATGGTTACGGTTTCCTGACCATGGACATTGGATGTCGTTGATAACGGGATCACATCATTAGGAGAATGATGTGATGGACAAGACCCAATCCTAAGCCTAGCACAAAGATCGTGTAGTTCGTATGCTAAAGCTTTTCTAATGTCAAGTATCATTTCCTTAGACCATGAGATTGTGCAACTCCCGGATGCCGTAGGAATGCTTTGGGTGTACCAAACATCACAACGTAACTGGGTGGCTATAAAGGTGCACTACGGGTATCTCCGAAAGTGTCTGTTGGGTTGGCACGAATCGAGACTGGGATTTGTCACTCCAGTTGACGGAGAGGTGTCTCTGGGCCCACTCGGTAGGACATCATCATGATGTGCACAATGTGACCAAGGGGTTGATCACGGGATGATGTGTTACGGAACGAGTAAAGAGACTTGCCGGTAACGAGATTGAACAAGGCATCGGGATACCAACGATCGAATCTCGGGCAAGTACAATACTGCTAGACAAAGGGAATTGTATACGGGATTGATTGAGACCTCGACGTTGTGGTTCATCCGATGAGATCATCGTGGAACATGTGGGAGCCAACATGGGTATCTAGATCCCGATGTTGGTTATTGACAGGAGAACGTCTCGGTCATGTCTGCATGGTTCCCGAACCCGTAGGGTCTACACACTTAAGGTTCGATGATGCTAGGGTTATAGGGAATAGATATACGTGGTTACCGAATGTTGTTCGGAGTCCCGGATGAGATCCCGGACGTCACGAGGAGTTCCGGATGGTTCGGAGGTAAAGATTTATATATGGGAAGTCATCATACGGTCACCGGAATAATTCGGGGGGTTACCGGTATTGTACCGGGACCACCGAAGGGGTTCCGGGGGTCCACCGGGAGGGTCCACCTGCCCCGGAGGGCCCTATGGGCTGTTTGTGGAGAGGGACCAGCCCCTTAGTGGGCTGGGCACCTCCCCACTTAGGGACCATGCGCCTAGGGTTTGGGGGAAACCCTAAAGGGGGGGCGCCCCCTTGCCTTGGGGGGCAAGGCAACCCCCCTGGCCGTCGCCCCCTCCTCAGATTGGATCTGAGGGGGCCGTCCCCCCTCTCCCTTGCCCCTATATATATGTGGGGGTTGGGAGGGCAGCCGCACCAAGTTCTGGCGCAGTCCTTCCCCTCTCCCAAGTCCTCCTCTCCCGCGGTGCTTGGCGAAGCCCTGCTGGAATACCACGCTCCTCCATCACCACCATGCCATTGTGCTGCTGCTGGACGGAGTCTTCCCCAACCTATCCCTCTCTCCTTGCTGGATCAAGGCATGGGAGACGTCACCGAGCTGTACGTGTGTTGAATGCGGAGGTGTCGTCCGTTCGGCACTAGGATCTCCGGTGATTTGGATCACGACGAGTACGACTCCTTCAACCCTGTTCTCTTGAATGCTTCTGCTTAGTGATCTACAAGGGTATGTAGATGCACTCCCCTCTCTCTCCCGTTGCTAGTTTCTCCATAGATAGATCTTGGTGACTCGTAGGAAAATTTTGAATTTCTGCTATGTTCCCCAACAGTTAGGGGTGGGACTGTGGCCATGGCCTCCCTTCCCCCTGTGATGATCCAGGAGGCTAACCTAGAGGTCATGGAGGAGGATGTTATGACTGTGGGGGTGGAGGTGCGCCCCTCGTCTTCACCGCGCTCGCCTGGGATGGTCTGCTACTTGCGTTCTCCGGGGTCCCCCCTTCCCGAGCCTTGGGGTCCCCGGACTTGGAGCCGCCTCCGCACTTGGACCTAGCAGCGGTGACTCCTACCGTGGCTGGCTCCAAGCTTCAGGGCGGGTCCTCTCCGCTGGTGGCCGCACGTCAGAGTGCGAGGCTCAACCAATCCTGGGTCCTCCCGGATGGTCATGTCCCGACGATCCCGGAGAAGGCCACCATGAGGGCAGCTACTCGCGACTTGTCCTCAGGTACATCCACCATCCCCTCGGATCCTTCTAGTTCTGGTTCTCGGTTTTCTGTGCTTGCTTCCGCTCCGTTCTCTCATCTGGCTGAGGTGGCCACCGATAGTGGCATTGTGTTTCGTGGCGAGAAGGGGTCCATCCTTGAGTAGATTTCTGCTATTTGCACCAAGGAGAGGCCCGATGGGGTGTTGGCTGAAGCCCGTGCTTGTGCTGCACGTGGTGAACCAAGCACCCCGGCGCACACTAACCCTGGTCATAGAGAGACCAGGGCTGGTGCGACGCCCCCTGTGGAGACTGTGGCGGAGACGCCCCTTGAAGTTCCCCCTTAGTGAGGGCTCTGCGAGGGCGTCCCCCCACTCGTCTCAACCCCACTGAACACCAAATAGAGGTCTGTGGGTCTAGTTCCAGGTCCGCTTCCCTCATACCAGAGGCCTCCGTTGCCCCCCCCCTACATGGGGCAACATGGATGTCCGGTGAAGGCATCCCCCTGTCCCACGATTGATGGGCAGGCTAGCTCGGCCCCGCTTGCGGGGCCTAGGGATTCCACTAAGTTTATTAAATGAAGCTCCTTTGTTGGAACATTAGGGGCTTTGACCTCACTGGCTGGCGGCGGCAGCTCATAGAGTATTTGCGACAAGAAGAGATTGACATTATGGGACTTCAGGAGATGATTCGCAAGGACTTTAGTATGCATGAGCTCCAAGGGCTCTCTCGCCACTAGTTTGCCTGGCAGTGGTTGCCCACTACGGGTCAATCTGGAGGCATCTTGCTCGGAGTCAGGGAGGATGCTTTCTCGGTTGAGGATATGGACCGAGGGGAGTTCTTCCTGAGCATGTCCTTCACTAACGACGAGTTCACCTCAGCTGGCAGGTGATTTTTGTCTATGGTCCTACAGATCATGGGCGCTCTGCCGACTTCCTTGCCGAGCTGAAAAATAAAGTGAAGAGGTGCACCACTCCTATGGTGGTGGCCGGGGACTTCAACCTCATTAGGTGGGCTTCAGATAAAAGCTCTCCTAATGTTGATCGGGTCCGCAGGCGTCTATTCAACAACTGCATTGCGGACCTTGCGCTTCGTGAGATGGCTCACGTTGGGGCTAGGTTCACATGGACGAATAAGCAGGCGGACCCTATCCGGAGTGTTTTGGATCGGGCATTTGTGTCGGCTCAGTGGGAAGTGATGTTCCCATTGTTCTCCCTCAAGGCGGTCATTCGGATTGGCTCCGACCATACCCCCCTGCTTTTCTCTTCGGGGGATGATGCCCCCCCTAGAACCCGTCGCTTCCGCTTTGAGGCGTTTTGGTTGGAGCAACCGGGTTTCTTTGAGTTGGTTCGTGATCATGGGCTAGAGGCTGTCGCGTCCCCACCTTGTGTGTTTTGTGCTATTGATGTCTGGCATCACTGTGCTAAAATGGCTCGTCAGGCCATGAAGGGCTAGGGGGCGAACCTTGGTGTTGATCTTCGGGCCCGTAAAGGGGCCCTCCTAGATCAGATTAAGGTGCTAGATGGACTTGCGAACGGGCCGGGCCTGTCTCGTGATGACTGGATTAGGATATACTCCCTCGAGGCCTCGCTCATGGACATTTACAAGAGAGAGGAGCTATTTTGGCAGCGTCGAGGGGGCCAGAACTGGCTTCTTAAGGGGGATGCAAACACTGCCTACTTCCAGGCGATTGCCGATAGCCGCAGGTGGAAATGTGCCATCCCTTTCCTCTGGGATGGGGATGTTCTTCTGGAGAGCCCAGATGACATCTCCACCCATATTTACTCCTTCTATAAGGAGTTGTTTTCAGCTGAGCCGCGTGGAGGCATATCGCTCTGCGCTGACTTCTGGCCACTTGCCGATCGGGTCTCCGATGCGGAGACTGCGGAGCTTACTCTCCCTTTCTCTCCTGAGGGGGTGGGACGGGCGATTGCTTCTATGAAATCTTGCTCGGCCCCGGGGCCAGATGATCTTCCGGTAGTTTTCTTCCAGAAATTCTGGGAGATCCTACGTCCGATCATTATGCCCATGTTCCATGAGTTTTATATCAGAACTCTGGACATGGCTAGGATTAGCTATGGTGTCATATCTTTGATCCCAAAAGTAGTTGGGGCAACGGATATTCGGCAATTCCGTCCCATCACGGTGATCAACGTGTTGGAGCGAATCTTTGCGAAGGTTTGCACGACCCGTTTACCCCCCGTGGTGGAAAGGATTGCCCACCCCCTTCAGTCCGTGTTCTTGAAGGGTCGGAGGATCCATGATGGGATTCTTACCCTTCACGAGATTGTCCATGAGGTAAAGTCGAAGGGGCTTAAGGGGGTCTTCCTCAAATTGGACTTCCAGAAGGCGTATGACCGTCTGGACTGGTCCTTTTTGAGGTTGGTGATGCAACGACGAGGATTTGACGAGCGGTGGTGTTCTTGGATCATGCAATTGGTTCAATCTGGAAACACGGTGATCAACATCAATGACAAAGTGGGACCCTTCTTCCAGGCCTCCGGGGGGTAAAGCAAGGGGATCATGTCTCCCCCTTGCTTTTCAACCTTGTAGTTGATGCCCTTGCAGGCATCCTAGGTAAGGCCAAGCTGGCCAGCCACCTTAAGGGTGTGGTCAGTCACCTCATTCCGATGGGGGGAGGGGGGGTTACCCACTTGCAGTATGTGTATGACACCATGATTATGGTAGAAGGTTCATGTGACAGCCTAATTTTGACCCTTTCTTTTTCTTTTGTTTTTCCGAGGTTTTTGCGTGAGTTTTCTTTTTCCGTGGCCTTGTGGTCTGAAAACTGAAGAAGATGCCCTCTTCTTTGCTTCCAGAGTGGCTTGTCAATCCCAAATCTTTCCCTAGACCCTATCATTTCCATCCTAGCCCAAATCCCAATATTCTTTTTATTGGGAATATTCCTTTTCCATTAAAGGAATAACTCTAATTGCCATATGTTGTGAAGCAACCTATATTTCCCTCACTCTAAAAATTCCCAAGTAATTCTCATAAATATTTTGGGTCATATCTTGAACAAATATGGCAAAATTTTCATTGCCATGTTCAAAATTAATTCCGCAATATTCCTTTCCTATTCTGTCCTGTGTGGCAGGTTGTGAAGGAAGTGTTGTTTTCCTTTGCCCGATTGACCTCAACCATTTTGGACATCTTTTCATGTTCAAATAATTGCCCTCTGCCAAAGCTCAACTTTATTTGCCTAACCAATCTTCCTCATTGATTTTTCAAAGTTCCTGTCTGAGGGAATGCATTGTGTAGGAAGTACTAGCTAGGAGTAGCCAAATGAGTTGAACTTTAGCATACTCCTTAATGTGCTCATATTAACCCCTTCACCCATTGGAAGCCCCATCCAATCATCTATGTGAGCACAGGAGCAAATCTTTGTTTCTGGCAATATTTTCAGGTTGTGAAGCAAGTATATTTTATATTGCTTCAAAAATCCTGATAAATTACCAGATGATTGTTATACCGATACAACATCTCTCCACCCATTTGGCATCATTTAATTGAGCCATTTGACCACCATAATCATTCCAAGTTTCTGTCCAGAGAAGATGGTTGTGAAGCAAGTACCATTTTCGCTTTGCCAAATGGTATGATTCTTGGTGAGCATCTTAATATGACCAAATTAATAAGCCTTGCCCAATGTGAGCTCAAGTGGACACTCCATGTGAGTGCATCTTGCAGATCTTCATTTCTGGACCAAGTATGCAGTTGTGAAGCAACTCCAGTAAATCTTGATCCTTTTACCCTCAAAACCCCCAGGATGAATGTCTTTCGATAGTTAAACCTCCAAGACAAGCTAGTTACTGATTTAACTAGCTGGTTTAACCACAGCGAGTTACAAACACCTTCTTACTGATTTACTTTTGGAGCTAAGGACAACTCTCTTCTTTGCCCCTGGACCGATTTATTTCTTTAGTTGGACTAACGTCACCAAGGTCATTCCACTGGACATGGTAGGCCACGCGAAAACTAGCCATTTGCACCAGCGTGTGTGGTGATCACGGTGATGTGATGCACATTGCGCACTCTGGCTTCTTCCCGGCCCTGTGCCTGTCGTCTCCCTCGTCTTCTAGACCTCCATCCATGTCTAGTAGTTGCACCGTGATGCCCTGCATCTCCCTGCATCGATGGCTCGTCGTGATTCCCCATGAATGCGTCGCTAGGTCCATGCCTGTGCCATGCCCAGCCACTGCCCGCCATTAAAGCTCGGTCGGGAGCTCGTCCCGTGAGCTCCAGAGCCTTCCCCTCTGGCTATAAAAGGACCCCTAGGCTCTCCCGCAGCTCCCAAGACCCTCCTCGTCCCTCCTATCCGACCGGAGCAACGGCATCTCGCCGGAGTTCGCCTCTGTTCGCCTCGGCCGCCGCGGTTCCTCCTTGGTTCCGGCGAGCACGAGCCTCCTATAATCCTCCCAAGTTGCCCACGAGGTTCCCCACACCTCCTCGGTTCGCCCCACCCCCTTTTTCCCTCGCCGGAGTGCCCGCAGCGCCGTCAACCTCCGCCTCCCGAAGCTTCCTGTCCTCCTCATGGCGCCGCCCCTCCCCTCTGTTCCACCCCTTCCCGGTGCCCCATTTGCCTCTGGATGGGTTTGACAGGCCTCCCCGCATCTTTCGGTGGCCTCGCCTTGGACAATGGTGGCCGGAGCCGGCCGGACCACCACCGCCCCGTCCGCCTCTGTTGCTCCCTGCCGTCGCGCCTCGCCACCTCTCCACTCCTCCCCGGCGCTCCCTATGCCCTAGGATGGAGGCGGCACGTTCTCCCGAGCCCGCCGGCAGCCTCCTCTGGGCAGGAGCTGGCCGGAGTCAGCCGCCCCGTCGCCGGCTTCGCCCTGCTCCCGCTCCTCTGTTCTGCTGCTGCGTGGGCACGCGAGGAAGAAGACAGGAGCGAGGGAGGAGAGAGATGGATAACGTGGGCCCCGCTGGTCAGCCTCTCAGGCGTTCACCACTCGCGGGCCCAGGTGCAATAAGTGGAAACGTATTCGTGCGAGTGCGCTTTCCGTTTTTCGGTTCAGGCCCCTGATTGAAAATATTTTCATTACAGATGGGTCCCTGGCAGAAAAAGGTCCATAACTTTTCAACCGTAACTCCGTTTGAGGTGAATCCAACGCTCACTTCTTCGTTTCATCTAGCCCGTTCTGTTGGTTTCATTTTCACTATGGTTTGACACTGTGAAAATGACCTTTATGCCCTTGCCCTTATTCAGCCCCCTCCGAGAGAGAACGTTTTCCGGCGAATCTTTCCGCGGCTTCACCGCACTTCTTCCCGATGCCTTCTTCATCCCCAGGCAAGCCACAATACCCACTTGCATGATAGTCATGCAGTAGCCATGGTTTTCAACTTGAAAAAATATTTAATAAATGTTTGCAAGTTAAAAAGATGGTTATCGTTGTTCCGGTGATGGTTAAATTTGCATGTTCACTTCTGTGCTATGTTGTCTTGTACTCTGTGATCATGTTATACTTGCTAGTATTACCTGTCACATGTTTATGCTTGCTAGTAGTACATGTTGATGTTGGAGATGGTCATGCTAGTCAGTATGCCATAGTGAGTGGATATGATTTATTGTTGATATGGTGGATAGTTATGTGATACCCTCATGATGATGTTGATATCAAGTTCATGTATTATTGTTGGCATCATGTTATTTTATCATGGCTCAGCATATTTGCATTCAAGTTTAACCGGATTAAATTGAACTTGAACAACTGTTGGCTGAGTCATGGTGCCGCCGAATCGATGTTGACCAGTGCAACCACGCTTACCGGTATGGGACGGTCCTAACTGGTTCTATTGTTGTGCCTCTCGTCGGTGCCTCCAACAAGGAAAGGTTATGGGCGTGCACTACCCTGATCAGGTAGGCGGAGCATAACCTTGTGTGCCCGTAGTTGTTATAGCCGGCAGATCCCCGTGTGGGATCATTTATGTTTTGGGCCACGATGGTGGTCGAGGTATCTGGAGGTAGACACGGGGCCACCCAGGACTAGCCCGATGGGGACTGAGTCGGAGTGGCCGGGAGAGTGTCATGGCAGTAGATCGGTTTTGTCAGAACGCCGTTGGTCCACACGAATGGGAGTGCAAGGCCATGGGTTCCGTAGTGTGGGTACAATGTACTAACCTCTGCAGAGTGTATATTAATCTATCAATAGTCGCACCCGCGGATAAGGGCCCAGGTCGAAAGTAGGTCACACCATGAGTCAACAGTAATTAAAATAATGTGCTTAATAACAATGAGATAAGTTGGTTGTGATCGCCGTAAGGATCATGGTTTGGGCCAAGTGTTGGTCGGGTTGTGATCGCCGTAAGGATCACGGGCCAAGTGTTGGTCAAGTTGTGATCGCCGTAAGGATCACGGGCCAAGTGTTGGTCGGGTTTTGATCACCATAAGGATCACGATGGTATCGAGGATACCGAGTTGTTGTATATTCGTGATGTGGTACGAGAGTCGTAGGTAAGGATCAAGCTCCTTGTGGTCATTTACTGATTACTACGGTATTGTTTATACCAAGCTTGATTTGATCCTGAGATGGTCGTGTGATGTCCGAGGTTGGTAAGTGATGCAAGTGTTGGTTACGAGGTAACCCGAGCGGTATAAGTGGTGCATGTAGTGACATCATGTTGCATGATAGTATTGTCGGATTAATATGTTCATGCTATGTTCATGTTGAGTTAGCTGTATCATGTTCATGTTGATGCCATGTTGCTGTGATGATATCATGTTAAATTCTTGTTTAACCTGTAATTGCCATGATGTTGTCTGTCTCGAATGCTTCTGGTTATTGTGAGCTTGTAAGTACATTCAATGTACTGACCTGGCGTGTCATGCCAGTTTGCAGGTCATTCTGGATTTGATTGCTTGCTTGTCGTGGTTTCCGTTCGTGCAAGCTAGGATAAGCATTCCAGCCAGAGTCCATGCGGAGTGGAGTTCACCACCGTCGTCGTTGTTCCGCTGCTAGAGTTCTTCCGCTGCATCGTGTTGTTCTGCTGCTTGCATAGAGCAACAGTGGATGGCGTAGTGTCGCCGTACCGATGTTATTCATTGTAATATCAGAAACCTTGTATTCATATTCGTGTAATAATAGAAAGCTGGTTTGTTCTATGCTAAGCAGTGCCGTATTCTAGAAGACTTCTCCTTGATCTCTGGGCTGGAATACGGGGCATTTCGGTTTTCTATGAGCCGGGGTGCCACAGGCTTGGTATCAGAGCAGGTCTGGCTGTAGGACACCCTAGACCGCGTGAACGTTAGAAAGCGGTAGTATAGACCCCAGTTGGTTTGTTGCACTTGATTGCTGCATTTGTTTGTCGCATAGCATGCATATAGATTATTATTTAGTCGCTAATGGTTTATGTGGTGAGTGTAGCTGGCAGCGGTTCAGATCCACTACAGCTCAACCTTTGCATTTCCCCAGTCTCTTTTTCTTTCGGTGTTTGGTGTCATTTCTGTCCCAGCAGAGTGATGCCAAGTGATCCCGACACTGTTTGCAAAAATGGTGCTCAGGTATCGCGCCGATATCTTTCCTTCAGTCCCGCCTACCATTTCGGTGATGGACATGCATCTATCACGGATCATTCTTTTATTTTTGTCATGTTGGCAACCCTCAATGATCTTAGTTATCAAGAAAGGGCATTGTCAGCAGCCTTAGTCTTTCCCTGCTATCCTATTTCTTGGATGAGTACGGATCTTTCTCCGTCCGCTTGATAATAATGTAGTTGCGACCTTTGTGTCCCACTTCATGATTACCAAGTACGTCCTTGCCTCTAAGCTAGTTCAGGTTGCTATCTGGCTAAGCTAGCACTTGGTGTAGCGCTGTTTACACCAATTCTTCCACACATTTATTCGTCCTCGTGCACATCGTCACAGCATATTAGACCGCAATACCGAAGTTTCCGCGAGATTTGTGTGCTTAAGAAGGCATGCATATTGTGTGACTAGCAGTAATATGTGATGATTGCTTGATTAATTATATTAGTAGTATGCTTGTGTGCTCTTGTTTTAGTCGTTTCTTTTGTTCCTTTCTTTGGGCCTTCAGTGTTACAAATATTTCCCCTATTAAAGTTGCTCGTCAGCCGACACCGGACCCGAAGAGTCAGCAAGAAATGCATATATTTGGAATCTCAGCTAAACAGAATGGAATTATCAGCTCACTGCAGTGAAATTGGGAATATCTTGTCTGGATGCAAAAGAAATCCTGGATGGACCGTCAGTATCAAGTTTGCATTAGCATGCCCTCATCACAACAAAATGAGTAAATCAGCAAGAAGATAAATTGTGTGCAAGGTTGACAGAATATTATCAAAGGTATGGCTCAGATACAAGTTTAATTTTTCGTTGAGGATGATTTTGTAACTCGATGTACCTGGAAGCAAGCAAAAATATGGCATATACTCAAAAAGGAGGATAGTCCACTAAAACCCCATTTCATGCAAGAAATCAATAGCAAAAATATTCAGATGGTTGTATATGTGGAAATCGGTCCGCATATCACAATAAGAAGCTTCTGGTGTAAGCAACCCAGTCTTCCCTCGCAAGTTACCCGAGAAGCTTCCAAACGAAGATTTATCTATCTTCCTCGATACGATACATGGATGACTTCTCGCGCAAGGTACTCTGTCTTCTTCAGTAAGCAACCGCAAAAGCTTCCGGCATAAGGTACCGAGTCTTTCCCCAGCAAAGTCTTTAAGGGGGTAAGCTTCTGAAGCATGATACCCAGTCTTCTTCAGCAAGCTGTCCAATGAAAGTTTCGAGCACAAGCCAACAAAATTCCTCAGTAAGACATTGGTACAAGGTAGTACACTGTGAATTGACAACATATGGTAGTGAATCCCAAGAATCAAATCCGCAACATTTTGGTCGGAATCAAGAATCAGTCAGAATACACGTCGGTCTCGGAATCAGGTCCTCATATATATGTGATAACCCACAAGTATAGGGGATCGCAACAATTTTCGAGGGTAGAGTATTCAACCCAAATTTATTGATTTGACACAAGGGGAGCCAAAGAATATTCTCAAGTATTAGCAGCTGAGTTGTCAATTAAACCACACCTGGAAACTTAGTATCTGCAACAAAGTGTTTAGTAGCAAAGTAATATGATAGTGGTGGTAACAGTAACAGAAGTAAAGACAGTAAAAGTAATGTTTTTGGTATTTTTGTAGTGATTGTAACAGTAGCAATGAAAAAGTAAATAAGCGAGAACCAGTATATGGAAAACTCGTAGGCACCGGATCAATGATGGATAATTATGCCGGATGTGGTTCATCATGTAACAGTCATAACATAGGGTGACACAGAACTAGCTCCAGTTCATCAATGTAATGTAGGCATGTATTCCGAATATAGTCATACGTGCTTATGGAAAAGAACTTGCATGACATCTTTCGTCCTACCCTCCCGTGGCAGCGGGATCCTATTGGAAACTAAGGGATATTAAGGCCTCCTTTTAATAGACAACCGGAACAAAGCATTAGCACATAGTGAATACATGAACTCCTCAAACTATGTTCATCACCAGGAGTGGTCCCGATTATTTTCACTTCGGGGTTGCCGGATCATAACACACAGTAGGTGACTATAGACTTGTAAGATAGGATCAAGAACTCACATATATTCATGAAAACATAATAGGTTCAGATCTGAAATCATGGCACTTTGGCCCTAGTGACAAGCATTAAGCATAGCAAAGTCATAGCAACATCCATCTCAGAACATAGTGGATACTAGGGATCAAACCCTAACAAAACTAACTCGATTACATGATAAATCTCATCCAACCCCTCACCGTCCAGCAAGCCTACGATGGAATTACTCACGCATGGCGGTGAGCATCATGAAATTGGTGATAGAGGATGGTTGATGATGATGACGGTGACGAATTCCCCTCTCTGGAGCCCCGAACGGACTCCAGATCAGCCCTCCCGAGAGAGATTAGGGCTTGGCGGCGGCTCTGTATCGTAAAACGCAATGATTTCTTCTCCCTGATTTTTTTCTCCCCGAAGGCCAATATATGGAGTTGGAGTTGGCGTCGGAGGGCCACCAGAGGGCCCACGAGGTAGGGGGCGCGCCCAGGGGGGCGCCCCCACCCTCGTGGACAGGGTGTGGGCCCCCTGGTCTTCATCTTTGGCGAGGATTTTTTATTAATTATCCTAAGATATTCCATGGAGTTTCAGGTCATTCTGAGAACTTTTATTTTCTGCACATAAAACAACACCATGGCAATTCTGCTGAAAACAGCGTCAGTCCGGGTTAGTTCGATTCAAATCATACAAGTTAGAGTCCAAAACAAGGGCAAAAGTGTTTGGAAAAGTGGATACGACGGAGACGTATCAACTCCCCCAAGCTTAAACCATTGCTTGTCCTCAAGCAATTCAGTTGACAAACTGAAAGATAAAAAGAAAAACTTTTACAAACTCGGATTGCTCTTGTTGTTGTAAACATGAAAAGCCAGCACTCAAGTTTCAGCAAATATTATGGACTAAGCATACTAACAATAACACAAAGGTCTCACAATTTTTCATATCAATAGCATAATCAGCTAGCGAGCTATAATAATAAAACTCGGATGACAACACTTCCTCAAAATAATTATAACATGATATAACAAAATGGTATCTCGCTAGCCCTTTCTGAGACCGCAAAACATAAATGCAGAGCACCTTCAAAGATCAAGGACTGACTAAACATTGTAATTCATGGTAAAAGAGATCCAGTCAAGTCATACCCAAATAAACCAATAATAATGAATGCAAACGACAGTGTGCTCTCCAGCGGGTGCTTTTTAATAAGAAGGGTGATGACTCAACATAAAAGTAAATAGATAGGCCCTTCGCAGAGGGAAGCAGGGATTTGTAGAGGTGCCAGAGCTCAGTTTTAAAATAGAGATTGAATAACATTTTGAGCGGCATACTTTTGCTGTCAACGCAACAACTATGAGATGACGATATCTTCCATGCTAAACAAATTATAGGCGGTTCCCAAACAGAATGGTAAAGTTTATACTCCCCCTCCTCCACAAGCATCAATCCATGGCTTGCTCGAAACAACGAGTGCCTCCAACATTCAACGGGTCCCAAGGGGAGTTTTGTTTGCAGTTATTTTGATTTAGTTTGCATAAAGCATGGGACTGGGCATCCCGGTGACCAGCCATTTTCTCGTAAATGAGGAGCGGAGTCCACTCCTCTTGAGAATAACCGCCTAACATGGAAGATAAGGACATACCTAGTTGGAACATGAGCTGCTCGAGTATACAAAACAGAATTTTATTTGAAGGTTTGGAGTTTGGCACATTCAAATTTACTTGGAACGGCAGGTAAATACCGCATACAGGAAGGTACAGTGGACTCACATGGAACAACTTTGGGGTTTAAAGGAGTTTGGATGCACAAGCAGTATTCCCGCTTAGTACAGGTGAAGGCTAGCAAAAGACTGGGAAGCGACCAACTGGGAGAGCGACAACAGTCGTAAACATGCATCAAAATTAATTTACACTGAATACAAGCATGAGTAGGATATAATCCACCATGAAAATAAATATCATGAAGGCTATGTTGATTTGATTCAACTACATGCGTGAACATGTGCCAAGTCTACTCACTCAATTCATTTAAAGGAAGATACCATCCCATCATACCACATCATGATCATTCTAATAGCATGTTGGCACGCAAGGTAAACCATTATAACTCATAGCTAATCAAGCATGGCACAAGCAACTATAATCTCTAAATGTCATTGCAAATATGCTTACTTCATAATAGCTAACTCAGGAATGATGAATCATCATATTTACAAAAACAAGAGAGGTCGAGTTCATACCAGCTTTTCTCATCCCAATAAGTCCATCATATATCATCATTATTGCCTTTCACTTGCACGACCGAACAAAGTGTATAATAATAAGAGTGCACGTGCATTGGACTAAGCTGGAATCTGCAAGCATTCAATAAACAGGAGAAGACAAGTAACATGGGCTCTAAGTTAAATAAATAATCATGCATATAAGAGCCACTTCGGCAATTTAATCATGGTCTTCTCCTACTGACCCCCAAAGAAAAGAAAAGAAATAAAAACTATTTACACGGGAAAGCTCCCAATAAGCAAAAGAAGAACGGGAAATATTTTTGGGTTCTTTCTTTTTAATTACTACAGCAAAGAAATAAACTACTACTATTTTTTTTGGTTTTCTTAAGGTTTAATAAACACACAAGAAGAAAGCAGGAAAAAGAAAATAAACTAGCATGGATATTACAGTGAAAGAGTATGAACACCGACATCTAGCAATGAGTGTGTGTGAACATGAATGTAATGTCGGTGGGAAATACATACTCCCCCAAGCTTAGGCTTTTGGCCTAAGTTGGTCTATTGCCAGGGATGGCCTGGCGGATACCCGTAGGCGAAGCTGGGGTCATACTGTGACAAAGAAGGCTCCAGCTGCCATTGGCTGGCAGCCTCCTCTGGATCCCAAGAATAAACAGATAGTCGTGGAGGCTCATCTTGTGGCTCCGGTTCCGGGGCGGGTGCAGGATTTCGATAGGCTTGAATGGCCGCCCATGGAACGATGTGAGGACCTGCAGACAAATTAAACAAAGAGGGAGCAGGCAAAGTAATAGTCTCAGGATGGTGTTTATCAAAGTACAATTTATATTTAAGCTCCCCTTCGCGGCTTTTAACAAGAAAATCATGTGCTATCATACTCCTATAATCTAAATAAGCACGAGGCAGCGATGTTTCCTCTTTCTCCTCATGCCTAATAGGTATTTCAAAATGTTCAGCTAGGCGTGAGGCATAAATGCCTCCAAAGATGGGGCCTTTAGTACGGTTCAGACTTAATCGCCTAGCAACAATTCCACCCATACTAACAGAGTTATTTCGATACAAACCATGGAACAAAATGATAACATCAGGAATACTAAGGTTTCCACAGTTTCCGCACCCTATCAAGCAACGACTAGCAAATAAGGCGAAGTAGCGTAAAACAGAAAAATGTATGCTAGTGATTCTTACATCGGAAACCTTCCTGGTTTCTCCCACCGTGATAGTGTTAATAAAAGCTTTTATTTCGTTACGGTGTGGTTCATCCAAGGTGCCCTCAAAAGGTATTTTGCAAACCTCGCAAAATTCAGCTAATGGCATTCTCTTAACAACATCATATAAATGAAATTCTACTGATGGAGGTGAACTCTTAGGGAAAAAGTAGAAATTTTGCACAAAAGTATTTGTGAGTAAGAGATACTGATGACGTTGGTCGCGGAGGAAGTCGGTGAGGCCAGCATTCTCAATTAATAAATAGAAATCTCCATAAATCCCGTCTCCCCTCAAGAAGTCATCGGAAGGCCATTCACACGGCCGAACCTCCGTGGTGCGAGGCAAATTAAACTTGGGCTTCTGTTCTTCTTCCTTTTGTTTTTCCTTCGAGCTTCGGCTCGATGAGCCCCTCAAAAGTCTCTTCATTATTTCTGAAACAATCTGAAATTTTTAGTAACTTCAAATAAAAGTGAACCAACTTCAACAAAATTGATAGCAACAACTCCTACAAGTGCCTAGAGCCTGTATAACGCATTGGAACTACTTGGAACCATATAAATTTGACATGCAAGCTCAAGAACATGGTCACCTATGCAGCACAAATTTGCAATGAATAAAGCACTAGAACAAAAACTAATTGGACCAATGGAGGAGTCACATACCAAGGAACAATCTCCCCAAGCAGTTTTGCGAGAGGTGCTTTGAGCAAGGAGATCGAAAATCACAGCAACGGGGGCTGGAACTCGTGCTTGAGTTGGTTTTTGTGTTTGTGTGAGACAGAGGAAGAAGATGGGTGCAGGAATAAGTGGAGGGGGGCCACCGTGGGCCCACGAGGCAGGGGGCGCGCCCAGGGGGGTAGGGCGCGCCCTCCACCCTCGTGACCAGGTGGCAGCTCCCCCCGCGGTGATTTTTGCATAGTAAATTCTTAAATATTCCCGAAAAAATCATATTAAATTGGCATGGCATTCTGAGGACTTTTATTTTCGGGATATTTTTATATTGCACAGATAAGTCGGGAGACAAACAGAAAAGTACTATTTTACTTTATTTCTACTAAATAACAGAAAATATATAGAGGGTACAGAAGGTTGTGCTTCTAATTTCATCCATCTCATGTTCATAAAAAAGAATCCACTAACAAGGTTGATCAAGTCTTGTTAATGAGCTCATTCCGATTAACACGGAACCGGAGAAATTTCGAATAGCACTAAGTTACCTCAATGGGGATATGAAAATCTCCAACAATAAGTATATCATACTTTTTCTTGACAGTAGGGAGAGGGAATTCAAAACCTCCGAATATAACCGATGGAATTTTTCCAATAGAGTTGATACTGTGAACCTAAGGTTGTTTCCTCGGAAAGTGTACCGTGTGCTCATTGCCATTAACATGAAAAGTGACATGGCCTTTGTTGCAATCAATAACAGCCCCTGCAGTATTAAGGAAAGGTCTTCCAAGAATAATAGACATACTATCATCCTCAGGAGTATCAAGAATAACAAAGTCCGTTAAAATAGTAATGTTTGCAACCACAATAGGCACATCCTCACAAATACCGACAGGTATAGCAGTTGATTTATCAGCCATTTGCAAAGATATTTCAGTAGGTGTCAACTTATTCAAGTCAAGTCTACGATATAAAGAGAGAGGCATAACACTAACACCGGCTCCAAGATCACATAAAGCAGTTTTAACATAGTTTCTCTTAATGGAGCATGGTATAGTAGGTACTCTGGGATCTCCAAGTTTCTTTGGTATTCCACCCTTAAAAGTGTAATTAGCAAGCATGGTGGAAAATTCAGCTTCAGGTATCTTTCTTTTATTAGTAATAATATCCTTCATATACTTAGAATAAGGATTTGTTTTGAGCACATCAGTTAATCGCATACGCAAAAAGATAGGTCTAATCATTTCAGCAAAGCGCTCAAAATCCTCATCATCCTTTTTCATGGATGGTTTCGGAGGAAAAGGCATGGGTTTCTGAACCATGGTTCCCTTTCTTTACCATGTTTCCTAGCAACGAAGTCTCTTTTATCATAGCGTTGATTCCTTAATTGTGGGTTATCAAGATCAACAGCAGGTTCAGCTTCTACATCATTATCATTACTAGGTTGAGCATTAACATGATCATTATCATTAACATTATCACTAGGTTCATGTTCATCACCTGATTGTGTTTCAGCATTAGAAATAGAAATATCGTTTGGGTTCTCAGGTGGCTCAGCAATAGGTTCACTAGAAGTTTGCAAAGTCTTATCATTTTTCTTTTTCTTCCTTTTAGAAGAACTAGGTACATCAATATCATTTCTCTAAGAATCTTGCTCGATTCTCTTAGGGTGGCCTTCAGGATACAAAGGTTCCTGAGTCATTCTACCGGTTCTAGTAGCCACTCTAACAGCATAATCATTTTTCTTACTATTCATTTCATCAAGCGCTTCTTTTTGAGCCTTAAGTACATGTTCTACTTAAGTAGTAACCATAGAAGCATGTTTGCTAACAAGTTTAAGTTCACCTCTAATATCAGCCATATAATCACCCAAGCGTTTAATCATATAGGCATCTTGTTTTAATTTCTACCAAAATAAGCATTAAAGTCATCTTGCTTAAACATAAAGTTACCAAACTCATCCAAGCACTGACTAGCAATTTTAGTAGGAGGGACTCCAGCTTTATCATATCTATAGAGAGAATTTACTTACTACCTGTGTCGAGATATCGGGAGGTTCTTCAGAAAATAAGTAATTGAGATCATATACTTCTTCAATAGGCGGTAAATTAAGACAGTGTATTTCTTCGATAGGAGGTAAATTCTTAACATCTTCAGCTTTAATACCTTTCTCTTTCATAGATTTCTTTGCCTCTTGCATATCTTCATGACTGAGAAATAGAACACCTCTCTTCTTCGGAGTTGGTTTAGGAATAGGCTCAATAATTGGCTCAGAAATTGGCTCAGGAACTGGCTCGGGAGGTGCCCAATTATTTTCATTTGTCAACATGTTGTTCAATAGAATTTCAGCTTCATCCGGTGTTCTTTCCCTGAAAAGAGAACCAACACAACTATCCAGGTAATCTCTGGAAGCATCAGTTAGTCCATTATAAAAGATATCAAGTATTTCAGGTTTCTTAAGAGGATGATCAGGCAAAGCATTAAGTAACTTGAGAAGCCTCCCCCAAGCTTGTGGGAGACACTCTTCTTCAATTTGCACAAAGTTATATATTTACCTCAAGGCTGCTTGTTTCTTATGACCAGGGAAAAATTTAGTAGAGAAGTAATAAATCATATCCTGGGGACTTTGCACACAACCAGGATCAAGAGAATTAAACCATATCTTGTTGGGGAACGTTGCAGAAAACAAACATTTTCCTACTCGTTTCACCAAGATCATCTAGGAGTTCATCTAGCAACGAGTGATTAGATGCATCTACATACCTTTGTAGATCGCGAGTGGAAGCGTTCAAAAGAACGATGATGATGTAGTCGTACTCGACGTGATCCAAATCACCGATGACCAGCGCCGAACGGACGACACCTCCGCGTTCAACACACGTACGGAACAGCCAAGTCTCCTCCTTCTAGATCCAGCAAGGGAGGGAGGAGAAGTTGAGGGAGATGGCACCAGCAGAAGCACGACGGCGTGGTGTTGATGGAGCTGCAGTACTCCGGCAGAGCTTCGCTAAGCACTATGGAGGTGGAGGAGGTGTTGGGGAGGGAGAAGGAGGCAACCAAAGGCCAAGGCGTTCAGGTATGAAGTCCCTCCCCTCCCCCACTATATATAGGAGGGCCAAGGGGGGGTGGCCGGCCCTAGGAGATCCAATCTCCTAGGGGGTGCGGCGGCCAAGGGGGTTTCCCTCCCCCCCAAGGCACCTAGGAGGTGCCTTCCCCTCCTAGGACTCTTCCCCTTTCAAACCCTAGGCGCATGGGCCTATGTGGGGCTGGTGCCCTTGGCCCATTAGGCCAAGGCGCACCCCCTACAGCCCATGTGGCCCCCCGGGACAGGTGGACCCACCCGGTGGACCCCCGGGACCCTTCCGGTGGTCCCGGTACAATACCGATAACCCCGAAACTTGTCCCGATGCCCGATACAGGACTTCCCATATATAAATCTTTACCTCCGGACCATTCCGGAACTCCTCGTGACGTCCGGGATCTCATCCGGGACTCCGAACAACATTCGGGTTACTGCATATACATATCCCTACAACCCTAGCGTAACTGAACCTTAAGTGTGTAGACCCTACGGGTTCAGGAGACAAGCAGACATGACCGAGACGACTCTCCGGTCAATAACCAACAGCGGGATCTGGATACCCATGTTGGCTCCCACATGCTCCACGATGATCTCATCGGATGAACCACGATGTCGAGGATTCTATCAATCCCGTACGCTATTCCCTTTGTCTATCGATATGTTACTTGCCCGAGATTCGATCGTCGGTATCCCAATACCTCGTTCAATCTCGTTACCGGCAAGTCACTTTACTCGCACCGTAATGCATGATCCCGTGACCAGACACTTGGTCACTCTGAGCTCATTATGATGATGCATTACCGAGTGGGCCCAGTGATACCTCTCCGTCATACGGAGTGACAAATCCCAGTCTTGATCCATGTCACCCAACAGACACTTTCGGAGATACCCGTAGTCTACCTTTATAGTCACCCAGTTACGTTGTGAAGTTTGGCATACCCAAAGCACTCCTACGGTATCCGGGAGTTACACGATCTCATGGTCTAAGGAAAAGATACTTGACATTGGAAAACTCTAGCAAACAAACTATACGATCTTGTGCTATGTTTAGGATTGGGTCTTGTTCATCACATCATTCTCCTAATGATGTGATCTCGTTATCAATGACATCCAGTGTCCATAGTCAGGAAACCATGACTATCTGTTGATCAACGAGCTAGTCAACTAGAGGCTCACTAGGGACATGTTGATGTCTGTTATTCACACATGTATTACGATTTCCGGATAACACAATTATAGCATGAAGAAAGACAATTATCATGAACAAGGAAATATAATAATAATGCTTTTATTATTGCCTCTACGGCATATTTCCAACAGTCTCCCACTTGCACTAGAGTCAATAATCTAGTTACATTGTGATGAATCGAACACCCATGGAATTCTGGTGTTGATCATGTTTTGCTCTAGGGAGAGGTTTAGTCAACGGATCTGCTACATTCAGGTCCGTATGTACTTTACAAATCTCTATGTCTCCATCTTGAACATTTTCACGAATGGAGTTGAAGCGACGCTTGATGTGCCTTGTCTTCTTGTGAAACCTGGGCTCCTTGGCAAGTGCAATAGCTCCAGTGTTGTCACAGAAGAGCTTGATCGGCCCCGACGCATTGGGTATGACTCCTAGGTCGGTGATGAACTCCTTCACCCATATTGCTTCATGTGCTGCCTCCGAGGCTGCCATGTACTCCGCTTCACATGTAGATCCCGCCACGACGCTTTGCTTGCAACTGCACCAGCTTACTGCCCCACCATTCAAAATATACACGTATCCGGTTTGTGACTTAGAGTCATCCAGATCTGTGTCGAAGCTAGCATCGACGTAACCCTTTACGACGAGCTCTTCGTCACCTCCATAAACGAGAAACATTTCCTTAGTCCTTTTCAGGTACTTCAGGATATTCTTGACCGCTGTCCAGTGTTCCTTGCCGGGATTACTTTGGTACCTTCCTACCAAACTTACGGCAAGGTTTACATCAGGTCTGGTACACAGCATGGCATACATAATAGAACCTATGGCTGAGGCATAGGGATGACGCTCATCTCTTCTATATCTTCTGCCGTGGTCGGACATTGAGCTGAGCTCAATTTCATACCTTGCAACACAGGCAAGAACCCCTTCTTGGATTGATCCATATTGAACTTCTTCAATATCTTATCAAGGTATGTGCTTTGTGAAAGACCTATGAGGCGTCTCGATCTATCTCTATAGATTTTGATGCCTAATATATAAGCAGCTTCTCCAAGGTCCTTCATTGAAAAACTTTTATTCAAGTAGGCCTTGATGCTGTCCAAGAGTTCTATATCATTTCCCATCAAAAGTATGTCATCTACATATAATATGAGAAATGCTACAGAGCTCCCACTCACTTTCTTGTAAATGCAGGCTTCTCCATAAGTCTGTGTAAACCCAAACGCTTTGATCATCTCATCAAAGCGAATGTTCCAACTCCGAGATGCTTGCACCAGCCCATAAATCGAGCGTTGGAGCTTGCACACTTTGTCAGCATTCTTAGGATCGACAAAACCTTCCGGCTGTATCATATACAATTCTTCCTTAAGGAAACCATTAAGGAATGCCGTTTTGATGTCCATTTGCCATATTTCGTAATCATAGAATGTGGCAATTGCTAACATGATTCGGACAGACTTCAGCTTCGCTACCGGTGAGAAAGTCTCATCGTAGTCAACCCCTTGAACTTGTCGATAACCCTTAGCGACAAGCCGAGCTTTATAGATGGTCACATTACCATCCGCGTCTGTCTTCTTCTTAAAGATCCATTTATTTTCTATGGCTCGCCGCTCAACGGGCAAGTTAGTCAAAGTCCATACTTTGTTTTCATACATGGATCCTATCTCGGATTTCATGGCTTCCAGCCATTTGTCGGAATCCGGGCCCGCCATTGCTTCTTCATAGTTCGAAGGTTCACCGTTGTCTAACAGCATGATTTCCAAGACAGGGTTGCCGTACCACTCTGGTGCGGAACATGTCCTTGTGGACCTTCGAATTTCAGTAGGGGCTTGATCAGAAGTATCTTGATCATTTTCATTAACTTCCTCTCTAGTCGGTGCAGGCACCTCAGGAACATTTTCTTGAGTTGCGCCATTTTCCGGTTCAAGAGGTAATACTTCATCAAGCTTCTACTTTCCTCCCACTTACTTCTTTCGAGAGAAACTCTTTCTCCAGAAAGGACCCATTCTTGGCAACAAAGATCTTGCCTTCGGATCTGAGGTAGAAGGTGTACCCAATAGTTTCTTTTGGGTATCCTATGAAGACGCATTTTTCCGATTTGGGTTCGAGCTTTTCAGGTTGTAGTTTCTTAACATAAGCATCGCATCCCCAAACTTTTAGAAACGACAGCTTAGGTTTCTTCCCAAACCATAATTCATACGGTGTCGTCTCAACGGATTTCGACGGAGCCCTATTTAAAGTGAATGCGACAGTCTCTAAAGCATAGCCCCAAAAAGAAAGCGGTAAATCAGTAAGAGACATCATAGATCGCACCATATCTAACAGAGTGCGATTACGACGTTCGGACACACCATTACGCTGAGGTGTTCCAGGCGGCGTGAGTTGTGAAACTATTCCACATTTTCTTAAGTGTGTCCCAAACTCGTGACTCAAGTATTCTCCTCCACGATCTGATCGTAGAAACTTGATTTTCCTGTCACGTTGATTTTCAACCTCACTCTGAAATTCCTTGAACTTTTCAAAGGTTTCAGACTTGTGTTTCATTAAGTAGATATACCCATACCTACTTAAATCATCAGTGAGGGTGAGAACATAACGATAGCCACCGCGAGCCTCAACACTCATCGGACCGCACACATCAGTATGTATGATTTCCAATAAGTCGGTTGCTCGCTCCATTGTTCCTGAGAACGGAGTCTTGGTCATTTTACCCATAAGGCATGGTTCGCACGTGTCAAATGATTCATAATCAAGAGACTCTAAAAGTCCATCAGCATGGAGCTTCTTCATGTGTTTGACACCTATGTGACCAAGGCGGGAGTGCCACAAGTATGTGGGACTATCATTATCAACCTTACTTCTTTTGGTACTCACATTATGAACATGTGTAGCATCACGTTCAAGATTCATAAAGAATAAACCATTCACCATAGGAGCATGACCATAAAACATATCTCTCATAAAATGGAACAACCATTATTCTCAGATTTAAAAGAGTAGCCATCTCGAATTAAACAAGATCCCGATACAATGTTCATGCTCAAAGCTGGCACTAAATAACAATTATTAAGGTTTAAAACTAATCCCGAAGGGAGATGCAGAGGTAGCGTGCCGACGGCGATCACATTGACCTTGGAACCATTCCCGATGCGCATCGTCACCTCGTCCTTTGCCAGTTTCCGCTTATTCCGCAGCCCCTGCTTTGAGTTACAAATGTGAGCAACTGCACCGGTATCAAATACCCAGGAGCCACTACGGGCACTAGTAAGGTACACATCAATTACATGTATATCACATATACCTTTTGTTTTGCCGGCCTTCTTATCCGCTAAGTACTTAGGGCAGTTCCGCTTCCAGTGACCGCTTCCCTTGCAATAAAAGCACTCAGTCTCGGGCTTGGGTCCATTCTTTGGCTTCTTCCCGGCAGCTTGCTTGCCGGGCGCGGCAACCTCCTTGCCGTCCTTCTTGAAGTTCTTTTTACCCTTGCCTTTCTTGAACTTAGTGGTTTTATTGACCATCAACACTTGATGTTCCTTCCTGACTTCTACCTCTGCTGATTTCAGCATAGCAAATACTTCAGGAATGGTCTTTTCCATCCCCTGCATATTGAAGTTGATCACAAAGCTCTTGTAGCTTGGTGGAAGCGACTGGAGGATTCTGTCAATGACCGCATCATCCGGGAGATTAACTCCCAGCTGAGTCAAGCGGTTATGCAACCCAGACATAGTGAGTATGTGCTCACTGACAGAACTGTTTTCCTCCATCTTACAGCTGAAGAATTTGTCGGAGACTTCATATCTCTCGACCCGGGCATGAGCTTGGAAAACCATTTTCAGCTCTTCGAACATCTCATATGCTCCATGTCTCTCAAAACGCTTTTGGAGCCCCGGCTCTAGGCTGTAAAGCATGCCGCACTGAACGAGGGAGTAGTCATCGAAACGTGCCTGCCAAGTGTTCATAACATCTTGTTCTGCAGGGAGAACGGGTGCGTCACCAAGCGGTGCTTGTAGGACATAATATTTCTTGGCAGCTATGAGGATGATCCTCAGGTTCCGGACCCAGTCCGTATAGTTGCTGCCATCGTCTTTCAGCTTAGTTTTCTCTAGGAACGCGTTGAAGTTGAGGACTACGTTGGCCATTTGATCTACAAGATATATTGCAAAGATTTTAGACTAAGTTCATGATAATTAAGTTCAACTAATCAAATTATTAGTGAACTCCCACTTAGATTAGACATCCCTCTAGTCATCTAAGTATTACATGATCCGAGTTAAACTAGACCGTGTCCAATCATCACGTGAGACGGACTAGTCAACATCGGTGAACATCTTCATGTTGATCATATCTTCTATACGACTCATGCTCGACCTTTCGGTCTTCTGTGTTCCGAGGCCATGTCTGTACATGCTAGGCTCGTCAAGTCAACCTAAGTGTTTGCATGTGTAAATCTATCTTACACCCGTTGTATGTGAACGTCTGAATAAAACACCCGATCATCACGTGGTGTTTTGAAACAGCAAACTGTCGCAATGGTGCACAGTTAGGGGGAACACTTCTTGAATTTATTGTGAGGGATCATCTTATTTACTACTGTCGTTCTAAGTAAACAAGATGCAAAACATGATAAACATCACATGCAATCAAATAATAAACGTGACATGATATGGCCAATATCACATAGCTCCTTTGATCTCCATCTTGGGGCTCCATGATCATCTTGTCACCGGCTTGACACCATGATCTCCATCATCATGATCTCCATCATCGTGTCTCCATGAAGTTGCTCGCCAACTATTACTTCTACTACTATGGCTAACGCGTTTAGCAATAAAGTAAAGTAATTTACATGGCGTTTCTCGATGACACGCAGGTCATTAAAAGAATAAAGACAACTCCTATGGCTCCTGCCGGTTGTCATACTCATCGACATGCAAGTCGTGATTCCTATTACAATAGCATGAACATCTCATACATCACATATAGATTATTCATCATTCATCACAACTTTGGCCATATCATATCACAAACCACTTGCTGCAAAAACAAGTTAGACGTCCTCTAATTGTTGTTGCAAGTTTTACGTGGCTGAATTAGGGTTCTAGCAAGAACGTCTTCTTACCTACGTTAAAGCCACAACGTGATTTGTCAACTTCTATTTACCCTTCATAAGGACCCTGTTCATCGATTCCGCTCCAACTAAAGTGGGAGAGACAGACACCCGCCAGCCACCTTATGCAACTAGTGCATGTTAGTCGGTGGAACCGGTCTCACGTAAGCGTACGTGTCAGGTTGGTCCGGGCCGCTTCATCCCACAATACCGCTGAAGCAAGAAAGGACTAGTAACGGCAAGAAAGTTGACAAATATACGCCCACAACAAATTGTGTTCTACTCGCGCAAGAAGAACTACGCATAGACCTAGCTCATGATGCCACTGTTGGGGAACGTTGCAGAAAACAAAAAATTTCCTACTCGTTTCACCAAGATCATCTAGGAGTTCATCTAGCAACGAGTGATTAGATGCATCTACATACCTTTGTAGATCGCGAGCGGAAGCTTTCAAAAGAACGGTGATGATGTAGTCGTACTCGACGTGATCCAAATCACCGATGACCAGCGCCGAACGGACGGCACCTCCGCGTTCAACACACGTACGGAACAGCCACGTCTCCTCCTTCTTGATCCAGCAAGGGAGGGAGGAGAAGTTGAGGGAGATGGCACCAGCAGCAGCACGACGGCGTGGTGTTGATGGAGCTGCAGTACTCCGGCAGAACTTCGCTAAGCACTATGGAGGTGGAGGAGGTGTTGGGGAGGGAGAAGGAGGCAACCAAAGGCCAAGGCGTTCAGGTATGAAGTCCCTCCTCTCCCCCACTATATATAGGAGGGCCAAGGGGGGGTGGCCGGCCCTAGGAGATCCAATCTCCTAGGGGGTGCGGCGGCCAAGGGGGTTTCCCTCCCCCCCAAGGCACCTAGGAGGTGCCTTCCCCTCCTAGGACTCTTCCCCTTTCAAACCCTAGGCGCATGGGCCTATGTGGGGCTGGTGCCCTTGGCCCATTAGGCCAAGGCGCACCCCCTACAGACCATGTGGCCCCCTGGGACAGGTGGACCCACCCGGTGGACCCCCGGGACCCTTCCGGTGGTCCCGGTACAATACCGATAACCCCGAAACTTGTCCCGATGCCCAAAACAGGACTTCCCATATATAAATCTTTACCTCCGGACCATTCCGGAACTCCTCGTGATGTCCGGGATCTCATCCGGGACTCCGAACAACATTCGGGTTACTGCATATACATATCCCTACAACCCTAGCGTAACTGAACCTTAAGTGTGTAGACCCTACGGGTTCGGGAGACAAGCAGACATGACCGAGACGACTCTCCGGTCAATAACCAACAGCGGAATCTGGATACCCATGTTGGCTCCCACATGCTCCACGATGATCTCATCGGATGAACCACGATGTCGAGGATTCTATCAATCCCGTACGCTATTCCCTTTGTCTATCGATATGTTACTTGCCCGAGATTCGATCGTCGGTATCCCAATACCTCGTTCAATCTCGTTACCGGCAAGTCACTTTACTCGTACCGTAATGCATGATCCCGTGACCAGACACTTGGTCACTCTGAGCTCATTATGATGATTCATTACCGAGTGGGCCCAGTGATACCTCTCCGTCATTCGGAGTGACAAATCCCAGTCTTGATCCAGGTCACCCAACAGACACTTTCGGAGATACCCGTAGTCTACCTTTATAGTCACCCAGTTACGTTGTGACATTTGGCATACCCAAAGCACTCCTACGGTATCCGGGAGTTACACGATCTCATGGTCTAAGGAAAAGATACTTGACATTGGAAAACTCTAGCAAACAAACTATACGATCTTGTGCTATGTTTAGGATTGGGTCTTGTCCATCACATCATTCTCCTAATGATGTGATCTAGTTATCAATGACATCCAGTGTCCATAGTCAGGAAACCATGACTATCTGTTGATCAACGAGCTAGTCAACTAGAGGCTCACTAGGGACATGTTGATGTCTGTTATTCACACATGTATTACGATTTCCGGATAACACAATTATAGCATGAATAAAGACAGTTATCATGAACAAGGAAATATAATAATAATGCTTTTATTATTGCCTCTAGGGCATATTTCCAACATATCTTAGCATCACCCTTTAATGAGAACGGAAATATTTTGAGTAAATAAAGGTAGCGCGATCTCTCATTATTAGTAAACAGGACAGCTATATCATTCAAGTTAGTAAGATGTGCCACAACAGTTTCAGATTCATAGCCATAGAAAGGATCAGATTCAACCAAAGTAATTATATCTGGATCGACAGAGAAATCATAATAATCCTTATCGGGAACACAAATAGGTGAAGCAGCAAAAGTAGGGTCGGGTCTCATTCTATCTCTAAAAGATTCTTTACTCCATTTAACTAGCAACCTCTTAAGTTCATATCTATCCTGGCAAGCAAAAATAGCGGCAGAAGATTCTGCATCAAAAAGATAACCTTCAGGAATAGGAGGCATATTTTCATCATCACTCTCATCATTGTATTCAGGTGTAATAGCTTCTCTTTCTCTAGACCTAGCAATTTGCTCATCAAGAAATTTACCAAGGGGCACAGTAGTATCAAGCATAGAAGTGGTTTCATCATAGATATCATGCATAGCAGAAGTGGCATCATCAATAACATGCGACATATCAGAATTCATAGCAGTAGCAGGTTTAGGTGTCACAAGCTTACTTATAACCGAAGGAGAATCTAGTGCAAGGCTAGATGGCAGTTCCTTACCTCCCCTTGTAGTTGAGTGCAACATCTTGGTCTTAGCGTCTTTTAAGTTCTTCATAGTGTCCAGCAGATATAAATCCCAAGTGACTCAAAGAATAGACCTATGCTCCCCGGCAACGGTGCCAGAAAAAGGTCTTGATAACCCACAAGTATAGGGGATCGCAACAGTTTTCGAGGGTAGAGTATTCAACCCAAATTTATTGATTCGACACAAGGGGAGCCAAAGAATATTCTCAAGTATTAGCAGCTGAGTTGTCAATTCAACCACACCTAGAAACTTAGTATCTGCAGCAAAGTGTTTAGTAGCAAAGTAATATGATAGTGGTGGTAATAGTAACAGAAGTAAAGAAAGTAAAAGTAATGTTTTTGGTATTTTTGTAGTAATTGTAACAGTAGCAATGGAAAAGTAAATAAGCGAGAACCAGTATATGGAAAACTCGTAGGCACCGGATCAATGATGGATAATTATGCCGGATGTGGTTCATCATGTAACAGTCATAACATAGGGTGACACAGAACTAGCTCCAGTTCATCAATGTAATGTAGGCATGTATTCCGAATATAGTCATACGTGCTTATGGAAAAGAACTTGCATGACATCTTTTGTCCTACCCTCCCGTGGCAATGGGGTCCTATTGGAAACTAAGGGATATTAAGGCCTCCTTTTAATAGAGAACCGGAACAAAGCATTAGCACATAGTGAATACATGAACTCCTCAAACTATGGTCATCACCGGGAGTGGTCCCGATTATTGTCACTTCGGGGTTGCCGGATCATAACACATAGTAGGTGACTATAGACTTGCAAGATAGGATCAAGAACTCACATATATTCATGAAACATAATAGGTTCAGATCTGAAATCATGGCACTCGGGCCCTAGTGACAAGAATTAAGCATAGCAAAGTCATAGCAACATCAATCTCAGAACATAGTGGATACTAGGGATCAAACCCTAACAAAACTAACTCGATTACATGATAAATCTCATCCAACCCATCACCGTCCAGCAAGCCTACGATGGAATTACTCACGCACCACGGTGAGCATCATGAAATTGGTGATGGAGGATGGTTGATGATGACGACGGCGATGAATTCCCCTTTCCGGAGCCCCGAACGGACTCCAGATCAGCCCTCCCGAGAGAGATTAGGGCTTGGTGGCGGCTCTGTATCGTAAAACGAGATGATTTCTTATCCCTGATTTTTTTCTCCCCGAAGGCCAATATATGGAGTTGGAGTTGGCGTTAGAGGGCCACCAGGGGGCCCACGAGGTAGGGGGGCGTGCCCAGGGGGGGCCGCCCCCACCCTCGTGGATAGGGTGTGGGCCCCCTGGTCTTCATCTTTGGGGAGGATTTTTTTATTAATTATCCTAAGATATTCCATGGAGTTTTAGGTCATTCCGAGAACTTTTATTTTCTGCACATAAAAGAACACCATGGCAATTCTGCTGAAAACAGCGTCAGTCCGGGTTAGTTCCATTCAAATCATACAAGTTAGAGTCCAAAACAAGGGCAAAAGTGTTTGGAAAAGTGGATACGACGGAGACGTATCAATATGCAATGAGCATACCATCAAGATCTTACAAGTCACTCGAATGAGGATCTGATAACCACGTGAGGATGGTTACGAGAATAAAGCCAGTATACACCGCAATGTGACAAAGGATTATGAGGATTGACGACATCAATGAGCTCAATACAAGTACCCGTGAACCTGGAAAATGATCCTGATGAGCCCTTGTCCCTTTTTCTCCAATGACGGCACCACGCCTGTGATCTGAGCTGTTTCTAGCTATCCGGGATGGATGCCGATTTTTGTTTCTCTCTTCAACGACTGTCACGAGTCTGAGCTGCTTTTGGGTCGTCTTGTACAGCTGTTGAGTTTCTTTTTGTGATAGTAGCCCTATAGCTGCTTTTTGGCTATTTTAAGGAGCTGCCACCTTCTTCTTATCGACCCGGTCTCATGCTCTGAGCTGCTTTTCGTCCGTCCTGAGCCGTGGTTGAGTTATTTCAGTAATGTCCTAGATCTGAGTTGTAAAGACCGTTCTGGTGGCTACTGATTTATTTTCCGATTTCTTGCAAGGGTTTCGGATGATCATTTCCCAACGATCAAAAAATGAGAGGTGTTGAACCTGCCATTTAATGGTTACCCTACCATAAAAATGAGGAATAACAGCCTAGAAGTGTGAGTCCTCATTTATATGAATCAATCTAGATAGCCTGTCGTGAACAAAAAATTTCCGTCAGAATCACCGTCAGTCAAGTCTGCAGATATTATCATACAGGCCAAACCCTTTATGCTGGCCGCGACAGGAGACAATCAAATATTTGGTATGAGTCTGATACTGACGACAGTGGAACCGGTTAAGATGATTCAGAAACTTCTGCGATGAGTCAGAATCTGTAAGGAAACGGTTATGTTTTAACTCACTATTTGGAACCCAATGGACCTGCATTTAGTGGAGAAACCCAATGCAATGAGTCAGAGCCTGAGTTTTCATCAGAAAATTCTGATCATCATTACATGAAAGGTTGTCAGTGCCGGGTGGCACACCCAGCGGAAATCACTTTTGAATTTGTGAGGCGGATATATATTTCAGTCGTGATAATTAAATCACACTCAGCTAGTCCGCAGATCTAAAAAGAAATTGGAGCCTATATAAGCATGAACAAGCAAGGTAAGGTCTATCAGAATGAGGATACAATGAAGCAAACCACCCAGGGCCAGTCAGATAAAAATTTAGTGGGAACAACAATAAAGGAAAAAGGATACCCGAGTTGGAAACGGTTTCCTTAAGTCAGAATATTCATACTTGTTCCCTGAGCAACCAAATCTCGAGGACGAGATTTCTTTAAGGGGGTAAGGTTTGTGACAGCCTGATTTTTGGCCCTTTCTTTTTCTTTTGTTTTTCCGAGGTTTTTGCCTGAGTTTTCTTTTTCCGTGGCTTTGTGGTCTGGAAACTGAAGAAGATGCCTTCTTATTTGCTTCCAGAGTGGCTTGTCAATCCCAAATCTTTCCCTAGACCCTGTCATTTCCATCCTATCCCAAAACCCAATATTCTTTTTATTAGGAATATTCCTTTTCTATTAAAGGAATAACTCCAATTGCCCTAGGTTGTGAAGCAACCTATATTTCCCTCACTCTAAAAATTCCCAAGTAATTCTCATAAATTGTTTGGGTCATATCTTGAACAAATATGGCAAAACTTTTCATTGCCATGTTCAAAAATAATTCCCCAATATTCCTTTTCTATTCTGTCCTGTGTGGCAGGTTGTGAAGGAAGTGTTGCTTTCCTTTGCCCAATTGACCTCAACCTTTTTGGACATATTTTCATGTTCAAATAATTTCCCTGTGCCAAAGCTCAACTTTATTTGCCTAGCCAATCTTCCTTAGTGATTTTTCAAAGTTCCTGTCTGAGGGAATGCATTGTGAAGGAAGTACTAGATAGGAGTAGCCAAATGAGTTGAACTTTTGCACACTCCTTAATGTGCTCATATTAACCCCCTTCACCCATTGGCAGCCCAATCCAATCATCTATATGAGCACATGAGCAAATCTTTGTTCCTGGCAATATTTTCAGGTTGTGAAGCAAGTATATTTTATATTGCTTCAAAAATCCTGATAAATTACCAGATCATTCTAATACCCATAAAATATCTCTCCACCCATTTTGGCATCATTTCATTGAGCCATTTGACCACCATAATTATTCCAAGTTTCTGTCCAGAGAAGATGGTTGTGAAGCAAGTACCATTTTGGCTTTGCCAAATGGTATGATTATTGGTGAGCATCTTCATATGACCAAATGACTAAGCCTTGCCCAATTGAGCTCAAGTGGACACCCCATGTGAGTGCATCTTGCTGATCTTCATTTCTGGACCAAGTATGCAGTTGTGAAGCAACTGCAGTAAATCTTGATCATTTTACCCTCAAAACCTCCAGGATGAATATCCTTCAATAGTTAGACCTCCCAGACAAGCTAGTTACTGATTTACCTAGCTGGTTTAACCATAGAAAGTTACAAACACCATCTTACTGATTTAGTTTTGGAGCTAAGTGCAAATATCTTATTTGCCCCTGGACCGATTTATTTCTTTAGTTGACTAACGTCACTAAGGTCATTCCATTGGACATGGTCGGCCACGCCAAAACTAGCCATTTGCACCAGTGCGCGTGGTGATCACGCTAATGTCATGCACATTGCGCGCTCTGGCTTCTTCCCGGCCCTTTGCCCATCGTCTCCCTCGTCGTCTCGACCTCCATCCATGTCTAGTAGCTGCCCCGTGATGCCCTGCATCTCCCTGCATCGATGGCTCGTCGTGGTTCGCCATGAATGCGTCGCTAGGTCCATGCCTGTGCCATGCCCAGCCACTACCCGCCATTAAAGCTTGGTCGGGAGCTCATCCATGAGCTCCAGAGCCTTCCCCTCTGCCTATAAAAGGACCCCTAGGCTCTCCCGTAGCTCCCAAGCCCCTCCTCGTCACTCCTAGCCCACCGGAGCAACGACATCTCACCGGAGTTCGCCTCTGTTCGCCTTGGCCGCCGCGGTTCCTCCTTGGTTCCGACGAGCACGAGCCTCTTCTCCTCCTCCCAAGTTGTCCACGAGGTTCCCCACACCTCCGCGGTTCGCCCCACCCCCTTTTCCCCTCGCCGGAGTGCCCGCAGCACCGTCAACCTCCGCCTCCCGAAGCATCCTGTCCTCCTCATGGCGCCGCCCCTTCCCTCTGTTCCACCCCTTCCCGGTGCCCCATTTGCCTCTGGATGGGTTTGCCAGGCCTCCCCGCATCTTCCGGTGGCCTCGCCTCAGACAATGGTGGCCGGAGCCGGCCGGACCAACACCGCCCCGTCCACCTCTGTTGCTCCGTGCCGTCGCGCCTCGCCACCTCTCCACTCCTACCCGGCGCTCCCTCTGCCCTAGGATGGAGGCGGCGCGTTCCCCCGATCCTGCCGGCAGCCTCCTCTGGGCAGGATCTGGCCGGAGTCAGCCGCCCTGTCGCCGGCTTCGCCCTGCTCCCGCTCCTCTGTTCTACTGCTGCGTGGGCACGCGAGGAAGAAGACACGAGCGAGGGAGGAGAGAGATGGATAAGGCGGGCCCCGCTGGCCAGCCTCTCAGGTGTTGACCACTTGCGGGCCCAGGTGCAATATGTGGAAACGTATTCGTTCGAGTGCGCTTTCCGTTTTTCTGTTCAGGCCCCTGATTGAAAATATTTTCATTACAGATGGGTCCCTGGCATAAAAACATCCATAACTTTTCAACCGTAACTCCGTTTGAGGTGAATCCAACGCTCACTCCTTCGTTTCGTCAAGCCTGTTCTGTTGGTTTCACTTTCACTATGGTTTGACACTATGAAAATGACCTTTATGCCCTTGCCCTTATTCAGCCCCCTCCGAGAGAGAATGTTTTTCAGCAAATCTTTCTGTGGCTTCACCGCACTTCTTCCCAGTGCCTTCTTCATCCCCAGGAAAGACACAATACCCACTTGCATGATTGTCATCTAGTAGCCATGGTTTTCAACTTGAATATTTAATAAATGTTTGCTTGTTAAAAAGATGGTTATCGTTGTTCCGGTGATGGTTAAATTGGCATGTTCACTTTTGTGCTATGTTGTCTTGTACTCTGTGATCATGTTATACCTGCTAGTATTATCTGTCACATGTTTATGCTTGCTAGTAGTACATGTTGATGTTGGAGATGGTCATGCTAGTCAGTATGCCATGGTGAGTGGATATGATTTATTGTTGATATGGTGGATAGTTATGTGATACCCTCATGATGATGTTGATATCATGTTCATGTATTATTGTTGGCATCATGTTATTTTATCATGGATCAGCATATTTGCATTCAACCAGATTGAACTTGAACAACTGTTGGCTGAGTCATGGTGCCGTTGAATCGATGCTGACCAGTGCAACCACGCTTACCGGTATGGGATGGTCCTAACTGGGTCTATTGTTGTGCCTCTTGCCGGTGCCTCCAACAAGGGAAGGTTATGGGCGCACACTACCCTGATCGGGTAGGCGGAGCATAACCTTGTGTGCCGGTAGTTGTTACAGCCGGCGGATCCCCGTGTGGGATTGTTTATGTTTTGGGCCACGACGATGGTCGAGGTGTCTAGAGGTAGACACGGGGCCACCCATACTAGCCCGATGGGGACTGAGTCGGAGTGGCCGGGAGAGTGTCATGGTAGTAGATCGGTTTTGTCGAAACGCTGTTGGTCCACACGAATGGGAGTGCGAGGCCATGGGTTCCGTAGTGTGGGTATAGTGTACTAACCTCTGCAGAGTGTATATTAATCTATTGATAGCCGCGCCCGCGGATAAGGGCCCAGGTCGAAAGTAGGTCACACCATGAGTCAACAGTAATAAAAATAAGGTGCTTAATAACAATGAGATAAGTTGGTTGTGATCGCCGTAAGGATCACGGTTTGGTGCCAAGTGTTGGTCGGGTTGTGATCGCCGTAAGGATCATGGGACAAGTGTTGGTCGGGTTGTGATCTCCGTAAGGATCACGATTTGGGACCAAGTGTTGGTCGGGTTGTGATCGCCGTAAGGATCACGATGGTATCGAGGATACTGAGGTTGTTGTATATTCGTGATGTGGTACGAGAGTTGTGGGTAAGGATCAATTTCCTTGTGGTCATTTACTAATTACTACGGTATTGTTTATACCAAGCTTGATTTGATCCTGAGATGATCGTGTGATGTCCGAGGTTGGTAAGTGATGCATGTGTTGGTTACGAGGTAACCCGAGCGGTATACGTGGTTCATGTAGTGACATCATGTTGCATGATAGTATTATCGGATTAATATGTTCATGCTATGTTCATGTTGAGTTAGCTGTATCATGTTCATGTTGATGCCATGTTGCTATGATGATATCATGTTAAATTCCTGTTTAACCTGTAATTGCCATGCTGTTGTCTGTCTTGAATGCTTCTGGTTATTGTGAGCTTGCAAGTACATTCAATGTACTGACCTGGCATGTCATGCCAGTTTGCAGGTCATTCCGGATTTGATTTCTTGCTTGTCGTGGTTTCCGTTCGTGCGAGCTAGGATAAGCGTTCCAGCCAGTCCCTGCGGAGTGGAGTTCACCACCGTCGTCGTTGTTCCGCTGCTAGAGTTCTTCCGCTGCATCGTGTTGTTCTGTTGCTTGCATAGAGCAACAGTGAATGGCGTAGTGTCGCCGTACCGATGTTATTCATTGTAATATTGGAAACCTTGTATTCATATTCGTGTAATAATAGAAAGTTGGTTTGTTCTATGCTAAGCAGTGCCGTATTCCAGAAGACTTCTCCTCGACCTTTGGGCTGGAATACGAGGCGTTCCGTTTTTATCTGAGCCGGGGTGCCACAGTTCGGAGTCAGACATTGTTAATCTTAAGTTCCTTTTGCTCTACTTTGAGGAAATGTCTGGACTTAAGATTAACTTCGATAAGAGCGACGTTGTGGTCCTTGGCTACTCGGAGGCTGAGCAGCACATGATCGCGGATAACCTCAATTGTAGGTTGGCTTCATTCCCCATATCTTACTTGGGGATGCCCCTGGCTAAGTCCGGGATTTTGGTGAGTGGGTATGATCCGCTTGTGGGACGAGTAGCGTCTCGTGCGGAGCCCTGGTGTTGTAGGTTCACTTCTAAAGGAAGCAAAACTGTCCTCGTTAGCTCTAACCTTGCCAACCTCCCCATGTATATGATGGGGATGTACATCCTGCTCGAAGGTGTGCATAGTTCCTTTGACAAGGAGTTGGCTAGGTTCTTATGTCAAGTAGGGGATGGTCGGCCTAAGTACCATATGATGAAATGGGCTGACATCTGCTTGCCGAAGGACCGAGGGGGGTTGGGCATCCCTGCGTCTCGCCGTATGAACGTTGTGCTCATGCTTCGTTGGGTTTGGCGGATCTTGTGGGGTGATGGCAGTTTGTGGCTGCAGTTGATTGAGTCCAAGTACTTGCAGGGGCAGCCCCTCTTGGCTTTCTCGCACTCGGCTGGATCCCAGTGTTGGAAATCTATCCAGGCCATCAAGGATGAGATTAGGCTGGGTTTGCGGTTCTCGGTTGGCAATGGGTCTGGGACCCAGTTTCGGTTGGACCCCTGGCTTGATGGAGAGCCTCTCCGCATGCGGTTTCCGAGGCTCTTTGCGATTTGTGACGACCAGGCTATTGTTGTATATGCGGCTGCTTTGGATGAGGGATAGAATATTGCGTTACGCCGCTCATTCGGATCAGCCGAGGTACAAGAATGGATAGACTTGAGGGAAGTAGTCCCTCTTCCTCTGTCTCAGGACCCTCACACTGTTTCTTGGAGTCTTTCTCCTTCCGGAGAATTCTCCGTTAGTTCGACTTATCAGGCGCTTTGCCGGTTCCGGTTCTCCAATGGTTATCCCCATTGTGGAAGGCGTTGATGCCCCTGAACATCAAGATTTTCGTATGGCAGCTTCTCAGAGATCGTTTACCTTCGGGGACCGAGGTGCTGAAACGCCAGGGTCCGGGCAATGGTCTTTGCCCCCTTTGCCTCATCCCGGAAACGGGAACCCACATTTTGTTCTCATGCGTAGCAGCGCAGGCACTTTGGTGCTTCGTTCATGAGGCACTGGGACCGGAGTGGGAGGCCCATGACCTTGCAGAGTTTCTGCAGGTAAGGGCCACTCAGGTTGGTCGTAAGCGCCGGTTGTTCTGGCTCATCTTCGCGGCTATGATGTGGACCCTTTGGACTACTCGCAATAAGATGGTGATTGAGCGGGTGTTCCCGCGGCGTGCTTTTGACTCGTTCTTCAAATTTCTTGCCTTCTTGTAGCACTGACATCCGCTCGCTAGGCCAAGAGACCGTGACCGGCTTCAGCTCTATCTGGATGCTCTGCTGGCTTCCGTGCGAAGGCTCTCCGACAGTTTGCCTACTTCGTAGCTTGCATCTGGTGGCCTTTTATATTAATTCTTCTTTCATTTGGGCGTGTTTGTGTTGTGGCCCCAACAATTTTCTTTTATGACGCTGGTTGAGAAATGGTTGTACGGACGTTTGCTTTATCTATAAAGTGGGCGAAAGCCTGTTTCGAGGATAGATGGAATTGCGAAGATAGGACCATTGCAGACATACACGAACGAAAAATGGACATAGCACTGCACTGAATATATCTTGAAATATACAAACCCACATGATTTGGTAAGAAACTGCAAATACAAGAAACCTGAATTCACAAGAACAAAATGGTAAAACTAGCTCATCGAGGCTTGTGTGTGTGGGTTGGGGTGGTGTAGGGTGGGCATTATTGCAAAGAAACATATATAGGTGTAGGACAAAACGAAAACACGAACAAATCAAGCATGCCTCCATCAGGGAACTGTTTGGTCAAGGCTTGGATGGAGCTGAAAGCCAAGTAGAATTGAGTTGAATATTTGATATTTCTTGGAGGAAGGCGTCGGCGTGCTCCTCCCTCGCACATTTGGCCATGACGTTGTGCTCGTCCTTGCAGGGCACGCATACCGCGCAGAAGGGCAGCCCAATCCTCTGTCGCCGGTAGCTCAGAGCATCTCCAACAGCCGCGCTAAAGTGCCGCGCGCAAAAAACCTGTTAGCGCGCGCGCTACGGCTGGTTTTGCGCGCCCGCCTACGCTGGTTCCAGCAGCCGCGCTGAAATGCAGCGCGCGCGTGCCGCTCCAGCAGCGCGCTAAAATGCAGCGCGCGCGACTAGAAATGTATGCATTTTTAAAAGTTAATTTTTTTAAAAAAACTAGATAGATTGCATAGATTAAACGATACAAAGGTATTTTACATCCGAAACATAGATTGCATAAAATAAAAACGACAAACATAAACATAGATTGCATTAACAAAAAAAACTACTCTAAGTCGCTATCATCATCACCACTATCATCCTCGGCGGTGTCATCCGAGGTAGATAGCCAGATGTCCAGCCACCGCTCATCGTTCGGCGTGAAGAACAACCGCCCACCTGCTGCAACGAGGTCGGACTGCGCATTTGCCAACGCCTTCCGCCGACGCCTGTCCAACCGCGACGCGCGGCGCCTTTGCGTGTCCTCCTCGCGGCGCCTTGCCCAGTAGGCTTGCTCGTAGGCGACGTCCTCCGGGTGGCGCTGGCGCCAGTCCGCCATGACCCTCTCGTCCTCCTGGGCGACGAGGAGGCAGCGTTGCCGCTCGGCGTGCTCCGCACGGTCTTCCGCCGTGTTCAGACGAGGCAGAGGGGCGAGGTTGAGCGCTTGCTCGAGCGTGTACACATCTTGGAAGTTCATCTGGCTGCGCGGCCGGCCTAGGCGCCACGCCGCCGCGTCGTACGCGCGGGCGGCCTGTCGCGCCGTCCCGTACGTGTCGAGGGCGAGCCGGAGTTCGCCGGAGCGTATCTCCGCGGTGTAGCTGCCGTTGGGCCGCAGGCGGACGCCGCGGTAGCCGGACGCTCCTCGGCGGCGCGGCGGCATGGCGGCGCGTCGGTGGCGGGGCGCTGGAGCGGCGCGTGGCAGAGAGGGAGAGGGAGAGGGGAAGAGATGTGTGTGGAGAAGGCGCGTGGCGCGCGCAGCTTTTATAGGCGCGCGTGAAGCGGCGCGCCAAATCTTGCGCGCGAGCTGGCGCCTTTTCGCGCGCGCGCAAACGGTTCCCGCGCGCGCTTGTTTCCCGCGGCCGCTGGAGCGCGGCAAACCGCCCCACGCGCGCTAAAAGCTGCGTTTACCGCGCGCGCGCGTCGTTTGGGGCGACTGTTGGAGATGCTGTCGTCCTTGCGGAAGATTGTATCCATGCTGGCGCTGCAACTCATCCATGATGGACTGGTCGGGCATCGGAACCTTGGCACGGTGGATCATTTTCACCAGGTCTACGACGACTCCGTTTGTCACCATGCCACTGGTCGCCGCAACCAGGTGTATGGTGACACAGTTGCCGTAATAGCCCTTCTTGGCCGACGCATACTTGCGTGCATCAGCCGTGAAAGAGAGCATGACGAGGCTGTCCGGGTCGGACCGGATTGCACGGGTCCGGCACCGCCATAGCACCGCGGCCACTGCCTCGAACACCGTGCATGGCCCATCATTGCTACTCATGGAGTACCTGCGTCTGATGCCATCGATTAAGCTAGATGGTCGAGTGATGTTCTGGGACGCCCTCGGGAATGGTTGGAGGGTAGCCGCAATCCGCGCACAGTTTGCGACGGATGCAGGCAGATCGAACATGAGCGAGTCGGCCGATCTGACCGGGACGACGGACGGCGATGGCAGCCCGCGGGCAAGCTCGCCGACCGCCCGGAAAAACTGAGCGAGCCCAATGCCATCGCAGAGTTGGTGGTTCCATGTTAGCCCCACGATACACCCGCCGCAAGAGAAGACCGTCACCTGCATCAGCATCAAAGGCTCCGAGTGGCTGAAACCAACTGCCGGGTAGTAGAGCGCGAGCTCTTCTTGCAGCGATGAGTCACACAGGTCCGCCACGTCCTTGATGGCGCAGTTCGCAGACGCTGCAACGAACGACACGCCCTCGCCAGTGCATTTGATGACGACGTCGCCGGAGGTGGCTCCGGTGGCAAGGCGGCCAGCGATAGGGTAGTAGTGGACTAGTGCTTGCGAGAGCCCTCTTCTTATGATCTCGGCAGGCTCCTGGATGGGATGCTCGTACACACAGAACACCGTCTCCACCATAGGGACTACTTTGTCGTAGGTGGAGAGGGCGATCTCGCTGCCGGTCGCAGTGACCGGCTCGGATGGCTGGACGACCACCAACGGGTACTTATTGATCACCACGCTGCTCATACTGTTCTTTTTTGCTGTTTCGAAAGTTGTAGTGCGTAGTTACTGTATTGAGAGTAGTAGGCATCCAAGTCCCAACTAGCTAGGTTTATATACGAGGGAAAGAGAATTTAAAAGCTACTCGTGTTTTGAGTAGTTAGTGATATGTATAAACTCGCTAATTATATAGTGCCAGCATGATGCTCACGCTCACATCAATTAAAATGATAAGCGTGATTATAACTGGATAATGGTGTAATACATCATCATTGGAAGGTAGAATCTCTAGCATGATAAGCGTGGTAATATTGTCAGCGAGCAGCGGATGCTCTAGCCCAGAGAAGTCAGAGCTCTGATCAATTGCTTGTTAGCTCGTGCCTCGGGGTAAGACTCGAGAGTCAACACCCCAACTAGCTAGGTTTATATATGAGGGAAAGAGAATTTAAAAGCTACTCGTGTTTTGCGTAGTTAAGTAATATACAAACTCATGTGGTTGGATGGTTAGAGTCCATCAGGGTTCAAGTCATGTTGTTCGCATTTATTCTTAGATTATTTCAGGATTTTCAGCGATGTGTTTTCAGTGGAAGGAGACATTTCGGTCGACGAAGAGGAGTCTACGGTGACTTCGTAAATTTCAAGATAATATGTTGACTCAATCTTTCGAAGGTGCTCATAGGGATATGGTATGCGTGTTTGCGTTTATAGAGGTGAGTGTATGCGCATGTATATGAGCGCTTGCATCTGAACAGTGTTTAAGAAAAATATAGTGCTTAAAAACTTGCTAATTATATAGTGCCAGCATGATCCTGGCGCTCACATTAATTGAAATATGTCTGTTAGTTCTCGATCAAGGACATCACCCATCTCAATTTTCTAAGAGAACACGCAATCCCCTAAAAAAAGAGAGAACGCCGCAATGCAATCTCTCTCTCTTTTTTTTTAGAAACTGCAATATCTCTCATAGGATGCGGTCCTTGCCTTTGTGACATTAAAAATAAGCTCGTGTTACGTTCTCCATCGCTCGTGGACAGCACAATTAAGCATCCTTAATTCTCTGTAAGAGAAGTTTTGCATAGACATTAAAATGAGCTCGCGTCACATTTCTTGTTCTATACAAACTTGTTATATATTCCTTTTTTTTTGAAAAGGGGCGCTTTATTACTTAAAAGATTTAAGTATTACACCCGGCCTCTGCATTACTAAGACCTTAGAAAATATGTTCTGGATAGTCTGTATGTCGATGGACTAGGAGGCTCACTTCCCACTGGTCACCCTCTCTTCGCGCCTTAGCATTGGATCGGATCACACTCCTCTTGTGGTGGACGGTGGCGTTAGGGCCACACTACCACCTTCTCGATTCCATTTTGAAACTAGTTGGCTTCTTAATGAGGCTTTCAAACCCCTTGTAGTAGGCAAATGGGTTGCGCTCGAAAGTAATTGCATCAGGTCCTTTGGCACTCTAGACGATTGGAGATTTTGTTCCCAGAAGCTGCGCCAATTCCTTCGCGGATGGAGTGCTAACTGTCAGGCAGAGGCTCTCCGCACTAAAGCCTCTCTCTCCTCCCAGATCAAAACTATCTACTCCTTGGCTGATTCTTCGGGCCTGGACTCTGCCGGTTGGGAAAACCGTTACTCTCTTGAGTCCCAATTAGTCAATCTTCACTATGCGGATGAGGTGTATTGGCAACGGCGATGTAACATCATGTGGACCCTGAAAGGGGATGCCAACACTGCATATTTCCAGGCCATTGCCAATGGCCGGCGTCGTCGTGCAAACATTTCTACCCTGATTATTAATGGCTTGCTGTATTCAGATATATAGACCATCTCGAGTCACATTTATGACTTTTATTCCACTCTCCTTGGTGGGCGCCCGGACCCTGGTATTAGTTTGGCATCAAATGCTTGGTCAAGGGATCAATGTGTCTCTGAGGCTGAAAACTGCTTTCTCAGGTCTTCCTTGTCGTGTGAGGAGATTGACGCTGCGGTGGCTACAGCGAAGTCCTCTTCGGCCCCTGGCCCGAACGTGTTATCAATTCCCTTCTTCAAAGCCTTCTGGCCTTCCATTAAAACCCTAATGTACCGCATCTTCCAGGGCTTTTCCCTTGGCACGATTGACATATCTCGGCTGAACTGTGCCACCCTCGCTCTTCTGCCTAAGGTCAAAGGGGCAGACAACATTAAGCTCTTTCGATCCATTGCTCTTATTAATAATATTGCAAAATTCCCCTCTAAAGTGTATGCTTCCAGACTTTCCCCGGTTGCCCACAAGATTATTAGCCCTACTCAAACTGCGTTCATCAAGGGTCGGTTCATCCTGGACGGGATTGTGGTCCTGCATGAGCTTCTGCATGACATCCATAGGTTGGGCAAGCAAGTTGTTGTTCTTAAGCTTGACTTTGAGAAGGCATATGATTGTGTGCGCTGGTCCTTCCTTCAAGAGGTCCTCCTTGACAGGGGCTTTGACAGCTCCTTTGTCATGCGGGTCATGCAACTTGTCTCTGGCGGCCACATAGCCATCACGATTAACGGGGTGGTTGGCCCTTTAAAAACGGCCGGGGCCTCAGGCAAGGTGACCCCAGCTCTCCTCTCCTTTTCAACTTTGTCGCTGACGCCCTTGCCAAAATGTTGGACTCTGCGGCGGCCAATGGCCATTAAGAACATGGCCACCCATCTTTATCCAAATGGCATTTCCCATCTTCAATATGCGGACGACACGATTATCCTGATCGAGAAAGACGATCTTCAGTTGGCAAACCTAAAATTCATTCTTCTTTGCTTTGAATCCTTATCTGGGCTCAAGATCAATTTTAGCAAAAGCGAGGCTTTTGTCCTCGGTTGTGATAGTCTTGAACAACAACGAGTTGCCAACCTTCTTAACTGCTCCCTGGGCATGTTCCCAACCACCTACCTGGGCGTTCCTATCTCTCCAAGACAGCTCAAGGCGGAAACCTTTCGACCTCTTGAAAAGAAAGTGGGTGGACAGGTAGCACCTTGGAGGGGCCATTATCAATCCACTACTGGCAAGGTAGTTCTTACCAACTCCAGCCTTCCGTCTCTCTTGACCTTCATTATGGGCTTTTATAGCCTTTTCACCAGTAACAATGCCTCCTTTGACAAAGACCGCAGTGCCTTCTTCTGGAACACTGCTGATAACAAGAAAAAATACATAATGGTGAAATGGAAACTGATGTGCTACCCCAAAAAGCTTGGTGGGCTTGGTATCATCAACACCTCTGTCATGAATCAATGTCTTATTATGAAATGGTGGTGGCGCCTCTACTCTGAACCTCCTAACTCAGTTTGGATCAAGATCATGAAGGCCAAATACTTCCCTAACTGCCCTGCGCTGATGTCGTTTGTCAGGTCCGGGTCGAAATTTTGGACATCTTTGATCAAGCTTCGTGACACCTTTAGAAGCTTGGTTCGTTTCAAGGTAGGGGATGGGGCCTCTACCCGCTTTTGGCTTGATTGGTGGACCGGCATTGGTCCCCTTGCGGAGTCTTTCCCAGGGCTCTTTGCGTATGTTTCGGATCTGAATGCCTCGGTAGCCTCTCTGGCAGTTGCGGATTGGGACTTTGCCTTTCGCCGGACTTTGACTCCTGAAGAGTTGACCTCTTGGCAAGGACTTATTGCCTTGATACCCCCGCTCTCGGAGTCCCCCGATGTGTTGGTCTGGCCTCACTCTGCTTTTGGCCGCTTTGATCAAATCCTTCTATAACAAACTTATCCCCGGCAGGCCTGATGACCGCTTCAAAGGGCCGTGGCAAGCCCGAATTCCCCTTAAGATAAGGATTTTCCTTTGGCAGGCTATTAGACGCAAACTTCCTGCTAGTGACCAGATTATTAAACGGCATGGCAGCGCTAACCCGACTTTCATTCTTTGTGGAGTGGTGGAAGACACGAAACACATTCTCTTCAAGTGCTCCTTGGCTCAGTTCGGTTGGAGTTGCGTCCGCTCCTGGCTTACTTGCACTTGGAATCCACAAGGCTTTAACGACTTGTTCGATCTCTCCCGCAACCTGTCGGGGCAAGGGCGCATGATCTTTTGGGTGTTCTTTGCGGCATTAAGCTGGAGTTTATGGACAACTAGGAATAAATTTACTACTGAGCATGTTTTTTCTAACAAACCCTCTGATTGTCTGTCTAAAATGGTTGCATTCTTACAACTGTGGGCGCCTCTGTTTAAAGCTTGCGACGTGGATGCTTTCAACTCGCTCATTTTCATGATCCGTGCTACCGCCATTAGCCTTGGTCATCATGTCGTGCCTCCCGAAGCTCCTCCAGTTCAGTAATGCCTAATGCTTTCTTGCTTTCCTGGCCTGCCTGCGTGCCTTTTGCCCTAGTGACTGTCCCGTACTTTGCACCCCTGCTTGATTGCCTTTCTTTTAATCCCTATCTGCAAACTTTGGTCATGTTTGGTATTCATGGTGATTGGCTTTATTTATAAAGTCGGGCGTCAGGCCATTTCTCCAAAAAAAAAGTGCAATGATTTTAATTAAGATGTATCAACGTTAAAATGATTTTGCGTTATATTTGACAGTGCATGCATACAAATCCTTTTCTTTAAGAAAACGTGCAATGATTCTAATGAAGGTCACGAACCAATCTGTAATTGCATAGTTAGGAGGACAATAATATCCCATACCCACCAGGTTCGTAGACTTGACACCGGTCCTTGAAATTTCCTGGATTTATTTCAGGTCTTTCTATGATGTGCTTTCAGTGGGAGTAGACGTTCCCATTGATAACGAATGCGTCTATGACAAGTTCGTCAATATCAAGATAATGTGTCGGCTCACTCTCTCAGAGATGCTCATAGGTGTCAATATATGTGTGCATGTATGAGCGTCTGCTTCTCTGCTATGTTCAAAACAAAACATTCTAATGATGGTCGCCGTGGCGACACTAAAATGATTTTTCCTTATATTTGACAGTGCATATACACATCTCCATTTTTTTTAAGAAAACGAGCAATGATTCTAAAGAGAATTTTCTAGCATTAAATTTGAAAAATGTCTGAGAAATCATAAAATGTTTATGAATTCATAAAATGTTCTTGATTTTTAAAAATGTTCATGCAATCATTAAATGTTCGCGGAATAAAAATGTTCTTGTTTACGAAAAAATGGTCATGATTTTGAAAAAAAAGGAAATTCAAATTGTTCGTGTATTCATAAAAAATCATGAAATTGAAAAAATATCCACAAATTCAAAAATTATTCAAACAAATAAAATAATGTATGTGAATTTGAAAAACAATGTTCCCAAAGTTCAAAAGAATTTCATTGATTCAAAAAATGTTTGCTGATTGAAATAATGTTCATCAAGTCGAAAAGTGTTCATGCATTTCAAAGAATGGTTATATTAGAAACAAAAATTATTTTTGAATTTTGAAAAGTGTACCCAAAATTCAAAAAAGAATCGTTGATTCAAAAATTCCTTCCGAGTTTCATAAAAATGTATATAATTTCAAAAAACATTCACAATTTGTAAAATATTTTAATGATTTATAAAAATGTTCGAGAATTTAAAAATATTCATGATTTCAAAAATGTTTATGATTTAAAAAATATTCACAAATTCAGAATAAGCTAACGATTCAAAAAACATTAAATATTCATGAATTTGAAAGATGTTTGCAGAATGAAAAAGGAAATGAATGGAAAAGAAAGAAAGAAAGAAAGTGAAATGAAAAAAGAATAGGAAAAACCTAAAAAAATGAAAAATGGAAAACTAAAACAGAAAAAGGAAATATGAAAACAAGAAAAAAGAAAAAAGAAAAAGAGAAATAAAGAAAACCAGAAGAAAAAACAAACAAAAAAGCAAAAAAACTGAAATTGGGAAGGTTCTAGAAATTTACCAAAAACTGAGGGGGGAATGGTTTTATGAAATCTTCTAGGATGTTAATTGGTAAAAGGTTAGAGTTGGTTTAATATATTTTGGAAATAGCTCACTCCTTTTATGCTAAGACCAGCATAAAAATATGCCTCTGACGTGAGTAAAGCTAAAGCAACAGTAGTATTTATATCATTCGTGGTCACTATTAATTCCCCGTGGGGTAACTCTATAGTTTTTCAAGGTAAAAGAGGACCCGACCAATTCGAAACAAAAATTAAAACCAGCTTGGGCTGGCCCATACACTTGACATGCGGGCAGGGGGGTATGCGCTAGGCGCTATTCCATGACCTACGCGCCAAATAAGAACCCCCGGATGAGCAATAATTCGCTCGTCGCGCATGGCAATGATCCTATCTTTTGTATTCACAATCTGGTCCTGGCGCATTTGCTCTACCACAACCTCCTCCGCTAACCCCAAACACTTCTTGCCATCAAGCAAACCATCAACGCAAGTCTCTAGGAATAAACTACACCGCACAAAGCACATGCTGACGGAGCTAAATCTGGCAGATCTCAGGTTAGGGGATCCCGAGCTAGACTTCTGGACATGATGGTAATAAGGACATGAGGTTTACCTAGGTTCGGTCTCTTCAAGAAGATAAGCCCCTATGGCTTGTGTTTACTGATTTGGGTTGAAGTACAAAGTACAGATGGTCTTCCCTTGGATTGTTGGATTGAACCCAGCCCCGGTTTATATGTGTTACCGGAAGCCTAGGATTATAAGATTCCTAGTCGCCTACATTGGTGGAGAGGAGTCCTCTACTAATAAGGAGTCCTTATCAGGAACGACAAGTCTTCCAGAGTTTTCTTCGTAGATCGCCATGGGCCGCCTAAAGTGGCCTAGGACGGAACCGACAAGGAGGTCCTCAACCCAGCCCATCAGTCTAGGAGTCGACATGGTGAGGGGCCCCCAACTGGGACACCATCACGCGCAACCGTTGTGGACATGCTTCTATGATGGAAAATATCTGCCAAAGGGATCGAATGTTGGGCCATGCACCACAAAAAATATTGAGCTTGGAAGGGACTCAGATTTGCCAAAGTATTTTCCATGCACTATCCACAACCGAGGTGTCAGATAGACCATAATTTTTTTTCAAGCCAATTCTCCTTGTTCAAATTCTTGTTCAAGGTCATCATGTAAGAGGACCTGGCTGAAAAGTTTCCTCGTCTTTATCCACTGCATGCCCAAAAGTCCGGTATGTTCCTCGTGCAAAAGGGATCACAAGTAATCCTCTGTCGGCAAAAAGACCAAGCACACATGCTCCTTGAGCCAGGTCGTCGACGTAGCATCGATGAGCTCGGAGACCAGGCATGGCGGTTCAGCCACCACTGAGGTAATTAGTCGCATCATTGCAGCCCTCTGTAGCCAATTATGGCTCCATATGTCTGTGGTGTTGTCATTCCTAATCCGCCATATGATGCCTTGTTTCAATGTCCCGCCCGTCAAGGACCGCTCGCCAAATCTGAGATGGGCGGCTTCCAAATTCGACTTCCAAAACTATTCTATTCGGGAAGTATGCATCCTTAAGAACTCATGAATTGATAGAATAAGGATCATGTAGAACTCTCCAAGCATATCTAGCTAGTAAAGAAAGATTATATTGGGAAGGTTCCGAAGGTAACCATGAAGGCACAACAAGGTCTGAAAAGGTTCCGGGAGGCCCTAGAGGGTTCCCCCTTGGCAGGCCCAAGTGGTGGCAGACACATGTGTTGGAATTTAATTAAAAAGAAGTTGATTAAGGGGTTAATCTCCACTTCTATAATTGACTTGCAGTTAGCCTCCCGCTAACCGTCATGTCGTTTCCCTCTCTGTCTCAACAGACACATCCCATGGATGGACCTCTTCGGGGGCTATATATATGTAATCTTCATCAATAAAAAATGACACTAGATTCATTATTGTTTATCCCTTGTTTCTCTTGCTATATTTCAGCACGAGATCATATGTCATACTTTTTGTTTTCCCCATGAGGGTTTTTAGGAAAGTATATATGACATATTAATTGTGTTCTGAACTCTATGGGTTCTCCCATATTGAGTTAAAAGAGACAATAACCATTATATATTGCATCATTTTCTTCTTATTTTCCCACTGTGTTTGAAGGAATTTAGCAACATGTCAAAAAATATACTCCTCATTTTTTCCACAGGGTTTGGAGGAGTCTCTAGTGATGATGATGATATTACATGAGCAAGTGTAGATTAGGGTGAGTGTTGGAATTTAATTAACAAGGAGTTAATTAATGGGGTTAATCTCCACTTCTATAACCGACTTGCGGTTAGCCTCCCGCTAACCGTCATGTTGTTTCCCTCTCTGTCTCAACAGACTCATCCCCTGGATGCACCCCTTCGGGGGCTATCTTCTATAACACTAAGCTCCCTAGTTTTAAAGAGCCCACATTCAATTAAGGTCTTCAATTAGAATTGGGTCATCCGATGTTGACCGGGTCAACAATTTTGCAAGGTTCTCTCACCAAATTGTTTTATACTATACACTATGCTTTCTAATTTCTAAGGCATCATAACTAATTGAGGTATTCAATTTAGAATCGTGTCATCTAATTTTGACCGGGACAACAATTTCTCAAGCTCTCCCATTTAATTCTTTTAATTCATTATGTTTCCTAATTTTGAAGTTCTTTCATTCAGTTGAGGTATTCACATTTGGATTTGGTTTACGATTTTGACCTGGCCAGCAATTTTTCAAATCAATCAGCAACAACCGGCCTGCAAAAACATATCAATCCCACACACCCTCCCGCCACCTAGAAAAAAGTAGTGCCACCATGTGATAGCACCAATATAGTATACACAACCACCGACACCGAAATTTCTCGACATAAATATAGATTGGTTAGCGGATAACACAAAATCACACCACGAAAGGCCCAACAAATCAATGCATTATAAGTAAATATAAAACACACTCTATCATCCCACCCACCCGCCAAACTAAATATTCCATCAATTCTAAAATATAAGGGGTCTTAGTTTTTCATAAAGTCAAATTTCTTTTTTACTTTAATAAAGTTCAGAGCAAAAAAATATGTATATGATCCCAGTCATTTGATTAATGGGATCACATCATTAGGAGAATGATGTGATTGACTTGACCCATTCAGTTAGCTTAGCACTTGATCGTTTAGTAAGTTGCTATTGCTTTCTTCATGACTTATACAAAGTTCCTATAACTATGAGATTATGCAACTCCCGTTTACCGGAGGAACACTTTGCGTGCTACCAAATGTCACAACGTAACTGGGTGATTATAAAGGAGCTCTATAGGTGTCTCCAAAGGTACATGTTGAGTTGGCGTATTTCAAGATTAGGTTTTGTCACTCCGATTGTCGAAGAGGTATCTCTGGGCCCTCTCGGTAATGCACATCACTATAAGCCTTGCAAGCAATGTAGCTAATGAGTTAGTTACGGAATGATGCATTACGTAACGAGTAAAGAGACCTGCTGGTAACGGGATTAAACTAGGTATTGGATATTGACGATCGAATCTCGAGCAAGTAACATACCGATGACAAAGGGAACAACGTATGTTGTTATGCGGTTTGACCGATAAAAGATCTTCGTAGAATATGTAGGATCCAATATGAGCATCCAGGTTCCGCTATTGGTTATTGACCGGAAACTGTTCTAGGTCATGTCTACATAGTTCTCAAACCCGTAGGGTCCACACGCTTAACGTTACGATGACAGTTGTATTATGAGTTTATAGTTTTTGATGTACCGAAGGTTGTTCAGAGTCCCGGATGTGAACACGGACATGACGAGGAGTCTCGAAATGGTCGAGACATAAAGATTGATATATTGGAAGCCTATATTTGGATATCAGAATCGTTCCGGGTGAAATCGGGATTTTACCGGAGTACCGGGGGGTTACCGGAACCCCCCCCTGGGGGGGGGGGGGTTAATGGGCCTACATGGGCCCTAAGGGAGAAGAGGAGGGCTGGCCAGGGCAGGCCGCGCGCCCCTTCCCCCCTAGTCCGAATAGGACAAGGAAGGGGGGGGGGGCGGCACCCCCCTTTCCTCTTTCCGCCTTCCCCGTTCCTTCTCCAACAAGGCAAGAGGGGGGAGTCCTACTCCCGGTGGGAGTAGGACTCCTCCAGGCGCACCCCTAGGGGCCGGCCGCACCTCCCCCCTCCCTCCTTTATATACAGGGGCAGGGGGGCACCTCACAACAACACAAGTTGATCTTCGTGATCGTTCCTTAGCCGTGTGCGGTGCCCCCCTCCACCATATTCCACCTCGGTCATATCGTTGCGGTGCTTAAGCAAAGCCCTACGTCGGTAGAACATCATCATCGTCACCACGCCGTCGTGCTGACGGAACTCTTCCCCGACACCCTACTAGATCGGAGTTCGGGGATCGTCATCAGGCTGAACGTGTGCTGAACTCGGAGGTGCCATACGTTCGGTACTTGGATCTGTCGGATCGTGAAGACATACGACTACATCAACCGCGTTGTTATAACACTTCCGCTTTCGGTCTACGAGGGTACGTGGACAACACTCTCCCCTCTCGTTGCTGCATCACCATGATCTTGCATGTGTGTGGGATTTTTTTTGAAATTACTATGTTCCCCAACAGTGGCATCCGAGCCTAGGTTTTATGCGTTGATGTTATATGCACGAGTAGAACACAAGTGAGTTGTGGGCGATACAAGTCATACTGCTTACCAGCATGTCATACTTTGGTTCGGCGGTATTGTTGGATGAAGCGGCCCGGACCGACATTACGCGTACGCTTACGCGAGACTGGTTCTACCGAAGTGCTTTGTACACAGGTGGCTGGCGGGTGTCAGTTTCTCCAACTTTAGTTGAATCGAGTGTGGCTACGCCCGGTCCTTGAGAAGGTTAAACAACACTAACTTGACGAACTATCATTGTGGTTTTGATGCGTAGGTAAGAACGGTTCTTTCTCAGCCCATAGCAGCCACATAAAATTTGCAACAACAAAGTAGAGGACGTCTAACTTGTTTTTGCAGGGCATGTTGTGATGTGATATGGTCAAGACGTGATGAGATATAAGTTGTTGTATGAGATGATCATGTTTTGTTGAAGTTATCGGCAACTGGCAGAAGCCCTATGGTTGTCTCTTTGTTGCATAAGATGCAAGTGCCAAATAATTGCTTTACTTTATCGCTATGCAATAGCAATAGTTGCAAGAGCAATAGTTGGCGAGACGACCATGTGACGACACATTGATATAGATCAAGATGATCAAGATCATGGTGTCGTGCCGGTGACAATAGAGATCATGACAGTACTTTGGAGATGGAGATCAAAGGCGCAAGATGATCATGGCCATATCATGTCACATATTTTGATTGCATATGATGTTTATCTGTTATACATCTTATTTTGCTTAGTTCGGTGATAGCATTTTAAGATGATCTCTCACTAATTATCAAGAAGTGTTCTCCCTGAGTATGCACCATTGCGAAAGTTTTTCGTGCTGAGACACCATGTGATGATCGGGTGTGATAGGCTCTACGTTCAAATACAACGGGTGCAAAACAGTTGCACACGCGGAATACTCAGGTTAAACTTAACGAGCCTAGCATATACAGATATGGCCTCGAAACACGGAGACCGAAAGGTCGAACGTGAATCATATAGTAGATATGATCAACATAGTGATGTTCACCATTGAAAACTACTCCATCTCACGTGATGATCGGACATGGTTTAGTTGATTTGGATCACGTGATCACTTAGATGACTAGAGAGATGTCTGTCTAAGTGGGAGTTCTTAAGTAATATGATTAATTGAACTTTAATTTATCATGAACTTAGTCCTGGTAGTATTTTGCAGATTATGTTGTAGATTAATAGCTCACGTTATAGCTTCCCTGTGTTTTTATATGTTCCTAGAGAAAAACTATGTTGAAAAATGTTAGTAGCAATGATGCGGACTAGGTCCGTGATCTGAGGTTTATCCTCATTGTTGCACAGAAGAATTATGTCCTTGATGCACCGCTAGGTGACAAACCTATTGCAGGAGCAGATGCAGACGTTATGAACGTTTGGCTAGCTCAATATGAGGACTACTTGATAGTTTTGTGCACCATGCTTTATGGCTTAGAACCGGGACTACAAAAACGTTTTTGAAACGTCACGGAACATATGAGATGTTCCATGAGATGAAACTGGTATTTCAGACTCATGCCCGTGTCAAGAGGTATGAGACCTTTGACAAATACTTCGCCTAAAAGATGGAGGAGAATTGCTCAACTAGTGAGCAAGTACTTAGATTGTCTGAGTACTACAATCACTTGAATCAAGTGGGAGTTAATCTTCCAGATAACATAGTGATTGGCAGAGTTCTCTAGTCACCATCACCAAGTTAGTAGAACTTTGTGATGAACTATAGTATGCAAGGGATGACGAAAACGATTCCCGAGCTCTTCGTGATGTTGAAATCGATGAAGGTAGAAATCAAGAAAGAGCATCAAGTGTTGATGATTGACAAGATCACTAGTTTCAAGAAAAGGGCAAAGGGAAAGAAAGGGAACTTCAAGTAGAATGACAAGCAAGTTGTCACTCCCGCGAAGAAGCCCAAAGCTGGACCAAAGCCTGAAACTAAGTGCTTACACTGCAAAGGAAATGGTCACTAGAAGCGGAAATGCCCCGAATATTTGGTGGATAAGAAGGATGGCAAAGTGAACAAGGGTATATTTGATATACAAGTTATTGATGTGTACCTTACTAGTGTTTATAGTAGCCCCTGAGTATTTGATACTTGTTCGGTTGCTAAAAATTAGTAACTCGAAATAGGAGTTACAGAATAAATAGAGACTAGTTGAGGGTGAAGTGACGATGTGTGTAGGAAGTGGTTCCAAGATTGATATGATCATCATCGCACACTCCCTATACTTTCGGGATTAGTGTTAAACCTAAATAAATGTTATTTGGCGTTTGCATTGAGCATGAATATGATTTGATCATGTTTATTGCAATACAGTTATTCACTTAAAGTCAGAGAATAATTGTTGTTCTGTTTACATGAATAAAACCTTCAATGGTCATACACCCAATTAAAATTGTTTGTTGGATCTCGATCGTAGTGATACACATATTCATAATATTGATGCCAAAAGATGCAAAGTTGATAATGATAGTGCAACTTATTTGTGGCACTGCCATTTGGGTCATATCAGTGTAAAGCGCATGAAGAAACTCCATGCTGATGGGTTTTTGGAATCACTTGATTATGAATCATTTGATGCTTGCGAACCGTGCCTTTTGGGCAAGATGACTAAAACTCCGTTCTTCGGAACAATGGAACGAGCTACTGATTTATTGGAAATAATACATACCGATGTATGCGATCCAATGAGTGTTGATGCTCGTGGCGATTATCGTTATTTTCTGACCTTCACAGATGATTTGAGCAGATATGGGTATATCTACTTAATGAAACACAAGTCTGAAACATTTGAAAAGTTCAAAGAATTTTAGAGTGAAGTGGAGAATCATCGTAACAAGAAAATAAAGTTTCTACAATCTGATCGTGGAGGAGAATATTTGAGTTATGAGTTTGGCCTTCATATAAAACAATGTGGAATAGTTTCACAGCTCACGCCACATGGAACACCACAGCGTAATGGTGTGTCCGAACGTCATAACCGCACTTTATTGGATATGGTGCGATCTATGATGTATCTTACCAATTTACCACTATCGTTTTGGGGTTATGCACTTTATTGGATATTGGACAGTTGCATTCACTTTAAAAAGCACACCATCAAAATTCGTTGAGACGACGCCTTATGAACTGTGGGTTGGCAAGAAACCAAAGTTGTCCTTTCTTAAATTTTGGAGTTGCGATGCTTATGTGAAAAAGTTTCAACCTGATAAGCTCAAACCCAAATCAGAGAAGTGCGTCTTCATAGAATACCCAAAGGTAACTATTGGGTACACCTTCTATCACAGATCCGGAGGCAAGTTATTCGTTGCTAAGATGGATCCTTTCTAGAGAAAAAGTTTCTCTCGAAAGAAGTGAGTGAGAGGAAAGTAGAACTTGATGAGGTAATTGTACCTTCTCCCTTATTGGAAAGTAGTTCATCACAGAAAACAGTTCCAGTGATTCCTACACCAATTAGGGAGGAAGTTAATGATGATGATCATGAAACTTCAGATCAAGTTGCTACCAAACCTCGTAGGTCTTCCAGAGTAAGATCCGCAACAGAGTGGTACGGTAATCATGTTCTGGAAGTCATGTTACTAGTCCATGATGAACCTATGAACTATGAGGAAGCGATGATGAGCCCAGATTCTTCGAAATGGCTTGAGGCTATAAAATCTGAGATATGATCCATGTATGAGAACAAAGTATGGACTTTGATTGATTTGCTTGATGATCAGCAAGCCATGTTAAATAAATGGATCTTCAAGAGGAAGACGGACACTGATAGTAGTGTTACTATCTACTAAGCTCGACTTGTTGCGAAAGGTTTTCGACAAGTTCAAGGTGTTGAATATGATGAGATTTTCTCACTCGTAACGATGCTTAAGTCTGTCCTAATCATGTTAGCAATTGCCACATTTTATGAAATCTAGCAAATGGATGTCAAAACTGCATTCCTTAAATGGACATTTCTTAAAGAAGTGTTGTATATGATACAACCAGAAGGTTTTGTCAATCCTAAAAGTGCTAACAAAATGTGCAAGCTCCAGCAATCCATCAATGGACTGGTGCAAGCATCTCAGAGCTGGAATATACGCTTTGATGAGTTGATCAAAGCATATGGTTTTATACAGACTTTTGGAAAGGCCTGTATTTACAAGAAAGTGAGTGGGAGCACTACAGACTCTCTGATAAGAATGTGTGAATAACATATTGTTCACCGAAAATGATGTAGAATTTTTCTGCAAAGCATAAAGGAGTGTTTGAAAAGAGTTTTTCAAATAAAAACCTCAGTAAAGTTGCTTACACATTGAGCATCAAGATCTATAGAGATAGATCAAGACGCCTGATAAGATTTTCAACGAGTACATACCTTGACAAGATTTTGAAGTAGTTCAAAATGGAACAGTCAAAGAAAGAGTTCTTGCCTGTGTTGCAAAGGTATGAAATTGAGTAAGACTCAAATCCCGACCACGGCAGAAAATAGAAAGAGAATGAAAGTCATTCCCTATGCATCAGTCGTAGGTTCTATAGAAGTATGCCATGCTACGGACCAGACCTATTGTATACCTTGCTCTGAATTTGGCAAAGGAATACAATTTTGATCTAATAATAGATCACTAGACATCGGTCAAGAATATCCTTAGTGAGGACTAAGGAGAATGTTTCTCGATTATGGAGGTGATAAAAGAGTTCGTCATAAAATTTACATCGGTGCAAACTTCTACACTAATCCAGATGACTCTAAGTCTCAATCTGGATACATATTGAAAGTGGGAGCAATAAGCTAGAGTAGCTCCGTGCAGAGCATTGTAGACATAGAATATTTGCAAAATACATACGGCTCTGAATGTGACAGACCCGTTGACTAAACTTCTCTCATGAGGAAAACATGATCATACCTTAGTACTCTTTGGGTGTTAATCACATAGCAATGTGAACTAGATTATTGACTCTAGTAAACCCTTTGGGTGTTGGTCACATGACGATGTGAACTATGGGTGTTAATCACATACAGATGTGAATATTGGTATTGAATCACATGATGATGTGAACTAGATTATTGACTCTAGTGCAAGTGGGAGACTGAAGGAAATATGCCCTAGAGGCAATGATAAAGTTATTATTTATTTCCTTATATCATGATAAATGTTTATTATTCATGCTAGAATTGTATTAACCGGAAACATAATACATGTGTGAATACATAGACAAACTTAATGCCACTAGTATGCCTCTACTTGACTAGCTCATTGATCAAAGATGGTTATGTTTCCTAACCATAGACATGTGTTGTCATTTGGTTAATGGGATCACATCATTAGGAGAATGATGTGATTGACTTGACCCATTCCGTTAGCTTAGCACTTGATCGTTTAGTATGTTGCTATTGCTTTCTTCATGACTTATACAAAGTTCCTATAACTATGAGATTACGCAACTCCCGTTTACCAGAGGAACACTTTGTGTGCTACCAAATGTCACAATGTAACTAGGTGATTATAAAGGAGCTCTACAGGTGTCTCCAAAGGTACATGTTGAGTTGGCGTATTTCGAGATTAGGTTTTGTCACTCCGATTGTCGGAGAGGTATCTCTGGGCCCTCTCGGTAATGCACATCACTATAAGCCTTGCAAGCAATGTAGCTAATGAGTTAGTTACGGAATGATGCATTACGTAACGAGTAAAGAGACTTGCCGGTAACGAGATTAAACTAGGTATTGGATACCGACGATCGAATCTCGAGCAAGTAACATACCGATGACAAAGGGAACAACGTATGTTGTTATGCGGTTTGACCGATAAAAGATCTTCGTAGAATATGTAGGAGCCAATATGAGCATCCAGGTTCCGCTATTGGTTATTGACTGGAAACTGTTCTAGGTCATGTCTACATAGTTCTCGAACCCGTAGGGTCCGCACGCTTAACGTTACGATTACAGTTGTATTATGAGTTTATAGTTTTTGATGTACCGAAGGTTGTTCGGAGTCCCGGATGTGATCACGGACATGACGAGGAGTCTCAAAACGGTCGAGATATAAAGATTGATATATTGAAAGCCCATATTTGGATATCAGAAGCGTTCCGGGTGAAATCGGGATTTTACCGGAGTACCGGGGGGTTACTGGAACCCCCCCGGGGGTTAATGGGCCTACATGGGCCCTAAGGGAGAAGAGGAGGGCCGGCCAGGGCAGGCCGCGCGCCCCCTCTCCCCTAGTCCGAATAGGACAAGGAAGGGGGGGGGGCGGCACCCCCCTTTCCTCTTTCCCCCTTCCCCCTTCCTTCTCCAACAAGGCAAGAGGGGGGAGTCCTACTCCCGGTGGGAGTAGGACTCCTCCAGGCGCACGCCTAGGGGCCGGCCGCACCTCCCCCTCCCTCCTTTATATACGGGGGCAGGGGGGCACCTCACAACAACACAAGTTGATCTTCGTGATCGTTCCTTAGCCGTGTGCGGTGCCCCCCTCCACCATATTCCACCTCGGTCATATCGTTGTGGTGCTTAAGCAAAGCCCTGCGTCGGTAGAACATCATCATAGTCACCATGCCGTCGTGCTGACTGAACTCTTCCCCGACACCCTGCTGGATCGGAGTCCGGGGATCGTCATCGAGATGAACGTGTGCTGAACTCGGAGGTGCCGTACGTTCGGTACTTGGATCGGTCGGATCGTGAAGACGTACGACTACATCAACCGCGTTGTTATAACGCTTCCGCTTTCGGTCTACGAGGGTACGTGGACAACACTCTCCCCTCTCGTTGCTATGCATCACCATGATCTTGTGTGTGCGTAGGATTTTTTTTTGAAATTACTACGTTCCCCAACAATATTTTGAAACAGGGTGATTTTTTCTTTAGAAAGCCAAGCAGCAAAGTGCGCCCAACCCTTCGAGTATATATGTAATCTTCATCAATAATAAAGGACACCAGATTCATTACTGTTTATCTCTTGTTTCTCTTGCTATATTTCAACAACATGTTGTTGGGGAACGTAGTAATTTCAAAAAAATTCCTACGCACACGCAAGATCATGGTGATGATATAGCAACGAGGGGAGAGTGTTGTCTACGTACCCTTGTAGACCGAAGCGGAAGGGTTGACGCAACGTAGAGGAAGTAGTCGTACGTCCTCCGGTTCAACCGATCCAAGTACCGTTACTCCGGCACCTCCGAGTTCTTGACACGCGTACAGCTCGATGACGCACCCTCGATCTCCGATCCAGCAGAGGCGCCGAGGGGGAGTTCCATCAGCACGACGGCGTGGTGACGATCTTGATGTTCTCCTGTTGCAGGGCTTCTCCTAAGCACCGCTACAATATGACCGAGGTGTAATATCATGGAGGGGGGCACCGCACACGGCTAAGGAACGATCAATGATCAGCTTGTGTGTTCTAGGGTGCCCCCCTACCCCCGTATATAAAGAAGGGAGGGAGGAGGTGGCCGGCCCTAGGGGGGCGCGCCATGAGGAGGGGGAAACCTACTCCAAGTAGGTTTCCCTCTCTTTTCCTTATCTTATTTGGATGGGGAAGGAAAGAGTACTAGTATTAGGAAGTAGTACTAGTAGTAGTAATAGGAAGAGGGGGAAGGAGAAAGGAAAGGGGGGGCCGGCCCCCCTCCCCAATTCGGATTGGGCTTGGGGGGGCGCGCCCCCCTCCCTTGCTCCTTCTCTCTTCCTCCTACATGGGCCCAATAAGGCCCATATACCTCTCGGGGGGTTCCGGTAACCTCCCGGGGCTCCAAACTTCTCCGGAACCTTTCCGGCGTCCAAATATATCCGTCCAATATATCAATCTTTATGTCTCGACCATTTCGAGACTCCTCATCATGTCCGTAATCATATCCGGGACTCCGAACAACCTTCGGTACATCAAAATACATAAACTCATAATATAACTGTCATCGAAACCTTAAGCGTGCGGACCCTACGGTTCGAGAACGATGTAGACATTACTGAGACACATCTCTGGTCAATAACCAATAGCGGGACCTGGATGCCCATATTGGTTCCCACATATTCTACGAAGATCTTTATCGGTCAAACCGCATAACAACATACGTTGTTCCCTTTGTCATCGGTATGTTACTTGTCCGAGATTCGATCGTCGGTATCCAATACCTAGTTCAATCTCGTTATCGACAAGTCTCTTTACTCGTTCTGTAATACTTCATCTTATAACTAACTCATTAGTTACATGCTTGCAAGGCTTAGGTGATGAGTATTGCCGAGAGGGCCCAGAGATACCTCTCCGACAATCGGAGTGACAAAACCTAATCTCGAATTATGCTAACTCAACATGTACCTTCGGAGACACCTGTAGTACTCCTTTATAATCACCCAGTTACGTTGTGACGTTTGGTAGTACCCAAGGTGTTCCTCCGGTAAACGGGAGTTACACAATTCTCATAGTTACAGGAACATGTATAAGTCATGAAGGAAGCAATAGCAGAATACTAAACGATCAAGTGCTAAGCTAACGGGATGGGTCATGTCAATCACCTCATTCTCCTAATGATGTGATCCCATTAATCAAATGACAACACATGTCAATGGTTAGGAAACATAACCATCTTTGATTAATGAGCTAGTCAAGTAGAGGCATACTAGTGACTATATGTTTGTCTATGTATTCACACATGTATCATGTTTCCGGTTAATACAATTCTAGCATGAATAATAAACATTTATCATGATATGAGGAAATAAATAATAACTTTATTATTGCCTCTAGGGCATATTTCCTTCAGTCTCCCACTTGCACTAGAGTCAATAATCTAGATTACATAGTAATGATTCTAACACCCATGGAGTCTTGGTGCTGATCATCTTTTGCTCGTGAGAGAGGCTTAGGCAACGGGTCTGCAACATTCAGATCCGTATGTATCTTGCAAATCTCTATGTCTCCCACTTGGACTTGGTCCCGAATGGAATTGAAGCATCTCTTGATGTGCTTGGTCCTCTTGTGAAATCTGGATTCCTTTGCCAAGGCAATTGCACCAGTATTGTCACAGAAGATCTTCATTGGTCCCGATGCACTAGGTATGACACCTAGATCGGAAATGAACTCCTTCATCCAGACTCCTTCATTTGCTGCTTCAGAAGCAGCTATGTACTCCGCTTCACATGTAGATCCTGCCACGACGCTTTGTTTAGAACTGCACCAACTTACAGCTCCACCGTTTAATAAAAACACGTATCCGGTCTGCGATTTAGAATCGTCCGGATCAGTGTCAAAGCTTGCATCGACGTAACCATTTACGACTAGCTCTTTGTCACCTCCATATACGAGAAACATATCCTTAGTCCTTTTCAGGTATTTCAGGATGTTCTTGACCGCTGTCCAGTGATCCACTCCTGGATTACTTTGGTACCTACCTGCCAAGCTTATTGCTAAGCATACGTCAGGTCTGGTACACAGCATTGCATACATGATAGAGCCTATGGCTGAAGCATAGGGAACATCTTTCATTTTCTCTCTATCTTCTGCTGTGGTCGGGTATTGAGTTTGACTCAACTTCACACCTTGTAGCACAGGCAAGAATCCTTTCTTTGCCTGATCCATTTTGAACTTTTTCAAAATTTTGTCAAGGTATGTACTTTGTGAAAGTCCTATTAAGCGTCTTGATCTATCTCTATAGATCTTGATGCCCAATATGTAAGCAGCTTCACCGAGGTCTTTCATAGAAAAACTTTTATTCAAGTATCCCTTTATGCTATCCAGAAATTCTATATCATTTCCAATTAATAATATGTCATCAACATATAAAACTAGAAATGCTACAGAGCTCCCACTCACTTTCTTGTAAATACAGGCTTCTCCAAAAGTCTGTATAAAACCATATGCTTTGATCACACTATCAAAACGTTTATTCCAACTCCGAGATGCTTGCACCAGTCCATAAATGGAACGTTGGAGCTTGCACACTTTGTCAGCACCTTTTGGATCAACAAAACCTTCAGGTTGCATCATATACAACTCTTCTTCTAGAAATCCATTCAAGAATGCAGTCTTGACATCCATTTGCCAAATTTCATAATCATGAAATGCAGCAATAGCCAACATGATTCGGACAGACTTAAGCATCGCTACGGGTGAGAAAGTCTCATCGTAGTCAACCCCTTGAACTTGTCGAAAACCTTTTGCAACAAGTCGAGCTTTGTAGACAGTAACATTACCATCAGCGTCAGTCTTCTTCTTAAAGATCCATTTATTCTCAATGGCTTGCCGATCATCGGGCAAGTCAACCAAAGTCCATACTTTGTTTTCATACATGGATCCTATCTCAGATTTCATGGCCTCTAGCCATTTTGCGGAATCTGGGCTCATCATCGCTTCCTCATAGTTCGTAGGTTCATCATGGTCTAGTAACATGACTTCCAGAATAGGATTTCCGTACCACTCTGGTGCGGATCTTACTCTGGTAGACCTACGAGGTTCAGTAGAAACTTGATCTGAAGTTTCATGATCAATATCATTAGCTTCCTCACTAATTGGTGTAGTTGTCACAGGAACCGGTTCTTGTGATGAACTACTTTCCAATAAGGGAGTAGATACAGTTATCTCATCAAGTTCTACTTTCCTCCCACTCACTTCTTTCGAGAGAAACTCCTTCTCTAGAAAGGATCCGATTTTAGCAACGAAAATCTTGCCTTCAGATCTGTGATAGAAGGTGTACCCAATTGTCTCCTTTGGGTATCCTATGAAGACACATTTCTCCGATTTGGGTTCGAGCTTATCTGGTTGAAGTTTCTTCTCATAAGCATCGCAGCCTCAAACTTTGAGAAACGACAACTTTGGTTTTTTTGCCAAACCACAGTTCATAAGGCGTCGTCTCAACGGATTTTGATGGTGCCCTATTTAACGTGAATGCGGCCGTCTCTAAAGCATAACCCCAAAACGATAGCGGTAAATCGGTAAGAGACATCATAGATCGCACCATATCAAGTAAAGTACGATTACGACGTTCGGACACACCATTTCGCTGTGGTGTTCCAGGTGGCGTGAGTTGTGAAACTATTCCACATTGTTTCAAATGTAAACCAAACTCGTAACTCAAATATTCTCCTCCACGATCAGATCGTAGAAACTTTATTTTCTTGTTACGATGATTTTCTACTTCACTCTGAAATTCTTTGAACTTTTCAAATGTTTCAGACTTGTGCTTCATCAAGTAGATATACCCATATCTGCTCAAATCATCTGTGAAGGTGAGGAAATAACGATATCCGCCACGAGCCTCAACATTCATCGGACCACATACATCTGTATGTATGATTTCCAACAAATCTGTTGCTCTCTCCATAGATCCGGAGAACGGTGTTTTGGTCATCTTGCCCATGAGGCACGGTTCGCAAGTACCAAGTGATTCATAATCAAGTGATTCCAGAAGTCCATCAGTATGGAGTTTCTTCATGCGTTTTACACCGATATGACCTAAACGGCAGTGCCACAAATATGTTGCACTATCATTATCAACTCTGCATCTTTTGGCTTCAACATTATGAATATGTGTATCACTACTATCGAGATTTAATAAAAATAGACCACTCTTCAAGGGTGCATGACCATAAAAGATATTACTCATATAAATAGAACAACCATTATTCTCTGATTTAAATGAATAACCGTCTCGCATCAAACAAGATCCAGATATAATGTTCATGCTCAACGCAGGCACCAAATAACAATTATTCAGGTCTAAAACTAATCCCGATGGTAGATGTAGAGGTAGCGTGCCGACCGCGATCACATCGACTTTGGAACCATTTCCCACGCGCATCGTCACCTCGTCCTTAGCTAATCTTCGCTTAATCCGTAGTCCCTGTTTCGAGTTGCAAATGTTAGCAACAGAACCAGTATCAAATACCCAGGTGCTACTGCGAGCATTAGTAAGGTACACATCAATAACATGTATATCACATATACCTTTGTTCACTTTGCCATCCTTCTTATCCGCCAAATACTTGGGGCAGTTCCGCTTCCAGTGTCCAGTCTGCTTGCAGTAGAAGCACTCAGTTTCAGGCTTAGGTCCAGACTTGGGTTTCTTCACTTGAGCAGCAACTTGTTTGCCGTTCCTTTTGAAGTTCCCCTTCTTCTTCCCTTTGCCCCTTTTCTTGAAACCAGTGGTCTTGTTGACCATCAACACTTGATGCTCCTTTTTGATTTCTACCTCCGCGGCTTTCAGCATCGCGAAGAGCTCGGGAATAGTCTTGTTCATCCCTTGCATATTATAGTTCATCACAAAGCTCTTGTAGCTTGGTGGCAGTGATTGGAGAATTCTGTCAATGACGCTATCATCCGGAAGATTAACTCCCAGTTGAATCAAGTGATTATTATACCCAGACATTTTGAGTATATGCTCACTGACAGAACTGTTCTCCTCCATCTTGCAGCTGTAGAACTTATTGGAGACTTCATATCTCTCAATCCGGGCATTTGCTTGAAATATTAACTTCAACTCCTGGAACATCTCATATGCCCCATGACGTTCAAAACGTCGTTGAAGACCCGGTTCTAAGCCGTAAAGCATGGCACACTGAACTATAGAGTAGTCATCAGCTTTGCTCTGCCAGACGTTCTTAACGTCGTCAGTTGCATCAGCAGCAGGCCTGGCACCCAGCGGTGCTTCCAGGACGTAACTCTTCTGTGCAGCAATGAGGATAATCCTCAGGTTACGGACCCAGTCCGTGTAATTGCTACCATCATCTTTCAATTTTGTTTTCTCAAGGAACGCATTAAAATTCAACGGAACAACAGCACGAGCCATCTATCTACAAACAAACATAGACAAGCAAAATACTATCAGGTACTAAGTTCATGATAAATTTAAGTTCAATTAATCATATTACTAAAGAACTCCCACTTAGACAGACATCTCTCTAGTCATCTAAGTGATTACGTGATCCAAATCAACTAAACCATGTCCGATCATCACGTGAGATGGAGTAGTTTCAATGGTGAACATCTCTATGTTGATCATATCTACTATATGATTCACGCTCGACCTTTCGGTCCCCGTGTTCCGAGGCCATATCTGTATATGCTAGGCTCGTCAAGTATAACCTGAGTATTCCGCGTGTGCAACTGTTTTGCACCCGTTGTATTTGAACGTAGAGCCTATCACACCCGATCATCACGTGGTGTCTCAGCACGAAGAACTTTCGCAACGGTGCATACTCAGGGAGAACACTTCTTGATAATTAGTGAGAGATCATCTTAAAATGCTACCGTCAATCAAAGCAAGATAAGATGCATAAAGGATAAACATCACATGCAATCAATATAAGTGATATGATATGGCCATCATCATCTTGTGCTTGTGATCTCCATCTTCGAAGCACCGTCGTGATCACCATCGTCACCGGCGCGACACCTTGATCTCCATCGTAGCATCGTTGTCGTTACGCCATCTATTGCTTCTACGACTATCGCTACCGCTTAGTGATAAAGTAAAGCAATTACAGGGCGTTTGCATTTCATACAATAAAGCGACAACCATATGGCTCCTGCCAGTTGCCGATAACTTCGGTTACAAAACATGATCATCTCATACAATAAAATATAGCATCATGTCTTGGCCATATCACATCACAACATGCCCTGCAAAAACAAGTTAGACGTCCTCTACTTTGTTGTTGCAAATTTTACGTGGCTGCTACGGGCTTAAGCAAGAACCAATCTCACCTACGCATCAAAACCACAACGATAGTTTGTCAAATAGACTCCGTTTTAACCTTCACAAGGACCGGGCGTAGCCACACTCGGTTCAACTAAAGTGAGAGAGACAGACACCCGCCAGCCACCTTTAAGCACGAGTGCTCGTAACGGTGAAACCAGTCTCGCGTAAGCGTACGCGTAATGTCGGTCCGGGCCGCTTCATCTCACAATACCGCTGAACCAAAGTATGACATGCTGGTAGGCAGTATGACTTATATCGTCCACAACTCACTTGTGTTCTACTCGTGCATATAACATCAACGCATAAAACCTAGGCTCGGATGCCACTGTTGGGGAACGTAGTAATTTCAAAAAATTTCCTACGCACACGCAAGATCATGGTGATGATATAGCAACGAGGGGAGAGTGTTGTCTACGTACCCTTGTAGACCGAAGCGGAAGCGTTGACGCAACGTAGAGGAAGTAGTCGTACGTCCTCCGGTTCAACCGATCCAAGTACCGTTACTCCGGCACCTCCGAGTTCTTGACACGCGTACAGCTCGATGACGCACCCTCGATCTCCGATCCAGCAGAGGCGCCGAGGGGGAGTTCCGTCAGCACGACGGCGTGGTGACGATCTTGATGTTCTCCTGTTGCAGGGCTTCGCCTAAGCACCGCTACAATATGACCGAGGTGTAATATCGTGGAGGGGGGCACCGCACACGGCTAAGGAACGATCAATGATCAACTTGTGTGTTCTAGGGTGCCCCCCTACCCCCGTATATAAAGGAGGGAGGGAGGAGGTGGCCGGCCCTAGGGGGGGCGCGCCATGAGGAGGGGGAAACCTACTCCAAGTAGGTTTCCCTCTCTTTTCCTTATCTTATTTGGATGGGGAAGGAAAGAGTACTAGTATTAGGAAGTAGTACTAGTAGTAGTAATAGGAAGAGGGGGAAGGAGAAAGGAAAGGGGGGGCCGGCCCCCTCCCCAATTCGGATTGGGCTTGGGGGGGCGCGCCCCCCTCCCTTGCTCCTTCTCTCTTCCTCCTACATGGGCCCAATAAGGCCCATATACCTCCCGGGGGGTTCCGGTAACCTCCCGGGGCTCCAAACTTCTCCGGAACCTTTCCGGTGTCCAAATATATCCGTCCAATATATCAATCTTTATGTCTCGACCATTTCGAGACTCCTCGTCATGTCCGTAATCATATCCGGGACTCCGAACAACCTTCGGTACATCAAAATACATAAACTCATAATATAACTGTCATCGAAACCTTAAGCGTGCGGACCCTACGGTTCGAGAACGATGTAGACATGACTGAGACACATCTCTGGTCAATAACCAATAGCGGGACCTGGATGCCCATATTGGTTCCCACATATTCTACGAAGATCTTTATCGGTCAAACCGCATAACAACATACGTTGTTCCCTTTGTCATCGGTATGTTACTTGTCCGAGATTCGATCGTCGGTATCCAATACCTAGTTCAATCTCGTTATCGACAAGTCTCTTTACTCGTTCTGTAATACTTCATCTTATAACTAACTCATTAGTTACATGCTTGCAAGGCTTAGGTGATGAGTATTGCCGAGAGGGCCCAGAGATACCTCTCCGACAATCGGAGTGACAAAACCTAATCTCGAATTATGCTAACTCAACATGTACCTTCGGAGACACCTGTAGTACTCCTTTATAATCACCCAGTTACGTTGTGACGTTTGGTAGTACCCAAAGTGTTCCTCCGGTAAACGGGAGTTACACAATTCTCATAGTTACAGGAACATGTATAAGTCATGAAGGAAGCAATAGCAGAATACTAAACGATCAAGTGCTAAGCTAACGGGATGGGTCATGTCAATCACCTCATTCTCCTAATGATGTGATCCCATTAATCAAATGACAACACATGTCAATGGTTAGGAAACATAACCATCTTTGATTAATGAGCTAGTCAAGTAGAGGCATACTAGTGACTATATGTTTGTCTATGTATTCACACATGTATCATGTTTCCGGTTAATACAATTCTAGCATGAATAATAAACATTTATCATGATATGAGGAAATAAATAATAACTTTATTATTGCCTCTAGGGCATATTTCCTTCACATGTGCCAAGAAGTGCGTACTATTTTTCATGTTGTTTTGACATGTAAAAGTATTTTTTTTGAACCGAGCATAACCCCTTTCCATTACTGCGACATAATGGAAATAACAACAAGTCCACAGAATGAGACGGGAGAGGGGAGAGCGGGTTCAGGCATCGCCGGGAAACCTACTGTAAACACTCGCCATCGAGATAACCCACTGTAGGGCAAAAACCCGGCGACACCAAATCACGCAGAAAGTTCAGATGGGGCAACCCCCCCCCCCCCAGCCAGCTCACAGACGAGCACCAAAACAATAGTCCCACACATGGGAGAGACTCCAGGAATGAAACATAAGGCAAATGCAAAAGACAGCCAACAGATGCACACATCTTCTTTTGACGACGCATCACCACTTCCTTCAGCAATTCTCCAGCGAGCTTCTCAGTCCTTGTTCGCAGCGCAGATGCGCATCAGCCTTGACGCACTGTTCTTCAGCATGTCCACTCCTGCTCGCAGGTCAACCGCATCCTCTTGCTTCAACAGTCCTGCCTAATAACCAAGAAAAGTACACATAGAGAAGCATCATTCAAAAGGTGTTTTCAAACGTTTATTTTCGAATGTAGCACCATTGCGACATGTCCAAATAGCCCAGCAAAGCGCAGCTATGCCGACAGTGTAGAAAATCTCCCCATTCGGAAAGTAAACATAACACCAGGAATAAGCCCGCCATAAGCTGTTCGGGCACAGATCAGTGCCGAGCATGCAAGCAACGCTTCTCCAGGTCACTTTAGCTACAGGACAGGTAAAAAAGAGATGCTGGGAGGTTTCATTCTCCCCACAGAAAGAACACATCGGGCTTCCTTTCCACCCTCTTTTTTTCATCACATCCCGGATAAGGATAGCATCTTGGAACAGTTGCCACATAAAGATTTTGATCTAAGGAATGCCAACTTTCCAAACCCACCCAAAATTGCACCATGTGTTGTTCCTTTCCAAGAAAGAATACACCGATTTGGTTGTAAATACTTTTTTGGGACCCAGGCCCCACTTAATGCTATCTGATTCATCAGATACACAGCTTTCTCTAGCAGCAACAACCATCTGCTGCCATTGCTCCTTGAGCACATTATTTAATCTCCTCCGAAAGAAAGATAAAGGATCTGCCTCCCAGCATTTTTTCACAGTGCATTCAGGGGAGTTGCAGATCGAGAATAACTGAGGGAACTGATCCTTAAATGGTTTCCGATCACCATTAGGATCGACCCATACCCTTGCTATATTCCCAGATCGAATAATGATTTTTCTACCAGCCATAGAAAGGTCTTTCACCTTCATAATAGCTTTCCAGCAAGGCGAATCATTCACCTTTGTTTTGACAGAGGCTACCGTGTCTCTACCAAGGTATTTAGCTCTAATAATCTCCTGCCAAAGACCAGTTCTAGTCTCCAACTTCCACCACCACTTAGTTAAAAGGCTTAAGTTTTGCTTATGCAAATCCTTCACGCCCAAACCACCTTTCTCCTTCGATCTACAGATACGAGTCCATCGCACTAGATAGTAGCGCTTTCTCTTTTTGGACACTTGCCAAAAAAAAATCTTCTTCGATGTTTGTCCAACCTGTCTATCATGGTTTTCGACAGGAGGAACATAGACATGTAATAATAAGCGATATTGGATATATTAGCATTCAGCAGCGTCAGCCTACCCCCCGAAGATGCATTACTGCCTAATCTAGAATCACATCTACGAACATACTTGGCTTCCAAAAAATCCCAATCAACCCCTCGAATTGGTGAATAACTGACTGGAACCCCCAAATATTTCATAGGGAAGTGGCCAATCTGACAGTTGAATGACCAATCTGACAGTTGAAAATGTCAGCATAGATTTGCAAAATATTGTCATCCCCTCCAACACAAAGAATTTCGCTTTTCTGGTAGTTTATTTTTAATCCTGACATGTAAAAGTATGAATTTGAAATTTTCAAAATTAAGGCCTTGATGGAGCTCGGCCTCGATTCGGCATTTTCGCTATAAGAAATTGTTTCTTCATAATGGAACCTCCCTGAATCCCTACAACAATCAATCGAGGAAATTTGCACAGTGTACAAATGCGTTGTTTGTTTTAATAGTAGATAGCTTATAATTTGGAACTAAAAACAAATGAGAACACAGATTCAGTTCTCAACTCAATAATAAGTGACTAATTCTCTAGCACCCTCCTTCAGGAATCAGAATATGTATCACTTCTATCACCCTCCATAAGGTCCTGAAGCGAAGTTGGTATTGGAGGCATATCAACGTCTACGACACCTTCCAACATGCGAACAGCTTGCCCCATTGATGGCCTATCGCTCTCCTGGTCCTGGATGCACCAGCAGGCGACCCTACAGATGACCTCCAGCTCCTCCACATTAGCATCGCCTTCCAGCCTAGCATCCAGCAGGCACAGAACCTCCCCTTCGTTCACCTGAGCAGCCGCGTGGAGAGGGAAGTACCGATGGCTCCCAAACTGCATCATCTTGGTGCTCCTTCTCCCCGAGATGATCTCGAAGAGCACAATGCCGAAGCTGTACACGTCGGCCTTCCTGGTGACGGGCAGCCCGGATAGCCACTCTGGTGCGAGGTATCCCATGGTTCCTCGCATGGTGGTCAGCGCCGAGTTGAATTCTCTCCCAAGCAGCTTCGCCATGCCGAAATCGGCAATCTTGGGGCAGAACTCTGCATCGAGCAGTATGTTCTCAGGCTTGATGTCGCAGTGTATGATGCAGTCCTCACATTCTTCGTGCAGATAGGCGAGACCCTTGGCGATGCCCAGTGCAATTTGGTACCGAACATTCCAACTCAACACACCAGATTTCTCTCTAAAGAGATGAGCGTCCAAGGAGCCATTTGGCATGTACTCATACACCAGCAACCTTCTGTCCCTTTGACACAGAATCCCAGCAGACGGACCAGCTTATTATGTTGGATCGCTCCAAGTGTCTGCACCTCTGTTCTGAACTGCTTCTCTGCTTCCCCGATTACTTTGAGATTCTTCACAGCGATGGCAGTTGATCCCGGCAGTGTTCCCCTGAAAACACTTCCGAATCCCCCCTGGCCGATTTTATCAGAGAAATTCATCGTGGCTTTCTTGATCTGTGCATAAGTGTAGACCACAAGAGGGCCTTCCACTTCAAACTTCCCGGCGGCAAACGAATTCCTCCTGAATCTCCATAGCAGCATCGATATCAGTATCAAAGAAGCAAAGCATATCAATCCAGTGACCAATAATGCAATTCCTCTTGTTTGCAAGCCTTTCTTGCTCCTGGGCTCGGAGCCCAAACGGAGGTAGATCTTGCTGTACGGAGGCCTAGCAGCCAAGCTCAGATTGTACAGGTTGTGGTACCATAGCTTGCATCCATGGCCATACGAGTAGGCGATGCAGTAGCATTTGCTCCCGCAAGCTGCTCTGCAGTCTTCGTCGGTTCCGGCCACCTCGTCCTGGGCGTTGTAAGGAAGTCCTTGCACCTTGTCCAATGGGACGAAGGAATCGTCGTGCTCCGTCTCGCAGCTCAGCGGGAGAGACCTCGAGCAGCCGGTGACGAAGTACCCTAGCCCCCACTCAATCGGGTACGACGGCGTGAACCCGTCCAAGCAGCTGCACTTCCCGCTGCTCGTGCAGGCGCCGAACTTACCGCAGAAGAACCCGCCGGACTTGCAATCGGAAGGGAAGGACCAGCGAGCGACCCAACCACCGGTGCCGTTTGCGGCCGGATCCGGCTCCGAGTACCGCATCAAGCTGACTTGCCCCAGATGGAACTGCAAGAACTCGGTACTGTTTGGGCCCTCCGTGTGGCTCAGCACCAGTGAGCTGCCATTGTCTTGAGAGGACACCATCCAGTCCGGGAAGGTGCCGCGGTTGGCATGGCCGTCGGTGGTGAGCACGAACCCGTTCCTGCGGGTCCCGTCGACGCTGAGGCTGCCGTTGTGCGAGAAGCTCTTGAACGTCAGCGATACGTTCTTCCCGGTGTCCTTGTCGAACCCGAGCCTCGCTCCGGGGAGCAGCGCGTCGCTGGGATAGTCGAAGCTCTGCCACAGGACCGGCGAGGAGTTTGCCTGGTCCCTCACCACCAGGTTGCCGTTGTCGAGGAGGACCGCCACGGCGGCGGACGACACATTGCCGCCCGGCGACGGCGTGCACCAGAGGCTGGCTCCATTCTGCTTGATGCAGAGACTGTCGGCGAAGATCTCCAGCGACGCGGCGGGCAGGTCGGTGATGACGACCCTGTTCCCGAGCCAGAAGGTAGGGCTGTGGCACATATTCCTGAACCGGACACCCAGGAAGTAGTGGATGCCGGGGCCTGGGGAGAAGAAGCCCAGCTCGAAGCCGCCGCTCCTGGAGACCACGGTCTCGTTCCCGGAGATGCCCTCGCCGGGGAGGATGGTGTCCGTGGTGGCAGACGCGGCAAACAGGGCGCCGTCAACGAACAGGAGGAAGAGAAATACCAGCGGCGCCCGTTTGGCTGGGGAGAGGCCGAGGCCGAGCGAACGAGCTGCGCCGCCGCCATTGGTGTGCATAACTTTCAGAGGAACGAACTGGGAACCTCTCCCAATCCTCCAGCCCGACCAGTGGTGACGGTGAACGCCCGTCGCCGCCGCCATTGGCGCCGCCGGCCCGTCTTGCTCTCAAACCTTGCTCCAGTTCAGCAAGCTTCAGAAGTTCAGAGCTGAGACTAGTTTGCACTTTAGGTTGGCTCATTGGTTTATGGTGAAAATATCGCCCGCACCCGCCCATGTCAGTATGTCACCTTCAATCACTTCCCTTTTTTTTTTTTGAGGGAATTCAATCACTTCCCTTCACAGAGTCACAGTTCAGCTTTTGTCTTTTCGTGTGTGTTTGTGCGTGCGGACGCTGTAGTGGACGGTGATTTTTTTTTTTTGATAAAAGTGGACGGTGAAATTATGTGGAAATCGGCTTATCTTTCTTCGTATAACTGACATGATATGGTTGTTGACAAGTTTGAATTGCACCGCTTTGCGAGAGCATTTGACAGTCTCGTAGCCTTTTCTGTTGCATCTTGCATGTCACGAGGAAACGTGGTTTGGAAGAAGGATCTCTCTAGCGATAGTGCTACATCTACGAATAGACTGTGGCATAATCCTCTCGGCCCCCTGAATTTCATCAGTGGTGGGCCCAGGCCAGAATCCTGGCCCAATTATTCACCACCACATCAGCTTTTAAGTAAAACGCTCATGTAACCTTTCATGTGTCTCAAAAAAAATGTAACCTTTCGTATCAATGCGATAGCAACCCAGAGAAAAGAATAAGGTGTGCAAGGTGGTCGTTGGAATCTCTACTTCTAACATCTGAGTTGGTAGTCTTGCCTCACTCCCACCTCATCCCACCACTCCTATGTACCGCCCATCGCCCACCTCTCACAATGTACTTGGGCGAGCCCATTAACGTGTTCGTTGGCAAGCCCTCGACGTGCGATCCTGACAATGCCTGCAGTCCTCGCGTCCTTGCGCCGCAGTCCACTTCTTCTCTCCGGTCTCCTTGCCCTGCCCGACTCCTCGGCGCCCCGAGAACTGGCCGACGCCGGCAACTCCTCGGCGCCCCGGCGCCTAGCCGCCGCCGTCACATCCGAGGCGACAAGGAGCCGGCCTAACCTCGATCTCCGATCTCCTCGCCCTGCCTGACGCTTCCGCCATCACATTCGAGGCGGCGAGGAGTCGGCCTGACCTTAATCCTCCCCGGCCACCGCACTCTTATAAGCGCCACGAAGGCCACCCCAGCAACCACCACCAGCGAGACGCCGCCACAATCTTCCACCCTCCCCAAGCACCATCGGAACTGGGCCCGCCGCCACCGTGGAAGACCTCGGTGACAGCAGCCGCAAGGCAGTCGACGAGTGGGGTACCTTTCTAGGGGCGCCAGGGTTCGACCCAACGTCGCCCTAGGGAGTAACTTCGCTGATCATTCAGATTTCAATTCATACATATCTATGATGCTGAAGGTATGAAGTCCTGGCTATCGAGTTAGTCAGTTTGTTGGCAATGAGATCAATACTAAATAGCTGCATATTTCGTCTGGCATCACTTAAACTATCATTTGCTTTACTGTGCTTACAGAAACATGGCCTAGACTGAATACGTCTTTTATTTAAGATATGCAACCTTTTTTATGATCTGAATGCTTCTATGAATTTTTCAAAAGATGGGCAGTTTTAGGCTGATTTAGCACAATTCGTGGTATTTTTGCAAGGCCGTTGATGTCCTCTGTCAGAAATTTTACGAGATGTCAAACATTGTGTCATTTCAATTTAGGAGAGAATTACATCATAATGTAGTCTTCTTTTCACATGCTTGTTTATTGTCTATGTTGATGGACTGCTTAGACAGTCAACAACTAACCATTAATTTTTGCACGAAAATCCAAAGTGAAATTAAAAAGATATATAATAGTGCAGGTAAATGTAAACTTAGCAATATGCTTATGTCCAGTGTCTTAAAGGTTCCCTAAATATCTATTCTATTCACCAACTGTGTGTGCTGCTGTAAGACGAGGCAGTATGACTCGATGACCCTGCTTTTGCATCTACTCCCTCCGTTCCTAAATATAAGTCTTTCTGAAGATTCCACTATGGACTACATACGGATGTATATAGACGTAGTTTAGAGTGTAGATTAATTCATTTTGCTCCGTGTGTTATTTTTTATTGAAATCTCTAAAAAGACTTATATTTAGAAACGGAGGGAGTACTATCCATTGTCCATCTACTCACAGGAAGCTTGTAACTTGTTCTGGCTTAGTTTGTAGGCTTATTATCACATTCGTGCAACGGTTTCAGTCTATGGTAAGGAACTCTTGAGTGAAAGATGTTACGAATAAATCTGGGTGGACAAATGTTAATCGTGTCTATGCAAAAGACAATTGTCAACTGTTATTCGTGTGCAGGATTCATGAATTGTTCATCGTGGAGACATTTGAATCGAGGGTTGTTGGAATCCCTACAGGTGTAACACCAATCCAGAGGGTCCAGGCGAGGACCCCAATCTCAAGCCACCTAATGTGGCGATAGGTCGTAGGGGACATCTGGAGTTCGGCAAATAAGTCCGGGAAGTTGGTGTGACACCAATCTTCACCGACCACTTCACGAAAACAGCTCCAGAGGAACTGGGCGGAAACGCAGGAGAAGAAAATGTGGTTCGAGTCTTCCGGAACGCCACATAGCGGGCAGATGCCTGACCCCGGGCCATTTCGCTTGCGCACCTCCACCCCGGACGGGATCCGACCACGAATCCATTGCCACATGAAGATACGGATCTTCAGGGGCAGGCGGATGGACCAAACCATCGAAAGGGGGAGAGGGTCGGCGGAAGGTGCTATAGCCGCGTACAGCGACTTGGTGGAGAATTGGCCCGAAGGCTCAAGGCGCCAACGCACCAGGTCGGGGCCATCATCCACCAATGGCTCGTGAAGAGCAATACATTCAAGCAACTCACGCCAGGCGGCGGATTCCATGGGGCCAAAGGCCCGCCGGAAAGTAAGGTGCACTAAGTCAAGAAGGACCCTATCAACAGAAATCACGGGGTCGACGGAGATGGAGAAGAGGCCAGGGAAGCGGGCCGCGAAGGGGGTGTCCCCGGCCCAACGATCAAACCAGAACAGCGTCGATGCTCCAGAGCCCACCGAGATGGAGGTCCCGATACGGAGAACCGGAAGAAGCTGGACAATCGACTGCCAGAACTAAGAGCCTCCAGACTTTTGGCAAAAGGCGAGGGGCTGTCCGCGCAAGTAGTTGTTCCGGATGATGTCAAGCCAAAGTCCACCGTGCCCTTGCGAGATTCGCCTAAGCCAGCGGGAGAGGAGGGCGATATTCATCCATTTAGAGCACATGATGCCAAGGCCCCCCTGCTCCCGGGGCTTGCAGAAGTCAGGCCAACTGACCATGTGACACTTCTGCTTATCGATGTCACCCGCCCAGTAAAAGCGGGACTGGATCTTGGCGATCTCCTTGTGAAGGGTCTCGTGGAGGCTATAGAAGCTCATGAGAAACAAAAGAAGGCTGGAGAGGGAAGAGTTGATGAGGATAGTCCGGGCCGTTTTGAACAGCCACCTCAGGAAAGCTCACGATACAAGCACTCCATCCATTGATGTGATACATGCAGATAATTTCGAGGCAAGCGTTGGTGGCCATGGCAGTGCACACGCCATTGAAGAGTCACGTACAATTAGCACCCTATCCATTGATGTGATACATGCAGATAATTTGGAAGCAAGCGTTGGTGGCCATGGTAGGGCACACGCAGGTCTGGGCCACCCCAAGCGAGTTGCTGCCTTGCAGCCGGTTGGGGGGAGTTTGGCCCACCAGCTGATGGCCTGGCGGGAGCCATCGGCTCACGTGCATGCCCAGCTGCTGTGCACGGAGCAGCTGATGTGCACGGGGCTGCGGATCTCCGCCAGCGATTGGACGTGTCGGTTCAGCAGCCGGCTGTTGCTGCAGTCAGCTCACCCACGCATGCTGGGCAGCAGTCTTCGATGTTGTCTCACGGGGCTATTCGGATGGCGCCAAGTGTTGATCTCGCTGCACCGACTTCGTCTTCAACACCTACCATGTTGGCTGCTGCTTCATCATTGTCGAGGGATCGCCTGATGACGCTGATGGCTCTTATGTCTGAGGGAAGCTCTTCCCTTTGACGTAGTAACTATCACCCCATCTCAGTTGACGGTTCTTCTCCGACCGACGAACATGCTATGGACAAGGCAATGTGACGCCAGGCTGCACATAATTTGGACGCCGCTCCAGGTAATTTCTTCACGAAATCTTTTCTTTTCTTTTCAGATTCACGTATTTCTTCTATTTTAAAGAATGTTGGATGCTCTCTGGGAAAGAATGATAATGAAATTAATCTATCGGTTGGGGTGCTTAAACATATGGATATTGACCGTTTAAAGGTTTCTTCGGAGTGTAATGCATCTATACCTAACCCTGAAACCGAGGATGATGATGAAGCGGATGCCAAATATGATGGTCCGCTTATATCCCATTTGGTTGGTGAGGTTACCGAGGTTGGATTGGATGACGCGAGACCTGGGTCCATATTTTGTGACTTCACAGCGTCCTCATGGAAATCTAAATCACACTCATCTAAAAAGAAACAAAAATCGCCCAAGAAGGCGAAGAGTTCCACACCGATTCGAGTTTCCACATGAAAGGCATGTTTTAGAATAGCAGAGGTCTTTCAGACTTGGCTAAACATAAACACGTTGGTGATTGTATACGAGAACATGGATTGGATTTTGTGGCAATTTCCGAGGCTGGTAAGTGTGAGTTTCGCCCGCATGTCCTTGATCACATATTAGGTGGTTTTGACTACGCATGGCATAGTCTACCAGCTCGTGGAAGGTCCGGAGGAATTCTTCTTGGGATTCTGACCACAGTCATGGACTTGTTGGCCTTTTTGATTGGTGAATTTCATATAAAATGTCACCTAAGAAATAGGGCCGACAATTTTACATGGACTCTCGTCGCTGTCTATGGGGCGGCCCAAGATGAGCAAAAACCGGCTTTCCTTCGGGAGTTGGTAAACCTGGCTAAGGATAACCCGTACCCAATGCTTATTGAATAAAGCAGCCACTGGCAAGGCGGCTAAGGAGTTGGAGGCGGAGCAAACTGCCCGCCGCCAACATGAAGCTCGGGTGGCCGAAGTCGAGCAAGAGCTCAAGGACGCCATCACCTAGTGCGTGTCCTTGGAGCAGAAGACTTCAGACCAAGCATCCCAACTTGCCAAGGCTCTCCAGGATGCCAAAGATGCTCGGGTTGAATTCCAGAGCGCTTGTGGGGAGATCCAGCAAGCGAGGCAGATAGCGGCTGGCAAGGCCTTTCTTCTGCAGAGTAAATTTGAAAGTAAGAGGTATATCTTGCTGACTGAGTTTAGAGTTCTCCAGGCGCGTTTGCGGATCTTCCAAGGAGTGTTGCCGATGCCACGCAGTTCTTCGAAGCCCAGGAGGGGAGCTCGACCGAGAAGCTATTCTGGTCGCAGTATCTCGCACCGAAGCATCCGACGCCTCTAAGAGACCAGCTGAAGCAGCTGACCAAGCTGCATAGGGCGGCCTGTTTGGCCATGAAGGATTTAATTGTCCAACTTTGGCCTGTCGAGCCCATGCCCAGCAGCTACTTTGACCTCGTGAAGCGGCTCGTCAACGCATGTCCTCGGATCGACTCCATAAAGCGGTCGACCTGCATAGAAGGTGCCTAGATGGCCTTCGCCCGCGTCAAGATGCAATGGGCGAAGATGAAGGCGACCGAAGTGGCGACCGCAGGTCCGCCCGAGGGCAAAGATCATCGGAAGCCGGAGAGGTACTTTGAAGATGTCATAGAAGGGGTCCGAATAGTAGAGGGCCAGTGTTCAAAGGATGTTATGTTCGAGTAAATGTACCTGGTTGGAAAAAACTATGTTATGAATCCGCGCTATGATTGCGCCTTTTGTGTTAATTTATCCTCCTATGCGGCCGTTTATTAATATTTTTGAAGGTTGGCAGTCATCGGCTTCTGTCCCCATGTAAATGTTACAGGGGTGTTCATGAATGTGTGGCTGCATTTTATCCAACGTCTTGGTCCGTAGAGGAGGCGCTCGCGAGGCGAACTAGGCAATCAGACTATGCGGCTTTATTACCTTCACCTAGCCATAGGAGTCTATTGGTGGGGCTAAGTACTAGCCCCTGTTGCATTGTGCGGCCAGCCGGATTACGGAGCCTGTGCAACGCGGCTAGTCGAAGCCCAGCCCCTCGTGTGACATGGCAAGAATCGCTAACAATTTGTAGCATAATGCTAACTCACCGGATCGCTGACCAGCTCTTGCTTATCATGACAGTCAGTTTTTAGCTTTTTCTACTGAGGTACTTAACCGGACGAACCAGAAATACAATCGTAGTAGTTCTCCCTTTACTACCTTAGCTGAACTGGTGGAACGTAAGGTGCTAAACACAAGAGCCAGGCAATCCAACTATAGACCTAAGACATGATTCGAAACCGATGCATATAATGCAATATCTGGGACGCCAAAGAGATCCCTATAGGTGTTCGGACTTTGTGATGTGCAAGGCCGATCACAGCCCCCAGCGTGAAAGCTGGGCTAAAGCACGTATATCAGTCAAAAGTAAGGAGGGAATACAGATGATAATATAACATGAGTACCAAACGAAAGGTGGTGATCATTTGCTTCCTTTATATCCTCATTCATACATTGAGATGTGTTTAGACAGATAATGCCATGAACATTGAGGTCATGTTACATGCCCGAAAATTTACATAAGGGAAAGGTTTACTCAGAGCCTAAAAGTAGTGGTTTTGAAGATCCCAGCGGTGCCCTGCCGCACGTCTGTGCCGTTTTCCCTTAGTAGCGGATCCTTTGAGAGGAGGATTAGATGGTTGTCTGTAAAGAAGAGAAAGAGGGGCCGAGGAGGGAGCCCTCATGCAACCATATAGCTGGTAGGTTTTCGAATGAACCTGCAGCGGGAGAAAAGGGAAGAAAAGTATGTGAGGTCCGAATAGGGTCGAACCATACTATGGACCTTTTCCACAGTGTGCCTCCGGCGTTGCCCAAGGAATTTTAAGCTCATAGTTATGTACGCGCGGCACATATGCCACGACCTTATGGGGCAAACGGTGGAGGCTACTGCTATTTGAGTTCTGGGTCCACCGAGCTATCTTCATGAGGTGCGGACCGGACTCTTTTAGCGATGTCATTGGTCTTGATGGCTGATGAATTGTTCGGCTTGATAAGGCCGCCATACACCTCGGTTGCTAGGGCCGTGGTGTGCTCTTCAGTACGGAGAGAGCGCTCCACATTTCTATTAACTCTGATGATGCCACACGGTCCGGGCATTTTAAGCTTTAGATAAGCATAGTGCGGGACCGCATTAAAACAGGGGAAAGTGGTTCATCCGAGCAGTGCGTGATATCCATTGCGGAAAGGGACGATATCAAAGATCAATTCTTTGCTACAAAAGTTGTTTGGAGATCCGAATACCACTTCCAGTGTTAATGAGCCCGTACAACGGGCCTCCACACCGGGTATCACTCCTTTAAAGGTAGTGTTACTAGGCTTGATTCTTGATGGGTCGATGCCCATTTTACGGACAGTGTCTTGGTAGATCAAGTTAATACTGCCGCTGCCGTCCATAAGGACTCTAGTGAGATGGTATCCGTCGATTATAGGATCAAGTACTAGAACGGCCAAACCCCCATGATGGATACTGGTTGGGTGATCCCTGCGATTGAAGGTGATCGGACAGGCTGACCATGGATTGAATTTTGGGGCGATAGGCTCCACGGTGTAGACGTCCCTTAGTGCTCCCTTTTGGGTATGTGAGTGACGTAGATCATGTTCACTATTTGCACTTCGGGGGAAAACTGCTTCTGACCCCCGGTGTTCGGCTGACGAGGCTCATCGTCATCCTCGCTTGGAGGTCCATTCCCCTTGTGTTCGATATTTAACTTACCGGCCTGTTTAAAAACCCAGCAATTTCTATTGGTGTGGTTGGCGAGCTTGTCGGGGGTGCCATGAATCTTACAATGCCTCTCGAGGATTTTGTCCAAATTGGATGGACCGTCCCTGTTGCCTTCGAAAGGTTTCTTCCGATGACCAGATTCAGAACCACTGAATCTGGCTTTTACTGCAGTATCTTCGGTGTCATCATTGTTGTTCTGATGCTTGTTTTTATTGCGGTGTGGCCTGCCATTGCCGCCCCTGGCCTCTGAGGTGCCGGGGTCACTGGAACTTTTGCTTCTACGAGCTAGCCAACTATCTTCCCCCACGCAGAAGCGGGTCATAAGTGTTGTAAGGGCTGCCATGGTTTTTGGCTTTTCCTGCCCGAGGTGCCGGGTGAGCCATTTGTCATGGACGCTGTGTTTAAAGGCCGCTAAGGCTTTGGCATCTGTATAGTCCACTATTTGGTTCTTTTTAATGAGGAACCGATTCCAAAGTTTGCGAGCTAACTCTCCGGGCTGTTGGATTATGTGACTTAGGTCATCGGCGTCCGGCCGCCGACATAAGAGACCTGAAAGGTGGCCCGAAAAGCATCTCCTAAGTCTTCCCAACTCCCAATGGAGTTCTCTGGGAGGCTATTCAACCAGTGCCGTGTTGGCCCCTTCAACTTAAGGGGAAGGTATTTAATGGCGTGGAGCTCATCTCCGCCGGCCATGTGAATGTGGAGAAGAAAATCCTCAATCCAGGCAGGGTCTGTTGTTTCATCGTACTACTCGATGTTCACAGGTTTAAACCCTTCCGGAAACTGGTGCTGCATTACTTCATCAGTAAAGCACATAGGGTGTGCGGCACCTCTATATCTGGCTACATCACGACGGAGTTTGGATGACATCTGGGTTCGGTGCTGACCTCGAGCTTGATAATATTCGTCGCGCCAGGTTTGGTGGCCGTTGTCCCATGCTGGAGCACGTCCGCTGGATCCGTAGATTGATCTAGTCTGGCCAGCTTTATTGGCCAGGTCCTGATGTAAGTCATAAGTATAGTCCGGCGCCGCTATCTCCTTGCCTCTATGGCGAGGTGGTGCGGGCTGGTGTTTAGTGTGATAGGCCGTTTTGTCCCGTCCACGTGGTGGTCGGTCTGGTTGATCAGCATAATTGTATTTCGACGGAATTGGCTTGAGGGCTTCATCGTCAAATTGTGGCAGCAGCCTGCGCTTGGGGTAAGTTTTTACTGGTCGCTCAAGGCCGTACTCTTTGGTGGCTAGGAATTTAGTCCATCTATCGTTGAGAGTTTCCTATTCATCTTGAAGCTGTTGCTGTTTGTTTTCAGGCTCCGCGCAGTGGCGATGAGTTGTTGCTTGAAGCATCCTTGTTCGAGGGGTTCCTCTGGGACGATGAAGTCTTCGTCATCGAGGCTCACATCCTCTTTAGAGGCAGGTAAGTAGTAGTTGTCTTCCGAGTCCTCGTGATCGGCATGTTCAGGGCTGTACTAACCCTCCTCCCTCTCGTCTTGTTCAGACGTGGGCTCGACGAGGTGGTCGTTATCTCCGGTACCGGTATTACTATCCTTTGCCCGACGCGATCGTGAGCGGTGCTGCTGATGCCGACGCTTTGGTGGTTCATTGACGGGCTTGTCCTTGCCTGGATCTTGAACACCATCGTCGTCCTTTTCCTCAGGAGTGTCCACCATGTATACATCGTAGGTAGAAGTGGCCGTCCAACGCCCCGTAATAGGCGGGTTTTGGCTTTGTTCGGCGTCGACATCATCGTCCATGTTGTCGATGTCTTCGGAGGCGTAGTCTAGCATGTCGGTTAAATCCTCTACAGTGGCTATTAAGTGGGTGGTGGGTGGGGTGTAAAATTCCCCGACGTCAGCCCCCAGCCTGTGCTGGGTGTAGTTCGGAGGCAAAGCTTCCGTAATGGCAAGAGATTGTATGAAGCCCAGTGCTTCATCTAAAAGCGAAAGCTGGGTGGGAGTCTGCGGATCTGCGGGGCTAGGCGCTTGATTGAGCCCGATGGGCGCGGACCTCGACAGTTCGGAGTCATCGTCCAGAGATGAGTCTGGCTCTTCGATGGCTGGGAGAGTCCCGTTTGACTCCGGGTTTACCAACGGCGCGATCGCATCTGGGTCTCCGGCTGAGAGCTCCATGATAGGAGAGAGTCCGACAGGGTCGATCCTCTCGCCTCCGGATGACACGATCTGCCCCGGATCTAAGGCCGAGGCAGGTGTGAACATTGACCCTTGGACGGGATCTGATAGCGGATCCGAAGGATCTTCTTCATGAGGGTAGGGAGTGGCAGTCGGGGCTGTGAACCCCTCGAAGATCAGATCTCCTCGGATATCAGCGACATAATTCTCAAACCAGATCTGGTGACCAGGGGCGTAACTGCCAACCTGCTCTAGGTGGCCAGTCGAGTCGGCATGCAACATGAAGCCACCGAACACAAAGACCTGTCTGGGGAGAAAAGGCTCCCTGGACACAGCATCATCGTTGATGAAGAGGTGCGCCATCAATCCTTCTGTTGACAACATAGCAAAGCTCTCAATGAAAGCACCAATGTCGGTGTCAAAACTGGAAGATCTCGGGTAGGGGGGCCCCAGCTGTGTGTCTGAGGATCAATGGTAACAATGGACAAAGGGAGACAATTGTCGGATTATGGGATCCGCAAACCCTTGAGAGGTTCGAACTCTGGGGTTCGTGCGGAGATCTCAACCTACCCAGCCTGCCTACTCGCGATCCTCCTAGGCCTAGCGCGTCAAGCTCAAGAGATAAAGAGACACATTAGTTTATCCTGGTTCGGGCCACCCTTGTGGTGTAATACCCTACTCCAGTGTTTTGGTGGATTGCCTCGAAGGGCTGAGGATGAACTAGCACAGTGGATGAACAAGCCTCAGGAGCTAAGGTGTTCTTGAGCTGGTGTGGTGTGTGCTAGTTCTACTTGTCTTGGTTCCGTCCCCTCCCCCTTCTATGGTGGTGGCTAGTCCTATTTATAGTGGCCTGGGTCCTCTTCCCAAATATGAGCGGGGAGGGATCCCACAACGGCCGGATTTGAAAGGGGACAAGTAGTAGAGCTTATCCTGACAAAAGTAGTCTTCGCCTGCGAAAAGCCTCTGGTCGTGACGCTGCAGTGGGCTCGTCAATGACCTCCGTCCTGCCGTCCTGACGGTCTTGGTCTCGTTGCACTGAAATGGAAACCTTTGGCCGATTCCTTGGGACTCTGCACCTATGGCTTGCCTCCTTTGCACCGAAGAGGAAACCTGTGCTCTGCACCCGCCTGGTGATGGGGTTGTGTACCTAGGGTAGGATCATGGACCTGATCCAAGTAACTTACCCTAGGACATCCTTAGAAGAGGTCGCCTTCCAGTCGACCAACGAGGATTCACTCGACTGGCCTGAAGGACTCGACCACGAAGACTCACTCGACCACCAGGAGGTCAAGAGGCACTCTGCACTGCAACGGCCTGTAATCAAGTAGACTTTATGATAGTAAAGGCACTTTATGTGGGGCGTTACCAGTAACGCCCCAGACTTAACTCACCTTAAACCCTCTCCTGCGTGGGCTGGCTAGGGTCCTGGCGCACTCTATATAAGCCACCCTCCTCCACAGGCAGAGGGGTTCGGCACCTTGTAATTCATACATCCATAATCCACTCGACCGCCTCCGGGCTCCGAGACGTAGGGCTGTTACTTCTTCCGAGAAGGGCCTGAACTCGTACATCCTTTGTGCTTACAACCTCTCCATAGCTAGGACCTTGCCTCTCCATACCTACCCCCCACTCTACTGTCAGGATTAGAACCACGACAGTTGGCGCCCACCTTGGGGCCGGTGTTTTAGCGATTTTGTGGAGAAGTTGCGATTCTTCCGAGTACTCTCATCATGGTGTCTGCTGGAGTTTTGGTCAAGGGTCAAGAGATCCGTCTCGGCACTCTCACCTTCATCGCCGACGACTCCGCATGGCTCCAGGAGGCTCCACTCGACGTAGACGCGCTCCCCGTCCGTGGTGCGACGCATTTTCGCGCATGTGTCCGCGGCGTTCTGCTGCGGCAACCGTCGACCCAGTATCGGTCGGCTCCTCCATCGTCCACCCTCCCGGTCTCCCGCCAGCGCAAGCGCTCAGGCCGGTCGAGGCTTCAGCGATGGGTGAGTCACGCGGTGGCTCGCCAATCGGCCACTACACAAGTTGCGGCAATCGAGCCCAACGAATCTCTCTACGGCTTGTTCGATCAGTCGACTGGCTCTGGAGAGACTGCATCCGAGTGCGGAAGCAGTGATCCAGCGGCGGAAATCTTGATGGTCGACGGGCCCCACAGCCCTCCTGGCTTCGCCCGTGGTGGTGGAGTAGGTGACGGCGGCGACCCTGCACGAGACTACGAAGAGTACCAGCCCGAGCCACTCGACTCTCTGCAAAGAGAAGAGCTTCGCCGCAGGAACGAGGATTCCCTGCGTATTCCCATCGCAGGAGAAACCCCCGAGGCTCGTGCCTTGGAGGAGGCGCGTCTGGCCAATTTGGCCGAGCGCACTCGACTGGAGAACCTTCAGCGAGCACTCGACGAGCGCGCGCGGCAACGAGTTCCCGACACCAGTCGACGTCAACTCTTCCCGCCGACTCAGGTATATCGAACCCCAATTCAGAATTTAGCAGCTGCGACCCGTATAGCAGAGTCCATTCAGCCTTCGCAGTCGGAAGCTGGCAGAGGTTTGCTGCAGATCAGGGATCTGCTCCGGGCAGCAGGAGATCAGAATTCAGCCGTGTCTCAGTCGCGTAACAGAATTCACAGTCGATCTGTCACTGTGAATACGGTTCAGTCGGCTCACAGCCCCAGATCGCCTCCGCGGCGCGAAGGGCGTGAGAATCGGCGAGATCAATATGGCGACAGACTCGACCGAGATGATAGACGTCGAGTGCCCTATTCCCCTCCGAGGGGTGGGTCTTACGCTCCTCGGCAGCCAGATGATAGGCGTCAGTACAGTACAGGGCGTAGGGTTCCAGTTGACCCCAGAGAGCCGGGCTTCGACGCGCGATCCATTATCGTGCAAGGGTTGGTCGACCGGAACAGAGCCCATCGAGGCGCACTCGACAGAGATGTACCCACGAGCAGTCGAGTACATGTTTCTGGTCCTGAATGTTTCAGCAGAGCTATCAGAGCCGCAGTTATCCCCCCCAATTCAGGTTGGCAACAGGAGTCAGCAAGTTCACTGGTGAGTCTAAGCCTGAAACTTGGCTTGAAGACTACCGAGTGGCAGTTCAGATCGGTGATGGGAACGACGAGGTGGCCATGAAGCATTTGCCCCTCATGTTGGAAGGTTCTGCCAGGGCATGGTTGACTCAATTACCTCCTAGCAGCATTTACACTTGGGAAGATCTGTCCCGAGTGTTCGTCAGAACGTTTGAAGGGACTTGCAAGCGACCAGCGGGATTGACAGAGTTGCAAGTCTGCGTGCAGAAAACTAATGAGACTCTCAGAGAGTATATTCAGAGGTGGATCACTTTGCACCACACTGTGGAAAATGTCTCTGATCATCAGGCAGTATGCGCCTTCAAAGACGGCGTCAAGAACAGAGAACTGAGTTTGAAATTTGGTCGAACCGGTGACATGACCTTGAGTCGGATGATGGAGATTGCTACCAAGTACGCCAACGGCGAAGAAGAAGACCGACTCCGAAGCGGCAAGCACAAGCCGAGTCAGTCGGAAAAAGGAAACACCAGTCGGAAACAGAAGCGGAAGGCTGAACCGGCAGCTCCTGGAGAGGCTCTGGCCGTGACTCAAGGAAAGTTTAAGGGGAAACCAAAAGGATCCTGGAACCCCAAGAAGGTAAAGGATAAAGAAGGGAACGACGTGATGGATATGCTGTGTCACATTCACACGAAGAAAGATGAAGAGGGGAATATCATTTACCCAAAGCACACCACTCGCCAATGTCGACTCCTGATCCAGCAGTTTCAGGGAAAACAGTCTAAGGACAAGGAGAAGGAGTCGGACAAGGCCGAAGACAAAGAGAACAGTGAGGGAGGATATCCGCATATCAACTCCACTCTGATGATCTTTGCAGATGTGGAAAGCAGAAGTCGACTGAAAGTGATTAACCGAGAGGTGAACATGGTTGCCCCAGCAAAGGCAAATTATCTGAAGTGGTCTCAAACACCCATCACATTCGACCAATCTGATCACCCGACTCATATTGCCACCCCCGGGAGGCAAGCTTTGGTGGTCGATCCAGTTGTCGAAGGCACTCGACTGACAAAGGTGCTGATGGATGGTGGAAGTGGGCTGAACTTATTGTATGCAGACACATTGAAAGGTATGGGCATTCCGATGTCCCGACTGAGCACTAGTAACATGAGCTTCCATGGAGTTATACCAGGGAAGAAGGCCGAGTCACTCGGCCAGATAGCTTTGGACGTAGTGTTTGGTTATTCGAAGCATTTTCGCAAAGAAAAGTTGACGTTTGAGGTCGTGGATTTTCAAAGTGCATATCATGCCATTTTGGGGAGACCAGCCTATGCACGGTTCATGGCTCGACCATGTTACGTGTACCTCAAATTGAAGATGCCCGGTCCCAAAGGTGTGATCACTGTCACCGGTGATAGGAAAAAGGCAGAGGAGTGCTTTCAGAAGGGCTCCAAGATTGCCGATTCCCAAGTGACAGCGGTCGAGTTCGAAGAATACAAGCAAAACGCAGATCCGAGTGACTTGCTGCGATCCAAGAAGCCCGCCACAGAGTCTGCATTCCAGTCGTCCGGTGAGACGAAGCCTGTTCACATTCACCCGACCGACCCCGAAGCAACTCCGACCCGCATCTCCACAACACTCGACCCAAAATAGGAAGAAGCGCTCATCCAGTTCCTCCGTGAGAACTGGGACATTTTTGCATGGAAGCCCGCTGACATGCCAGGTGTTCCCAGGGGACTGGCTGAGCATCGCCTAAGAGTCGACTCGTCTGCAAAACCAGTCAAAGAGCATCTTCGGCGGTCCGCCGTCCAGAAGAGAAAGGCCATCGGTGAAGAAGTGGCTCGACTGTTGGCGGCAGGATTTATCCGAGAGATATACCACTCCGAGTGGCTCGCTAATGTCATCATGGTTCCTAAGAAGGACAAGTCGCTCCGAATGTGCATTGATTTCAAGCACATCAACCGGGCCTGCCCGAAAGATCACTTTCCTCTCCCTCGCATAGATCAAATTGTTGACTCGACCGCGGGATGCGAGAGGTTGTCTTTTTTAGATGCTTACTCCGGGTACCACCAGATCCGTCTGTACGGGCCCGATGAGGTAAAAACAGCTTTCATCACTCCATTCGGGTGCTTCTGCTATATCACCATGCCATTCGGCCTCAAGAATGCCAGAGCCACATTTATGCGAATGATTCAGAAGTGTCTACTCACCCAAATCAGTCGGAATGTGGAAGCTTATATGGATGATATTGTTGTCAAGTCACGAAAAGGTTCCGACCTGCTCGCTGACCTCGCCGAAACATTTGCCAACCTCAGAAGGTATGATATCAAGCTCAATCCATCAAAGTGCACATTTGGAGTTCCTGGTGGCAAGTTACTCGGTTTTCTCGTTTCCGAACGGGGAATCGACGCTAACCCAGAGAAGATTGGCACTATTCTCCGAATGAAACGCCCTGTGCGAGTGCATGATGTCCAGAAGCTTACTGGATGCTTGGCCGCATTAAGTCGATTCATCTCACGACTCGGTGAAAAGGCACTGCCTCTTTACCGACTGATGAAGAAGGCTGACAAGTTCGAGTGGACTCCAGAAGCTGATGCAGCGTTTGCCGAGCTAAAAGCTCTGCTCTCCACCCAGCCGGTGCTTGCTGCTCCAATCAGCAAAGAGCCTCTGTTGCTCTACATCGCAGCCACATGACAAGTTGTCAGTACTGTGCTAACGGTCGAGCGGGAAGAAGAAGGAAAAGCTCTCAAAGTTCAGCGCCCAGTGTATTATTTGTCTGAAGTCTTGACTCCATCCAAGCAGAGATATCCTCATTATCAGAAGCTTGTGTATGGAATATACATGACCACAAAGAAGGTTGCTCATTATTTCTCTGACCATTCCATCACAGTCGTCAGCGACGCTCCACTATCAGAGATTTTGCACAACAGAGATGCAACTGGTCGAGTGGCCAAATGGGCGATTGAACTTCTTCCCCTTGATATCAAGTTTGAGGCAAAGAAAGCCATTAAGTCCCAGGCGATAGCAGATTTCCTCGCCGAGTGGATTGAACAACAGCAGCCGACTGAAGTTCACTCGGAGCATTGGACCATGTTTTTCGGCGGCTCTAAGATGTTGAATGGTTCCGGTGCTGGGGTTGTCCTGGTTTCCCCCAGAGGAGATAAGCTCAGATATGTGCTCCAGATTCACTTTGATTCCTCCAACAATGAGGCAGAATATGAGGCCCTGCTATATGGGTTGCGCATGGCCATTTCACTCGGCGTCCGTCGCCTAATGGTCTATGGCGACTCGGATTTAGTGGTCAATCAGGTGATGAAAGAGTGGGACGTGAGAAGCCCAGCCATGACTGGATACTGCAGTGCAGTGAGGAAGCTGGAGAAGAAGTTCGAGGGGTTGGAGCTCCATCATATACCCCGACTGAAAAATCAAGCAGCTGATGATCTAGCAAAGATAGGTTCCAAGAGAGAAGCCATTCCGAGTGGTGTGTTCTTGGAGCATATACACACTCCGTCAGTCAAAGAAGATCCTTTCACCGAAGAAACTCCGCAGCCCAAGAGCGCCACAGATCCGACTGAAGTTGAAGTCCCAGCGGTGGTCGACTTGATCATGGAGGTTTTGGTGGTCATTCCCGACTGGACGATTCCGTATGTCGCATATATCTTGAGGAAAGAGCTTCCGGAGGATGAGGAAGAGGCTCGACAGATCGTCCGTCGATCTAAGGCCTTTACCGTAATCAAAGGACAATTATACAGAGAAAGCGCGACTGGAGTCGGTCAGAAGTGCATAACACCAGAAGAAGGTCGACTCATCCTCAATGATATTCACTCGGGGACCTGTGGTCATCATGCGTCCTCTCGGACCCTCGTGGCCAAAGCATACCGAGCCGGATTTTACTGGCCCAAGGCGAATGAGATGGCAAAAGAGATAGTAGATAAGTGCGAGGGATGTCAGTTCTACTCGAATATGTCGCACAAGCCTGCGTCAGCTTTGAAGACCATCCCACTCGTCTGGCCTTTTGCAGTTTGGGGGCTGGACATGATCGGTCCTTTGAGAACAGGACGAAGTGGCTTCACGCATGTACTGGTGGCAGTCGACAAGTTCACCAAGTGGATCGAGGCTAAACCAATCAAGAGCCTTGACACCGGTACTGCTGTTAGCTTCATCAGGGAACTAATATTCAGATATGGAGTCCCGCACAGCATCATTACGGATAATGGGTCGAACTTTGACTCAGAGGAATTCAGAGCTTTCTGCGACTCCCAGGGCACACGGGTCGACTACGCATCAGTCGCCCATCCACAGTCGAATGGACAAGCAGAGCGAGCTAATGGACTGATTCTCAAGGGACTGAAGCCTCGACTGATGCGTGATCTCAAACACGCGGCTGGAGCTTGGGTCGACGAACTTCCATCTGTACTCTAGGGACTGCGGACCACGCCTAATCGGTCGACCGGAAGAACTCCATTCTTCTTGGTCTATGGAGCTGAAGCAGTCTTGCCGAGTGATCTTCTCCACAATGCTCCTCGAGTTGAAATCTACAACGAAGCAGAAGCTGAACAAGCGCGGCAGGACGCAGTCGACCTTTTAGAGGAAGAAAGGGAGATGGCTCTGATCCGATCGACCATCTACCAACAAGTTCTGCGCCGTTTCCACGCCCGAAATGTGAGAGGTCGAGCCTTCCAGGAAGGGGATTTGGTTCTCCGAGTGGATCAGCACAAACCACACAAGCTTGCTCCTTCTTGGGAAGGCCCCTTCATCGTCACCAAGGTTCTCCACAACGGGGCGTACCGTCTCTACAACGTCGAGCATAATATCGACGAGCCCCGAGCTTGGAACGCGGAGCTACTCCGCCCATTTTACACTTAAGTTTTATCACTCAAATGAGTTGCAATAAAGTACTTTTGTAGTTCATGGACCTCAAAATAATAGTGTCATAGTTCCTCCACAATATCTGTCACTTTTTATTTTTATTTTCCAATAAAATTCCCCTCAGTGGGTGACTTAGTTGCGAATCCGTTTCGCCTAAGTTTGTAAAAATCCTACCGAGTGGTGAGCCAGACTCCCACTCAGAGGCTTAGCTGCGAATCCGTTTCGCCTAAGTTATAAAAATCCTACCGAGTGAAGAGCAACCCTCTCACTCGGGGGCTTAGCTGCAGTCCAAGCACTCGCCTAAGTTGTAAAAATCCTACCGAGTGGTGAGCCAGGCTCCCACTCGGAGGCTTAGCTGCGAATCCGTTTCGCCTAAGTTATCAAAATCCTACCGAGTGGTAAGCCAGCCTTCCACTCGGAGGCTTAGCCGCAGCCTTGTGCTCGCCTAAGTTATCAAAATCCTGCCGAGTGAAGAGCAATCCTCTCACTCGGAGGCTTAGCTGCAGCCTCGTGCTCGCCTAAGTTATCAAAATCCTGCCGAGTGAAGAGCAATCCTCTCACTCGGGGGCTTAGCTGCAGCCATGTGCTCGTCTAAGTTATCAAAATCCTACCGAGTGGTAAGCCAGCCTTCCACTCGGAGGCTTAGCTGCAGCCTCGTGCTCGCCTAAGTTATAAAAATCCTACCGAGTGAAGAGCAACCCTCTCACTCGGGGGCTTAGCTGCAGTCCAAGCACTCGCCTAAGTTGTGAAAATCCTACCGAGTGAAGAGCAATCCTCTCACTCGGAGGCTTAGCTGCAGCCTCGTGCTCGCCTAAGTTATCAAAATCCTACCGAGTGGTAAGCCAGCCTTCCACTCGGAGGCTTAGCTGCAGCCTCGTACTCGCCTAAGTTATAAAAATCCTACCGAGTGAAGAGCAACCCTCTCACTCGGGGGCTTAGCTGCAGTCCAAGCACTCGCTTAAGTTGTGAAAATCCTACCGAGTGAAGAGCAACCCTCTCACTCGGGGGCTTAGCTGCAGCCCTGTGCTCGCCTAAGTTACAAAAATCCTACCGAGTGAAGAGCAACCCTCTCACTCGGGGGCTTAGCTGCAGCCCAGTGCTCGTCTAAGTGGACTAAAGAATAAGTCGATTGCAGCACAGGCACCTTGCTTTGAACCTGCAAAAGACATTCGAGCCGAAGGCAATCGTATTCAAGCACCAAATCCAAGTTTGAATCGACATCTAAAGGAACCGAAAGTGCTCAGGCGTCAAGCCTGTTAAGGTTTGTCGGTTACAATTTCACTCGGCATACCGAGGCAAATTTAAAGCGTCGAGCCAGAAGAAGTTTTTTACCCCTCCTGTGGAGGGCTGGAAGGTGCAACAAATTCATCAAGGTCAATCCCGTCGGCGATCCGAGTGGCAGCTGCAAGGAAAGTTTCCATAAAGGATCTGAAGTCGTGCTTCTTGGTATTGGCCACCCGAAGGGCCGCCAGCTTCTCTTCTCGCGCATCTTTGCAGTGGACTCGGGCCAGACACAGAGCGACATCTGCACCACACCGAGCCGAGGACTTCTTCCACTCCTGCACTCGACCAGGGATCGTGTTCAAGCGGGCCATCAGCGACTCAAGGTCATTCTGAAGTGTCTCCTCAGGCCAGAGCGTCGAGTCGATGCGAGATGTGGCGGCCTTCAGCCTTGCGAGATAGTCCACGACAGCTGCAACACGAGACTCCAGTCGGAAAACATCCATGGCAACTTCGTCGTTCACCGGAGAATTGACGGGGTCAAGGTTTGGCTCCAGTCGGCTGGTTTCTTCTTCAAAGTTTTGACAAAATTCTGCAAGGGTGATCACTAAGTCAAGGAGATAGTCGAATGGAAAAAGCCACAATTGGAAATATTTGCCAAACATGGAGGTCTACCTTCAAGCATAAGGAACAACTTCTTGGCAAGGCCACTCAGGAAGGCCTCCAGTTCAGTTTTCTTCTCAGTCAATTTGCTGACTTGGTCGGTCAGGGCAGCTTTGTCAGTTTTCAGTCGACTGACCTCCTTGTTGGCAATCCCAAGAGCAGCTTTCAGATTGGTATTGTCTTGTTCGAGCTTGGTGACTGAAGCTAACTTCTCGTCAGCAAGCTTGATCTTCTCAGCTAGCTCAAGGTCTTTCTTCTGCTGGGCCTCCCTTACCTTACCTGCAAGTTACAGCAAGATCAGATGCTGAAACAAGCAAGGGGAAAAGCAGTCGTCAGGGTCTCACCAAACATACCTTCGGTCTCCTCCTTTGCCTTTGTCAGCTTCTCCTGAACCAGCTTCAAGCTCAGCTCGACTTGAGTATGTTTTTGTTCCAGCTCTGAGTAGCGAGCCACAAGATCACAGGAGTTCTGTGAAGAACCAATCGACTAAATGTCAAATATAATTCACTTCCGAGTGAAAAAGGGATAAACACACGTTTCTAAGACTACAGCCAAATACAAGCATTCGACCGTAGTCTCGGGGACTACACCCAGTGGGTGCACTCAGCGTGCCCCCACTAATCCTGTTGAAGACAAAGTCGACCAGTCGACCTCAAAAAAAAAGAGAGATGCATTCTCTAAGACTGTGATCAACTGCAAGCAGTCGACCACAGTCTCGGGGACTACACCCAGTGGGTGCACTCAGCGTGCCCCCACCGGTTTGTGAAATCCAGTCGACATAGTCGACTGAAAGAAAAATTGACGTCATAAAGCCTAAAGCCGACTGCCAGCAGTCGACCTTAGCCTTGGGGACTACACCCAGTGGGTGCACTCAGCGTGCCCCCACCGGTTTGTGAAATCCAGTCGACCAGTCGACTGACAGAAAGATTGACATCATAAAGCCTAAGGCCGACTGCCAGCAGTCGACCTTAGCCTTGGGGACTACACCCAGCGGGTGCACTCAGCGTGCCCCCGCTAACACGGAGTTTATTCGACACACCCAGTGGGTGACTAATATAAATTCCGGAAAAGAAAAGTTTTTGGTAGCATATCCAACAGAACAAAAAGCGGTCGACTGACCTGGACATTGCTTTGGAGGGCAGAACTGGCGTCATAAGCTGCCTGGCTCGCGTCCCGGATGGTCTTCAGCTGCTCCATCATGAGTCCCGCCTGGCGTATTGCCTCCTTCGCTGCGCCAGCTTGGTCCTCTGGGACGTGGTGCGTCGTAAAGAGGGAGGGCTGCTGAGCACTCGTCAGTGGATTTGCGAAGGACACCGTGTGTCGAGTGGTGTTCCCTTCCTCCACAGTCAGAATCTCAGGCGCCGTCACATCCTGAGGTACCTTACTGGCGGACGCTTTCCGACTCCTCCTGCGTGTCAGTGGTTCTTCATCCTCGTCGTCGTCAGGGAGATTGATAACAGTGTTGGGTGGAGCTGCGGAGAAGGATCAGGATCAGAGATCGCGAGTCAGTCGACTAAGAACGGTGTTAAGAACACAGTACCTGGATTCGAAGTTGCTGCATCCTCCATCTCGTGGTCATCAGCCCGGGCCGAGGTCTCAGAAGTAGCAGCACTGCAACTCCAAAGGATCAGTCGACTAACTTCAGCGTCGACCAGAGATAAAGTTCGCACAGAATAAGAAAATATGAGCAGCACAATTACCCTGATATGGTGGGGATGGACACCTTCATCTTCGGCAGGAGCTTGGTCGGCTTTGGCGGAGCCCCCCTAGGCTGCTTCGGCGCCTTTTCAGTCGGCGCTGGAGAAGTGGTCCTAGGGCGCTTGGTCGACTGCGTCGCAACCCCCTTGCCACGTTCAGTCGAAGGGTCGTGGACGAGCTTCGACCGCCTTTCCGAGCGCGGTGGCACGACCTCCTCCTCTTCCTCCTCGTCTTCGGCGTCATCATCATCGCCGTCGTCATCATCATCGTCGTCGTCGTCCCCTGCAACGTCCGAGTCCCATTCCTCCTCGTCCTGGCTCTCGCCCCCACTCGCCTCACCCTCCTCAGTCGGAGTTTGTGCCCCATTGGGCATCGAGTACAGCTCGGTGAGGGCCTAGCAGATATCAAGACAATGATCAGTCGACCAGTCGGCAGAGTAAACAGAGATGAATGCGACAAGAATGCTGTGGAGAGCAGGGCAAGTGTACCTTATTTGGATCACTGTTGTGGTCGAGTGGAGGAATCCTTCTGGCTCCGCGAGGGTTGTCCTTGTTTCCGGTGACGGCTACCATCCATCTTTCCAGAGTGACATCGTCGACTGCTTCTGGATGGACTCTAGTCTCGTCTTTGGTCCCACAGTACAACCACATGCAGTGGCTCCGGAACTGGAGAGGCTGGATGCGACGCCTGAGGAAAACCTCCAGGAGGTCCATGCCCGTCACTCCCTCCCGAACCAACTGCACCACGCGCTCCATCAACATCTTCACGTCAGCTTTCTCCTCCGGAATCAGCTTCAGAGGGGAAGGCTTGCTCACTCGGTCCATGGTGAACGGAGGGAGTCCACTCGACTGCCCTGGCGTCGACTGGACCTGGCAGTAGAACCAAGTCGACTGCCAGCCTCTGACGGACTCGGGAAAGGTCATGGGCGGGAAGGTGCTCTTATTCCTCACCTGAATCCCCAGGCCTCCGCACATTTGGACGACTCGGGTTCTCTCATCACCTGGGCTCGCCTTCTTCACGGTCTGAGATCGACACGTGAATATATGTTTGAACAAACCCCAGTGCGGTCGACAGCCCAAGAAACCCTCACACATGGACACGAACGCGGCAAGATAGGCAATGGAGTTTGGGGTAAAGTGGTGGAGCTGCGCTCCGAAGAAGTTCAAAAAGCCACGAAAGAAAACACTCGGTGGCAAGGAAAACCCGCGATCAACATGGGTGGCCAAAAGCACACACTCACCCTCTTCTGGCTGGGGCTGCCACTCCTTCCCCGGAAGCCTCGCAGCTCCGTGGGGGATCAAGCCCTCGTTGGCCATGTCGAGGAGGTCATTCTCCGTGATGGTCGACTGGATCCAGTCTCCTTGGACCCAGCCCTTCGGCAGGCGGGATCTGGACGAAGGACCCTCCGCGGCTGGTGGATCTTCCTTTCGCCTTCTCCGATGCCGACGCCTTCTTTGCGCGCTCCAGCGCCGCCGTCTTCTCCTTGGCCATGGTCGCCGGCGAGATGCGCAAAGGGAAGTGGTGCGGGGGCGAGAGCGAGCACGCTGAGCAGGGAGGAAGGAAGCAGAGAGAGGGGAAGAATGCTAAGGCGCAGCACAGAAATCCTCGCCGGGCACATTTATAAGGTCCCTTCCGAGTGGATGACAGGTGGGCCCGGGCGATCTAATCATATCTGGAACAGTTATGCAGGCGGGATACGTGGCGAAAAAGGCGGCGCGGAGATCGAGGCGTCCATGCCCCATCCCATCCGAACGCCGCGGTCCGCCCCGCTTCGCGCGCGCCCCAAAATTTCGCATCCCGCGGAATCCGCGAGCAACAAATCAGTCTGTCAGGCGCGGTGTTTCCGGCGATCCGTCGCTCGGAGATCGTCGAAGCCTGAAAGATCACTCGACGCAAAAACAGAATGGATCAAGTTGACTAAAGGCAATTTGTTTCCTGTCGACAAAGGGATTCTTTGGTCCAGAACAGCGCACAACCGGAGCGCAAAGGTTAATCGGAAACGACATCAACTCCTTCTTGACTCGAAGCCTCGATCTATTCGGGGGCTAATGATGGGGTTGTGTACCTAGGGTAGGATCATGGACCTGATCCAAGTAACTTACCCTAGGACATCCTTAGAAGAGGTCGCCTTCCAGTCGACCAACGAGGATTCACTCGACTGGCCTGAAGGACTCGACCACGAAGACTCACTCGACCACCAGGAGGTCAAGAGGCACTCTGCACTGCAACGGCCTGTAATCAAGTAGACTTTATGATAGTAAAGGCACTTTATGTGGGGCGTTACCAGTAACGCCCCAGACTTAACTCACCTTAAACCCTCTCCTGCGTGGGCTGGCTAGGGTCCTGGCGCACTCTATATAAGCCACCCTCCTCCACAGGCAGAGGGGTTCGGCACCTTGTAATTCATACATCCATAATCCACTCGACCGCCTCCGGGCTCCGAGACGTAGGGCTGTTACTTCTTCCGAGAAGGGCCTGAACTCGTACATCCTTTGTGCTTACAACCTCTCCATAGCTAGGACCTTGCCTCTCCATACCTACCCCCTACTCTACTGTCAGGCTTAGAACCACGACACCTGGCGTCCGCCTGGCCTTCGTCGTCATGGCTCACGTCAGCTGAGCCTCATGAGGTAACCTTGCATAGAACTCTTCGCCCCTCAGGAGCCAGCCTTAGGAGGCCGATCCCTTCAGGGGTCTTGATGTTGTTCGCCTCGCGAGGCTTGGCCCCTTGCGGGGGTCTTGTGTTGTTGATGTTGAAGCCGGGCCGTACCAGGCCGTTGATGGAGCTACGTGGTGGGCCGCAGGGAGGCAGGGCTGGATACCCCCAAATCTAGGACACCGACAGCAGTGTTTACCCAGGCCGTTGATGGAGCCACGTGATGGGACGCAGGCAGGCAGGGCTGGATACCCCCAAAACCAGGACGCTGACAGTAGCCCCCGGGCCCAAGGTGCGCTCGGACTTGGCTTCCAGGCAAAGCCATCGGCAAATGCGGAGCACCGCGGGCCCTAACCGCCTGCGGCCTTGATGACGCGTGGCGATTGATTAGACATGGGCGACTCCGCTCCCCATGCTGCCTCGGCAACTGTTTCCATATAACAAAAGGGCTCCCGCCTATCGCCGGACTTTCATTGCCCCTTCTTCGTCCAGCTCCAGATCCCCTTCTCCCAACAGCAGAAGAACTTGCTAGATCTGCCGATTCCCCCCCCAATCTCCTGCTCGATAGCCACTGAGAAGACCACATCTTCTGCCTTGGCTGCCAGCCCTGCCTGGTACGAGCCGGTCCTGTTGCCGCCCTGCGTGGCCGGGGAGAATCTCGATACCGCACTCCTCCTAACGGCAAGTGACGACAACGAGTGGAAGGAGATGGCGCTCTGGGTCGCTACCACTGCGCTGGAGCCCGCGAACATCACTTTCTTCCCCTTCTTCATGCAAAACGTCTACTCGGGGCTGGTGCCCCCATTCTCCTGCTTCTTCTTCGCCGTTCTCCACCACTATGGCCTTCACGCGCTCCACATCCACGCCAACTCCATCCTTCTCCTGTCCATTTTCGCCTTCTACTGTGAGGCGTTCGTGGGGGTGATGCCCTCCGTCGCCCTACTCTGCCACTTCTTCTTCCTTCGCATGACTGGCGACAATATGGTTGGGTGCATCGGCTTTGTTGCGGTGTGGGGTGGTAACACAATCTCCCGCGTTGGGAAGAAGTGGAGGATGCCATGAAGAGGTGGGTTCTGATGGATGCCAAGTGCTCCCAGAGCTCGCTGGAGCTGCCGACCACATTCCCCGTCTCCGAGAAGGGGTGGCATTCTGAGAAGATCACGGACCCTTTCTTGACATCGTTGGTGAAGAAGATGGAGAAGGACCTGAAGAGCAAGAAGCTGATGGGGGCCATGTTCATCAAGGAGTTCCTGAGACAGCACATCGCGCCGCTCCAAGACCACTCCCGCCCCCTGTCGAAGCTTGGTGGTGATGACGACAAGATCCACCTGTGCCAAGACGCCCTTCCCGAGGAGGAGCTTGGCAAGGTGTTGCTCTACTTGATGGGGAAGGACCCGAGCGATCCTCCGGAAGATTGGCTTCCACTGTACTGCCGGGATGATGGCGATGAGGTTGCCGCTGCTATGCATGTCTTCGACGAGTTTGGGCTCGTGCGGCCGGGGCCTCCCCCGCCGCCTAGTGCTTTGGTGCACATGTCCTCCGATGATCGTTCCTCCGAGGCCACCACGGACGAGATGGTGGAGGAATCCTCTGCCCCGCAACAGAGGGAGCTCCTCCGTGATTTCCCCGATGATGATGATGATGACGAACCTCCGATGGTGGAGGTGCCGCACCCTTCTGGAGTTACCACAAGATCTGGGGTATCCTCTTCAAAGCAGCCCAAGCAGGCGGCCACGAAGAAGAGTAGGACTGCACTGATTCCTCCGGGCAGCGTCCCGCCTTCGTCGACGCCGTCCCGAGCGGCTCCAACCGCAAGTTTTCTTGCTCCCAAGAGCTCGACACCAACCTCTCCGCCTCAGCGTCCGCTGCTGAGCATGAAGAGGAGCTATGCCTTCGCCAGCCAGTAAGCCTTTTCCTTAACCTTGTTTGTTGATTCTTGAAGCGATGCTTAGTGCCTTTGTTTGTCATTAGGCAGCAACCGTCAAAGAAATAGAAGGAGGGCACGGAGGTTGCCGTGGCCGCGAGAGCTGAAGTGACCGCCGCGGCCCTGAGGAAGGAGAATGTCGCTGCCCTCGTAGCCCCAGTGGTGATGTCGTCTCCCGAGGATGTGGAAACCCGTCCTGAGGATGTGCTAGTGCCTTCGGCAGGCCTGACCCCTCCGGCACCCAGCCTTGCCGTGGCTGCTAAGGTCGACCAGCCTCCGGATCCCCTGGCCATTCCTGAGGCTGAAGTTTCTTCTGTCTTGGCGCCGATGGCGTCTTCTCCTCTACCCAGCGCATGGTCGAGTCATGGCGCTCCTGCCGCCTCCAGGGCCTTGGAGGAGGCAAGGGCGGTGCTAGACCTCATCCAGGGTGAACTTCAGGGCCCAGATCATCGTTCAGCGCAGGGACGCCTGGGGATGATTTCTGGTTAGCTCCAGGCCGACGCATCTGTCCGCGCGGCCTGGGGTCCTGCGGAGGAAGCCCATAAGGTGCTTGGGGTAACCGCCACCAAGCGCGACCTGGTGCGGAAGGAAGCCATAGAAGCTGAGGATCGGTGTCCCGTGGTGGAGGCTGAACTGAAGACTCTTCAGGATCAGCAGGCCGCCCAGGCCAGCCAGCTCCAGGAGCGTGAGGAGAAGCTTAAGGCCCGGGAGGCTTCCGTCGCCAATCGAGACGCCGCGCTGAAGAAGGCGGCCTTGAAGCAGGCTGGGGAGCACAACCGCCTGACGAAGCTGAAGGAGGAGGCAGAGGCAGCCCAAGCGGACCTCGCCGAGGCCAAGAAGGTGGCCGCTATGGAGCACAACACCCTTACCTCCCTCGAGGCACGTTTCCACAAGGCCCAGAAGTCGCTCTTTGGAGATGATTCCTCGAAGAAGGCTGTGGTGACAACCCCGAGGGAGAGCCCTGCTGCTCTGCTTCCTGAAGTCTTGGCGGTGCTTGAAGATGTTGTGGACGGGTTTGCCTCCTTGGTGGAAAGCAAGGCGCGCTCACTTTCTTCCTCGGCTCTGACATGCGTCTTCAGCCATCTTTATCTTTGGGATGCCGGCTTTGATCTCTCCTCCTTCCTCACTCCGGTGGACTCCGATTCCTAGGATGCTGCTGCCGCCGTCATGAAGAGCTCTGTGGATGCCATGCTGAATAAGTTCCTGGTTGTTGGTCCTCCGACCGAAGTCAATGGAACGGGAACGCGCCTGGCAACGAGGCTCTGTTGGCGGGCGGCGGTGACGCCTAGGTCTGAAGAGGTGGCTTGGTGATTTTGTTTTTCCTTGTTCATCCTGTATCATGAAGCATGCCTCGAGGAGGCGTTTAAAACTGTTTGTTTGGAACAATATGGTTTGTAATAACTAGATTATGTTCCCTCGACTTTTCCATTTGCTCTATTGTTCTGCGTCAACAGAGCCCGACCCCGCGCATACCTCAGTCGCCGTTGGGTCGTCCGGATCGCCAGGATGAGCCCAAGGGGTGAGGGGCTACGTGGCCAGTTAGGCTCCTGAGACGCGATGCTTAGGAGTCCTCCTTGATGTGCGAACAACTTAGGAAAGGCGCAGGAGCAAGCCTTGGTGTTCTACGTTAGTAGAGCCCGGCCCCGCGCGTACTTCGGCCATAGTTGGGTCGTCGGATCGCCAGGACGAGCCCAAGGGGTGAGGGGCTACGTGACCAGTTAGGCTCCTGAGATGCGATGCTCAGGAGTCCTCCATGACGTGCGAACGGCTTGAAAAAGAGAGGGGTGAAAACTAGGCCTTCACTTTCTGCGTCGGCAGGGCCCGACCCCGCGCGTGCCTCAGCCGCCGTTGGGTCATCCGGATCACCAGGATAAGACCAAGGGGTGAGGGGCTACGTGACCAGTTAGGCTCCTGAGACGCGATGCTCAGGAGTACCCCTTAACGCACGAACAGAACATCATACCTTTTCCTTGCCGAGCTCTCGCTCGGGAGGGATGCACAAAGACCAGGCCCATGAGGCCTGGCAAGGTGGGGTACGCCAGGCGTGATCTAAGCGTAGCCCTCCTTCCCAGCCCCCTCGCGCTACCTTCCCGAGGGAGAGCAGCGAAGTGAGGCTAGCCACTGAGCACGGAGGCTCCCTGAGGTTAATGCGGCTGTGATGCCACCCCCAGTTGTTTATCACCAGCGCGGAGCATCGCGCTTCTACACTTGCATGGGCATAGCCGCTTCTCGGCAGTGTTGACAGCCAGCACGGAGCATGGTGCTTCCACTGGTGCGTGGGAGGGGGCTCCCTTTGAGGAGAGCCCCTGGGGCATGTAAAGCCCCGCCCTAACACGTGGCTTGCACGGCAGGGCTGGAGGAGGTGTGTATGGGCACCCGTGAGCCAGCGCGGGACTCACGAGGCCCTACCTCAAGGCGGGTTGCGCCTGGTCTTGATGGGGGATGCTTGAGTTAGTCATGTGAGATGGTTAGGTAGCCTGCGCTGATTGAGTCTCCTGAGGTTATTACATGAGAAGGTCAGACACCAACGACCCTAGGAGGTGATGTGAATGGGGCCGACCCGCCAGACAGAGCTCAGTCATTGGGTTTATCGACGCTGCAGGGATGGACCCGAGCACAGACATCATGCCCAGTCTTCTCATGCAAAGATCCTAAAGAAAAACAACCGGCGCACGGTTCCTGTGGCTACGTGGGCACCAGGTCACGCACCCTCACTCATACACCCGCGATTAGCTCATGTGAGAACAAGGCACCAAGAGCCATGGGAGGTGACGTACACGGGGACTGGCCCGTGAGCCAGAGCTCAGCTACTTAGATTTAGTGATGCTGCAGGCACGGACCCGAGCATGGACGCCGTGCTAGTCCTTAATCATGAGGCGGTCGCGGGAGGTCTTGCAAGGGCGCGAGACGTTCTTAGCGACGAGGCGCCAGTCAGGCGGTTAATAATTCAAAGTAGCTTGCAAAGGATTGTAACTGGCTCTGTTAGATGCAGAAGGGGTACAAAGTGTAGGGACAGACCCACACAGCCTAGGGATGATGCAACCCGAGGGGCGTCCCCAGACTGAGAAACTAGAAAGATGTCACTTGGTACCGTTGCTGAAGAGGTGTTGAAGTAGCCAAAAAACACGCGCCGCTGGAGTCGTTCCTCACGAGCCGCTCTGGCGCCGAGCTTTTGGGGGCTCAGAGGGACCGAGAGGCTCCTAAAGATGCTCCTCCATCTCCGCCAAGATCGCTTGGTGCCTGGCCTCACAAGCCGCCTGGGCGTCCCTCACGCAGCGCTGGAACGCCTCAGCCGCGCCCAGCAGGCCGAAGGGCATGCAGACGTAGCTGTGAGGTGGTCCCTCGCACCGGCCGACACGAGACGGCCAGATGAGCTGCCGAGACGCGACCCTGTTGAGCCCGGGGATGTCGATGCAGACGCGGAACTCCTTATCCTCGTCGGGGCAGTGAGTTGCGCCACACGGTAGGCAGCGATCGCCTTGCAGAACCCTTCCTTCTGGAATCTCCTCGATTGCCTTGCTGTTGAACTCCTGAACGCCCGGTACCTCACGCCTGCTGCCTTCTCCTCGGAAGCATGCTCTGAAGAGCGCCTCCACATGGTGCCCGAGCGCCTCCCTCGAGACCTTGGCTAGGTATGAGGCCCTCCAAAGGAGAGCCCCTGAGCCCAGCCTGAGAGGGGCGCCGGGCGCGCCTTCCTATGCGATGGGTGAAGGTGTCGCGTCTGGAGATGCGAGGTTCAGAGCTGCATCCTCGACTACTGCTCCTTCGCGAGAGCCATTTCCCAGTTGTAGCTTCTTCGTCTTGCGGGCGACCTCAGGAGGGAGGGCGCCATCCTCGTCTTCAGGGTTCTCGACCGCTGCATCCTGGAAGGCACGCTCGAGGGAGCACACCACATCCTTCTCTTGACAGGCGACCCTGATGACGCCGCCGCTTCCTGGCATCTTGAGGACGTTGTAGCCGTGGTGCGTGGCCGCCATGAACTTGGCTAGTGCTGGATACCCTAGGATGGCGTTGTAGGGCAGGTAGATGTCGGCGATGTCAAAGTCGATGGGCTCAGTGCGGTAGTTGTTGCATTCGCTAAAGGTGACAGGGAGGTGAACCTGCCCTATCGGGTGTGTAGAACCATCGGTCACTAATGAGAATGGCTTGGTGGGGTGAAGCTGGTAGTATGTCACCTGGAGCCTTTCAAACGTCTGAACCGATAGAACATTGAGCCTTGCTCCTCCATCGATGAGAGTCCTGGTGATGACCATGTTGCTGATGACGAGGGAGCGGAGCATGGGGAGCGCACCAGCGGTGGCCGCACACTTGATCTGGTCGGAGGAGTCAAAGGTGATGGCGCACTTGGACCACCTGAGAGGGTGAGTTGCTTCAGGCTTGGGGAGCGCTGCGTTCACCTCGCGCGCGAACTGCTTAAAGACGTGGTGGGAAGCTGGGGCCTGTGAGCCGCCCAAGATGCAGGCAATGGCTCAAGGCTCCTGTAAGCCCCCAGCCCCCTCGTCCTGGTGGTGATCTTCATTCCTTGCTGGCGGTGGAGGCAGAGGAGGCAGAGTTGCGTTGCCCTGAGGGTGCTCCTCACGAGGCTGCTCCCTCAAGTTGCCCTCGTGAGGCTGGCCCTGCCAGCGGTCCTCACGAGGCTAGTCACGCCACTCCTAGCGATGGTCACATCCGTCCCAGCGACCTCCACCTTGTCCGCCTCCACGACCGTAGCCTCGATCCTTGCAGTTGGGGCATCGGCCGAGGCACCTGTCGCAGAGGGCTATGAGCTCCTGGCAGTCGTTGGTGTTGTGGCTGTGAACATTGTGGAAGGCGCAGAATGACCAGTTGCTCTTGGATGACTCGGAGTGGTCGCAGCCGCGCTTCGTCTCTGGCTCGGTCGCAAGCATGGCTGGCCCCTTGAGCTTCACGTCCTTGGTCTTGGTCTTCTTGTCTTTTGGATCAGCATCAAGGAGCTCGAGGAGGGAGAGGCGTCCCTCCTCAGCCCTTGCGCACTTGTTCGCCATGCTGAACATCTCCAGAGCGGTGCAGAGATCCTCGTGGATGGTGAGCTCCTCCTTCATCTTGACATCATGGACGCCATCATTGAATGCTGAAATGATGGCCTCGTCAGACACCTTGGGGATCTTGAGGCGAACGTTGTTGAAGTGCTGGATATACTTCTGCAGGGTCTCTCCGGGTTGCTGCTTGATGTGGCACAGGTCACCGCGGCCGGCAAACGGTCCCGAGTGCCCTGGAAGTTGGCGATGAAGCGGCTGCGCATCTCCTGTTGGAAATATTCCCTAGAGGCAATAATAAAAGGATTATTATTATATTTCCTTGTTCATGATAATTGTCTTTTATTCATGCTATAATTGTATTATCCGGAAATCGTAATACACGTGTGAATACTTAGACCACAACATGTCCCTAGTGAGCCTCTAGTTGACTAGCTCGTTGATCGACAGATAGTCATGGTTTCCTGACTATGGACATTAGATGTCATTGATAATGGGATCACATCATTAGGAGAATGATGTGATGGACAAGACCCAATCCTAAGCATAGCACAAAGATCGTGTAGTTCGTTTGCTAGAGCTTTTCCAATGTCAAGTATCTTTTCCTTAGACCATGAGATCGTGTAACTCCCGGATACCGTAGGAGTGCTTTGGGTGTACCAAACGTCACAACGTAACTGGGTGACTATAAAGGTGCACTACAGGTATCTCCAGAAGTGTCTGTTGGGTTGACACGGATCGAGACTGGGTTTTGTCACTCCGTATGACGGAGAGGTATCTCTGGGCCCACTCGGTAATGCATCATCATAATGAGCTCAAAGTGACCAAGTGTCTGGTCACAGGATCATGCATTACGGTACGAGTAAAGTGACTTGCCGGTAACGAGATTGAACGAGGTATTGGGATACCGACGATCGAATCTCGGGCAAGTAACGTACCCATTGACAAAGGGAATTGTATACAGGGTTGCTTAAATCCTCAACATCGTGGTTCATCCGATGAGATCATCGAGGAGTATGTGGGAGCCAACATGGGTATCCAGATCCCGCTGTTGGTTATTGACCGGAGAGCCGTCTCGGTCATGTCTGCATGTCTCCCGAACCTGTAGGGTCTACACACTTAAGGTTCAGTGACGCTAGGGTTGTATGAATATGAGTATGCAGCAAACTGAAAGTTGTTCAGAGTCCCGGATGAGATCCCGGACGTCACGAGGAGCTCCGGAATGGTCCGGAGGTAAAGAATTATATATGGGAAGTCGAGTTTCGGCCATCGAGAAAGTTTCGGGGTCCACCGGTATTGTACCGGGACAACCGGAAGGGTCCCGGGGGTCCACCAGGTGGGGCCACCTATCCCGAAGGGCCCCATGGGCTGAAGTGGGAGGGGAACCAGCCCCTAGTGGGCTGGTGCGCCCCCCTTGGGCCCCCCTCTGCGCCTAGGGTTGGGAACCCTAGGGGAGGGGGCGCCTCCACTTGCCTTGGGGGGCACTCCACCCCCCTTGGCCGCTGCCCTCCCCTTAGAGATCCCATCTCTAGGGCCGGGGCCCACCCTGGGGTCCCTATATAAAGAGGGGGGGGGGGGAGGGCAGCCGCACCCAACACCCTGGCGCCTCCCTCCCCTCCCTGCTACACCTCTCCCTCCCGTAGTTGCTTGGCGAAGCCCTGCTGCATCCACCACCACACTGTCGTGCTGCTGGATCTTCATCAACCTCTCCTTCCCCCTTGCTGGATCAAGAAGGAGGAGACGTCACGCTGACCGTACGTGTGTTGAACGCGGAGGTGCCGTCCGTTCGGCGCTAGGATCTCCGGTGATTTGGATCACGACGAGAACGACTCCCTCAAACCCGTTCTCTTGAACGCTTCCGCACACGATCTACAAGGGTATGTAGATGCACTCCTCTCTCTTGTTGCTAGATGAACTCATAGATTGATCTTGGTGAACGTAGGAATTTTTTTATTTTATGCAACGTTCCCCAACAGTGGCATCATGAGCTAGGTCTATGCGTAGTTCTCTATTGCACGAGTAGAACACAAATCTGTTGTGGGCGTAGATCATGTCAACTTGCTTGCCACTACTAGTCTTATTTTGCTTCAGCGGTATTATGGGATGAAGCGACCCGGACCGTCCTTACATGTACGCTTACGTGAGACAGGTTCCACCGACTGACATGCACTAGTTGCATAAGGTGGCTAGCGGGTGTCTGTCTCTCCCACTTTAGTTGGAGCAGATTCGATGAAAAGGGTCCTTATGAAGGGTAAATAGAAGTTGACAAAATCATGTTGTGGTTATTCGTAGGTAAGAAAACGTTCTTGCTAGAACCCAATTGCAGCCACGTAAAAGATGCAACTACAATTAGAGGACGTCTAACTTGTTTTTGCAGCAATTGCTATGTGATGTGATATGGCCAAAAGTTGTGATGAATGATGAATGATATATTGTGATGTATGAGATCATGTTCTTGTAATAGGAATCACGACTTGCATGTCGATGAGTATGACAACCGGCAGGAGCCATAGGAGTTGTCTTAATTATTGTATGACCTGCGTGTCAATGATTTAACGCCATGTAATTACTTTACTTTATTGCTAAACCGTTAGCCATAGTAGTAGAAGTAATAGTTGGCGAGCAACTTCATGGAGACACGATGATGGAGATCATGATGATGGAGATCATGGTGTCATGCCGGTGACGAAGATGATCATGGAGCCCCGAAGATGGAGATCAAAGGAGCTATATGATATTGGCCATATCATGTCACTACTATATAATTGCATGTGATGTTTATTATGTTTATGCATCTTGTTTACTTAGAACGACGGTAGTAAATAAGATGATCCCTTATAATAATTTCAAGAAAGTGTTCCCCCTAACTGTGCGCCGTTGCTAAAGTTCGTCGTTTCGAAGCACCACGTGATGATCGGGTGTGATAGATTCTTACGTTCACATACAACGGGTGTAAGACAGTTTTACACATGCAAAAACACTTAGGGTTAACTTGACGAGCCTAGCATGTACAGACATGGCCTCGGAACACAGAGACCGAAAGGTCGAACATGAGTCGTATGGAAGATACGATCAACATGGAGATGTTCACCGATGATGACTAGTCCGTCTCACGTGATGATCGGACACGGCCTAGTCGACTCGGATCATGTAACACTTAGATGACTAGAGGGATGTCAAATCTGAGTGGGAGTTCATTAAATAATTTGATTAGATGAACTTAATTATCATGAACTTAGTCTAAAATCTTTGCAAAATATGTCTTGTAGATCAAATGGCCAACGCTCATGTCAACATGAACTTCAACGCGTTCCTAGAGAAAACCAAGCTGAAAGATGATGGCAGCAACTATACGGACTGGGTCCGGAACCTGAGGATCATCCTCATAGCTGCCAAGAAAGCATATGTCCTAGAAGGACCGCTAGGTGAAGCACCCATCCCAGAGAACCAAGACGTTATGAACGCTTGGCAGTCACGTGCTGATGATTACTCCCTCGTTCAGTGCGGCATGCTTTACAGCTTAGAACCGGGGCTCCAAAAGCGTTTTGAGCAACACGGAGCATATGAGATGTTCGAGGAGCTGAAAATGGTTTTCCAAGCTCATGCCCGGGTCGAGAGATATGAGGTCTCCGACAAGTTCTATAGTTGTAAGATGGAGGAAAACAGTTCTGTCAGTGAGCACATACTCAAAATGTCTGGGTTGCACAACCGCCTGTCCCAGCTGGACATTAACCTCCCGGACGAGGCGGTCATTGACAGAATCCTTCAGTCGCTCCCACCGAGCTACAAGAGCTTTGTGATGAACTACAATATGCAGGGGATGGTGAAAACTATTCCTGAAGTATTTTCAATGCTGAAGTCAGCAGAGGTAGAAATCAAGAAAGAACATCAAGTGTTGATGGTCAATAAAACCACCAAGTTCAAGAAGGGCAAGGGTAAGAAGAACTTCAAGAAGGACGGCAAAGATGTTGCCGCGCCCGGTAAGCCAGTTGCCGGGAAGAAGTCAAAGAATGGACCCAAGCCTGAGACTGAGTGCTTTTATTGCAAAGGGAAGGGTCACTGGAAGCGGAACTGCCCCAAATACTTAGCGGACAAGAAGGCCGGCAACACTAAAGGTATATTTGATATACATGTAATTGATGTGTACCTTACCAGTACTCGTAGTAACTCCTGGGTATTTGATACCGGTGCCGTTGCTCACATTTGTAACTCACAGCAGGAGCTGCGGAATAAGCGGAGACTGGCGAAGGACGAGGTGACGATGCGCGTCGGGAATGGTTCCAAGGTCGATGTGATCGCCGTCGGCACGCTACCTCTACATTTACCTACGGGATTAGTTTTAAACCTCAATAATTGTTATTTAGTGCCAAGTTTGAGCATGAACATTGTATCTGGATCTCGTTTAATGCGAGATGGCTACTCATTTAAATCCGAGAATAATGGTTGTTCTATTTATATGAGAGATATGTTTTATGGTCATGCCCCGATGGTCAATGGTTTATTCTTAATGAATCTCGAACGTAATGTTACACATATTCATAGTGTGAATACCAAAAGATGTAAAGTTGATAACGATAGTCCCACATACTTGTGGCACTGCCGCCTTGGTCACATTGGTGTCAAGCGCATGAAGAAGCTCCATGCTGATGGACTTTTAGAGTCTCTCGATTATGAATCATTTGACACATGCGAACCATGCCTCATGGGCAAAATGACCAAGACTCCGTTCTCCGGAACAATGGAGCGAGCAACCAACTTATTGGAAATCATACATACTGATGTGTGTGGTCCAATGAGCGTTGAGGCTCGCGGAGGATATCGTTATGTTCTCACTCTCACTGATGACTTAAGTAGATATGGGTATGTCTACTTGATGAAACACAAGTCTGAGACCTTTGAAAAGTTCAAGGAATTTCAGAATGAAGTAGAGAATCAACGTGATCGAAAAATAAAGTTCTTACGATCAGATCGTGGAGGAGAATATTTAAGTCACGAATTTGGTACGCACTTAAGAAAATGTGGAATCGTTTCACAACTCACGCCGCCTGGAACACCTCAGCGTAATGGTGTGTCCGAACATCGTAATCGCACTCTATTGGATATGGTGCGATCTATGATGTCTCTTACCGATTTACCGCTATCATTTTGGGGATACGCTCTAGAGACAGCTACATTCACTTTAAATAGGGCTCCGTCTAAATCCGTTGAGACGACACCGTATGAATTATGGTTTGGAAAGAAACCTAAGCTGTCGTTTCTAAAAGTTTGGGGATGCGATGCTTATGTCAAGAAACTTCAACCTGAAAAGCTCGAACCCAAGTCGGAAAAATGCGTCTTCATAGGATACCCTAAGGAAACCATTGGGTATACCTTCTACCTTAGATCCGAAGGCAAGATCTTTGTTGCCAAGAACGGATCCTTTCTGGAAAAAGAGTTTCTCTCGAAAGGAGTAAGTGGGAGGAAAGTAGAACTCGATGAAGTACTACCTCTTGAACCGGAAAGTAGTGCAGCTCAGGAAAATGTTCCTGTGGTGCCTACACCGACTGGAGAGGAAATTAATGATGATGATCAAGGTACTTCGGATCAAGTTGCTACTGAACTTCGTAGGTCCACAAGGACACGTTCCACACCAGAGTGGTATGGCAACCCTGTCCTGGAAATCATGTTGTTAGACAACGGTGAACCTTCGAACTATGAAGAAGCGATGGCGGGCCCAGATTCCAACAAATGGCTTGAAGCCATGCAATCCGAGATAGAATCCATGTATGAAAACAAAGTATGGACTTTGACAGACTTGCCCGATGATCGGCGAGCGATAGAAAACAAATGGATCTTTAAGAAGAAGACGGACGCGGATGGTAATGTTACCATCTATAAAGCTCGACTTGTCGCTAAGGGTTATCGGCAAGTTCAAGGGGTTGACTACGATGAGACTTTCTCTCCCGTAGCGAAGCTGAAGTCCGTCCGAATCATGTTAGCAATTGCCGCATACTATGATTATGAGATATGGCAGATGGACGTCAAAACGGCATTCCTTAACGGCTATCTTAAGGAAGAACTGTATATGATGCAGCCGGAGGGTTTTGTCGATCCTAGGAATGCTAACAAGGTATGCAAGCTCCAGCGATCCATTTATGGGCTGGTGCAAGCATCTCGGAGTTGGAACATTCGCTTTGATGAGATGATCAAAGCGTTTGGGTTTATGCAGACTTATGGAGAAGCCTGCGTTTACAAGAAAGTGAGTGGGAGCTCTGTAGCATTTCTCATATTATATGTAGATGACATACTTTTGATGGGAAATGATATAGAACTTTTGGACAGCATTAAGGCCTACTTGAATAAGTGTTTTTCAATGAAGGACCTTGGAGAAGCTGCTTACATATTAGGCATCAAGATCTATAGGGATAGATCGAGACGCCTCATAGGTCTTTCACAAAGCACATACCTTGATAAGATTTTGAAGAAGTTCAAAATGGATCAGTCCAAGAAAGGGTTCTTGCCTGTATTGCAAGGTGTGAGATTGAGCTCGGCTCAATGCCCGACCACGGCAAAAGATAAAGAAGAGATGAGTGTCATCCCCTATGCCTCGGCCATAGGATCTATTATGTATGCCATGCTGTGTACCAGACCTGATGTAAACCTTGCCGTAAGTTTGGTAGGAAGGTACCAAAGTAATCCCGGCAAGGAACACTGGACAGCGGTCAAGAATATCCTGAAGTACCTGAAAAGGACAAAGGACATGTTTCTCGTTTATGGAGGTGACGAAGAGCTCGTCGTAAAGGGTTACGTCGACGCTAGCTTCGACACAGATCTGGATGACTCTAAGTCACAAACCGGATACGTGTATATGTTGAATCGTGGAGCAGTAAGCTGGTGCAGTTGCAAGCAGAGCGTCGTGGCGGGATCTACATGTGAAGCGGAGTACATGGCAGCCTCGGAGGCAGCACATGAAGCAATATGGATGAAGGAGTTCATCACCGACCTAGGAGTCATACCCAATGCGTCGGGGCCAATCACTCTCTTCTGTGACAACACTGGAGCTATTGCCCTTGCCAAGGAGCCCAGGTTTCACAAGAAGACCAGGCACATCAAGCGTCGTTTCAACTCCATCCGTGAAAATGTTCAAGATGGAGACATAGATATTTGCAAAGTACATACGGATCTGAATGTCGCAGATCCATTGACTAAACCTCTTCCGCGAGCAAAACATGATCAACACCAGAACTCTATGGGTGTTCGATTCATCACAATGTAACTAGATTATTGACTCTAGTGCAAGTGGGAGACTGTTGGAAATATGCCCTAGAGGCAATAATAAAAGGATTATTATTATATTTCCTTGTTCATGATAATTGTCTTTTATTCATGCTATAATTGTATTATCCGGAAATCGTAATACACGTGTGAATACTTAGACCACAACATGTCCCTAGTGAGCCTCTAGTTGACTAGCTCGTTGATCAACAGATAGTCATGGTTTCCTGACTATGGACATTGGATGTCATTGATAACGGGATCACATCATTAGGAGAATGATGTGATGGACAAGACCCAATCCTAAGCATAGCACAAAGATCGTGTAGTTCGTTTGCTAGAGCTTTTCCAATGTCAAGTATCTTTTCCTTAGACCATGAGATCGTGTAACTCCCGGATACCGTAGGAGTGCTTTGGGTGTACCAAACGTCACAACGTAACTGGGTGACTATAAAGGTGCACTACAGGTATCTCCGAAAGTGTCTGTTGGGTTGACACGGATCGAGACTGGGATTTGTCACTCCGTATGACGGAGAGGTATCTCTGGGCCCACTCGGTAATGCATCATCATAATGAGCTCAAAGTGACCAAGTGTCTGGTCACGGGATCATGCATTACGGTACGAGTAAAGTGACTTGCCGGTAACAAGATTGAACGAGGTATCGGGATACCAACGATCGAATCTCGGGCAAGTAACGTACCGATTGACAAAGGGAATTGTATACGGGGTTGCTTAAATCCTCGACATCATGGTTCATCCGATGAGATCATCGAGGAGTATGTGGGAGCCAACATAGGTATCCAGATCCCGCTGTTGGTTATTGACCGGAGAGCCGTCTCGGTCATGTCTGCATGTCTCCCGAACCCGTAGGGTCTACACACTTAAGGTTCGATGACGCTAGGGTTGTATGAATATGAGTATGCAGCAAACCGAAAGTTGTTCGGAGTCCCGGATGAGATCCCGGACGTCACGAGGAGTTCCGGAATGGTCTGGAGGTAAAGAATTATATATGGGAAGTCGAGTTTCGGCCATCGGGAAAGTTTCGGGGTCCACCGGTATTATACCGGGACCACCGAAAGGGTCCCGGGGGTCCATCGGGTGGGGCCACCTATCCCGGAGGGCCCCATGGGCTGAAGTGGGAGGGGAAGCAGCCCCTAGTGGGCTGGTGCGCCCCCCTGGGCCCCCTCTGCGCCTAGGGTTGGGAACCCTAGGGGAGGGGGCGCCTCCACTTGCCTTGGGGGGCACTCCACCCCCCTTGGCCGCCGCCCCCCTAGAGGTCCCATCTCTAGGGCCGGCGCCCCCCCTGGGGTCCCTATATAAAGAGGGGGGGTGGGAGGGCAGTCGCACCCAACACCCTGGCGCCTCCCTCCCCTCCTTGCTACACCTCCCCCTCCCGTAGTTGCTTGGCGAAGCCCTGCCAGAGCCCTGCTGCATCCACCACCACGCCGTCGTGCTGCTGGATCTTTATCAACCTCTCCTTCCCCCTTGTTGGATCAAGAAGGAGGAGACGTCACGCTGACCGTACGTGTGTTGAACGCGGAGGTGCCTTCCGTTCGGCGCTAGGATCTCCGGTGATTTGGATCACGACGAGAACGACTCCCTCAACCCCGTTCTCTTGAACGCTTCCGCACGCGATCTACAGGGGTATGTAGATGCACTCCCCTCTCTTGTTGCTAGATGAACTCATAGATTGATCTTGGTGAACGTAGGAATTTTTTTATTTTATGCAACGTTCCCCAACATCTCCTTCCAGGAAGAAACCGACCCCTCGGTGAGGTTCAGGAGCCAGGAACGCGCGCCATCCTTGAGGGCCATCGGGAACCAGTTTGGCATGATCTTCTCGTCGCCGCTGGCCGTCTTGATGCTCAGCTCGTAGAGCTGCAGGAACTCGGCGGGGTCGGTGGTGCCGTCGTAGCATGGAGGCAGGTGAGGCTTGAACTTGCTTGGCCAGGCGACGTTGTGGAGCTCCGGAGTGAATGCGCGGCATCCCGCCGTGGCCACCGAAGGTCTTCAAGGGGGTGGAAACTGGTCTTGGTGCACGCGCGCCGCCACCTCCTGTGGAGGCACACGGGCCTGGTGCTGATGTGCCGGGAGCACGTGCGCTTCTCCCTGGGGACGCTGCACCACCTGGCAGCTCACGTCATCCCGAGCCGCTGCAGGGCGAGGCGGGTTGCACCAGGGAGCCACACGCCTCGGCTCGACGATGGCGCCCTGGGCCGGAGGTGGTGGAGGAGCCCCGTGCGCCACGTCGCCCTCTGCAGGTGGTTGCTGAGGCAGCAAGCGAACCGGATCGGCGGAGCCCCCGTGCGCAACACTGACAAGCTCAGCGATCTGCTGAAGCCACTCCTCGTAGAGGTCGCCTACTGGGCGGTGGCGAAGGAGCTCCGCGCCATGAGCAGAGCGGTCTGCGCATCCGCCTGGCCGCGAGGCGCATGGAATGACGAAGTTGTTGGGGTCAGCAACGGAGTAGCAGTGCACCCGTCACGGCGCACCGATAGGTGCAGCGATGAAGCTTGCTGCTCGTGGCCGGCAGGGCCCGTGGCGGCGTTGGACACCGGAGAAGGAGCGCGACGGGCACAACCATCACCCACCGGAGCCGTCTGAGCGACATGGGCGGTGACTGCAGCCCGACGCTCGGCGCAAGCCCGGCGCACATCGGCCATGGAGGTATCGGAGTGGCGGTGGATTGATCGACGGAAGAGAGGATCCGACACACCCCTACCTGGCGCGCCAAATGTCGGATTATGGGATCCGCAAACCCTTGAGAGGTTCGAACTCTAGGGTGTGTGCGGAGATCTCAACCTACCCAGCCTGCCTACTCGCGATCCTCCTAGGCCCGTCAAGCTCAAGAGACAAAGAGACATAGTAGTTTATCCTGGTTCGCGCCACCCTTGTGGTGTTATACCCTACTCTAGCGTTTTGGTGGATTTCCTCGAAGGGTTGCGGATGAACTAGTATAGTGGATGAAAAAGCCTCGGGAGGTGAGGTGTTCTTGAGCTGGTGTGGTATGTGCTAGTTCTACTTGTCTTGGTTCCATCCCCTCCCCCTTCTATGGTGGTGGCTAGTCCTATTTATAGTGGACTTGGTCCTCTTCCCAAATATGAGGGGGGAGGGATCCCACAACGGCCAGATTTGAAAGGGGACAAGTAGTAGAGCTTATCCTGACAAAAGTAGTCTTCGCCTACGAAAAGCCTCTTGTCGTGATGCTGCGGTGGGCTCGTCAATGACCTCCGTCCCGCCGTCCTGGCGGTCTTGGTCTCGTTGCATTGAAATGGAAACCTTTGGTTGATTCCTCGGGACTCCGCGCCTGTGGCTTGCCTCCTTGGCACCGAAGAGGAAACCTGCGCTCTGCGCCCGCCTGGCGGCCGCCTGGGGTTGGTCGTCATGGCTCATGTCAGTTGAGCCTCATGAGGTAACCTTGCATAGAACTCTCCGCCCCTCAGGAGCCAGCCTGAGGAGGCCGATCCCTTCGGGGGTCTTGACGTCGTCCGCCTCACGAGGCTTGGCCCCTTGCGGGGGTCTTGTGTTGTTGATGTTGAAGCTGGCCGTACCAGACCGTCGATGGAGCTACGTGGTGGGCCACAGGGAGGCAAGGCTGGATACCCCCAAATCTAGGACGCCGACAACAGTGTTTACCCAGGTTTGGGCCCTCTTAAAGGAGGTAAAACCCTACATCCTGCTTGATTGTATTCGATGAGTATAGCGGTTACAAGAGTGGATCTACCTCGAGATCATAATGGCTAAACCCTAGCCTGTCTATCCTGTGAATATTATGATCCTGGCTCCGGTCTAAGCCCTCGGTTTGTATAGACACTAGAGGGGCCTAGGGTTGTACAGGGTCGGTTTATAGAGAAAGGAAATATCATATCCGAACACCTAATCTTGGTCGTTCACGCATACAGGAGTCCTAACCGGACATGGGAGGTGGTCTTCTTCCTTCATCTTTACAGCCCATCAGTCTGGCCCACATTGAATAGGCCGGACGCCCGAGGACCCCCTAGTCCAGGACTCCCTCATATGTCCTTATAAAATGTTTTATGGAAAAGCTTGTCATTTTCCTGTTGAGTTAGAACGTAAAGCATATTGGGCAATTAAAGAACTCAACTATGATTTCAAACTTGCTGGTGAAAAGAGGTTATTTGATATTAGCTCATTAGATGAATGGAGAACCCAAGCTTATGAAAATGCAAATTATTTAAAGAAAAAGTTAAAAGATGGCATGCTAAAAGAATCCAAAAGCGTGAGTTTAAGGTTGGAGAATACGTTCTTTTGTACAATTCTTGTTTTAGATTCTTTGTAGGAAAACACCTCTCCAAATGGGAAGGACCCTATGTCATCAAGGAGGTTTATCGATCTTGAGCTATCAAAATAAATAATGTCGAAGGCACTAACCCGAAGGTTGTTAATGGGCAATGAATAAAACATTATATCTCAGGTACGCCCAATAATGTTGAAAGTAATATTATCCAAACTCTGACACCGGAAGAACACATAAAAGAAACCTTCCGGAACACTCCAGGATCGTGAAAAAGAGGAGGTACGTGATACGGTAAGTAAATGGACTCCTAAAAATCCGCAAAAATATTTTTTGTCAGTTTTGGAATATTTAAAAAATTAAGAAAATAAGAAACTACGAGGAAGGTGACCCTGTTGGGAACAAGACACCAGGGTGCGCCTGGCTTGCTAGGCGGGCCCAAGTGGGTTGTGCCCACCTCGGGTACCTTCCGGACTCTGTTTTTCTTCCGTTTGCTTGTTTCCCAAGATAAAAAATCTTTTTATACCTCTCGAACCTGTTGACCTCCGTATCGCGAAGAAATCTCTTGTTTTCTTTTCTTGTTGTTATCTGTCAGATCTAATCCACCATGTCCGCTTCAAGATCCTCCAAGGACAAGTTCTTTGAGAACGTTGTCAACACATATCTGCCGGAGGTGATACAGCACCCTTAAGCTATCCATATGGGTGATGGGGTGCTCCACAACCGCGATGTTTAAGGCGCCAAGGGGAATGGATCCGTGGAGGTTAGGCTTGAAGCTATGGAGCAGGAAGTCTTCCAGTGCAAGGGGATGGTAACATGGACTCAATGCCAATCACCTCATGATCGCGGACTACACCCATGATTTCAAGGTGGATGGCAAGTCCATGAAGGACATTGTCTTCTCCTTGAACGAGCAAATCAACTTCCTCTAGAGCCAGATCTACGACCTTTAAAACTAAGTCTTTGAATATGAGGCAAGGTTTAAAGGTATGAGTTTGGCTGCCAGTTGCAGGACCTGTGAGACTTACTCTTTCTCTTATGATGGTGAGACTCTACCGTGGAAACCTGAGGACAAGATCACTACTACTTCATCACCACCACCTCCTTCTACATCACCAAAAGAAAACTGAGTATCAGGTATGGGCACTCCCCTTGGCTTTCGCCAAGCTTGGGGGAGGTGCCCTGATATCGTATTACCTCCACTATCTTTTTCCTTTACTTTTCTTAGTTCGATCCATAGTTATCTTTTGCTTTAGATGAATAAAAGTTTAGTTCGATCCTTTCTTTTTGAGAGTTTACTAAGTGATCTATCTTTGTAATCATGTGCAAGATATATAATAAAGTTTAGTTTGAGTTTTGCTTATTTTACTTTCATGTTTCAATAAAAAGAAAGGAATAAATGAAAAATATCATATGCTAATCTTATGGTAAGTGATGACATTACACAAGGAAAAGTATAAGTAGAAAATTTTATTGTAGATTGACAAACATATCATTGGTCAATGATGCAACTCATGAAAGAACTAATAAGGGAAGAGAAGATACACATGCAAATACACTATCCTGGAAATCTTTTGTGATTGTGAGCATCCATCAAAATATTATATGCCAAAATTGTTGACATTGGACAAGGAAGACAACTTAATGATTTATGTTTGTTCATATTCACATAGAAGCTATATTGTCATAGATCCTTCAACAAGTGGCGTTTGCCCCTATCTTTGCTAGCCAAAAATTCGGCACCAAGTAGAGATACTACTTGTGCATCCAAAAACCCTTAAACCCAAATCTTGTTTTGAGAGTCCACCATACCTACCTATGGATTGAGTAAGATCCTTCAAGTAAGTTGTCATTGATGCAACAAGGCAATAACAATTGCTTCTAAAAGTGTTAGATCATTTAGTGTAAGAGAAAATTTAGCATTGTACGAACTTGTGATGGCGAAGAATAAAAGCGACAGACTGCATAATAAAGGTTGCCATCATAAGGGGCAATATAACGTGATGTTCTCTTACACTAAGGAGTTGAGCTTGAGCATACAAACAAAAAGCGCATGGCAACCTCTGCTTCCCTATGCGAAGGGCCTATCTTTTACTTTTATGTATTTACTTTCGTGCAAGAGTCCCAGTTTTTCTCTCTATTCCTTTTTATTTTCTCCTTTGGCAAGCATCATGTGGTGAGCAAAGATCTAGGCACATATATCCAGTTGAATATGGGTAGCATGAGCTATTATTGTTGACATCACCCTTGAGGTGAATACGCTGGGAGGCGAAACTATAAGCCCCTATCTTTCTATGTGTTTGGTTGAAACATTTTGCTACGCCGTGAGTGTTAGCAATCATAGAAGACTAAATGATGGTTGAGTATGTGAACTTGCCTAAAGGCTCCAATACGTGACCCTTCATGAAAAGATGATGAATTGTAGTTGCAAAGTTGACTGAGAACATAGTTTGTTGGTTTCCAATAGAGTTTATACTTTATACTTCGATGTTGTGATGAATTAGTACTTGTTCATGAGAAGTCTATGATAAAAGTTCTATAATAAAAGTTTTATGTTAAAGTTTGTTGCTGTTATAATAACTTACATGATGCTTCTATGTCCATATTTTTGTTTTTATCGACATCTCTCTCTCTAAGCATGTGGGCATGTTTTCGATTTCGGTTTTCACTTGAGGACAAGCGAGGTCTAAGCTTGGGGGAGTTGATACGTTCATTTTGCATCATGTTTACCTACTATTATTTATGTTGTTTTATTTCATAATAATGCTTTTTGGAGTAATTCTAATTCCTTTTCTCTCATAATATGAAAGGTACACATAAAGGGGGAGAATTCGAGCAGCTGGAAATCTGGATCTGAAAAAGCTACGTCGGGCTACCTATTCTACAGAACTCCAAATGAGCTCAAACTTTACGAGGATTTTTTATGGAATAAATAAGAATTTTTTGAGTCAATAAGTACCAGAGGGGGCCCACCAGGTGGGCACAACCCACCTGGGCACGCCAAGGAGCCCAGGTGCACCCTGGTGGGTTGTGCTCACCCAGGCCCACCTCCGGTGCCCCTCTTTTGGTACATTAGTCATTTTGACCTAGAAAAAAATAAGGAGAGGTCTTTCGGGATGAAGCACCGCCGTCTCAAGGCGGAACCTGGGCAGGAGCACTTTTGCCCTCCGGCGGAGCAATTCCGCCGGGGGAACTTCCCTCCCGGAGGGGGAAATCATCGTCATCATCATCACCAACAACTCTCCCATCTTGGGGAGGGCTATCCTCATCAACATCTTCAACAACACCAACCCCTCTCAAACCCTAGTTCATATCTTGTGTTCAATCTTTGTACCGGAACTATAGATTGGTGCTTGTGGGTGAATAGTAGTGCTGATTACATCTTGTAGTTGATTACTATATGGTTTATTTGGTGGAAGATTATATGTTTAGATCCATTATGATATTTAATACCCCTCTGATCTTGAGCATGATTATAATTTGTGAGTAGTTACTTTTGTTCTTGAGGTCACGGGAGAAATCATGTTGCAAGTAATCATGTGAACTTGATATATGTTCGATATTTTGATGATATGTATGTTATGATTCCCTTAGTGGTGTCATGTGAACGTCGACTACATGACACTTCACCATATTTGGGCCTAAGGGAATGCATTATGGAGTAGTTATTAGATGATGGGCTACTTGAGTGACAGAAGCTTAAACCCTAGTTTATGCGCTATTCCGTAAGGGACCGATTGGATCCAAAAGTTTAATGCTATGGTTAGAATTTATTCTTAATTCTTTTTTGTAGTTGTGTATGCTTGTGAGGGGGTTAATCATAAGTAGGAGGTTTGTTCAAGTAAGAAAAACACCTAAGCACCAGTCAACCCACATACCAAATTATCAAAGTAGCGAACATGAATCGAACCAACATGATGAAAGTGACTAGATGAAATTTCCCTGTACCCTCAAGAACACTTTGCTTATCATAAGAGACTGTTTTGGCTTGTCGTTTGCCTCAAATGGATTGGGATACCTTGCTGCACTTTTGTTACTACTACCGTTACTTGCTCGTTACAAATTATCTTGCTATCAAACTACTCCGGTAGTTACAATTTCAGCACTGCAGATATTACCTTGCTGAAAATCACTTGTCATTTCCTTATGCTCCTTGTTGGGTTCGACACTCTTACTTATCAAAAAGAGCTACAATTGATCCATATACTTGTGGGTCATCAGAAGGCTCCGATCACGGAGGATAGGCTTCCCGGAATGCCATTTAGGAAAGCCAGAGAGGATACAATCTCATGAAGAGCCACCAACTAGTCTCGAAATCTAGGCGGGGACCCTCGCTTCTGCATGAGATCCAATATATACTCCCAACAAATGGAATCGAAGGCCTTATTTATGTCCATCTTTAACAGGAGGCCTAGAGTGTTAGTACATCACAACCGCCTTGCATATTTCCATACATACATAAATTTTTCATGGATGCTCTAGTCTTAATGAAGATGCTCTGAGTGTGGGAGATCATAGGTTCATGCATACTAGATGAACAGGAAAATATGCACAACAGCAGTGCACATGTAACAACAACCAATCACGACACACATGTTGTTCGTTAGTAGCCATAGCTGCCGCTGGAGTGATGTTGTTGACGACGACAAAGATGACCCGTGGTGCATGTCACATGCCCGCGCCATATCGCCCCGGCCTCGGCCCGAGCGTGTGCCCGGCCCGGCTCGATGAGCGTATCGTCTTCTATTTCTCTCCTTAACACAACACATAGTGGAGTGGGGAGAACCCATTATATAAAGAGGTCTCACCCCTCCGCAGAAGTCGGACTAAACTTTAGACCGTCCACATGCCATTTTACACATGGGCTTTTGAGATTTGCTTTTAGGAATTTCAAAAAATTACATGGGCCAAGCCCATTATTCAAATAGTGGCAAGAAAGTTTTCCAAGACAATTTAGTGAGGACTAAAAACAACGTGTTGCTCTGTTAAAAAAATAGCACCATGTTGTTGGTTGGTCAAGTGGTCATAGATATAACCATATCACATAGGGCCAGGAGCAATTGACAATGGAAACACCAGCCTATGTCGCACCTTAGAGCATCTCCACTTGCGCCCCCAACAGGCCCCCAGGGCATGTTTTTTTTCCGCCGGCGGCCAAAAACCCCCTAGTCGCGCCCCTAGGACGCCGATTTCCGCCGGTTCGGCCCATTTTCTGGCCCGACGATCCCAGGCCGAACCCAGCGCACTGGGGGCACTTGGGGGCTCCGGTGGAAGGGAAAACGATGCATGGGCCACCATTGTCAAGTGAAAAACGTTTTTTGCACGTCCAACCCCCTCCCCCCCCCCACCACCGCCCCGCCCCCGCGCACTACTCCTTCCGCCACCATGCCGATCCCGGCACCGCCCACCTGCCCACCGCCTCTAAAAAGGCCATTTCCTCGCCGAGAAAGAGAGGGTTCGCCGCGCATCCTCCACCCCGATCCTAGGCGAGCTTTTCTGACGCTCAGGCCATGCAAGCGGGGATACCGATGGCTGTGCACCTACCATGCTCTCCAGGTGTTCGGCGATTTGTCTGCTCGGTGATGGACTCGGATGACGAGGCGACGTTCGCGGCGCTGCTGGAGGAGGAAGCCGATGCCGACGCCTAGGACGAAGAGCACCTCATGGTCCTCGCTGCTTTGGCGGGCCTGTTCACGAGAAATGCAAAGCCGCGGTGAGGTGGCTCGGCGCCGGGTCGGCAGAAGGCAAAGCAGAGCATCGACTAGAGGGTTATTTATTGTTGTACGCCGACTACTTCGCCGACGCTCCACTGCACGACGAGAAAGTATTTTGGCGCCGTTATTGGATGAGCCGAAAGCTCTTCCTTAGGATTGTGAATTCCATCCGTGAGTTCGACAGCTACTTCAAGTGCAAGAAGGATTGCACCGGCACACTTGGATTCACCTCACTCCAGAAGTCTACGAGAACTATGAGGATGCTTGCATACGGAGCTCCCGGGGATATACTGGAAGACTATGGACGCATGGCCGAGTCCACTACCATTGAGTGTTTTTACAAGTTCTGTAGGGAAGTGGTGGCAGTGTTTGGACCTAAATACTTGCGATCTCCCAATGCTAAAGACACTGCTCAGATCCTAGCACAGAATGCACCAAGAGGATTTCCTGGGATGCTTGGAAGCATCGACTGCATGCATTGGGCATGAAAAAACTGTCCATTTTCTTGGCAGGAGGTGTACAAAGGCGCCAAAGGAGCTTGCAGTGTGGTACTTAAGGCAGTGGCAACACAGGACCTCTGAATTTGGCACTCCTTCTTTGGTATGCCAGGAACTCACAATTACATCAACATACTGCAATGCTCGAATGTCTTTGCCAAGCTTGTTGAAGGTCATGCTCCTCCGGTGAACTTCGAGGTCAATGGGCGCTACTACAACAAGGGATACTACCTAGCAGATGGCATCTATCCGAGATGGTCCACATTTGTGAAGACTATCTGAAACTCTGTGCCAGGAGGCAAGAACTCCTACTTTGCCAAGTGTCAGGAGGCTTGCACGAAGGATCTCGAGAGGGCATTTTGTGTGATCCAATCTCGATTTGCTGTTGTCCAGTACCCTGCTCTGACGTGGTCGAAACATCAAATGTGGGAAGCCATGACTTGCCGTGTCATCTTGCACAACATGATCATTGAGAGCGAGCAGAAGAGCCAGTGTTTGACACTGAACCGTATTACAGGCAGGGTCCTTTGCCCAAGTTGATCATCAGCTACCGGCAACCTGAACTGCCTTCCTCAATATGCATTAGGAGATCCGAGACCCATAGGCGCATCAAGAACTACAACACGATTTGGTGGAGCACCTATGAAGGCTCAAGGACAACGCCTAGCTCGATGTGTGATGAACTATGAGCTTTTATTTGTGTTCAAATTATGAGTTTGATTTGTCAAACTATTTGATTTATACGATTTCTGCGATGAAGTATTTAATAAAAAAAGTTTTTGTTGAACTTGTGTTTTCACGCCGGGGGGGGGGGGGGGGGGGGGGCGAACGGCTGGAGATGCTCTTATAAATTACTAGTACAACCGAAATTCTGCGAGCAGGAAGGAACCAGCTAGCTAGCACAACTGGATTATTGATCATCATACAGACACACATGACTTAAGAAACTTTACAGAACCGAATATCAGCAGGTAACATAATTAAGCACAACCACGACGTTACAGTAATAAAATACAGAAGGAACGCAGCGCACAAACTTAGCAAGAGCAACATGCATGTAGATGCAGAAACCAGACTTCTACTTCATGAACCCCTGAGCCATCTTCATGAACCCGCCGCCGCCGCCGCTCTCCTTCTCATCCTCGCCACTCTTCTTCCCGGACAGCGATGCAGCCCCCTTCATGACGTCGTCGAGACCGAACCCACCGGACGCTTTCTCTTCCTCCGCGGCGGGTGCAGGCGCAGGCGCTGGCTCCTTGGGTGCATCCGGCTTCGGCGCGTCAGCGGCGGCAGGTGCGTCAGTTTTCTCCTTCTCGGTGCCGCCGGAGCTGTACTGTTTCAGGTACCCTTCAGCCTTCTCGAGGTACTGCCCCACCGGCTTGTCCTCCAGCTTGCCGTACTTGGCGGCGGAGTCCAGGATGTCGGCGGAGGCGGCGGCTACCTTTTCCTTGTCGATGCCCTCGACGCTCTTCTTCTCGTAGGCCGTCTTGGCGGCCTCCGCGACCAGCTTGCTGCTGGACATCAGGTCCCCGGACGAGTTCTTCTCACCCTCCATTGGAGCTTAGGTGCTGGTAGCAAAAATCTTTTGTGGCTTAAGACTAGTGAGGTTAGTAGCAGATGGAGTGAAAGAGGATATGTGCTAGGGGGCAATTTTATAGGTGGAGGAAGATGTGGATGGCATCGGCAACAGAAGGGAAAGCTACTTGTGTGGTTGAGTTTAGTACTAGTGGAAAAGAAAATATCTTCAGATGATAATAAGACAGGTAGCGGAAGAGAAAATTTTACCCAAGTAAAATACTAAATTTGAGTGTTGTAGAAAAATAGTATAATTTTTTTTGTTCAGTATTAGATATGAAAAACAAATGGTTATTTCTAAGAGCTTCGAGTGGATACAAAGTTGTTTTAAAATGGTATAGTGTAAAGTACTGCTTGAAAATTCCTAACAAACTTTACTTCTACAAATCAAACAAACAACACATAAGAGGTTCTTAATATTTTGTTCCTCCAAATTTCTACAAAAATCCTTCGTAAAGGTAACTAAACTAAGAGCAGGCTGCCAGTGTTACTGTGTATCTGTCCCTTTTTTTAGTGCTTGACTGTGAAGAACCGCAGTCACGAAACGAATTTGGTCTCAAAAATCTCAGTGGATTACCTCTTTAAGATAAAGTGGCAGATATGGAATCAACTAAAGCTCTTGTGCTCACAATCGCAAGTGGATTTATGCAAAATTAAAAATGAAAGAAAGTAGCCAATACGGCGGGGATACGTGTTCTCTTGCATTGAAAGTGATAATTACCTGCTGAACAGGGAAGATGTCCAAGGATCCCAGATGTCGACTGTCGGCAGAGGCACCACCGACGCTTGCTAACGGCTGAAACGAGCGATACGTATTTGGTGTACCCCCCGCCAGGGAAAATATCTGATAAGTATGAGGTGCCACTATTGCTTCCATGCTACAGTACCAATTTAGAAAATTCAAATTTAAAAGGTATAAAAAATTCAGAAAAAAATCGTGAATGTTCACCACACATGTGCCCACAGCTCTTCAGAAATTGAGATCCAAACTCAAAGCACACATTGAGAAACAAAAAGCACAAATCCATGATGAATAGTGTCAAGAGAAGACAAAAGATAAAATGACACTATTGACATCTACATTTCTCTTTTTTGTTTCTCCATCTGTATATCGAGTTCTAATTTGAAAATTTTAGGGCTTGTAGACAAATGTTTAGTGAACAGAAATGCTTTTTTTAGAATTTTTTAAACATCTATTTAGAAAAATTGATTCATGGAAGCATGACGGTATGCCCAGACAAATAAAAGAAGAGGGCTCAAGGCATCTTCAAGCGGACCCTCAAAACGCCCGCATACGTCCGTACCGAGTTGTCCCAACGTTGTTTGTCACCCAGCACAGGTCCATTTGTCCGCGGATGTCTCAGCTTATCCAACTTCCCGCAAACCGGACGCAAATTGGGGAGCTTTGCGGGAGTCTGAACCGCCGCCACGTAGGACTCCAACACCCCCAACCCACTCAAATTAATTGGGTCACTTTTCTATCACTCCGCCCCTACTGCCTTTTGCTCTGCATCCGCATCCTCCTTGTCCAACAACGCCATTGTATCTCTCCAGCTGCCGTCCAGGCATTGCCGGGCGTCCAACGCCATCCGCATCCATGCTTTCGTCTACCTTGGGTTACGCCACCATCCACACAGGATCCGTCGGTAGCTAGGTACCCTCCGCCCCCAGCCAACGTCATCCAAGGAGGACACCACGCCCCATAGGTGTTCGGTGAAATGCCATTGAGCTTTTTTTTGAACTTATTGTTTATTTCTAGAGTAAGCACGATGGCAGGTTACTCACTGATGGAGGATGAGTTGCTATGCAATTCATAGAATGTTGTATCTGTGGACTTTGTAGGCAGGAGGCAAGTGGGCCCGTCGTTTTGGCAAAATGTGCATGCTTTGTTTCATGAGCAAAAGTACTTCACGCCCTACGACTTGCACGTGTCCATGATTGTAATGTGAAGTTGCTAACCCATCGGTGGTACATCATCTCCAACTCCGTATGAAGTTTTGCGGTGCGGTTGCACGAGTGGAGACAATGTGTCCGCCGGGCTCGTCAACCATGGAGATTGTATGTTTTGCTTCTTGTTGCTATACATGTTGGTCAATTCATTTATTCACTCAATGCCACAAGTGGATAATCATCGTGTTGTGTAGCCCAGTCGTCTTGCCGTGCTATACTACAGGACCGAGGGCAAGCCATTTATGTTCATGCATTGTTGGATAAAACTCAAGGGGCACAATGCATGGAAGGACATATGCGGATTTTGACTCGAGTATCATCGAATTTGAAATCGATGAACTCAAAAACTTGTTGAACATCTGGTTATCTAGGATGTAATATTTACAATTGAACTAAACTAGGGATATTTGCAAGCTTTTTGTGGATGAATGTGGTATTTTTCATGATTAGCTTGTGTGTTATGGACTTAAGAAAAAAAGAGAGCGAATGTTATATCTGTGTCCACGGATCAGTTCGACCAGTCCATGGACAAATAGTATGTTGGACGTTGGAGACGCGCTCATTTTGATGGGATTGAGGACTTTAAATGCCGGTTGTCCAGTTCTATTCTTTGAAATGGTTCATGTCTTAAAAAGCAACATCACCAATCGGACCCTCTATTCTACCTTTTATTTATTGAGGTGGTCTGGACAACCATCTTTTGTAAATCCTTTAGTGAAATTGAGACTGCTCGACCTCTTCCAAATGGACCCCTCAAATCGAGCCTAATGTTTGGATCGTCCGATGCCCCTCAAACCAAGCCCATAAGTGGAGCGGATTTGGGGTTGTCCAAACATGCCCGAACGTGTCCACCATATAAGACGACCCAGGTTGGACCACTCTGACACCACATAAGCCCCATCCCATCCCATCTTACCAAATCCTAGCCCTCGCTCTCAATCATTGATGTCCTATAAGTGCACAAGGTTTAGTTGTAACCTTTTCGAAGTAAGAGTATCGATCCCACAGGGAGCACATGAGTTAATCTTTTTGTCTCTTGAAGGGTATGAATGAAGTTCTCGTGAGTTGTTAGTTCTCCAAAGGAATAATAACGTGAAAAAAACAAAGTAATTGAAGGTGCAATGGTAAAAAAAATTAACAGATGTAAGCAACTAGAATCATAAATGAGAGGCTTGAAACGAATAGGGTTAAGGCACTCCCAGGGAGTCCAGAATCCCCTCTAGTGTGCATCTATAGCGGTGCCTAAACATAATACTACTTGGGATTCCTAAGCCACTTTGCATGTTTATCTTTGTGGGGAGAGCCAGTACAGATACGTGCATACATGCGGCAGCTATCTCATATGCCACCACCGTTCTTCCACACTCCGGTTATCAAACAGTAATTAAGGGAAAGGAGTCCCCGTGCACGTAGCCAAAGCGGTCTATGTTTTATCCCCTGCTGCAACGATCCGCTAAGAAGGGATATGGGGCCTGTCACTCACCCACCTCGCCAACCACACAATTCACCAACACTAATAACATTTGTCCGAAATTTGCATACATTGGATGGTCGACTTCACCCAACATCAAGAAGATTATCAACATAAACATGCAAAGAGGATGTAAAATCCTAATATCAAATGATCTATCACGCACTAGGGTTCATCCATATCCCTGAGAACTAAGGGAACTACTCGCACATGAAGGCAACAAACATCATACCACCAAAGATGGGAAACATGAATGGATCACACATGTAATACACAAGTTATTCCTCTAGGGTTCTTGATATTACAATAAGGGAAAGGTAGATGATTATGATGATGATGATGATGACAGTGGGGATGATGTTGAAGCCTTCTTGATGGAGATGGTGGCTTCCTCCTTGCCGGTTCCTTCCTCCGGACCACTCCGACGGCTAGGGTTCCTGCTTTTGGACGATTTTCTCGTGTCTCTAGGCATCTGATCCACGATCCGTCTTCATGAGGTGAATACAGTTGATCCGGGGCGGCGATGGTAGTCCATACGCCCGCTCATACGGGCGGGCGGGGTCATATGGAACATCCCCATTTGCTCTGGCTATTCTGTGATGATTGCTTCTTTGCCCACTTTGCTTCTCTCTTTTATGGTAGGTGATTATCACTTTAATTGCGTGATTTTACTACCATTTCCTGAGATTTCTTCCATATATTATTATTTGGTCCACAAAGCAATATCTGAGGAAAAACGACAAAAAGAAGTGTACGAACAGAGTAAAATTCCACTAGGCCTACATAGTAGGCACAAAAACACTAACAAAATGATCACACAATTTGGACTCATCAACTCCCCCAAGCTTAAAGATTTGCTCGTCCCCGAGCAAATGCGACAGCTTGTAAGAAAAGGGGGTCATCTTGTTTATGAGATGCGGGTAAATTGAAAATGAATGAGTCCATCATGAATTCAGAATTTGCATCATACAATGAGCTATGTCGTGTACTATAATATCTTGATCGTCATTAGATGAGTATGAAGGCTTCCACACCTTATTACCAATCATTAAAAAGATGTCACCCAACTCTGAGTGATAATGGTTTCCTCCCTTCAGTTGGACAAGCTCCTATGGTTTACTGCTTTTACTCAAGTTATTTTTCCTTCTCCCCTGTTTATTTCTTGAGTTACCAAGCGTACCCCATATCACTGGAGTTTTTATTCTTCCGTTTTCTCTCTTCAAGGTGTGATATGAATGGTATGCCTGGCTGTCCAAGTTTGATTACCGAGGATTGCTAAAATTGTTTTAACTTTTTTACTTTTGTTTGTACGATATAGAAAGTCAGCCCTCTTTTCATATTTGCCTCATTAATTCAAAGGCTTCACCAATTAATCATGAAATAAACTGTCATGAAGGTCAATTCATCACATCAAGTTATCAACTTCTCTTTCCTGATTGCTACTAAAGATGTGGAAGACTTATAGTCATCGTCTAAGAACAAAAATATCTAGCACACGGAGATGCAAAATCATACTAAGCAAATTCATAAAGATCATAATTGATCGCTCATTAAATCAACCATGACTCATTGGATAAAAATCATTCCTATTATCAAGAAAGCATGACCGTCCTTGCTTATTCAAACTAAGTGAAAAACTTTTAAATAAAATTCAGTGAAAAAGAGATAACAGTACGAGATACAAAAAGTGATGGAAATATGCCCTAGAGGCAATAATAAAATGTTATTATTATATTCCTTAATCATGATAAAGGTTTATTATTCATGCTAGAATTGTATTGACCGGAAACTGAAATACATGTGTGGATACATAAACAATCCCTAGTGGACCTCTACTAGACTAGCTTGTTGATAAAAAGATGGTTAGGGTTTCCTAACCATAGACATGAGTTGTCATTTGATAATGGGATCACATCATTCAAGTGACAATCTATTTCTTCTTTGGCTGAGTCTTCAATTTTTTTCTCATAGTAAGTTAGGTTTCTTTCTGATCATTGATACGTCTCCAACGTATTTATAATTTATGAAGCATTCATGCTATTATATTATCTGTTTTGAATGATTATGGGCTTTACTAAGCACTTTTATATTATTTTTGGGACTAACCTATTAACCGGAGGCCCAACCCATATTGCTGTTTTCTTGCCTATTTCAGTGTTTCGAAGAAAAGGAATATCAAACGGAGTCCAAACATAATGAAACCTTCGGGAGCGTTATTTTTGGAACGGAAGCAATCCAGAGGACTTGGAGTGCAAGTCAGGGAAGCTTTGAGGAGGCCACGAGGCAGGGGGCGCGCCCACCCCCTGGGCGCACCCTCCACCCTCGTGGGCCCCTCGTGGCTCCCCCGACCGACTTCTTTCGCCTATATAAGTCCATATACCCTAAAACCTTCGAAGAACACAATATATCAGGAGTTCCGCCACCGCAAGCCTCTGTAGCCACCAAAAACCTCTCGGGAGCCCGTTCCGGCACTGTGTTGGAGGGGGAATCCCTCACCGGTGGCCATCTTCATCATCCCGGCGCTCTTCATGACGAGGAGGGGGTAGTTCACCTTCGGGGCTGAGGGTATGTACGAGTAGCTATGTGTTTGATATATATATATATATATATATATATATATATATATATATATCATGTTCTTGACTTTGCACGATCTTGATGTATCGCGAGCTTTGCTACTATACTTGGATCTTATGATGTTTCTCCCCCTCTACTCTCTTGTAATGGATTGAGTTTTCCCTTTGAAGTTATCTTGTCGGATTGAGTCTTTAAGGATTTGAGAACACTTGATGTATGTCTTGCCGTGCTTATCTGTGGTGACAATGGGATATCACATGATCCACTTTATGTATGTTTTTGTGATCAACTTGCGGGTTCCGCCCATGAACCTATGCATAGTGGTTGGCACACGTTTTCATCTTGACTCTCTGGTAGAAACTTTGGGGCACTCCTTGAAGTACTTTGTGTTGGTTGAATAGATTAATCTGAGATTGTGTGATGCATATCGTATAATCATGCCCACGGATACTTGAGGTGACAATGGAGTATCTAGGTGACATTAGGGTTTTGGTTGATTTGTGTCTTAAGGTGTTATTCTAGTATGAACTCTATGATAGATTGAAAGGAAAGAATAGCTTCATGTTATTTTACTACGGACTTTTGAATAGATAGAACAGAAAGGATAACTTTGAGGTGGTTTCATACCCTACCATAATCTCTTCGTTTGTTCTCCGCTATTAGTGGCTTTGGACCAACTCTTTGTTGCATGTTGAGGGATAGTTATATGATCCAGTTATGTTATTATTGTTGAGAGAACTTGCACTAGTGAAAGTATGAACCTTAGGCCTTGTTTCCTACCATTTCAATACCGTTTACGCTCACTTTTATCATTAGTTACCTTGCTGTTTTTATATTTTCAGATTACAAAAACCTATATCTACTATCCATATTGCACTTGTATCACCATCTCTTCGCCGAACTAGTGCACCTATACAATTTACCATTGTATTGGGTGTGTTGGGGACACAAGAGACTCTTTGTTATTTGGTTGCAGGGTTGTTTGAGAGAGACCATCTTCATCCTACGCCTTCGAAGAATTTATAAACCTTAGGTCATCCACTTGAGGGAAATTTGCTACTGTCCTACAAACCTCTGCACTTGGAGGCCCAACAACGTCTACAAGAAAAAGGTTGTGTAGTAGGCATCAAACTCCTTTCTGGCGCTGTTGCCAGGGAGGTGAGTGCTTGAAGGTATATCTTTAGATCTTGCAATCGAATCTTTTTTGTTTCTTATTTTATCACTAGTTTAGTTTATAAAAGAAATCTACAAAAAAATAGAGTTGAGTTTGTCTCATACGCTTCATCTTTTTAATATCTTTCGTAAGTATGATGAAAAGGAAAATTGTGCTCAAGTGCTATAAGAAGAAGTCTATAAAATGTTTGGTACTAAATCTTTGAATGATGAGCATGATTGAAATGTTGTTAGTATGAATTCCCTGAATATCCATGATGCTAATGATATGAAAAGCCACAAGCTTGGGGAAGCTATGTTTGATGAAGATGATATTTTTGGTCCCCCAAGTTTTGATATGCAAATTTATTATGATGATAGAATGCCTCTTACCTATGATGATTATATTGATGAAAGTGGGTTTGGAAGAGTGTCAACTTTAGGAAGTAGTGATCCCACTATTTTGGAGGATGTTGAATATTATTGTGATAATTATGAAAGTGGATTTGGAGAGGTCATGACTTTATTTAGTGATGAATCCACTATTTCGGAAGAAGTTCCAATTGATTATGAGAACAAAGTTGCTATCTATGATGATTATTGTGATGACTTGTATGCTATTAAGAATAATGATAACCATGAAACTTGCCATCATGATTTTAGTTTTCAATTGGATTATTCCTCACATGATAATTATTTTGTTGAGTTTGCTCCCACTACTATTCATGAGAAGAAGTTTGCTTATGTGGAGAGTAGTAAATTTTCTATGCTTGTAGATCATGAAAAGAATGCTTTTGGTGCTGGTTATATTGTTGAATTCATTCATGATGCTACTGAAAATTATTATGAGGGAGGAACATATGCTTGTAGCAATTGCAATAATATCAAGTTTCCTCGCTATGTGCTTGAAATATTGAAGTTATGCTTGTTTTGCCTTCCTATGCTAGTTGATTATTGTTCTCATAAGTTGTTTGATCACAAAATCCATATGCATAGGAAGTGGGTTAGGCTTAAATGTGCTAGTCATATTCTTCATGATGCTCCCATTGTATTTCAATTCTTATCTTTTATGTGAGCATCATTGTCATCATCATGCCTAGCTAGAAAGGCATTAAAGAAAAGCGCTTGTTGGGAGACAACCCAATATTTACCTTTACTTTTTTTGTGTGTCCACATAATTATGCTACTGTAGTAATCATGTTTTATAGCTTTTGTTTCAATAAAGTGCCAAGTAAGACCTTTAGGATAGCTTACGGTGATAGCTGTGTTGATCCTGCTGAAAAACAGAAACTTTTGCACCCAGTAAATTAGTTTTGATAATTCACAGAAACGTGCTTATGATCTGATTCTTTTTGCTCTGGATTAGTACACAAATTTCTCAGGTTTTCCGAATTTGGTAGGATTTTTGGAGTTCCAGAAGTATACGTTTGATACAGATTACTACAGACTGTTCTGTTTTTGACAGATTCTGTTTTCTATTTGTTGTTTGCTTATTTTGATGAATCTATGAGTAGTATTGGAGGGTATGAACAATAGAGAAGTTGGAATATAGTAGATATTACACCAATATGAATTTAGAATGAGTTCATTACAGTACCTAAGTGGTGGTTTTATTTTCTTATACTAACGGAGCATACGAGTTTTCTGTTGAGTTTTGTGTTGTGAAGTTTTCAAGTTTTGGGTAAAGATTCAATGGACTATGGAATAAGGAGTGGCAAGATCCTAAGCTTGGGGATGCCCAAAGCACCCCAAGGTAATATTCAAGGACAACCAAGAGCCTAAGCTTGGGGATGCCCCGGAAGGCATCCCCTCTTTCGTCTTCGTCTATCGGTAACTTTACTTGGAGCTATATTTTTATTCACCACATGATATGTGTTTTGCTTGGAGCATCATTTTTATTTTGTTACTATTTTCTTGCTGTTATTTAGAATAATGTTTTTCATCTATATTTTCAATAAAAATGTCAAGGATAGCTTTTACCATGCTTATTTTGTTAGTATACATGTTGCTGTTTGAAAATAGAATTTTACCGCTGTTGCAAAAATTCCCTAGGAAAGTCAGAGAATGATATAATGTTGAAACTTTTTGCATATTGAGCTCTGATAAATCTTCTACAGCGTAGTATTTTTCTCATAAATTTTGGAGTTAGGGAAGTATGATGAATCTTGCATTCTTTACGTACTATACTGTTTTGGTAGATTGCTGTTATGTTTGCGTTGTTTGCATATGTTTGCTTGTTTAATGATTCTATTTGAGGATAAGAGTATTAAATATGCAGAGACATTTAGTATGCAATGTTTAATAATAATTTTTGTGATATTTTACAGTAGAAAATGATAAGATTTTGGCATTGGTTTATACTAACTTATCTCACGAGTTCTTGTTGAGTTTGGTGTGGATGAAGCTTTCGAGATTTAGGAAACCCAGATATAAAAGGAATTAAGGAGACACAAAAGCTCAAGCTTGGGGATGCCCAAGGAACCCCAATATTATATTTCAAGAAGTCTCAAGCATCTAAGCTTGGGGATGCCCCGTTAGGCATCCTACCCTTCTTCTTCAACAACTATCGGTTAGTATCGGTTGAACCTAAGTTTTTGCTTCTTCACATGAGTTGTGCTATTCTTGCAATGCCATTTTATTTTCTTTTTCTTTCTTTTAAAATATCAAGATCTGAAATTCTTAAATGAGAGAGAGTCTTCACATAGTTACATAATTATTTAACTACTCATTGATCTTCACGTATATCTTTTTGGAGTAGTTTATCATTTACTCATGTGCTTCACTTATATCCTATGAGTAAATGGTTGAATGAGTTGAATGTCATAAATCTGAAATTATATATGTTCCATATGCTTACCCCGTTGGGAGTAATGACTTCACATCTAAGAAGTGGAGGTAGTAAATTTATTGAAGGTTAGCAAGCATTGTATTGGTCACTTGAACAATTCATGAAAGAATATTGAAGGAAAAGAAATTTCACATATAAATATACTATCTTAGACATCTTCTACGATTGTGAGCCCCATTAATTATTTTCAAACCTGAGCAAATTAGTTGAAGTTGGACAAGGAAGACAACATAATGAGTTATGCTTGGGTGTATTTGTATAGAAGTTATATTGTTATAGATCCTCCAACATGTGGTGCTTGCTTTTTAGAATCCTTTGCTAGCCAAAATATCTGTATTAAGCGGGAATACTGCTTGTGCATCCAAATCCCTTGAACCAAGTTTCTTCCATGAGTGTCCACCATACCTACCTATATGCGGTATTTATCTGCCGTTCCAAGTAAATTTGCATCTGCCAAACTCTAAACCTTCAAATAATAACCTGTTTTGTATGCCCGAATCGCTCATGTAGCGACTAGGGGCCGTCAGTATCTTCCATGCTAGGTGGGTTATTCTCACGATGAGTGGACTCCACTCATCATTCACGAGAAAACAATTTCAACTAATTTCAACTTCATATCATCGAGGACAAAAGCATTTAATTTAAATGTTGATAAGGATCTTCACCTTCCTCACCTTTAAATTGCTTAATGCGCAATAATTTGAGGGCGCTTGTGTTCACCTCATAAGCAACACCGACGGGGTTAGGACCCAATGGTGTGAACATGTCTTGCATAGGTGGTCCCGTAAGACACATGGCTGATAGCTGATAGTGACGCCCATATTTAGCCATGGCAGGTTTGGACCTACAAACAACTTAGTTCACAAAATTCAAACCAAACTCGAGACGAACATCAGAAGTGCTCAGCTCCTCGACAATGGTGCTAGAATAATCTTGATGTCTTGCAAGTGCACATGTTTTAGTTGTAGCCTTTTCGAAGTAAGAGTATTGATCGCACAGGGAGCACAAGAATTAATATTTTCATCTCTCGGAAGGGTACGAATGACGTTAAGGCGTTAAAAGAGGCTTGAAATGAAACACATGTAAACAACTAGAATCATAAATGAGAGGCTTGAAATGAATAGGGTTAAGGCGTTCCCGGGGAGTCTGGGATCCCCTCTAGTGTGCATCTATAGAGGTGCCTAAACATAATGCTACTTCGGCTTCCTAAGCCACTTTGCATGTTTTTCTTTATGGGCAGAGACGATACAGATACGTGCATACACGTGGCAGCTCCACATCTCATACACCATCACCGTCCTTCCCCACTTTGGTTATCAAATGGTAATTAAGGGGAAATAAGTCCCCGTGCACATACCCAAAAGGGACTCCATTTTATCCCCGGCTACAATGATCCGCTACGAAGGGAGATGGTGCCTATCACTCACTTACCTTGCCAACCACACGGTTCACCAATAGTAATAATCTTCCATCCGAAATTGGCATACATTGGATGGTCAACTTCACCCAACATCAAGAAGATTATCAACATAAACATGCAAAGAGGATGTAAAATCCTAATATCAAATGATCTATCACACACTAGGGTTCATCCATATCCCCGAGAACTAAGGGAACTACTCACACATGAAGGCAACAAACATCATACCACCAAAGATGGGAGACATGAATGGATCACACATGTAATATACAAGTTATTCCTCTAGGGTTCTTGATATACAATAAGGGAAAGGTAGATGATGATGATGATGACAATGGGGATGATGTTGAAGCCTTCTTGATGGGGATGGTGGAGATGGCGGCCTCCTCCTTTGTGGTTCCTCCCTCTGGATCACTCCGGCGGCTAGGGTTCCTGCTTCTGGACGAGTTTCTCGTATCTCTGGGCATCTAATCCACGATCCGTCTTTATAGGGTGAATATAGTTGATCCGACGGTGGCTATGGCAGTCCATATGACCGCTCATATGAGCGGGTGTGGTCGTATGGGATGTCGTTGTTTTCTCTGGCTTTTTTGCGATGATTGCTTCTTTGCACACTTTGCTTCTCTCTTTTATGGTAGGTGATTATCACTTTAACTGCGTGATTCCACTACCACTTCCTAAGATTTCCTCCATATATTATTATTTCGTCCACAAAGCATTATCTAAGAAAAAACGACAAAAAGAAGTGCGTGAATACGATAAAATTCCACGAGACCTACATAGTAGGTAGAAAAATACTAACAAAATGATCACACAATTTGGACTCATCAATTGCTCCACTCCCCCTCGTCCCCTCTCAGTGCTCCAGTCCCGTCTAGTCCCCATAGACGGATCTGATAGTGGATCAGGATCTGAATCGGACCCCATTAACTGGGATGCGCTATCGGCGGAGAATTCGAGCTCCATGTCGTTCGACGAGTAGCTTGCCCTCCATCGCTTGTGGGTGAACTAGGGCGACTCTTTGAGCTCCTCACCATCCTTGGTAGCCGATAGGTTGAATGCAGTTGTGAGTCGAGGCGCTCCACACCATCCTTCGTGGCCCAGCGCTGCTCGTGCAGATCTGGCGTGTCATCGCCAGCCCACACTCCCAGGCATCACTGGGTTCTCGTTTGCTTCCTCCAAGCCCGCAATGTAGGCAGTGCGCTGCGACACACCTGATAGAAGGCTTGGAACAAGGCTTAGTCTAGCTCGTGTGCTGCAATTATCCGTGCCCTGCCCAACTCTAACGACGCCCAGGTATTCCCTGAAGTACTGCGCTGGTCATTGACCTCACAGCGACAAACATCATTTTCACGAGAATGTGAAGGTGTCGCGAGAGGGCATCGAGACATCAAGCAGTGATATGTCTCCAACCTATCTATAATTTTTGATTGTTCCATGCTATTATGTTATCAATCTTGGATGTTTTATATACACTTTAAAGCAATGCTATATCATTTCGGGTACTAACCTATTAACTTAGTGCCTAGTGCTAGTTGCTGTGTATTTGCTTGTTTTTTGTTTCATAGAATATCAGTATCAAACAAAGTCCAAATGCAACAAAACTTTTTGGAGATTTTTTATAGACAAAAGAGACACTAGAAGCTTCGGGAGAAGACCAGATGATGCACCATGGGCCCACAAGGCACCGGGGCGCGCCCAGGGGGTAGGCGCCCCCTGGTGGGTGGTGGGGCCCATGTGGCTCCGTTTGACCTAACTTCGCCTCTATAAATTCTCTAAAATCATGAAACCAACAGAGGAGTCCACAAAATACTTTTTCCGCCATCGCAAGTTCCAAAATCATGAGATCCCATCTGGAGGCCTTTTCCGGCACTATGTCGGAGGGGGATTCGATCATGGAGGGGGCTCTACATCATCCTTGCTACCCTCTGATGATGCATGAGTAGTTTACCATGGACCTATGGGTCCATAGTTAGTAGCTAGATTGCTTCTTCTCTCTACTTGATCTTCAATACAATGTTCTCCTTGGTGTTCTTGGAGATTTATTCCATGTAATGACTTTTTGCGGTGTGTTTTTTGGGATCCGATGAATTGCGAGCTTATGATCAGATCTATCCTTGAATATTATTTGAGTTTTCTCTGAACTCTTTTATGCATGATTGTTAAAGCCTTGTATTTATTCTTTGATTTATTGGTTTGGTTTAGCCAACTAGATTGATTATCTTGCCATGGGAAGAGGTGCTTTGTAATGGGTTCGATCTTGCGGTGCTCAATCCCAGTGAAAGAAGGGGACGTGACACGCATGTATCATTGCTATTAAGGGTAAAAAGATGGGGTTTATTCATATGTGAGTTTATGTTGTCTACATCATGTCATCTTGCTTAAGGCATTACTCCGTTTTTGCATGAACTTAATACACTAGATGCATGCTAGATAGCGGTCGATGTGTGGAGTAATAGTAGTAGATGCAGAATCATTTCGGCCTGCTTGCCTTGGACGTGATGCCTATATAAATGATCATTGCCTTGGATATCTTCATAATTATTTGTTTTTTTATCAACTGCGCAACATTAATTTGTTGACCCATCATATGCTATTTTCTTGAGAGAAGTCTCTAGTGAAAACTATGCCCCCGGGTCTATCTTTTATCATATATTAAAACCAAAAATACTTTGCTGCAATTATCTCTTATTTATTTTATTTTTTATTTTTTGTCTAATCTATCTATCAAAAACTATACGATTTAATCTAGCATGTAACCGTCAAGGGATTGAAAACCCCTTGTTCGCGTTGGGTTGCAAGTATTTGTTGTTTGTGTGCAGGTGCTTTTCACTAGTCGTTGCTTGGTTCTCTTACTGGATTGATAACCTTGGTTTCATAAACTGAGGGAAATACTTATATCTACTGTACTGTATCATCCTCTCCTCTTCAAAGAAATCCCAACGCAGCTCACAAGTAGCAAGAAGAATTTCTGGCGCCGTTGCCTGGGAGACACCATCAACAACTATCAGGTACCTATACATACACTTTCATCTCCTTGCGTTTATATTATTTGCCATTTGCCTCTCATTTTCATCTCCCTCAATTCTAAAAAGTTTTTACAAAAGAACAAAAATATTTTTCTGTTTACCTTTTTCTTGTTTGCTTCTTTGCTTGCTTGCCCACTTTATGATTATGGCTAGCTCCTCCCTTGCTACGTGCACCCCTGAGAATGAAGTTCTCAATTTTAAGCAAAGGGGGAGAGAATTTAAAAGATGCTTGGTATAGGATTTGCAATGCTCATAATAGATCAACTCGAAAGCAATCCACTACCGTTCTTCTTCACAATGTTTATGTGGGTATTACTACTTGGTATAGATTCGTGCTTGACACTATTACCGAAGGGAATTTCTTGAGTAGTCACCCTATGGATGCTTTCAATGCTATGGGAAATTTAGTGGGATCACCACCTATCACTATTAGTGAAACGGTCTTAACTTTGGAACATGTGATGCGAAGGCTAGATGCTATTGAGAAGAAAATTCCAACCATACAAGATATTGACAATTTGGATAAAAAGATTCATAACCATGTCACTCAATTTGGATCAAAGGTAGGAATTACTCTTAAAATGCTAAAGGAGAAAGAAGCGATAATCAATGAAAGGGTAGAATAAAGTCTCGCTAGGATTGATAAGTTGGAAGAATTATTAATAATTTAGGTTCCACTTTTTCTTCTGTTATAACTATTGAAAAAACTCCTCCTAGCAAGAATTGCAAGTTTATATATGTTCCTAAAGACAAGGGTGCCACAACTAGCAATAGTAGCAAAGATCCCAAAATGATTAGTGTTCACCCCAATTTTGTTGATTTGATAAATGAACCCATATATGAAAATAAGTCTCTTGATTTTGTTCCTAGGAGTGGGATCATAAAAAACATGTTTGCGAGATCTCCTAGGAAATATGGATGTGTGGTTGAGGAATTGGAAACCAAAGATGACAACACTTGAAACCAATGTTGAGGATATCGCTTATCGTTAGCGTCTCGGTCAGCTGGGGATTAGAGATTAATCGAAATTCTGCCGATTAATTGATTTTATTGGTCGACTATTAATCAACCATTTTTTTGCAAATCCCAGGTTCCCGACACTAAAATATGGTATATTCAACACCAAAAGAATACTAGATAGAAGTGTTACCATGATCCCTAGCCTTTGAATCCTCGTATAATGACAAACAAAATAAGACAATAGTACATATTGCATAACAAGATCCAGAAAACAAAAATAAACTTAGTTTTTGCAAACATAATATTATGAATAGGCCCAATTTATCAATATATTTCCTGATAAATCGCTTGTGAGAGTGATAGATTTGGCCAAATGATAAACGTGGACGATAAGGCATAATCTTATCGGTCACCCCGTGAGTAGCAATAAATCGGACGATAAAACGTTGAATCGAAAGATTTTTTGAATAGTGCTTGAAACTATGTATTATGCCTAGCTAGGGGCGTAAAGCAATAGCGCTAGTTGGGAGGCAACCCAATAGTTATCTTTTATTTTTTTGTTCCTATGTTGATTTCAATAAGCGCACAATTATGCTACTGTTCTGATTGTGTTTTTAGTGTTTCAATTCATGTTTGTGCCAAGCAAAGGCTTTCAGATGATTTGGGTGTGCATTAACAAAAACTTTTGCATCCAGTAGCAGAATTGTTAAAATTTGCTGGAGGACGATAACATTCTGAATTGTTTACACATGATTGATATACCAATTTCCCATGTTGTCCTAATTGTTTTAAAATTTTCCAAGTTACAAAAGTATTGTTGATGACCCACAAGTATATGGGATCAATTGTAGCTCTTTTCGACAAGTAAGAGTGTCGAACCCAACGAGGAGCAGAAGGAAATGACAAGTGGTTTTCAACAAGGTACTGTCTGCAAGTGCTGAAATTTTAAGTAACAAGGTAGTTTGATAGCAAGATAATTTGTAACGAGCAAGTAACGATAATAGTAAAAAAAGTGCAGCAAGGTAGCCCAATCCTTTTGAGGCAAAGGACATGCCAAAATGGTTTCTTATAATAGGCAAAACGTTCTTGAGGGTACACAGGAATTTCATCTAGTCACTTTCATCATGTTGATTCGATTCGTGTTCGCTACTTTGATAATTTAATATGTGGGTGGACCGGTGCTTAGGTGTTGTTCTTACTTTAACAAACCTCCTACTTATGATTAACCCCCTCGCAAGCATCCGCAACTGCGAGAAAAGTATTAAGAATAAATTCTAACCATAGCATTAAACTTTTGGATCCAATCGGTCCTTTACGAATTAGCGCATAAACTATGGTTTAAGCTTCTGTCACTCTCACAACCCATGATCTAATAACTACTCCACAATGCATTCCCTTAGGCCCAAATATGGTGAAGTGTCATGTAGTCGACGTTCACATGACACCACTAAGGGAATCACAACATACATACTATATCGAACACATAGCAAGTTCACATGATTACTTGCAACATGATTTCTCCGCTGACCTCAAGAACAAAAGAAACTACTCACAAATGATAATCATTCTCATGATCATAGGGGTATTAAGTAGCGTATTGGATCTGAGCATAAAATCTTCTACCAAATAAACCATATAGTAATCAACTACAAGATGTGATCAACACTACTAGTCACCCACAAGCACCAATCTATAGTTCCAGTACAAAGTTTGGACACAAGAGATGAACTAGGGTTTGAGAGGAGATGGTGCCGTTGAAGATGTTGATGGAGATTGCCCTCCCCAAGATGGGAGAGTTGTTGGTGATGATGATGACGATGATTTCCCCCTTCGGGAGGGAAGTTCCCCCGGCGGAATCGCTCCGCCGGAGGGCAAAAGTGCTCCTGCCCATGTTTTGCCTCGAGACAGCGGTGCTCCGTCCCAAAAGTCCTCCCCTAATTTTTTCTAGGTCAAAATGACTTATATACCAGAAGATGGGCACCAGAGGTGGGCCTGGATGAGCACAACCCACCAGGGTGCGCCTGGGGGCCCAGGCGCGCCCTGGTGTCTTGTGTTCACCAGGGTGTCCCCCTCCGGTACTTATTTGCTCCAGTATTTCTTATATATTCCATAAAAATTCTGCGTGAAATTTCAGCTTGTTTGGAGTTGTGCAGAATAGGTAGCCTGACGTAGCTTTTCCAGGTCCATATTTCCAGCTGCCGTAATTCTCCCTCTTTGTGTGAACCTTGCATATTGTGAGAGAAAAGGCATTAGAATTACTCCAAAAAGCATTATTATGCATAAACATCATAAATAAAGTAGGTAAAAATGATGCAAAATGAACGTATCAGCTCCCCCAAGCTTAGATCTCGCTTGTCCTCAAGCGAAAACCGAAATCGAAAAACATGTCCACATGCTTAGAGAGAGAGGTGTCGATAAAAACAAAATACGGACATAGAAGCATCATGTAGATTATTATAACAGCAACAAATTTAAACATAAAACTTTTATCATAGAACTTTTCTCATGAATAAGTAACAATTCATCACACTATCGAAGTATAAAGCATAAACTCTATTAGAAACCAACAAACTATGTTTTTAGTCAACTTTGCAACTACAATTCATCATATTTTTAGGAAGGGTCACATATCAGAGCCTTTAGGCAAGTTCATATACTCAACCATCATATAGTCTTCTATGATTGCTAACACTAACCCCGTACACATGAGCAAAAAATTTCTACCAGACACATAGAAAGATGGGGGCTTATAGTTTCACCTCCCAACGTATTCACCTCAAGGGTGATGTCAACAATAATAACTTATGCCACTGATATTCAACTGGACGTATGTGCCTAGATCTTTACTCACCACATGATGCTTGGCAAAGGAGAAAATAAAAAAAAGATAGAGAGAAAAACTTTGACTCTTGAATAAAACTAAATACATAAAAGTAAAAGATAGGCCCTTCGCAGAGGGAAGCAGAGGTTGTCGTGTGATTATTTGTTTGTATGCTCAACCCCTTAGTGCAAAAGAACGTCATGTTATATTGCCCCTTATAATAGCAACCTTTATTATGCAATCAGTCGCTTTTATTTCTTTGCTATCATAAGCTCGTACAACGCTCAATTTTCTCTTACACTAAATGATCTAACACTTTTAGAAGCAATTTTTATTGCCTTATTGCATCGATGACAACTTACTTGAGGGATCTTGCTCAATCCCTAGATAGGTATGGTGGACTCTTTGGAAATAAGATTTGGGTTTAAGGGGTTTTGGATGCACAAGTAGTATCTCTACTTGGTGCGGAATTTTTGGCTAGCAAAGATAGGGGGAAAGCACCACATGTTAAAGGATCTATGAAAATATAACTTCTATGTGAATATGAACAAGCATAAATCATTACGTTGTCTTTGAGGGAGTCCTGGATAAGGGGGTATCCGGACAGCCAAACTATATACTTTGGCCGGACTGTTGGACTATGAAGATACAAGATTGAAGACTTCGTCCTGTGTCCGTATGGGACTCTCCTTTGCGTGGAAGGCAAGCTTGGCGATCCGGATGATAGATCTCCTTCTCTGTAAACCGACTCTGTGTAACCCTAGCCCCCTCCGGTGGCTATATAAACCGGAGGGTTTAGTCCGTAGGACACAACAACAATCATACCATATGCTAGCTTCTAGGGTTTAGCCTCTACGATCTTGTGGTAGATCAACTCTTGTAATACTCATATCATCAAGATCAATCAAGTAGGAAGTAGAGTACTACCTCCATCGAGAGGGCCCGAACCTGGGTAAACATCGTGTCCCCAGTCTCTTGTTACCATTAGCCTTAGACGCACAGTTCAGGATCCCCTACCCGAGATCCGCCGGTTTTGACACCGACATTGGTGCTTTCATTGAGAGTTACTTTGTGTCGCCGCTGTAAGGATCGATGGCTTCTGCAACCTTCAACAACGCCGTGCGGGGTGAGACTTTCCTTCCCGGACAAATTTTCATGTTTGATGGCTTCGCACCGCGGGCCAACTCGCTTGGCCATCTGGAGCAGATCGACAGCTACGCCCCTGGCCATCAGGTCAGGTTCGGGAACCTAAACTACATTGCCGACATCCGCGGAGACTTGATCTTCGACAGGTTCGAGCCCACGTCAGGAGCGCCGGACGATCGCCACGCGCATGACTCAGATCTGCCATCACACAGTATTCTAGAAATTGCGCCTGCTATAGCTCCAGACTTTGATCCAGAGCAGATCGTGCCATCCGAGGACGGGTGGATGGACCCTGCCATGGAGGCCACACACCTATCGATGTTGGAGCCGAACACAGACTCCGCTTCTGAGGAAATCTATGTATCCGGACCCTCGGACTCGTCTTCGGTCGTAGGTTCCAGACCGCGTGCATCCATGTCCATCGAATCTGATTGGGCTCCAATCATGGAGTTCACCGCCGCGGATATATTTCAGCACTCACCCTTCAGAGACGTGCTAAATTCATTGAGGTCTCTCTCTCTCTCTCTCTCTCTCTCTCTGTCAGGAGATTCCTGGCTGAACTATGTTCGGCTCGAGTGGGAAGCAGGCGACGAAGAAATTCGTTACCCACCCACCACCCACTTAATAGCTACTGTTGATGATTTGACCGACGTGCTCAACTTCGACTCTGAAGACATCGGCGGTATAGACGACGATGCTGAAGAAGAACAAGAACCACCACTCTCAGGACGCTAGACAACCACCTCTTCATATGATATATATATATATATGGTGGACACCCCCAAGGACAACAATGGCGACGAGGCAATAGAAGATAACCCCTCAGGGAGGAAATCAAAGCATGGGCGCCATCGGCGCCGCTCCAAGCCCCGCCACAGCAATACCGACAGAGGAGATGAAAACAATCCGGATACTGCCAAAGATGAATACAACCCTGATCAGCCTGCCTTTGAACAGGCCGAACAGGAGCACGGGCATGATAGCCCAGGCAAACAGGCGACAGATGGAGATTTGAAGGAGGACAACTACATGCCTCTCTTCGAAAACAAGGCGAGCCTAGGCAACGACAAATTCGGCATGCCTAAGGATCCCATGAAGCAGGAACGCCTCAAGTGCCGGCTCATAGCCACTGCAAGAAGACCGAAGAAGCAACAACAGCTACAAGACAGACGGACCGAGGTCCGGGCAGCCGAGAAATACGGACTTGAGTGCCGAACAAAATGCTACCCAAAGCGCAGGCTGCTACCTCAATTTGGGGAGGAGGCACTACAAGCCAAAGGCCATGCTACACCCCACCACCAACACACTATGGCCAGGGGCTACTCACAAGATCAGCAATACATGCTAAAAAAACAACATAGCACGCGTCCCGGGCACATCAATACCCAGGAACAGCGTCCGCAAAACTCGACACAACAAATATAAGCGCCCCAAGACGAAGGATAATGCCCAGGACACGACAGTCAATATAGGAGCCAGTAGCCCTCAGCCCGTTCAGCGGGAGAAGACTCCTGACAATAATAATTCGGGCCCATCCAGCCTGAGCCGCATACTCGACTGCCCATGTCAAATTCATGGTACCCCAGGAACGGCAGCCAATCATACCAATAGAGAATGTTGGGTCTTTAAACAGGTTGGCAGGTCGGCGCCGGAAACAATAAGAAGGGGTCTCAGAGCAAGGAGCCCAGATCATCATAAATCTCTTCCACCAATACAGCGAAATGATAAACACCATCCACATCCCCAAACGGGAGCGAATGTACGCTCTTCGGGACGCCAACTCGACAAAGCAAGTTTCCCCACCATATAAAAATACGACCGATCATTTTCGATCGACTAGACCGGCCAGCTAATATCAACAAGCAGTATCCTCCTACTGACGGATACAACAGTCCAAATTTGCTGCAATAGGACATAGTGCGCCGGATAGGTATGGATCACTTAAAGATCAAACCCACTGAAAACATCATTTCAAGGTGTCATACCAGGAACAAAGGTTAGTGCCCCATCATTCTGAAGATGGTCCTCGGATCACCAAAAAGTCACTATACCGAAGAGTTGGTCTTCGGCATTATCCCTCTAGGCAGTGGCTATTATGCATCACCAGCGTGAACTACAAGTCAACACGGTATCACGGCATGCCTATGGCAAACCTCCAACTGCTTCTTTACTTGGCCAAATTCTTCTTCGGCCTGCTCCAGACTCTGTTTAAGTCCGGATACTTCTGCAGTATGAGAGGTGGTAGTCGCTGCAGACGCCTGTTTACAATGGAAGCAACACATGTCATTAGCTGAGTCTCCTGCAAACGGAAATTTGATCCCCTGTCTGGTTCTCTTCTTCACCGGATAGTGTATGAGGGGCTACTATCTATACTATGACAATCTTCCAAAAATTCCTAAACACGTACCTCCAAGCCCTTTGTAAGGCTGATATAGGACGCATTCAGTCCACTTTCAGCGGCCTGAATCTTCTCTATCATCGCGCCCATAAGGGCGCGATGTTCATCGATGATGGAAGCGCTCTTCAGCGCTGTCGATAAGCTGCCCACCACCTCTGGTTGGACAGAGATCACAGGTGAAGCAGGATCGCCGCCCCAGTCAAGGGGGGCTGCCTGCCTGATCCCGGAGCCTCAAGGGTCTCCGGGACTGTGTTCGGCAATGGGCCGAATCCAAGATCGCCCCCGCCGTCGACGTTCATGGGAACTGCTGATCCCGTGTGTCCGGCCCCTGAGGTATGCCCCCCTGGTCGAAGCCTTTTGGGACGACACCTCGGTGTCACAACCAGGCTTTGGGGAAGGGGCCCTCGGAGGTGTCTCGCTCTCCAAGGCATCGAAGCTCAACGAATCCTCTGATGAGGACTGTTCGGCGTGAGACGTTGCCGGACTGCAGAAAGTATGGTGCAAAGTAAAATATTACACTTTAAGCGATCCTGGGCCCATAGGCGTGTTCAGATTTCGCATACTTATGAGTTTACCAGGGGCTCGACCCTGGGATCCCACTCCGGGCTGCTGTAGGTAGCCATAGTGGACGCCTCTGGGAGAGGGGTTCTTCCCCTCTTAGGAAGATCGGCCTCCAGGGATGACGAGGCAGTCCTTTTCTTCCCTCCCTCTATGGGAGACTCGTCCTCCTCCTCCTCCTCGTCCTCTTCGAAGGAAGGATGGGTACCGGAGTCTTCGGACTTCGTGTTCAAAGCACCACGACGACGGAGGCCGCTCCTGGTCTCCTTGACCTCTTTGTAGGCTTCTTTCTTTGGCGTCTCGTAGGGCACTGGGACCAGCATCTTCGTCAGAAGTGGTCCGGCCGATTCTTCCGGCAGCGGGGATGGACAATGTATCTGCTCCTCCTTCTTCGTCCATCTATAAGATAATTGTGGAAAGCATGTTAAAGGATCTTCTTTGGGACATGTTAGTGAAACACATGGATGGACAAAACATAAGGATGACTTACCGGACTTGCGGGGCGGGACAGTTGGTACCCGCGGTCCGCGGGGGAGTCCGGCCATGGTTTGCCGGACTTAAAAAGCACCTTCCATATATCCTTGTGTGAGGATCCGAAAAGCTCTCACAGGGTCTGGTGCTCGGCCGGGTCATACTCCCACATATTACAACTTCTGTGCTGACAAGGAAGAACCAGGCGGACCAGCATCACCTGGACTACGTCAACAAGTTTGATGGGCTTGTCTTCCATACCTTTGACGCGTGTCTGGATCACCGACAGTTCGTCGGACGACGACTAGTCCAAGCCCTTCTTGGGCTAGGACGTAAGCCGCAAAGGGGCTCCAGATCAAAATTCAGGAGCAGTAGCCCATTTTTTGCCGCACGACTCAGTGATGTAGAACCACTATTGCTGCCACTCCTTGACGGAATCGTTGAAAGTACCCGTCGGCCATGTGACCTTGGGCATCCTGCTCACCGTGGCGCCTCCGCACTCGGCATGCTCACCATTCACCACCTTGGGCTTCACGTTGAAGATCTTCAGCCATAGTCTGAAGTGTGGTGATATGCAGAGGAAGGCCTCGCACACGACGATAAACATCGAGATGTTGAGGAAGGAATTGGGGGATAGATCATGGAAATAATTCCCATAATAGTACATGATGCCACGAACAAAGGGGTGAAGGGGAAATCCGAGCCCGCGGACAAAATGAGGGAGGAACACGACCCTCTCATGAGACTCCGGAGTGGGTACAATCTGTCCCGCCGTGGGAAGATGGTGGCCGATTTTCTTGGCCAAGTACCTGGCCTCCCAGAGCTTTTTGATATCCTTCTTCTGAACGGTAGAGGCCATCCACTTGCCTCCCACTCCAGATCCGGACATTTTCAGAGAGCCTTTGTTGGTGGAGAAGATGAGCGCTCGGGTGTTAGGGATCGAGCGAAAGGGAATGGATGAGCAGAAGGAGAAGGCGTGGGTGGAAAGGAGGAGGCTTTTCCTCTTTATAGAGGCGATGACTTTGCGCCTCCCCGCTTGCCTAGTAAAACCTGCTCATTCCCCACTCACCATGATTGGTGGTGCGGTTGGGTTGCCCACACCCGTATTGATGAGAGTCCCACAATGAGGGGACACGATCTCTGTTTTGACAAGACATGCCAAGGAAACCGCCTAGCAATGTGCGCAGTAGCTGGTTAGGAGTAAACTGCTCGAATCACGATCAGACCATGGTGTGTTTTCACGCTGTGAAGAGTTGTCAGCAGATTGGATTTGTGAAATATTGTTCTCTCTACGGTCGTATGTGGAATTTTGTCTTGCAGAGCCAGACATGATTTAAGTGTTCGAAGATTACTTTGGAGTATTCGGAGATGGAACCCGCCTTGCAATGCCGAAGACAATCTGCGCGCCGGACTCATCATCATTGAAGCCTGGTTCAGGGGCTACTGAGGGAGTCCTGGATAAGGGGGTATCCGGACAGCCGGACTATATACTTTGTCCGGAGTGTTGGACTATGAAGATACAAGATTGAAGACTTTGTCCTGTGTCTGGATGGGACTCTCCTTTGCATGGAAGGCAAGCTTGGCGATCCGCATGATAGATCTCCTTCTCTGTAAACCGAATCTGTGTAACCCTAGCCCCCTCTGGTGGCTATATAAACCGGAGGGTTTAGTCCATAGGACACAACGACAATCATACCATAGGCTAGCTTCTAGGGTTTAGCCTCTACGATCTCGTGGTAGATCAACTCTTGTAATACTCATATCATCAAGATCAATCAAGCAGGAAGTAGGGTATTACCTCCATCGAGAGGGCCCGAACCTGGGTAAACATCGTGTCCCCAGTCTCCTGTTACCATTTGCCTTAGATGCACAGTTTGGGACCCCCTACCCGAGATCCGCCGGTTTTGACACCCACAGTCTTCCTTGTCCAACGTCAACAATTTTGGCATATAATATTTTTATGAGGGCTCACAATCACAAAAGATTTCTAGGATAGTGTATTTATATGTGAATCTTCTCTTCCCTTATTAATTCTTTCATGAATTGCATCATTGACTAATGCTATGTTTGTCAATCTCTAATAAAATTTTCTACTTATACTTTTCCTTATGTGGTGTCATCACCTACCATAAGATTAGCATATGATCTTTCTGATTTATTTCCTTTCTTTTTATTGCAACATGAAAGTAAAGAAAGCAAAAACTCAAAGTAAACTTTATTATATATCTTGCACACGATTACAAGGATAGATCACTAAGCAAACTCTCGAAAAGAAAGGATTGAACTAAGCTTTTATTCATCCAAAGCAAAAGATCGAACTAAAATAAGTAAAGGCAAAAGATAGTGGGGGTGATACGATACCGGGGCACCTCCCCCAAGCTTGGCGGAAGCCAAGAGGAGTGCCCATACCCGATACTCAATTTTCTTTTGGTGATGAAGAAGATGGTGGCGGTGAAGTAGAGGAGACCCTGTCCTCGGGTTTCCATGGAAGAGGTCCACCATCATGGGAGGAGGAATGAGTCTCACGGGTCCTCAACTGGCAGCCAAACTCATACCTTTAAACCTTGCCTCATATTCAAAGACTTGGTTATGGAGATCGTAGATCTAGCTTCGAAGGAAGTTGATTTGCTCGTTGAGGGTGAAGAAGATGTCCTTCATGGACTTGCCATCCACCTTGAGATCATGGGTAAGGTCCATGATCATGAGGTGATTGGCATTGAGTCCATGCTCCACCATCCCCATGCAGTGGAAGACATCCTGCTCCATACACCACTGGAATCAGGATCTTTGCCGTCAGCCAACTCTTTGTCGTCTTCTAGTTGATGTCAATGAAGGTCTTTGCCATCAGCTTACAGAAAACTGATGACAAAGAAAGAGTTGACGGCAAAGATGATGTTTGCCATCAGCCATCTCTTTGTCATCTGCTAGCAGATTGCAACCCGTCTGCTAGCAGACGACAAAGAGGATGGGTGGCCCACTAATGAGGATGACCTAACGGCCACTTTCTTTGCCGTCAGCCAACTCTTTGCCATCTGCTAGCTGACGGCAAAGAAGGTCTTTGCCATCAGCTTACAGAAAACTGACGGGAAAGAAAGAGCTGACGACAAAGATGATGTTTGTCATCAGCCATCTCTTTGCCATCTGCTAGGAGATGACATAGAAGCTTTGTCGTCTGCTAGTAGACGGCAAAGAGGATGTGTTGCCCACTAACAAGGATGACCTAACGTCCACTTTCTTTGCCGTCGGCCCGCGCTCGTGCCCCACCCCTCTCTCTCTCCCCTCACCTCACCCACGCCACCGCACCCATGCCCGAGCTGCCGCCGACCCCCACCGCCCCGCCGCACCGGACCCCCAAGGCGCCCCGGCGCCCCGCCCCGCCGCACGGGCCCCCGCTGCTCAGGCCGCCTGCCGCCTCCTCTATCACCACCGGAGCCAAGGTGAGCTTTTTTTTTCTACGGTTCTTTGCTGTTTAGGTTTAGGTGTTATTAATAGGTTTAGGTTATTTCTAGGTTTAGGTTTAGATAATTAGAAGAAGAAGATAGTTGAAAAAAAGAAGAATAAGTAGAAGAAGAGGAAAAAGGAAAAAAGGAAGAGGGTCGTGGATCGCCGGTCGCTGAAAGGATAGATGGTGGAGACAATGGGTCCTGCCGGTCCCGACGCCATCATCCATGCCGATAATTCCCCAGTCCGAGTGCTGGCCCCTTTATCGTGCATCGCCATACCAAAGGGTGCCCGGGGGCGAGCGGGTTAGGGAGTTCCTCGACATCGATGGAACCCTAAATAGCAAGTATCATCGGCGTCGAACACTACATCCACTTCGCACAAGTGACGCCAGCGTTCGGCGTCCCACAACAATAGTTCTCGGGGTCAATGGCGGTCGAACACCTATGCATATTTGTCTTGCAACCTCTGCGATGACGATTAAAAGTCAAGTGTTGAAACATGAAACACCCAAACTGACTCAAGTCGGTTCAGTTGTTTGAAGTTTCAAAACTTGGCTTCAATCCTCATTGCATAGGCTGCCAGAAAAATTTGCCAAGGTATTCGACCGTCATCGGCCCCCAGAACTATTGCTGCGGGATGCCGGGTGCTGGCGTCACTTGTAGAACATGGATCTAGTGTTCAACGCCGACCGACACATGTATCTCGCACCAATGATACTTGCTATTTGGTCTCAATAGTCATGATTGGCACATATGGATTGAGCGCGCAATGACGGTGATGTTGCGTGGCTTCATCCCTGAGGATGAATGGCTAGTACTGGCAGAGCTGAGCTATTTCTTCCATGTTCTTTGTGCAAAAGAACTATCGCCCGGCCTGCTAGAAGAAATGGAAGAGTTGGCACCGGAGTTGATCTGCAAGTTAGAGAAGATATTTCTGCTGGGCTTCCTTAATCCAATGCAACACTTGATTTTGCATCTCCCAACCGAGGCAAGATTGGGGGGGGCCGTGCAAAATCATCGGTGCTGCACAACTGAGAGGATGCAGAAGACGCTTCGGGCAAAATGTAAAAATAAACGCAGAATTAAAGCATCGATGGCCGAGGCATTCATTACTAAGGAGGCGACAAACTTCGTGGTAGCACACTACAAAGCCAAAAATCATCATTTGCATAATTCGAAGCCTCGGCACAATGCTGGCGACCCTAAAAGGGGTCGGTCCAACCTCATCCTATTCAAAGGGGATCTGGCACCAGCCGGTGCTTCTAATTCCTTAACGTTGGATGTCAAAGAATGGCGGACCACTTCGTTGTATATCTTCAACAACTTAACAGAAGTGCGGCCATACGTTGAGTAAGTTCTCAGTACATTGTTTCGTAACTTCTAACTCCTTTGAACTGCTCTTATTCCCAGATAAATTTGATACAGTCGATACGTCACCAAATTCTCGTATGGAGCGGTGATCCAAAAGGATTCCGTCAAAGAGTATGAGCTTCTGGCAAAGCATGGAGGAGGCTATCCCGGTTTCATCTCTTGGTTCAAACAAACGGTAATTTCCATTAGTCCATTTCATTTCTTCGTCTAATTTGTGGCTGATGTAACAATCCCTTTCGTATTTAACTTGTAGGCTAATTCAGAGTTTATGGACACCGAACTGAGACAAGTCGCTAATGGTTTTGACTTTAAGGTCCGTTCATTTGACAAATACGACATCAACGGGTATCACTTTCGTACCTACGGCAAAGAGCTATCTATGGCTGACCGAAAGTCTACAAATTGTTGTGTCTCTACTATCGGTGAAGGAGATGCCGATTATTATTAGGTATTCAATTTTTTATGTTGTACTTGATTTATATAGTTACTTGTATGATTGTATGATTTATATATTTACTTGTATAATTTTCTTACTTTGTATGGTTGTTTGTTATACATAGTGCCATGATCTTGATATCCGTCCCCGTCGGCCCTTAATAAGCTTAGTTGACCTATACTTTACCTAGGATAGCTATAAAATGACCTAGACTTCGCATTTTTCCTCCTAAACAACCTAATATGCTTAGTTAGCTAAAAAATGGCATAACTACCTAGGATAGCTCAATAATGATCTATACTTAGCTTACCTAGTTCATTTATGACATACTTAGCATACTTAGGTAAAAAATGGCATGATAACATTGGTTTTGCTCCAAAATGACATAGACTTAGCTTATTTTACTCCAAAATGACAAAATAACCTTATCTACCTCCAAAATGACCAATTTTACCTAGGATAGCTCTAAAATGACCTACACTTGCCATTTTGTCCTCCAAAATGAATAAATATGCTTACTTAGCTCAAAAATGGCATAACTACCTAGGTTAGCTCAAAAATGACCTATACTTAGCTTCTTTAGTTCATTTATGACATACTTAGCATACTGAGGTCAAAAATAGCATGATAACCTTGGTTTAGCTCCAAAATGACATAGACTTAGCTTATTTTCCTCGAAAATGACATAATCACCTTACTAAGCTCCAAAATGACCTATTTACCTAGCTTAGCTCTAAAATGACCTACACTTAGCAATTTTACCTAGCCTTAGCTAAAAAATGGCATTTTTTACCTACGTTAGTTATAGGAAGAAGAAGATAAAGAAGATGAGAGGAGAAAAATAAAGAGAAGAAAAATTCTTCTTCTTTTTCTTCTTCTTCTTCTTCTAGATAGTCTTCTTCTTCTTCTTCTAACTTTCTTCTTTCCCAATTTGCAGATTTGCTTTAGATGAGGAAGCTTGTGTTCATGGAGTCTACTCTTCTCCTTGTGCTTCCTTTTTGTTTTGATTTTGTACGATATGTATGTATGGATGAAACTTGGAGTCTACACTTTGTGTTGACGAAACTTGCGGCCTATATATGTATGTATGTATGAAACCATTGTATGCTTGTTGTTGGATATGTTGCATATGTTCCTCTCTTCATGATTCATGTGTTGGTATGCTTGTTGAAAGTATATTCAAATGTGTAATATATATATCTCTGAAATTCTGTGAAATTGAATGAATTTACGAAAAACAGGAAAAAACAGGGGCAATACAGGCGCTTTGTCGTTTGCTGGCACACGGCAAAGAGCTTTGCCATCAGCTAGCAGACGGCAAAGCTGCCATGTGGCAGCTACCTGTGAAACCTGGGGGGCACTGGGCTGGCCTATATGGTTGCTTTGTCGTCTGTTGGCAGACGGCAAAGACCTTTGCATCTTTCTCATCTGCCAGGAGACGACATAGCGTGCCATGTGGCAGCTACCTAGGGGGCACCTAGGCTGGCATATTTGGGCCCTTTGCCATTTTCCAGCAGATGGCAAAGCACGGTGTTAACCCCTTAACGGACCTAAGCTGTCACCTATGTCGTACAGGTCCTTTGCCGTCTGCTGGCGGATGACAAAGACCTTTGCATCTTTTCCGTCTGCCAGCAGATGGCAAAGTCCCCTTTGCCGTCGTTTGTTCACCGGACGTGTTGCCGTCTGCTGGCTGACGTCAAAGGCTTTGCCATCTGCCAGGCATGCCTTTGTCGTCAGCCACGACAGACGACAAAGTTCCTGATTCCTGTAGTGATAGTTTCAAGCCTGGCCTCCATTGTTCCCGTCCCCTTGGGACCTTGCACATCGCGGATGTGGAGCACCCCCTCATGCATCTGGATGGCCTGAGGGTGCTACACCACCTCCCACAAATATGGGTTGATGACGTTCTTGAAGAACTTGTCCTTGGATAAGCTTGAAGAGGCCATGGCAGATGGGATCTGACAGAAAACAACAAGGAAAATAAAATAGAAGATTTCTCCGTGATACGGTGGTCAATAGGTTTGGGGGGTATATAAAGAATTTTTATCTTTGGAAACAAGCAAGCTATAGAAAAATGGATTCTGGAAGGTACCCGAGGTGGGCACCCGGTAGTTTATTATTTTCCTAGTTTTTGTTATATTCCAAAACTGACAAAAAATGTTTTTGCGGATTTTTCGGAGTCCGTTTACTTACCGTATCATGTACCTCTTTTTTTCGCAATTCTGGAGTGTTCCGGAAGGACTCTGTTATGTGTTCTTCCGGTGTCAAATTTTGGATAATATTATTTTCAACATTAATAGGCGTACCTAAGATATAATGTTTTATTCGTTGCCCATTAACAACCTTCGGTTTAGTACCTTCAACATTATTTATTTTTATAGCTCCAGACCGATAGACCTCCTTGATAACATAGGGCCCTTCCCATTTGGAGAGGAGTTTTCCTGCAAAGAATCTAAAACGAGAGTTGTACAAAAGAACATATTCTCCAACTTTAAGCTCACACTTTTGAATTCTTTTATCATGCCATCTTTTAAGTTTTTCTTTAAATAACTTAGCATTTTCATAAGCTTGGGTTCTCTATTCATCTAATGAGCTAATATCAAATAACCTCTTTTCACCGGCAAGTTTGAAATCATAGTTGAGTTCTTTGATTGCCCAATATGCTTTATGTTCTAACTCACGAGGCAAATGACAATCTTTTCCATAAACCATTCTGTAGGAAGACATACCTATAGGATTTTTGTATGTTGTTCTATAAGCCCAAAGTGCATCATCTAATTTCTTAGACCAATTCTTTTGGGACCTATTGACACTCATTTGCAAAATTAACTTCATTTCTCTATTGCTAAGTTCAACTTGACCACTAGACTGAGGGTGATAAGGTGATGCAATTCTATGGTTAACATCATAGTTGGCAAGCATTTTACAGAAAGCACCACGAATAAAGTGTGAACCACCATCAGTCGTTAAATATCTAGGGACTCCAAACCTTGGGAAAATAACTTCCTTAAGCATTTTAATAGAGGTGTTGTGAGCAGTTCTTGGGAAAATAACTTTCTCTATTGATAAGACGAACTTACTGGCATCCTTGAAGAGATTAAGCCAATAAAATCTAGATTGCAATACCTTGTGAGCAGTTCTGTCTCTAGCATGATGCCCTCCATAAGCTTCAGAGTGACATTTCCGTGGGATTTGTCCCTGTTCATGCTCAGGTACACAACTTCTAATAATACCATCTACTCCTTTATAAAGATGCGGGTCATCCCAAAAGTAATGTCTTATATCATAGACGAATTTTTTATTTTGTTGGTATGTAAAGCTAGGTGGTAAATATTTAGCAACAATGTAGTTAGCATAGTAAGCATACCATGGAGTGTTATGAGAAACATTTATTGCAGCTAACTGCTCATTAGGAAAACTATCATCAATAGGTAGTGGGTCATCAAGCACATTTTCAAGCCTAGACAAGTTATCAGCTATGGGGTTCTCAGCTCCTTCTCTATCAGTGATATGTAAATAAAATTCTCGTAGCAAGAGAACCCATCAAATAAGTCTAGGTTTAGCATCTTTATTTTCCATAAGATATTTAATAGCAGCATGATCGGTGTGAACAATTACTTTTGAATCAACAATGTAATATCTAAATTTATCACAAGCAAACACCACTCCTAGGAATTCTTTTTCAGTAGTTGCATAATTTCGTTGAGCACTGTCTAGAGTTTTACTAGCATAATGAATAACATTCAATTTATTATCAACTCTTTGTCCTAGAACAACACCAATATCATAATCACTAGCATCACACATAATTTCAAAAGGCAAGTTCCAATCAGGTGGTTGAACAACAGGTGCAGAAATTAAGGCTTTCTTGAGTGTTTCGAAGGCTTCTAAACAATCATCATCAAATACACAAGGAATGTCCTTTTGCAAAAGATTTGTAAGAGGCCTAGAAATTTCAGAAAAGTCTTTGTTAAATCTCCTATAAAAACCAACATGACCTAGGCAACTATGAATACCTTTGATATCTTTAGGACATGGCATTTTCTCAATTGCAACAACCTTAGCTTTGTCCACTTCAATACCTCTTTCATACATTTTATGGCCCAAAACAATACCTTCATTAACCATAAAGTGGCACTTCTCCCAATTCAAGACAAGATTTGTTTGCTCCCATCTTTGCAAAACTCGAGCAAGATTTCTTAAACAATCATCAAAAGACTTCCCATAAACAGAGAAGTCATCCATGAAAACCTCAACAATCTTTTCACAAAAGTCAGATAATATAGCAGTCATACATCTTTGAAAGGTAGCAGGTGCATTGCATAAACCGAAAGGCATACGTCTATAAGCACAAATTCCAAAGGGACAAGTGAAATTGGTCTTTTCTTGATTAGGTTGAGAAACATGTATTTGTGAAAAACCATAGTATCCATCAAGGAAGAAAAAATGTGTGTGCTTAGATAATCTTTATAGCATTTGATCGATGAAAGGCAGAGGGTAATGATATTTTCTAGTTGCTTTATTTAATTTTCTAAAATCAATTACCATTCACTACTGCAGGATGCTGCTAACGCGACACTACGATCAGAGACCCTTTGACAAAACTGTGTGCGATGCAATAATCGCAAACGGTGGTGTAAAAGACCATCAAAAAAGGTGCAAAACTTTTGCGATGACGGATGCATCTAACACGGTTCCGATTTTAGTTACCTGTGCGATTCAGGGCATATAGTTCAGTTCAATTAACCGTTTTCAATGAGGAGGAACAAAAGAAACGGGCGGCTAGATGAAGGTGTGTGCAATGTACACCATACGGTTCACTCGGATGAATTGTTTGTGATTAGGCAACACAAAAGAAACCGTCAGCCAGATCAAGGTGTGTGCGATGTACATCATACAGTTCACTCGAATGAACCATTTGTGATTATGCAACACAAAAGAAACAGTCAGCCAGATCAAGGTGTGTACGATATACGACGTGCGGTTCACTCGGATGAACTATTTGCGTTGAGACAAGAGAACAAAAACGGTTCAATATAACAAATACCATAAATATTGCAAGGTTCAAATTCAAAGATTACAACACCCAAATTCAAACATTGCAGCTGTGTCATTTCTGAAAAGGGATCAGCTGCTGACAAGTCATGTATGGGTTTGACACGATGACTTCCAATTGCTTTGCCATCTGCTCTTCCAATACGAAGTTTGGCATTTTTGGAGGCTCTTACATTCTGCAGTACCTGCCGGCTCTGATAATCATACCATTCATCTTTCCTAATTAAATGTGTGTTCAATCTCAGTACCCTCAGCACCTTTGCTCTGGCAAGAAAGAACCTGGCGAGTGTAATCTCTGGTGAGGTCCCTCGGTAGGAGTTCAAAGTAATATTTGAGAGATGCAGATCCAGGCTTTCGATGTGATTGTCGTTATAAACATTATCCACCTCCGGGCCTATTATTATCTGCAAAAGAAGAGAATGTGTTAGTGCCTACATGCAGTTTTGAACGCTGCTACGCGCCCACTTGGTTTGCAGGATTTGTAAAATGCATCAACGTGCCATCTTCGATCTGGCATGATTAACATGGGCATTTGATTACAATCTAGAAACTTGTAGCCTTCTTCACAAGAGGTTGGATTGGATGAAAAATTCCCTAAGAAAACTAGTACAGATGAATCCAAAGGAGAAATACTTATGGACGGTTGTAACCATATGAATGAAGCAACCAATATGGGGTGGGGGTGTATTTCCTAAAATCCTCCAAAATTCCTTCAAAAATCATAGTACATTGTCATTGTAGACTTGGGAAAAGGTGAAAAAAATTGAAGTCCCTTATGGTTAACATTTAACAGGAAAGGAACATCACCTTGATATACAACTTCTTCAGGCATGGGAAGCATCTCACGCAACTGACAACTTGGTCCAGGTTGGGGCCGACAGATTCTAGTGCCAACACCTTCACTGTGCCCAGAGTCTGGGTGAAGATTTGCTGGATGATAGACGAACATACATCTTCAAAACTAGAAATAACATTGATATCAAGGAGTATAAGGCTACTGTTGTACCTTAAAGTTATAGTATTTGACAGATGAGTAGCCACCACTTTCAATTTCAGCGCAGAAGTGGCATTGATTCTTATTGGACCTGGTTGATTAACTACAAGTAATCTCTCAAGTGAATGTGTGTCCTGGATGACCATATTGTGGTCCACCTTTTGTGATCTCTCATTGCAGCACCAGCAACACACATAAATAGTCTGGAGAGTCCTAGAGGTGATGTGCAAGGTAATCGACCAATTCATCGCCTGAAGACGAAGGAACTCAAGTACAGTACAACCGCGGATCAGGCGCTCCATGTCATCTTTTGGGATGCGGATGGCGACGAGCTCAAGGTGCTTCAGTTGTGGTAGAAAAAGAGCGGACGCATCATTAAGGGGGGGTGGAAGTTTATGAACTTGGCGAGGCACAGCATGGGCATGAAGCAGAGCGCGGACTTTGGCAGCAAGCGCATATGCCCATCATTAAAACCGAGCTTCTCGAGCTGAGCTATGGCGGGGGATTGGAACCACTCATCAAGCTTGGCTCGGTCCTTGCCATTGGAACGGAACTTGCATGTGATAAGGCCTTTGATTAGACCATGGTGACTGCCGAGAATCTAGGAGAACGCATCCAAGCTTTGGCGATAGCCATGGCAGAGCTTGTGGGCGTCGAGGAGGTCGACAGGGGTGAGGAGACAGAGGGGGCGCCACCGCCGGGAAAGGGCGGCTATCCTCGCCCGATATTTGATTGGGAGGAAGGATATGATGACTATCAACATATCATCGGGGAGGTTGTTGATGAAGTCTAGGCCTGCTGGAGTCGCTTGTGGTTCTTTCTCGACCTGCCTCTGCTTGTTTGTAGCCTTGTTCTCCACCTCGTCGGCAGCGACGGAAACCTCTGTCTCCATATTCACGCCTGCTCCTGTGCTTCAGCATCCCCGGCGTCGCCACTCCCTCCGATGAGGCGCTTCGGCGGCATCCTCGTACACTAACGACTTTGAGGACTCAGAGCAGCATCGAGGATGCGGGCGAAGAGAGAAGAATTGTGTGTGTGGCGAGGATGGGGGGTGCGGCCGCTCATTGCCTCCATTAATATAGACTAATGGGAGCGAGGTGGGCGGCGGTCCAAGGCTGTCTCGCTTCCCGGTGAGAACATCTGCTTAATCTCTAGTATGAATGAAATCTATGCTTAATTACTGAATTTTTGTTGCAAAAAATAGATAGTGCTATTGATTTTTAGCTGCATATTTTGACAAATCGCAGTGTCTCTTGGCTTAGTGCTGAAGTCTGGCTTTAATTTGCATACCGTAATCTGAACCATTTGCGTTGAAGAGATGCACAGATCCTGCATTGAACAGCTTGTATGATTCCCGGTGAGCCTGCACACCGGACTGCGCTCGCACGCCTCCCATTCAGTCAAGCAACTCTCCACACGGCACCTCCTACAGCCATTAAAACCAAGACATGTGGCATCACGTGAATGGTTAATAGAACACACACGGTTTAAATTATACAAACGTCTGAGATATTAAAGTGGCAGCTACTTTTTCAAAATGCCTTTGTTGGCTGTCATTATTCAAGTGCGCCTTCTCTCAAAATGGACACAAAAAATAGCATAGCATGTCGGGTGCCATTCCATGATAGCATGCCAAGTTTCATGAATTTGAGACGAGTTTTGGATTTACTAGAATTTAAAAACTAGGCATCTCAATGTTTTGCCGGCAATCAACGGTGCCCTGGTGTTTGAAATTCATTTCCATTTCTTGCATGGGACCTAAGCATGCACCCAATGACACAGATTTGATTTTTCAACCAATTTATATGCACTGGAGCATGTGCATGTAGTTCAAATTTGAATTATGCACATAAATGCATTGAAAACTCACTTAATGCATAAAAATGTCCAAACGAACCCTGAAAAATCACAAAAATTGACACAACACTCCTGTTATTCTATGTTGACACGAGAAAAAATTTGAAAGCAATAAGAGGTAGTGGATATTGTTTCGTCCCCAAAGGTGGGACGTTCCCTATTGAAACCATCATGCTTGTTGTGAGAAGCTCTGGTTTGTGAGAAGCTTATACCCAAACCTGCCGCAAATGGGACAAAAAATTTACCACGGCATGTTGGTGCCACTCCATGATACCATGCCAAGTTTCATGAATTTCAGACGAGTTTTGGTTTTACTAGAATTTAAATACCAGGTATCTCAACGTTTTGCCGGCAATCAACAGTGCCCTCTTGTTTGAAATTGATTCCCATTTCTTGCATGGGACCTAAGCATGCACCCAAGGACACATATTTGATTTTTAAGACAATTTATATGCACTGGAGCATGTGCATGTAGTTTAAATTTGAATTAAGCACAAAAATGCATTAAAAATGCAGTTAATGCACAAAAATGTCCAAACGAACCCTGAAAAATCACAAAAATTGACACAACACTCCTGTTGTTCTATGTTGACACGAGAAATTTTTTGAAAACAATAAGAGGCAATGGATATTGTTTCGTCCCCAAAGGTGGGACGTTCCCTATCGAAACCATCATGCTTATTGTGAGAAGCTCTGGTTTGTGAGAAGCTTATACCCAAACCTGCCCCAAATGGGACAAAAAATTTACCACGCATGTTGATGCCGCTCCATGATAGCATGCCAACTTTCATGAATTTCAGACGAGTTTTGGATTTACTAGAATTTAAATACCAGGTATCTCAATGTTTGCGGTCAAGTGACGGTGGCAGGGTGTTTGACATTCATTCCCATTTCTTGCATGGGACCTAAGCATGCACCCAAGGACAAATATTTGATTTTACAACCAACTTATATGCACTGGAGCATGTGCTTGTAGTTCAAAATTGAATTATGCACATAAATGCATTGAAAACTCACTTAATGCATAAAAATGTCCAAACGAACCCCTAAAAATCACAAAAAATAACACAAGAGTCCTGTCATTCTATGTTGACACGAGAAATTTTTTGAAAGCAATAAGTGGCAATGGATATCGTGTTGGCCCCAAAGGTGGGGCGTTCCCTACAGAAACCATCATGCTTGTTGTGAGAAGCTCTGGTTTGTGAGAAGCATATACCCAAACCGGCCCCAAATGGGACAAAAAATTTACCACGACATGTTGATACCGCTCCATGAGAGCATGCCAAGTTTCATGAATTTCAGAAGAGTTTTGGATTCACTAGAGTTTAAAAGCCAGGTATCTCAATGTTTGCGGCCGAGTGATGGTGGCAGGGTGTTTGACATTCATCCCCATTTCTTGCATGGGAGCTAAGCATGAACCCAAGGACAAGGATTTGTTTTTTCAACCAATTTATATGCACTGGAGCATTTGCATGTAGTTCAAATTTGAATTATGCACATAAATGCATTGAAAACTCACTTAATGCATAAAAATGTCCAAACGAACCCTGAATAATTCCAATTCTTTTATGACACACATATAGTTTCATGTTCACTGCAGATAAAAGGTTTAGCAATTCAAACACCGTCCATGGCCGTTATGACCCCATTTTGTAATTCAAATCAAGATGAAAAATCAAGTAGATCCCACACAGTTTATCATAACCAACCGTGTGAGATGCAGCACAAAATATCTTGGAGCGCCGTTGGAGTATAGTACGCATACGGCTTACGCGAGAAGGTGTGACGGCTACAGTCCACAGCCCGCTCTGAATAAGGGACCGTGTTTGATGACACTTTGCACGCCAGTTTTTTTGCTGAAGCGATTCTAAATTTTCGGCTTCTGCGAAAATATCTACCTCCCCGCCCCCTCCCCCTTACCAAAAGCGACATTTCCCCTGCTTCCGCCTTCCTTTCCAAGTTGAAACCTTCACTCCTTGCTTGCAGCGCCGCCTCCTTGCCGGTGACCCTCCTTCACGCTCCTCGGCCTCACCTATCCAGGCAGGCAATCCACACTCGACCCCCATCATCCTCCTTCCACATCCCACATGTCTCGACCGCCGGTGCGAGCGTGACACCATCCACCCAAATCACCGACCCCTCCACCAAATAAGCGTCGGCCTAGGACATGGTGCACGCAGTATAGACAGGATCTCAAGGAGCATTTGGCAGCGGAGAAGGAAATCGCGGCAGCATGCGCGGATGAGGTCGCGATGGCTGCCATTCGTGCCCCCCCCCCGATCTTGGAGGAGCACCTCGCCGTTGAGGCCACCGTTGATGCCTTGCACGCTGACGCTGTGATGCGGTTGGATGTTTTAAGCGACAGTTCATGGTGTTTTCTCGAGGCCACTGTCGGAGCCTTTAACGAAGACTACGAGGTGTTTTCTCAGCGTGCACGTGCTTACCTCATCTCGAGAGTCAGCAGGTTGGTGCCCGGAGTGGCTCAGGCAACTCACCACTACAACAAGGGCACCCATGATGCGGAGGCCTCGCCCTCTTCCATGTCCAAGGAGCCAATCATCATCGATATCTCCGACAATGAGGAGTAGCTTGTCTTATTAGCTCACTATAAGGACCCATGTTCAGTTTGCTAGCTACTGCGTTTCCTTAACAAATTCTAGTGAATTGTGCTATCCACTTTTACCATGCAATCTTCTGCTATAGTGTATATGTTCTATGTGTCGTGCAATGTGGTGTTCAGTTAACTGCTTGGTTCAATTCTGCAAATGTGATGTTCAATTCTTCAGCGTGCAATATTTCTAAGTTGTTAAGCATGCTTGGTTTGGTTAACTGTCTGATCTTCTATTACGAGTATGTTATATTGTGCAATTTCGTGCTTACTTAATGTTTGGTTCATTTGTTGTGGTGTTTAGTTAACTGCTTGGTTCAATTCTGCAATATGATGTTCAATTGTTGTGGCTGCATTCTGTTATTGTATACCATGTGAGAAATAAAGCAAATTTGGTTGTACTAAATACATGAGAAACAAATACAATTGCTATATTTCCAAGTTGTTAAGCATGCTTGGTTTGGCTAATTGTCCGGTCTTCTATTAGGAGTATATTATATTATGCAATGTGGTGCTTAGTTAATGTTTAGTTCATTTGTTGTGGTGTTTGGTTAACTGCTTGGTTCAATTCTGCAATGCGATGTTCAATTGTGGTGGCTGCATTCTGTTATTGTATACCATGTGAGTAATAAATCGAATTTGGGTATACTAAATACATGAGAAACAAAGACAATTGCTATATTTCCCAGTTGATAAGCATGCTTGGTTTGGTTAAGTATCTGATCTTTTATTAGGAGTATGTCTTATTATGCAATGTGGTGCTCAGTTAATGTTTGGTTCATTTGTTGTGGTGTTTAGTTAACTGCTTGGTTCAATTTTTCAATGTGATGTTCAATTGTTGTGGCTGCATTCTGTTATTGTATACCATGTGAGGAATAAATCAAATTTGGCTGCACTTAATACATGAGAAACATATACAAGTGCTATATTTCCTAGTTATTAATCATGCTTGGTTTGGATAAATGGGTTTTCCATGTGGCTTGAATTAATCTGATGAATCTACAATGTGCTTATTTATCATCAACATATTTTACTGATAGCATGTGCTACCTCTTGAGCATGCGTTGGTTTTCTCATGAAGAGGAAAGGGTGATGCAGCAAAGTAGCGTAAGTATTTCCCTCAGTTTTTGAGAACCAAGGTATCAATCCAGTAGGAGGTCACACGCAAATCGCCTCGTACCTACACAAACAAATAAGAACCTTGCAACCAACGCGATAAAGGGGTTGTCAATCCTTTCATGGCCACTTGCAAAAGTGAGATCTGATAGAGATAATAAGATAAATATTTTTGGTATTTTTATGATATAGATTGGAAACTAAAGATTGCAAAATAAACGGAAGCAAATATAGTAAATTGATAGGAAAGTAATATGATAGAAGATAGACCCGGGGGCCATAGGTTTCACTAGTGGCTTCTCTCAAGATAGCATAATTTACGGTGGGTGAACAAATTACTGTCGAGCAATTGATAGAAAAGCGAATAAATGACAATATCTAGGCATGATCATGTATATAGGCATCACGTCTGTGACAAGTAGATCGAAACGATTCTGCATCTACTACTATTACTCCACACATCGACCGCTATCCAGCATGCATCTAGAGTATTAAGTTCATAAGAACAGAGTAACGCATTAGGCAAGATGACATGATGTAGAGGTATAAACTCAAGCAATATGATATAAACCCCATAGTTTTATCCTCGATGGCAACAATACAATACATGCCTTGCTGCCCCTGCTGTCACCGGGAAAGGACACCGCAAGATTGAACCCAAAGCTAAGCACTTCTCCCATTGCAAGAAAGATCAATCTAGTAGGCTAAACTAAACCGATAATTCGAAGAGACTAGCAAAGATAACAAATCATACATATAAGAATTCATAGAGGAACCAAATAATATTCATAGATAATGTTGATCATAAACCCATAATTCATCGGATGTCGACAAACACACCGCAAAAAGAATTACATCGAATAGATCTCCAAGAGAATCAAGGAGAACTTTGTATTGAGATTCAAATAGAGAGAGAAGAAGCCATCTAGCTAATAATTATGGACCCGAAGGTCTGTGGTAAACTACTCACACATCATTGGAGAGGCTATGGTGTTGATGTAGAAGCCCTCCATGATCGATTCCCCCTCCGGCGGAGTGCCAGAAAAGGCTCCAAGATGGGATCTGATGGGTACAGAAGGTTGCGGTGGTGGAAATAGGGTTTCATGGCGCTCTCGGATGTTTTCGGGGTATATGAGAATATATAGGCGAAAGAAGTAGGTCGGTGGAGCCACGAGGGGCCCACGAGGGTGGGGGGCGTGCCCTTCTGCCTCGTGGCCTCCTTGTTCCTTCCTTGACGTCCACTCCAAGTCTCCTGGATTGCGTTTGTTCCAAAAATAACTCTCCCAAAGGTTTCATTCTGTTTGGACTCCATTTGATATTCCTTTTCTGCGACACACTAAAATAGGCAAAAAAAACAACAATTTGCACTGGGCCTTGGGTTAATAGGTTAGTCCCAAAAATAATATAAGAGTGTATAATAAAGCCCATTAAACATCCAAAACAGATAATAGAATAGCATGGAACAATCATAAATTGTAGATACGTTGGAGACGTATCAAGCATCCCCAAGCTTAATTCCTGCTCATCCTCGAGCAGGTAAATGATAAAAACAAATTTTTTGATGTGGAATGCTACCTAACATATTTTTCAAAGTAATTCTACTTATTGTGGCATGAATGTTCAGATTTGAAAGATTCAAGATAAATGTTTAATATTAACATAAAAATAATAATACTTCAAGCATACTAACTAAGCAATATCATGGAAAAAGAAAGCTTATCCCTACAAAATCATATAGTTTGGTCATGTTTCATTTTCATCACACAAAAATGCTCTCATCAAGCACAACCCCGATGACAAGCCAAGCAATTGTTTCATACTTTAGTAATCTCAAACATTTTTCAACTTCATGCAATACATGAGCGCGAGCCATGGATATAGCACTATGGTGGAATAGAATATAATGATGGGGGTTTTGTGGAGAAGACAAAAAAAGGAGAAAGTCTCACATTGACGCGGCTAATCAACGGGCTATGGAGATGCCCATCAATTGATGTCAATGTGAGGAGTAGGGATTGCCATGCATCGGATTCACTAGAGATATAAATGTATGAAAGCTCAACAGAAGAAACTAAGTGGGTGTGCATCCAACTTGCTTGATCATGAAGACCTAGGGCATTTGAGGAGGTCCATTGTTGGAATATACAAGCCAAGTTCTATAATGAAAAATTCCCACTAGTATATGAAAGTGACAAAATAAGAGACTCTCTATCATGAAGATCATGGTGCTACTTTGAAGCACAAGTGTGGAAAAAGGGTAATAGCATTGTCCTTTTTTTCCTTTTTCTCTTTTTTTATTTTTTTATTTGGCCTTTCTCTTTTTTTGGCCTTTCTTTCTTTTCATTTTTTTCGAGACAATGCTCTATTAATGATGATCATCACACTTCTATTTATTTTCAACTCAAAGATTACAACTCGATACTAGAACAAAGTATGACTCTATATGAACGCCTCCAGCGGTGTACCAAGATGGGCAATGAATCAAGAGTGACATGTATGAAAAATTATGCATGGCGTCTTTGCCACAAATACGATGTCAACTACATGATCATGCAAGGCAATATGACGATGATGAAGCGTGTCATAATAAATGAAACGGTGGAAAGTTGCATGGCAATATATCTCGGAATGGCTATGGAAAAGCCATGATAGGTAGGTGTTGGGGATATGACTATCAGGTATGAACCGCCCAGGAGGAGCCGGGTCATCCCTATGGCGGTTCATCTCAATGAAGCCCAAGAGGATATTAACGATGGCAGTTCATACGTAGGTTAAATAGAGGGCCCAAACCCGAAGGCGGCTTAAGGCCCACGGATATAAACCACCATGTATATGTAGACTTGTATCATAAGGCATGTAAGATAGGTCACCGAGCCGGACACATTGTATGAGTCGGCCGGGACTCTGTAGGCCGCAGGGCGTCAACCCATGTATATAAGGGGGCGACCCAGCGGCGGCGTAGGACAAGAAACAAGAGATCAAGAGCCAGGCTAGGCGTATTCGCTCCCTGGTCATCGAAACCTTAGCAATACCACCTCAAACTGGATTAGGCTTTTACCTTCATAGTAGGGGGCCGAACCAGTATAAACTCCTTGTGTCCTTTGTCCTGATTAACCCCTTTAAGCTAATCTCGTTGCGATGGCTCCACGACTAAGTCCTCACACTAGGACATCTGTTGTGACAATTCCACGACAGTTGGCGCCCACCATGGGGCTCTCGGACAATGGTTTCAAGTTCTTAGAGGGCAACTTTGAAGGGATCAAGGGATACGCCGTGGGCCGGATGACCAAGAGTCGTCGTGGCAAACTCTACGTCGACGATGTAGGCTGGGGCCCCGAGGCCGGGTCAATTGAGTACGAGTACCGGGTCCCCTTCAGAGGAATTCACATCTTCATTGGCAAGATCGGCGAACCAGGACCTGATCTGGACATCTGCACCAACATCGTCGAGACGACTCAGTGTGCGAGTCCCGCCCGAGTTCAGCCCGCCATGAAACGTGCCTTCGTGGGATTCATCCATGGAGCAGAATCTGAGGATACATCGGCGTCTGGTGATGAGACGGTTGTTTACTCTGATGGCGAGTCATCCACCGGCGAGACCGAGTCATTGTATCAACTGCTAGACGGTCGACTTGGGGGCGGTTCCGACCCTTGTGAGCTGCCGAACCGGGTCGCGATCTTCATGGCCGGTACACAGCCTGTGCAGCACTCGTCGACTGCAGCAGAGCTGATTTCTGGGTCAGCAGCAACAATGGCTGCCGGGGCAGGAGGCTCTGTGCGCCCCCCGGCTCAGGTCTTAACTGACTGCTGGATAAGCTGACGGCATTGTTAAAAATAGTGGTTAACCCGACGGACCAGGATCAGCATAATGCAGCCGTCGCAAAATTGTGTGATGAGATAACACATGAAAAGGAGGAGCTGAACGCAGAAAATGCAAGGATGGCCGAGGAGCAGGCGGCTCTGGATGCTCAAGCACAGCGGATTCAGTCGGAGTCTTACCGGCTTATGCTCGATCAGAATGCTTGAAACGAGGTCATGAGGAGGAGGCATTAGACCCGCCTGCCGGTGTTTTACAAGGCGAGGAATCTCTTTAACACGCCAGGAGCAGGGACCAGTAACCCGCCGGTGGTAAACCGAGTTGAAACGCCTGGGACGAGAATGCCGGTTCAGCCACGGGCGACGGAACCACCTCGTCAGAACAATAACCCGCCTCAGCACGTGCCGACGCCACCGGGTCATTACTCTAACCCTTTGGATAACATGATCGTTGCGGCATCGCGATTGGCGGCTCTTCCAGTTGAAGGCGAGTCTCCAGCTGCGGTTGAAACAGGAAGGGCTAGAGAGCTCCTTTGGACATCTTTGGTTCAGTAACAGGCTTATTCTTACAGTCGTGACAGGATTCATTCCACCCCTCGCCCAAGCCGGAGTTATAGCAGGCATCTCAATGAGCTAGCTGTATCAAGCAGTGGACGGAACCCACCGCGTGGACATAACTCGGCGGTCGGTGGAGCTGATGCTCAGAACATAGTGGATCAAGGTAGAGCACGTCGAGAGGCCGAACTAGCAGCACAATATGTGGCCCGCCACCTACTCCGGTTCGTTCAACAACTTCGGTGGAGCCAGGTGTAACCTTTAGGAATTTGTGTGTGCCATGTTTAGTGCCGGCTCTACGTAACGAGCTTCTACCCAAGGATTTCAAAGGTCCTCGCAAGGTGCCTAACTACACAACCGACTTACCTCCTGAGGCATGGATCGAGAGTTATGAGATATCCATGGAATTGCTGGATGTTAGCAATGCTGTGTGTGCTAAATATTTCCCCCTAATGTTGGAGGGGACGGCCCGCACTTGGTTGAAGGGGCTCCCTGTCAACTCCATTGGATCATGGGACGAGTTAAAAGCGCGGTTTTTCCAGAATTTTAAAGACACATGCAAGCAGCCCATGTCAATTGTGGATTTAGCCGCTTGTGTCCAAGAAGAGGGTGAATCAACGACTCATTGGGTGCGCCGAGTCTCAACAATCCTGCACTCATCGGATTTCATCAATGTCGATTCAGCAGTCTTATTGTTGGAAAGCAATTGTCATTTCACGCCCCTGAAGCAGAAATTAGGGCGGCTCAAACGCCACTGCAATGACATGGGGACACTCATGGCGGCTCTGGTTAAATATGTTGACTCTGATGGTACCAAGGACCCTGAATCTAATGACGAAAAGCCGGGAAAGGGAAAGAAGAGTAGCAACACCAAGGGGCAGCAGCATAACCCGGTGAGCCAGGGAGGCAATAGTAAGAGCAAAGCTGATAATAGTTTTGACTTTGTAGCTAACACCAATGCGCATAATAATGGTCAGTGTTGTAAGGGTAAACCGTCCCCACGAGCCGGAGGATCAGGCTTTAATCTTGAGCAAATGTTAAATCAGCCCTGCCCAAGGCATGGGACACGAGAGAGACCATCTGGCCACCTCTGGAAGGATTGTTACATTATGAAGGAGTACAAGAATTCCAATCTTTTTCGAGACAGTCATGGGCCAGGTGGCAGCTCAGGATCTGGCTCTCATGGACCGAGTTACAGCGGCGGCGGCTCTAACTCTGGATTCCAAGGAAATCAAGGCAATCACGGCAGCCAGGGTGGTTACAATCATTAGAGTAATTAGGGGAGTCAACAACAGCAACAGTCTGGTTATCAGAGCAACCCGAAGCAGATGAATAGTGGACAATATCATCTCTTCACCACTAGCTTATGTAAGCGTGACCAGAAGCTTCATAAGAGGGCACTCAATGATGTTGAGCCGGCGGTTCCCTACGCTGGCCTGAGTAGCCCATTGTGTGGAGTCGCGATGATCACCCACCCTGGGTTGATAATCCGGGTCACTTGGCTTTGGTGGTTGCACCTCAGGTCGGAGGATATAAGTTTACCAAGGTACTCATGGATGAAGGGAGCAGCATCAATATCCTTTATTATGAAACTTTCTGTCGCATGGGGTTGACCGATAAAAATTTAAGCCGTCAAACACTGTTTTCCATGGAGTAGTACCTGGTAAGTTGGCCTACCCAGTTGGTAAGATAGCTCCGGAAGTTGCCTTTAGAGATGATCATGACTCTAGGTCGGAGTCATTGACCTTTGAAGTGGTCAAGATCCACATCCCATATCATGCTCTGTTTGGATGGCCGGCTTATGCAAAGTTCATGGCACGACCTTGTTATGTGTATCTGCAGCTCAAGATGCCGGGTTACAAAGGAACCATCATAGTGCATGGACGCCAGAGGATAGCCTTGGAGTGTGAGGAAGGAGATGCTTCTTGTGCTGAGTCTGTTTGTGCAACTGAAGAGTTGAAGTTTTATAAGGATAATGTTGACCCGACGGACATGACGTCTTTAAACAAAGCAACAACAGAGCAGGATCCTTCACTCAAATTTAAGTCGGCAAATGACACTAAGATGGTTGATTTCGTTCCTCGTGATTCATCGAAGCAATTTAGTATTAGTGTCAATCTGGATCTGAAATAGGAATGCGCGCTCATCGAGTTCATCCGTGAGAACCGGGACATCTTTGCATGGAAGCCTTCAGACATGCAGGGAGTACCAAGAGAACTTGCTGAGCACACTCTTAATATTGATCCAATGTTTAAGCTGGTCAAGCAATTTCTTCACTGATTCAACAAGGAGAGGCGGAAGGCCATTGGAGAGGAAGTGGCCCGGCTCTTGGCAGCCGGGTTTATCGTCGAAGTTTTTCATCCCGAGTGGTTGGCTCACCTGGTGCTGGTACTCAAGAAGAATGGATCTTGGCGGATGTGCGTGGATTACATGGACTTGAACAAGGCTTGTCCGGCTGATCCGTTTCCTCTCCCTCGTATTGATCAAATCATTGATGCTACGGCGGGTTGTGAGCGTCTGAGTTTTTCGGATGCTTATTCTGGTTATCATTAGATCAAGATGGCAGTTAAGGACTAGGAGAAGACAACTTTCATTACTCCGTTTGGAGCCTTCTGCTATGTGTCCATGCCTTTTGGGCTCAAGAGTGCCCAGGCGACTTATCAGTGGTGTGTGCAAAATTGCCTTCACAATCAGATTGGGCGCAATGTTCATGCTTACGTCGACCACATTGTGGTTAAGTCAAGAAAGAAGGAGACCCTGATTGATGATTTGAAGGAGACGTTTGACAATATCCGGGTCTACAATATGATGCTTAATCCGGCTAAATGTGTCTTTGGTGTGCCCGCAGGGAAGCTCTTGGGTTTCTTGGTTTCTAATAGAGGCATTGAGGCTAACCCGGAGAAAATCAAAGCTATTACCTCATTGGCTAAGCCGGCGTGTGTTAATGATGTTCAGCGCCTGACGGGTCGCGTTGTAGCTCTAAGCCGATTCATAAGCCGGCTGGGCGAGAAGGCTATCCCCTCTATCAAATGATGAAGAAGACAAATCATTTTGTTTGGAGTGATGCTGCTAACCAAGCATTTGAGGATCTGAAGAAACAATTGGCTGAGCCGCCCGTGCTTGCTGCCCCTGTTGATAAGGAGCCTCTGTTGTTATATGCGGCTGCTAATAGACGGGCCATCAGTGTGGCCATCATGGTAGGAAGGAAGGAGGCAGGCAAGGAGTATTTGGTTCAATGGCCAGTTTATTATATTAGTGAGGTGCTTATTGAGTCCAAGCAGAGATACCCGCATTGGCAGAAGCTTGTGTGTGGGGTTTTCATGGCAAATCAAAAGCTTAAGCAATATTTTCAGGGTCATCCCATCACTGTGGTTAGCTCTACTCCTTTGGGAGATATCATCCAAAACAAGGAAGCAACTGGCCGGGTTGTAAGTGGGCCATTGAGCTTGGACCTCACGGGTTAAAATATGTGCCTCGTACGACTATCAAGTCTCAAGCACTTGTGGATTTTATCAACGATTGAACAGAGTTGCAGGAACCAGAGGAAAAGCCGGATAGCACATATTGCACTATTCACTTTGATGGATCTAGGCAGCTGGAGGGCTCGGGGGCTGGAGTTGTCTTGACTTCCCCACGAGGTGATAAATTTTCTTATGTCCTCCGGTTAATATTCCCTTGTACTAATAATGCAGCTGAGTATGAGACCTTACTCCATGGTCTTCGGATTGCTAAGGAGATGAATTTAAGCCAAGTGAGATGCCTTTGCAATTCAGATTTGGTGGCCCAACAGGTTTCTGGTACTTGGGATTCCAAGGATCCGCTTATGGCGGCTTATCATCGAGAGGTCGATGCCATTGCAGGTCACTTCAAGTGTTACCAAGTTGAACATATCGATCGAAGGAAGAATGAGGCGGCTGATAACTTAAGCCGACTAGGCTCTCAGTGTAAGGCGGTGCCACCGAATATGTTCCTAGATGTTCTACTCAACCCTTCAGTCAAATTGCCTATGGAGGAGGACCTTGCTATTCCTAACCCGGAAGCGCAATTGGTGGCGGCTCTTCATGCTATTCCTGATTGGACGGTTCCCTATTTGGCTTACATGACCGGGGTGAGTTACCTGGGGATGAGACCTTGGCCAGGCAGATAACCCAGCGGTCTAAGTCCATGACAATTGTCAACGGGGAGCTACACCATTGTAGTGTTACAGGGGCATTTTCAGCGTTGTGTCTCTCCTGAAGAAGGTTGTGAGATTCTACATGAGATCCACGAAGGAGATTGTGGTCATCATGTCGGCTCTAAATCCCTGGCGGCCAAGGCTTTTCGTCATGGTTTCGATTGGCTGACATCTCATGCTGATGCTGAATACTTGGTCAGAAAATGTGACGGTTGTCAGAAGTTTTCACGTCGAGCTCATGTTCCGGCTCAGGAGCTGAGGATGATCCCAATCACTTGGCTGTTTGCAACATGGGGGCTGGATATGGTTGGACCTTTTAAGAGGTCCAAGGATAAGAAGACCCACCTTTTGGGGGTGGTTGATAAGTTCACTAAGTGGGTAGAGGCAGAGCCGGTCAGTAATTGTGATGCAGCCACGACAGTTCAATTCGTGAAGAAGGTCATCTTCCGTTTGGGCTTTCCACACATCATTATAACAGATAATGGCACTAATCTCTCCAAGGGGGCTATGAAAGTATTTTGTCAACGTGAGCATATCCGGCTTGATATATCATCAATGGCTCACCCCCAATCCAATGGTCAAGTTGAGAGAGCCAATCAAGATTTTCTGCAAGGTATCATGCCCCTGCTTATGGTTCCTTTGCAGAGAATGCTGCGTTGTTGGGTGGACGAGTTACCTTCGGTGTTATGGAGCATTAACACCACCCCCAATAGGTCCATAGGTTATACACCTTTCTTCATGGTCTACGGAGCAGAGGCGATTCTCCCTAGTGACATCCCTCACGACTCGCCTTGTGAGGCAGCTTATGTTAAAGCTGACAATGAAAGAACATCAGGAAGCACTTAACCTATTAGATGAGGAGCGTGACATCGCAACGACTCGTTCGGCGATTTACCAGCAAGATGCGTCCTTACCACAGTCGTCGGGTTAAAACCAGAACTTTCCAAGAAGGCGATCTAGTGCTCCGGCTCATCCAGGATCAGACTGATATGCACAAGTTATCCCCACCTTGGGAAGGACCCTTTGTGGTCAGCAAGAATCTGAACAACGGGTCATACTACCTTATCGATGTTCGAGAGCACAAAGACTCACGTAAGTCGGAGGTGGAGACCCACCGGCCCTGTAATATTGCTCATCTTCGGCCTTACTACACCTAAGCCACCGGCTCTTCTGATGTACATATTTTGATAATGTATATATTATGATTAATATAATAAAGTCAGCATCCCTGTTAAAGCAGGGCCTCTATTGTTTTCTCTTTAAAACAACAAGTTTTTGGTCACTTGGGGGCTTCAGCTTTATAGAGAAAAGTTATGATTACCCTTTGATCCGTCTTATAGGCCACAAAAAAAACTTGGGGGCTTGCTACCTAGATTAAAGGGACCAAAGAGAGTCTGTTGCAAAAGCAAAACTCAAACATAGGTTCCCATTGAGCATAGCTCAGAAATATTGCTTGGGGCTCTTTTGTTCAAAAGAACATGAGTTGCTATAACCCTTGTGATAGGCTTAAAATCCAGGCTTGAAAGACAGGTGTATTCACCTAAAACCCCGGGTTATCCTGCCTTTTTAAGTAAGCCACTCCACCCAGGTATTCCTAGAATGACCCGCCGAATGTTTGACAAGCCAATCTCATGCAGACCATGAACTTGTCAAAGTTAAAATGACGATTGGTTATGTGAGGTCCATCCTATAAGGTTTGTAAAATGGTTTAACTCAGTGTCCGGTGCATCCTGTGAAAGCACTCGATTTTCGGTCTAGAAGCCCATGAAAGCCTCGTTTTTCGTTTGTTTTTATTCGACAGATCTTTTGCGGTTTATTTGATGAGGCTTATAAAGTTTTCTTATCACAATTTGTCAGTGTGTATTAACCCGGCTCAGCTTTCGATTATAAGTCATCAATACATGACAAGCTAATATCCGGTGTTTATTGACCCGGCCTGGCTTTTGACTGAAAGTTGCCAGTATGAGAAAAAAATAATATCCGGTGTTTATTAACCCGGCCTGGCTTTATTCATAAGCCGGCAATATATAATAATTACCAGTACTCAAGTTTTGGGTTATCACCCTTATTCTACTGATTTGGTAAACCAACAATGTGATGAAATATCACAGGTATGACATATTTTGTTAAGCCAATCCTGGTTATAAGCTATTTTAGTTTCTAGTGATTATGTATTTGGCATTATGACCCGTCCTGCGGAAAACCGTGGGACACTTGTGATCTGTTTTTGCATACAGGAACAGACTCAAAAAGCTAATATTATAAACATCAGTGGCCAATATTCAATTGGCAGATCAATAGTCTCATCAAAAGCAGAACGCGCACGATGACACGATAGATTCAAAATTTTACTACCTTATTACATGCCTCCACGGGCCAAATGAGATTAAAGTGTTTTTCAAAAGATCAAATGTTTAGACCCGCCCGGCAATTCAATCTTTCTGGGCTTGCTGCTCGGAGTCTTCGACATCATCCTTTGCTGGATCTTCGTCTTCTTCCGCCGTCTGAAAAGTTGGTGATGACCAATCGATGCCAGATAAAGCTTGAAATTCAGCCTCATCATCTATAAGCTCAGACGGATCGACTTCAGGAGCAAAGGTGTGCTTATGGATTGGCGGGATTACGTCCATCACTTTGTAAGACGGAGTTGGCATCTTCTTATTCTCCTGGTCATAAGCCGGATGGTACTTGGAGAGGTTCGAGTCATTGGCAATCAGAGTGGCCATTGGACGAATTTCCTTCACGCAGGCTGAGAAGTCTGTTTGATCGAAAGGTGTACCATCTTCTTTCAAGCTTGGGTAACAAGTGGCTACCTCAGACGGGTCAAGCTCTGGTACCCATGCCTTGGCCCAGCTCAAAGCCGTCATGGCACCGGCTCTTGCAGATGATCGCTTTATCTCATCAAATCTTATAGGCAGCACAGAGAGTTTCTTGAAAACATCTATCAGCATAGTTGGTGCTTGACCTGTTGGTGAAATGGCGGCTAGTGCACGTTGAGTCCCGGTGTACAGCTGCTCAACAAGTGTGTACACAGCTTTAAGCTTCACAAGCATGTCTTGATTGATATTGCTGCTCCTGGGACCTGGATATATCGCAGAATGATTCATTTTTTATGCTTGGCAAGGCAACTCACCAAAGATAGATGAAACCATCTGAGTTACACGGCGTTTTAAACCGGTAAGCTCAGTGGCCACCTCTTGAAGCGCTGCCTCTGCCTTCTCAGCATGTTGGGTTAAAACTGTCTTTTTATCCGCCAAGCCTTTTTCTCTGCCTCAAAGCTGGTCTTCAATTTTTCTGACTCAGCGACGCTAAATTGGAACTTTGACTCAGCCTTCCGGGTTCAGTTTCCTGAGTCACCAGCCGGTTCTTGGCATCATTCAATCGGGACTCTAGTTCAGCAGTGGCAGCCAGTATAAAGTATAGAATTACCAACATTTATATCAAGATTACAAGAATACTAGTCCCAAGTCTTTTGCCAGCAACAACACTTGACACTTGGGGGCTAATGTTTATCAAAGAAATTTTTCAAGACAACGGCTCTTATGAATAAAATCCCAAGTACTTTGCAAGCAAGACTACTTGGCACTTGGGGGCTAATGCATATTGTTTGTATTTTCTTCATCATGAGCCGGAAGTGATGTAATAGTCCCAACCGACTCATGGGGTCTATGCAGTTAAGCTCTCTTTTATATGCAAAGACAAATATGACCGGCTCATTCCTACGGATTAAGCCGGCCCTTGGGGGCTATGGATGCAAAACTCAACTTGTGAAAATATCCGGTTTACACTTAAACCGGACAAGGAGGGATTCTAGGACAGAACTTTCTTGATTTTTTCTAAAGTCTACAACCTATTCAATCTTGTCATAGCCAGTAGACTTGCGGGCTGGTAGGATATATATAAATTACTTAAAGATGGAAGTCATACCTCATATTTCTGGTGCATCTGTTTCACCATATCAATTTCAAGGTCGCGGTTGGAATGGACCTGGCTGAGGTAGTCGGGGAGGATCTCATTGCTGCTCAATTGTGCATAATGGGATATATCAAACTTCAGTTTCCGCCCCTCAATAGCCTCTTTCTTGGCAGTGTGTTTGGCCAAAGCTATTGGATTTCCCGGTTCAACAAAGCCGGTGCCAGTAATCAGTACGTCATTATTCTGAGCCTCTGACGGCTTAGGTGAGCCTAAGGGGGCAGGAGTTGAAGGGTTAATAGCAGTGCCGTCAACACTGAGATCCGGAATCTCAGGCGGAGTGACTGTAACAGGTTCCTCCGGCTGTTTGTCAGTAGCTTCAGGAATGGAGACTTGTGGCTTCGGCTCAGCAGTTTTCGATGCTTCAGTTGGTTTGTTCACCTTCGCCTTCTTGTTGGGCTTTGCTTGTCCACTACGCGGATTATGAAAAGTTAGTGTAAATATAAGGGTATAAAGAATTACAGGGTCAAATCAATTGACCAGGGGCAGTTTTGAAAGTCGGCAACTTAGTTTGTGATGAGTCGCCAGAGGAAGAACGGGCAAGTTCCTGATTAAGGGTCATTAACAGAGTTAGATGGTAAACAGATAAGATCAGCCAAATAGATAAAAGAATAATTAGGGAAAGAACCTCGTTTCGATGTTTTCGAGGGGCAGGAGTGTTTGGTAAGCCGGATGATAACTCGTCACCTCCACTGGTCCGGGTCTAGAGGTGGTTCTTGTGCTGCTGTTGTTTCAAAAGAAAGTGAGGATCCAAATAGGCCAAGGGGTGTGAAAACCTTACTTTCTGGGTTACTTGTCGAAGTTTCTGTCTTGGCAAAGGGTCCGAGCCGGAGGAAATAATAGTTTCCTCTTCTTCAGCTGCTTGGATGGCTCCCGTGTGAGCCTGATAATAATCAATGTCAATAAGGTGATTGAAAAATAAGCCAAGAGGTCGGGGGCTACCTCCGACTCAGAGGTATCATCCAGCTTGAGCAGGTCAGAGGCACTTGGTTTCTTCTTCTTCTTGGTGGTCTTCTTGGCGGCTTTCCTAGTGGCCTTTTTGGCAGTCTTGGCCTTTTTAGCCGCCTCGTGGTCATACTCCACCTTCCAAAATTCAGATTTAGCCTGCAAAGGTTATTAAGGGTTGAGTTAATAAGATATTTCGAATGATGAGGTGAAGATAAGTAAGTTCAAAGCCTTACATCTAGTGGCGGGTTAAGCTTGTAAAAAGGGGCCAGATCCACTTTGACACAATCTTCCGGGTCTTCATCCAGAAGAGACTTAACCATTTCATTGATTGCTTCATCAGTTAATGGTGCGGAGCTGTGGCGCAGTGAATCTTTTTCCCCACCAGTGTAAGTATACATTAAGCTGGTACAACGGCTTAGCAGAATGGTCCACCAAGAAACCCAACACCTGACTAAATCAACACCAGGCAACCCATTTCCCAGTAGAGCTTTGACCTTCACAATAGTAGGTGAAATCTTCTTCCGTTCTGCGGCAGTAAGTTTTTCGGGAAGGTTATGTTTTGGGTCCAGGCGCTCAACACGGTAACCCGACAGTATGTTTCGGGAAGTATCCCTGCAATAAAACCACGTCTGGTTCCAGTCTTTGGGGTGACTCAGCAAGCAGGCGTAAGGAAAGATGGTGTCTCTTCTGTGTTGAATTGAAATTCCGCCGAGCTCCAAGCTAGGGCCATTAGTGAACTCAGTCTGGCGGTTTATGTAAAAATACTCTCCAAAGAGCTTAACATTGGGCTCCTCTTGAAGGTACACTTCACAGAAGACTTGAAAGTTGCAGATATTTGACACGGAATTGGGTCTGATGTCTTGAGGGTGGAGCTTAAAAAAGTGCAGAACGTCTCGGAAAAATTTAGAGTCGGGCGGTGAGAAGCCCCGGTTCATGTGGTCGGTAAAAACGATCACTTCACCGTCTTTCGGCTGAAGTTTTTCTTTGCCCGGGTCAGGAGCACGCTAATGTATCACATTCTTGGCGGGTAGATACCCGACTTTGAAAAAATCCTTAAAGGTACCCTTAGTAACGATGGAGGGAACCCAGTTGCACGTGTAGACCATTTTCGGCGGCATTGTGAAAGAAAGAAAGCCTAAAGAAAAGGAAAAAATTTGCCGGTTCAAGTCAATTGGTGAAATCACATGTTAAGCATTGACATTATACATTCAGAATGGCGGCTTAAGTGAGGACTAATGGTATATGGATAATCGTAAGCCGGACGTGTAAGCCACCATTAAAGGTACATGTATTCAAAATTTGACAAAGGGTAAAATTCTACTAAGTGTTGGACAAACAGGTTTCATAGATTAAAGTTATGGATTTGGATCTGAAACTGTTTAGAAAAAGGGAATAAATTCAAAACCTACAGAGGCGACAGTGGAAAAGCATAGGTACTCCAAAGGGGGTCTGTAGCGATGAGGGTATATTCTAGTTTCAAAAACAGATGCTAAAACTACTTCTGTGCAAGATTTGTGTGGTTTTTGGATCTAATCCATGGATATAAACAAGGATAAAGAAGGGAGGCAATGAACACCGACGAACACTGAAGAACACCGAAACCCTAATGTCAGATCTATGGCGAAAGAAAGAAGGGCTTACCAATGCTGATGAGATGGTGAAGAGGCGTCGCGGTTCTCTGACATTCAGGGTGATGCAGCGGCCGGAGTTGAGGTGAGAGACGAAGGTCGACAGCGGCGGAGATCGTGCGGGTTTGTGCGTCATGAGGAGGAAGAAGAAAGTGAGAAGGAAAGTGGGGAGAATGAGCGGAGAGCCCGAGGTCTTATTTATAAGACTGAAAGGACAAGCGACATGTGCGAGAATCGAGGAGGCAAAAATGGATAAGCGACGGCGCGGGCACCTCAATTTTCGGAGGGACAACAAAGAAAGAGATTTATTAAGATTTGGGTTCTGTGAAAGCATTAATGACATGTGACGTCATGGCGGGTTACCATAAATTCAGAAGATGAAGTCATGGCGGTTTACAATATTTCACAGAAAGACGAGGAAGGATTTTTCTAAATATTGAAGATTGACATGAACAAGTTCAAATCAACCTGGGGCCTAATGTTGGGGATATGACTATCAGGTATGACCCGCCCAGGAGGGTACAGGTCATCCCTATGACGGTTCATCTCAATGAAGCCCAAGAGGATATTAACAATGGCAGTTCATACGTAGTCTAAATGGAGGGCCCAAACCCAAAGGCGGCTTAAGGCCCGCGGATATAAACCGCCATTTATATGTAGACTTGTATCATAAGGCATGTAAGATAGGTCACCGAGCCGGACACATTGTATGAGCCGGCCGGGACTCTGTAGGCCACAGGGCGTAAATTCGCGTATATAAGGGGGCGACCCAGCAGCGGCTTAGGACAAGAAACAAGAGATCAAGAGCCAGGCTAGGCGTATTCTCTCCCTGGTCATCAAAACCCTAGCAATACCACCTCAAACTGGATTAGGCTTTTACCTTCATAGTAAGGGACTGAACCAGTATAAACTCCTTGTGTCCTTTGTCCTGATTAACCCCTTTAAGCTAATCTCGTTGCGATGGCTCCACGACTAAGTCCTCACACTAGGACATCTGCTTTGACAATTCCACGACAGTAGGTATGGTGGCTGTTTTGAGGAAGATATAAAGAGGTTTATGTGTGATAGAGCATATCGTAGCACGAGGGTTGGATGCACCAGCGAAGTTTGCACCAACTCTCAAGGTGAGAAAGGGCAATGCACGGTACCGAAGAGGCAACAAAGATGGAAAGGTGAGAGTGCGTATAATCCATGGACTCAACATTAGTCATAAAGAACTCACATACTTATTGCAAAAATCTACAAGTCATCAAACCCAAAGCACTACGCGCATGCTCCTAGGGGGATACATTGGTAGGAAAAGACCATCGCTGGTCCTCGACCGCCACTCATAAGGAAAGCAATCAAAGAACAACTCATGCTTCAAATTTGTCACACAACGGTTACCATACGTGCATGCTACGGGACTTGCAAACCTCAACACAAGTGTTTCTCAAATTCACAATTACTCAAATAGCACGACTCTAATATCACCGTCTTCATATCCCAAAACAATCATTAAGTATCAAACTTCTCATAGTATTCAATGCACTCTATATGAAAGTTTTTATTATATCCATCTTGGATATCTATCATATTAGGACTAATTTAATAGCCTAAGAAAATTACCATACTATTCTAAAGGACTCTCAAAATAATATAAGTGAATCATAAGAGATCAATAATTTGTATAAAACAAAACCACCACCATGCTCTAAAAAGATATAAGTGAAGCACTAGAGCAAAATTATCTAGCTCAAAAGATATAAGTGAAGCACAAAGAGTATTCTAATAAATTCCAATTCATGTGTGTGTCTACAAAAGGTGTGTACAACAAGGATGATTGTGGTAAACTAAAAAGAGAAGACTGAAATCATACAAGACGCTCCAAGCAAAACACATATCATGTGGTGAATAAAAATATAGCCTCAAGTAAAGTTACCGATAGATGAAGATGAAAGAGGGGATGCCTTCCGGGGCATCGCCAAGCTTAGGCTTTTGGTTGTCCTTGAATTTTACCTTGGGGTGCCTTGGGCATCCCCAAGCTTAGGCTCTTGCCACTCTTTATTCCGTAATCCATCAAATCTTTACCCAAAACTTGAAAACTTCACAACACAAAACTCAACAGAAAATCTCATGAGCTTCGTTAGTATAAGAAAAACAAATCACCACTTTAAGGTACTGTGATGAACTCACTCTTTATTTATATTGGTCTTAAACCTACTGTATTCCAACTTCTCTATGGTTCATACCCCCCGATACTAGCCATAGATTCATCAAAATGAGCAAACAACACACGAAAAAGAGAATCTGTCAAAAACAGAACAGTCTATAGTAATCGGAATAAAATGTATACTTGCGTAATCATCTGCAAAAATAATAAACCTAAAAGTTATCTCCAGTAAATGAGCAAACAACACACGAAAAAGAGAATTCTGAAATAAATTGTTGGACGTGAGGAATTTGTCAATTAATCATCTGCAAAAATAATAAACCTAAAAGTTATCTCCAGTAAAAATGGCAGCTAATCTCGTTATTTACAGCAAGATCATAAAGACTTCACCCAAGACTTCACCCAAGTCTTCCCAAAGACTTGGCACAAACACTAACTAAAACATAAAATCACATCTAACCAGAGGCTATATGAATTATTTATTACTAAACAGAAACAAAAATCAAGAAACAAAAATAGAATTGGGTTGCCTCCCAACAAGCGCTATCGTTTAACGCCCCTAGCTAGGCATAAAAGCGAGAATAGATCTAGGTATTATCATATTTGGTTTTTTTTAGTGGATTCATGCTCGAATCTGGGAGGTTCTTTGTGCTTCCCTTCATATTCGTAAACTTTTAGATCTAAAGAATCCAACCGCTTATTGCAAAGGGTGATCAACATATTCATCCGGTGAAGATTGCCGCTAACACTTTTAAGAGGTTCAAGAGATTTTTGTAAAATTTTCGTAACTTCGCAAATCTTCTCGAAAACTTGTGTCTCTTCCTGGGTATGATGTGGCACCTTTTGTTGAAGTAGTGTTCCCACTATTCCCTCTATAATTTTGTGCGCAATACTGGGATCAATTTCGATAAAATTTCCTTTAGCAATGCAATCCAAGAGTTGTCTATGGGACATATTTAGTCCAACATAAAAATTGCAAAGTAAAATTCTGAAATTCACCTCTAAGGTGCAATTATGATAAGATTCCACCATCCTATACCAAGTATCTTTTAAATTTTCCCCCTCCCTTTGTTTAAAATTAAGAATTTCATGATCGGGAGTACAAACAATGATAGAAGGACTAGCCATAATGACAAGGCAAACAAACTAACACACGGATACACAAGAAACAAGAGAAAAGAAACGAACGGAAAAAGAGGGCGAATAAAACGGCAAGGGTGAAGTGGGGGAGAGGAAAATGAGAGGCAAATGGCAAATAATTTTATGCGAGGGATAAGAGTTTGTGATGGGTACTTGGTATGTCTTGACTTGTGCATAAGCCTCCCCGGTAACAGCGCCAGAAATCCTTCTTGCTACCTCTTGAGCATGCGTTGGTTTTCCCTTGAAGAGGAAAGGGTGATGCAGCAAAGTAGTGTAAGTATTTCCCTCAGTTTTTGAGAACCAAGGTATCAATCCAGTAGGAGGTCACATGCAAATCGCCTCGTAACTACACATACAAATAAGAACCTTGCAACCAAAGCGATAAAGGGGTTGTCAATCCCTTCACGACCACTTGCAAAAGTGTGATCTGATAGAGATAATAAGATAAATATTTTTGGTATTTTTATGATATATATTGGAAAGTAAAGATTGCAAAATAAACAGAAGCAAATATATTAAATTGATACAAAAGTAATATGATAGAAGATAGACCCGGGGGCCATAGCTTTCACTAGTGGCTTCTCTCAAGATAGCATAATTTACGATGGGTGAACAAATTACAATCGAGATATTGATAGAAAAGCGAATAATTATGAGAATATCTAGGCATGATCATGTATATAGGCATCACGTCCGTGACAAGTAGATCAAAACGATTCTGCATCTATTACTATTGCTTCACACATCGCCCGCTATCCAGCATGCATCTAGAGTATTAAGTTCATAAGAACAGAGTAACGCATTAGGCAAGATGACATGATGTAGAGGGATAAACTCAAGAAATACGATATAAACCCCATCTTTTTATCCTCGATGGCAACAATACAATACGTACCTTGATGCCCTTGCTGTCACTGGGAAAGGACACCACAAGATTGAACCCAAAGCTAAGCACTTCTCCTATTGCAGGAAATATCAATCTAGTGGGCCAAACTAAACCGATAATTTGAAGAGACTTGCAAAGATAACAAATTATACATATAAGAATTCAGAGAGGAACCAAATAATATTCATAGATAATCTTAATCAAAAACCCACAATTCATCAGATCTCGATAAACACACAGCAAAAAGAATTACATCGAATAGATCTCCAAGAGAATCAAGGAGAACTTTGTATTGAGATCCAAAGAGAGAGAAGAAGCCATCTAGCTAATAAATATGGACCCGAAGGTCTGTGGTAAACTACTCACACATCATCAGAGAGGCTATGGTGTTGATGTAGAATCCCTCCGTGATCGATTCCCCCTCCGCCAGAGCGCCGGAAAAGTCTCCAAGATGGGATCTCACAGGTACAGAAGGTTGCGGCGGTGGAAATAGGGTTTCGTGGTGCTCTCAGATGTTCTCGGGGTATATGAGAATATATATAGGCGAAAGAAGTAGGTCGGTGGAGCCACGAGGGGCCCACGAGGGTGGGGGCGCACCCTCTTGCCTCGTGGCCTCCTCGTTCCTTCCTTGACGTCCACTCAAAGTCTCCTAGATTGTGTTTGTTCCAAAGATAACTCTCCCGAAGGTTTCATTCCGTTTGATCCGTTTGATATTCCTTTTCTACGAAACACTGAAATAGGCAAAAAACAACAATTTGCACTAGGCCTTGGGTTAATAGGTTAGTCCCTAAAATAATATAGAAGTGCATAATAAAGCCCATTAAACATCCCAAACAGATAATATAATTGCATGGAACAATCAAAAATTATAGATACGTTGGAGACGTATCAGCATGTTGCTGTTTTTTTTCCTATTTCAGTGTTTCGCAGAAAAGGAATATCAAACGGTGTCCAAACGGAATGTAACCTTCGAGAGAGTTATTTTTGGAACCAACGCAATCCAGGAGACTTGAAGTGGACGTCAAGCAAGCAGCAAGGAAGCCACAAGGCAGGAGGGCGCACCCCAGGGGGGTGGGCATGCCCCCCACCCTCATGGGCCCCTCGTGGCTCCATCGACCTACTTCTTTCGCCTATATATACTCATATACCCTGAAAACATCCGAGAGCACCACGAAACCCTATTTCCACCGCCGCAGCCTTCTTTACCCATGAGATCCCATCTTGGGGCCTTTCCCGGCGCTCCGCCGGAGGGGGAGTCGATCATGGAGAGCTTCTACATCAACACCATAGGCTCTCTGAAGATGTGTGAGTAGTTTACCACAGACCTTCAGGTCCATAGTTATTAGCTAGATGGCTTCTTCTCTCTCTTTGGATCTCTATACAAAGTTCTCCTCAATTCTTAGTTATTAGCTAGATGGCTTCTTCTCTCTCTTTGGATCTCTATACAAAGTTCCTCTCAATTCTCTTGGAGATCTATTCAATTTAATTCTTTTTGCAGTGTGTTTGTCGAGATCCGATGAATTGTGGGTATATGATCAAGATTATCTATGAACAATATTTGGTTCTTCTATGAATTCTTATATGTATGATTCTATATCTTTGCAAGTCTCTTCGAATTATCGGTTTAGTTTGGCCTACTAGATTGATCTTTCTTGCAATGGGAGAAGTGCTTAGCTTTGGGTCCAATCTTGCGGTGTCCTTTCCCAGTGACAGCAGAGGCAGCAAGGCACGTATTGTATTGTTGCCATCGAGGATAAAAAGATGGGATTTATATCATATTGCTTGAGTTTATCCCTCTACATCATGTCATCTTGCCCAATGCGTTACTCTGTTCCTATGAACTTAATACTCTAGATGCATGTTGGATAGTGGTCGATGTGTGGAGTAATAGTAGTAGATGCAGAATCGTTTCGGTCTACTTGTCGCGGACGTGATGCCTATATACATGATCATGCCTAGATATTCTCATAACTATGCGCTTTTCTATCAATTGCTCGACAGTAATTTGTTCACCCACCATAGATTATGCTATCTTGCGAGAAGCCACTAGTGAAACCTATGGCCCCCAGGTCTATCTTCCATCATATTATTTTCCTATCAATTTACTATTTCTGCTTCCATTTGTTTTGCAGTCTTTACTTTCCAATCTATATCATAAAAATACCAAAAATATTTTTCTTATTATCTCTATCAGATCTCACTTTTGCAAGTGGCCGTGAAGGGATTGACAACACCTTTATCGCGTTTGTTGCAAGGTTCTTATTTGTTTGTGCAGGTACAAGGTGACTTGCGTGTAACCTCCTACTGGATTGATACCTTGGTTCTCAAAAACCGAGGGAAATACTTATGCTACTTTGCTGCATCACCCTTTCCTCTTCAAGGGAAAACCAAAGCATGCTCAAGAGGTAGCACATGCGAACCCTTACTTAACCTGATGACTAACTACCTTATATGTGTTGCAGGGAACAATGTGAAGCACTGAGGTTTACAAGATGGTACTAACTATTATACCTTGCCTTTTTTTATTCCTTTGCGCCATTTCCAATATAGAGAAGATATTTATGCACATCCTTGTTTTCAGGGTTCACTGATGGTTACCTCGCAAACCACCTCTGTGGTCAAGAGGCAAGGAAAGTTTTCATACAACACCCACGGTTCAATATTGAAGTGTTCCTGAAGAGGTTGAAGGATGGACGGTTAATCATCCACAGGCACTAGCCTAAAGTTGCAAAGACCTTCAACATGAATGAAGGCTCAATATTTGCCTCCCGCTTCAGCAGTTTTCTAGATGAGATGAATCTCTCTAAGTACCGTCTATGATCCTAATTTCGAAAGGTTCTAGATGTTGCATTTGAAACTTGCTGCTGGTGCAGTTGTGTAATGGGGTAGCTGAGTGCTGAAGCTATATCATGTGATACTCCAATGTATTTCAATTATGAAATCCTGCTTCCTTAATATGGAAATGGAATATATTATGTGCTTAATATGAATGTCAATTAGATTAGTTAATGGATTATTAATAATAGGGCAATTATCCCGCTAATTGGCCAATTAGCTTGCTAATTGGGTTTTCCTATTGCAAACGGTTATTGAGAAAACACCGTGGGTGATGACCTTAGGCAACGCACACAATTTCTAGGAATAAACCGTGTTGGATCAATGAACAATCACACATGCATTCTCTTGAAAACTGTTTGTGTTACGCCACCTTACGCAAACATTTTCCTTGGAGTGACTGTGTGGGATGTATATACGAACGGAAGCATTTAGCGGTAACTGACTATGTGGGATGTACTTACGACCGGAAATGATTTCTCCTGTATAATTGTTTATTTAGCACTACCATACGTATTTCCGTATTTGAGTGCTCGCCGGTCACACACGACCTCATTTTGCTGAGCGTGTGTGCGAGGAGGGCATATCCCGGATGGTTTCTGGGTTGTGTGGGAAGGACCCCCTATCGCCCACACTCACTAGGTGACGGTTCCGAACACCGTCGCGGAAAGGGGTTAAAACCGTTTGTATAGCACCAACGTGTACCGGTGGTTCTATAGCCTGTAATAATTCTTTGTGGAATAAGTTCATTCTTATCATTAGGAACAACATTAATACCTCCTTTCTTAGGGACACAATGAACATGACTTACCCATCTACTATCAGGTATAGGATAGATTATACCTGCTTCCAGAAGTTTTAATATTTTTGTTCTTACCACTTCTTTCACTTTTGGATTCAACCGACATTGGTGATCAACAACGGGTTTAGCATCAGGTTCCATATTAATTTTGTGCTGACATAGAGTGGGACTAATGTCCTTTAAATCATCAAGAGTATATCCAATAGCGGATTGGTGCTTCCTTAGAACTTTCAATAATCTTTCTTCTTCATGTTCTGAAAGGTTAGCACTAATAATAACTATAGCGACCCGACCTTAGACGGTCAAGTCTCTGTGCTTAAGTGTCATCCCTGGATCGGTATGCTGACACACATAGTACTCGAGGAATTATAACAGAGGTAAATCACATGTATAAAGTAACGTAAATACTATTACCTCAATCCAAATAGCGGAAGTAACAACCAGGTTGTGGATTCCCATCAACACCAACAACAAAGTTGAGTGTAGAAATCGTAACCCTAACGTATCACTTACTCGTCGTAAGAAATCCTGCAACATGAGACGTTGCAGCCATGTAGGTTAGTACATTGAATGTACTGGCAAATTCACACCATAGGATAAATGATGAACAATAGCTATCACTACATGCATATTTGGCTGGTGGAAAGCTCTAAGTTTATGTTGTTTTTGCGAAAAGCCAATTTTTCCTTACTGCAAAGGAATAAATTTTATTTAACTACACAGCTGTTTGAAAACATTGAGAAGGTAAACCCCCTCTCAATCCCAATTAAAAGTAATCATGAACAATCCAACAAATTAATTAAGTAACATGATGAGATCAACATGATATTCCAAGAACTAGATACTCAAAATGTCCATAATCGGGGACACAGCTAACCATGATTAGTTTGTACACTCTGCAGAGGTTTGTGCACTTTTCCCCACAAGACTCGATCTCCTCCGTTAGTTTTCTCGCACTACATGGTGTTTGAGAAACGGATGACCGAGACATAATCTTTCAGAAGTGTTTGCACCTTACGATGGGTAGACAGTTACACCTACTTTCCCCTACATCTGCTAGTCTACCACTGTAAGAGTTCACACGACTTAATAAACTATGCTAGAGCCCATAGTAGCTTGCGGCTGCACATGGAAGTTTCTAGCATGAATAATCTTATGATCCCTTTGAGCCTGGGTGGAGGTCCATAGGATAATCACACGGAACCCCGGGATTTCCAAAAAAACAGGCAATCACTGGGTTCCCCAGGTGCCTCAATCCACCCAGATGTGTATTAAAGTTGCCACCTTAAGTTGAACCATTAAATAACAATCTCACACCTATCATGGATACACTCAAACCCAATCCACGTCTACGAGCATAGCATAGCAGTATAAGCATAACATAGAAGTAACTCCCAAGGGTTTGATAGTAACAGGGCAATAGGTTCTACCTCATCAACTACTTCCCAAAACCCACATGTTAATCAGATCCTAACCATGCAATTGTTTGAGGATTGATCTAATGCAATAAAACTGGGTAGTGTGAACTTGCCTGTACTGTTGATGAAGATGATTTGCACTCATAACTCCTGATAGTTCTATTCGTCACACTCTGGCCAATCTATCATAAGCAAGCAATAGTAACCACACATAAGCAAATCACTCAAAAGATCGGGAAGAACGAAAAAGACAATTTGGAAAACATCAAAACCAAGCAAATAACTCTTGCAACATAAAACAATTTCTAACAGTACCAAAATTATGTGAATTTGGCCTTATCAGAAAGTTTAGGTCAAGAGCTTTGATTTGCAAAAAGAATCACTCAAATCGGAGTTATAAAACTCAAGTTACGAACGAAACAAGATCGAATATTAATCTGATCTAAACTCAAATTTTAAATTATCAAAAACATGTCTAAGTTGTTTATCTGGATAGACGAGATCATCACAAAGAAGTGGGTGCTGGTTTCGTTGGATTTGGATAAGCGGACAAAAAGTTGTGAGCTTTTAAAGTACAGGGACTAAACTGTAAATAAAACATTCACAGATGGGTCCCTGGCCGAAAAATGAAAAGAAAAAGAAATTTTTTAACGAACGAACGTTCGCTGTAGAGGCTTATAAGATGAAAACCGTTCGCTCCAGAGGCATAACTAGTGAACGCTCACTATTTAAACTAACTAAATAAAAATACGGGTTTTTAAACGAAAACCGAAACCTAAAAAAAACCGGCGAACCGGGCGGGCTTATTACCGGTTCACAGCGGTTTCGATGCCGGCGGCGGTTCACCACGGCGGCGGCGGCGACGGCTACGGACGGGACGGCGGCTCCGGGGCTCGGCGGCGCCGGGTAGAGACACTAGAATGGGCGGCGCGTCGCGGCGAGGAGGATGGCGGCGTCGGCGGCGGTCCACGACGATGGGACGGAGCGGGGTCGAGGCGGCTCTGGCGAGAACTGTGGCGGTGGCGGTGGCGCAAGATGCGGTGCGAAGCGAGGAAAGAGAGGGGTCGGCGACGCGCGGTATTTAAGGAGGGCGGGGCGGCTCCGTGGTGTGGGCGAGGGGGCAGAAGAGGTCGGGGCGGGCACGATCTCCCATGGCGGCACGGCGGCGTGCCCGAGCGGGACCCCCGCTTGGGAAGGAGAGGGGCGGTGCTGCTGGGCCGCGGCTGCGGTTGGGCCTTGGGCCGGCCCAGTCTCGGTGGGGAAAGTTTTTTTAATAAACAGAGGGCAAAAGAAAAGAAAATGAAAATAAAATAAAATATTATATAGGCATATACTATATTAAAATTTTCACAAAAAGATTATCTACAACATGAACATTTTGTCTAGTCAAATAAAATCGAGAAAAATTCAAATAATTCAAAGAGTGTTACTGCCCTACTAAAATCCAATAAAAATCATTTTAAAATTACCAAAATTGATTCAAATTTATTTCTCTCCAATTTTATGATGTAGGGAATCATTTTACCCTAATTTCCATATATTTTATTTTTGGAGAAAAATAATTTGAATAAAATCCAAATAACTCCAAATTGAAAAAATAATTTCAAAAGGACTTTAAATTGGATTTCTTTTAAACTCCCAACTCATATTTCATATGTTTTGAAGAAGTCATTTTATCTTCTCTAATGAAAATCATTGAGTTGCATGAAGTTTTTGAATTGGAAAATATTTCCGAATGAAATTCAAATCTTTTCAAAACCCCTTTTTCATTTAGTTAAAGGAAGAAGTCATCTCATCTTCTCTCTAGGGTTTTATTATGAAATGAATTTGAATTCATGGAGATCATAAATGCAAAATGAAAGTTTGGGAATGTCCTTTTATTCCCTCTCATTTAACTTTCAAAAGTTTCAAATTCACTCAATTTCACACAAGAAAACAAGCAATCAATCAAACAAAGAATCAAAACTATCTATTTAATATAACATTCCAAAATTTAGAATTTTGGGATGTTACAACAACAGGATATATCTTCTTTTCATCAAGATAAGCATATTTCAAAGTGTCTGGCAATTATTTTAATTCAAACACAGGATCACCTTTAGGTGGAGGAGGACCTCCTAGAGTTTCAATAGGCAAATTGTGTTTAAGCAGAGGACATTGTTCAAAGAAAATCTTATCTATTTCATTTCTTTCATGCATATGTAAATCATTTTCGTGGTCTAGCAGATGTTGTTCTAGTGGATCAGTAGGAGTCACATCAATAGAAGGAAGACCAATTATTTCATCCTTACTAGGCAATTCTTTTTCATCAAGCTTTCTACTAAATTGGAAAAATTGAACTCATGAGACTCATCACCAAAACTAACACCGACAGTTTGTTTCTTACAATCTATTTTAGCATTAATGGTGTTCAAGAAAGGTCTAACAAAGATAATGGGACAAAAATCATCTTGTGGGGAACCAAGAACAAGAAAATTAGTAGGGTATTTTATTTTCCCACACAATACTTCAACATCTCTAACAATCCCAAGTGGTTAGATGGTCTCTATTAGCAATTTTAATAGTGGCATTTATTTCTTCTATTTCAGCGGGTGCTATGTCATTCATAATTTCTTGATATAAAGTAAAGGGAATAGCACTCACACTAGCACGTATGTCACATAAACCATGATAATAATGATCTCCTATTTTAACTGAGACAACGGGCATGCCAACAACGTGTCTATGATTATCCGTTTTATCGGGTTTCGCAATTCTAGTAGCTTCATTGCAGAAGTAAATAACATGCCCATCTATATTTTCTTCCAAGAGATCCTTAACCATAGCAACACTAGGCTCTACTTTAATTTGTTCATCAGGTTTAGGTGTTCTAGTATAACTTTTTTGACCACAGTTGAAACTTTAGCATGTTCCTTTATCCTAACAGGGAAAGGTGCTTTCTCAATATTAGCAGTAGGAACAACTGGATGAACATTATAGAGTATAGTTTCCTCTTTAACTAGTTCCGGTTCTTTAATTTCTTATTTAATAGGTAGGTGATATTTAAACCACTTCTCTTTAAGGAGATCAACATGAGTAGCAAATGATTCACAAAAGGAGGCTACTATCTCAGAGTCAAGTCCATATTTAGTGCTAAACTTTTGAAAAGCATCGGCATTCATAAAAGATTTAACACAATCGTACTTAAACTCAATACTTGACTCTTTACCTTCGTCAAGTACCCAATCTTCAAAGTTGCGTTTAATTCTTTCGAAAAGATCCCACCGGAATTCAATAGTCTTATTCATAAAAGAACCAACACAAGAAGTATCAAGCATGGATCGATCATTACGAGAAAGCCGAGCATAAAATTCTGGATAATAATTTCTCTTGGGAGCTCATGATTGGGGCATGAATATAACATTGACTAAGCCTCCCCCAGGCTAGAGCGATACTTTCTCCTTCATGAGGCCAAAAATTATATATGTAATTTCGATTACGCTGAACTAGATGCATGGGATAATTTTTATGGAACTCCAATTTCAATCGATTCCAATTCCAAGATCCAATATCATCGCATAGACTATACCATGCCAATGCCTTTCCCTTCAAAGATAAAGGGAAAACCTTCTTCTTAACTTCATCTCCGCGTAAACCTACAAGCTTAAACAATCCACAAATTTGTTCCACATATATCAAGTGCATATCAGGATGTTCAGTTCCATCTCCTGCATATGGATTAGCTAGCAGTTGTTCTATCATACCCGAAGGAATTTCATATTCAATATTTTCAATAGGTGCAGTAGGTTGAGTGGTAACTAATTGTGGTTTCGGTCGAGGTGAAGATACCCCGAACAAACCCCTCAAATGATTGTTTTCCATAGTAACAAGTGACAGTAAATTTTAGCACACTATATAAATGTTTCCTTACCAAATTCCACTTACCAATGGCGCTTCACTCCCCGGCAACGAAGCCAGAAAATAGCCTTGGTGACCCACAAGTATATGGGATCAATTTTAGCTCTTTTTGATAAGTAAGAGTGTCGAACCCAACAAGGAGCAGAAGAAAATGACAAGTGGGTTTCAGCAAGGTAATGTCTGCAAGTGCTGAAATTGTAAGTAACCGAGTAGTTTTATAGCAAGATAATTTGTAACGAGCAAGTAAAGATAATAGTAACAACAGTGTAGCAAGGTAGCCCAATCCTTTTATGGCAAAGGATAGGCCAACACGGTTTCTTATAATAGGCAAAGCGTTCTTGAGGGTACATGAGAATTTCATCTAGTCACTTTCATCATGTTGATTCGATTCGTGTTCGCTACTTTGATAATTTAATATGTGGGTGGACCGGTGCTTAGGTGTCATTCTTACTTGAACGAACCTTCTACTTATGATTAACCCCCTCTCAAGCATCCGCAACTACGAGAAAAGTATTAAGAATAAATTCTAACCATAGCATTAAACTTTTGGATCCAATCGGTCCCTTATGGAATAGCGCATAAACTAGGGTTTAAGCTTATGTCACACTCACAACCCATCATCTAATAACTACTCCACAATGCATTCCATCATGCCCAAATATGGCGAAGTGTCATGTAGTCGACGTTCACATGACACTACTAAGGGAATCACAACATACATATTATCAAAATATCGAACACATATCAAGTTCACATGATTACTTGCAACATGATTTCTCCCGTAACCTCATGAACAAAAGTAACTACTCACAAATGATAATCCTGCTCAAGATCAGAGGGGTATTAAATAGCATATTGGATCTGAACATATTATCTTCCACCAAATAAACCATATAGTAATCAACTACAAGATGTAATTGCTACCTCTTGAGCATGCGTTGGTTTTCCCTTGAAGAGGAAAGGGTGATGCAACAAAGTAACGTAAGTATTTTCCACAGTTTTTGAGAACCAAAGTATCAATCCAGTAGGAGACTACACGCAAGTCGCCTACCTGCACAAATAATCAAGAACCTTGCAACCAACATGATAAAGGGGTTGTCAATCCCTTCAAAGTGAGATCTGATAAAGATAATAAGATAAATATTTTTGGTATTTTTGTTGTATAGATTGGAACGTAAGGATTGCAAAATAAATGGCGATAGAAATTGGCAAGTTGACGATAAACTAACATGATGTAAAATAGACCCGGGGGTCATAGGTTTCACTAGTGGCTTCTCTCATGATAGCATATATTACGGTGGGTGAACAAATTACTGTCGAGCAATTGATAGAAAAGTGCATAGTTATGAGAATATCTAGGCATGATCATGAACATAGGCATCATGTATGTGTCAAGTAGACCGAAACGATTCTGCATCTACTACTATTACTCCACACATCGACCGATATCCAACATGCATCTAGAGTATTAAGTTGATAAGAACATAGTAACGCATTAACCAAGATGACATGATTTAGAGGGATAAACTCAAGTAATATGATATAAACCCCATCTTTTTATCCTCGATGAAAACAATACAATACGTGCCTTGCTGCCCCTGCTGTCACTGGGAAAGGACATCGCAAGATTGAACCCAAAGCTAAGCACTTCAGCCATTGCAAGAAAGATCAATCTAGTAGGCCAAACTAAACCGATAATTCGAAGAGACTTGCAAAGGTATCAAATCATGCATATAAGAATTCAGAGAAGAATCAAATATTGCTCATAGATAATCTTGATCAGAAACCCACAATTCATTGGATCTTGGCAAACACACCACAAAAAGTATTACATCGAATAGATCTCTAAGAACATGGAGGAGAACTTTGTATTGAGAACCAAAGTGAGAGAAGAAGCCATCTAGGTAATAACTATGGACCCGAAGGTCTGTGGTAAACTACTCACACATCATTTGAGAGGCTATGGTGTTGATATAGAAGCCCTCTGTGATCAAATCCCCCTCCGACAGATTGTTGGAAAAGGCCCCAAGATGGAATCTCATAGGTACAGAAGGTTGCGGCAGTGGAAAAGTGGTTTCGTGGCTCCCCTAGATGTTTTCAGGGTATAAGAGTATATATAGGTGAAAGAAGTAGATCGATGGAGCTACGAGGGGCCCACGAGGGTGGGGAGCGCGCCTACCCCCTGGGCGCGGCCTCCTGCCTCGTGGCCGCCTCCTTGCGTCTCTGACTTCCACTCCAAGTCTCCTGGATTGTGTTCGTTCCAAGAAAGATCCTCGCGAATGTTTCGTTCCGTTTGGATTCCATTTGATATTCCTTTCCTGCGAAACACTGAGATAGGCAAAAAAAATAGCAACTGGCACTGGGCCTCTGGTTAATAGGTTCTTCCCCAAAAAATATAAAAGAGCATATTCAAGCCCATTAAACATCCAAAATAGATAATATAATAGCATGGAACAATTAAAAAAATATAGATGTGTTGGAGACGTATCAGCATCCACATGCTTAATTCTTGCTCGTCCTCGAGTAGGTAAATGATAAAAACAGAATTTTTGATGTGGAATGCTACCTAACATAATTTTCAATGTAATTTTCTTCATTGTGGCATGAATGTTCAGATCCGAAAGATTCAAGACAAAAGTTTAATATTGACATAAAAACAATAATACTTCAAGCATACTAACCAAGCAATTATGTCTTCTCAAAATAACATAGCCAAAGAAAGCTCATCCCTACAAAATCATATAGTCTGGCTATGCTTCATTTTCGTCACACAAAATGCTCTCATCATGCACAACCCCGATGACAAGCCAAGCAATTGTTTCATACTTTAGTATTCTCAAACTTTTCCAACTTTCACGCAATACATGAGCGCGAGCCATGGACATAGCACTATAGGTGGAATAGAATATGATGATGGAGGTTGCGTGGAGAAGACAAAAAGGAAGAAAGTCTCACATTGACGCAACTAATCAACGGGCTATGGATATGCCCATCAATTGATGTCAATGCGAGGAGTAGGGATTGCCATGCAACGGGTGCACTAGAGCTATAAATGTATGAAAGCTCAACAAAACCAACTAATTTGGTGTGCATCCAACTTGCTTGCTCACGAAGACCTAGGGCATTTGAGGAATCACATTGTTGGAATATACAAGCCAAGTTCTATAATGAAAAATTCCCACTAGTATATGAAAGTGATAAAATAAGAGACTCTCTACAATTCCCAGTCAAAAAATTCCCATTGCTGTGGGGGTTTTCCCCTACAGTTCCCAGTCAAAAAAAGAGACTCTCTATCATGAAGATCATGGTGCTACTTTGAAGCACAAGTGTGGAGAAAGGATAGTAACATTGCCCCTTCTCTCTTTTTCTCTCATTTTTTTGGGCCTTCTCTTTCTTTGTTTGGCCTTTATCTTTTTTATTTGGCCTTTCTCTCTTTTTTTATTTCCTCACACGGGACAATGCTCTAATAATGATGATCATCACACTTCTATTTATTTACAACTCAAGGATTACAACTCCATACTAGAACAAAATATGACTCTATATGAATGCCTCCGGTGGTGTACCGGGATGGGCAATGAATCAAGAGTGACATGTATGAATAATGAATGGTGGTCTTGCCACAAATACGATGTCAACTACATGATCATGCAAGGCAATATGACAATGATGAAGCGTGTCATAATAAACGGAACGGTGGAAAGTTGCATGGCAATATATCTCGGAATGGCTATGGAAATGCCATAACAGGTAGGTATGGTGGCTGTTTTGAGGAAGATATAAGGAGGCTTATGTGTGATTGAGCATATCATATCACGGGGTTTGGATGCACCGGCGAAGTTTGCGCCAACTGTCGAGGTGAGAAAGGGCAATGTACGGTACCGACGAGGCTAGCAATGATGGAAGGGTGAGAGTGCATATAATCCACGGGCACAACATTAGTCATAAAGAACTCACATACTTATTGCAAAAATCTACAAGTCATCAAACCCAAAGCACTACGCGCATGCTCCTAGGGGGATAGATTGGTAGGAAAAGACCATCGCTGGTCCCCGACTGCCACTCATAAGGAAAGCAATCAAAGAACACCTCATGCTTCAAATTTGTCACACAACCGTTACCATACGTGCATGCTACGGGACTTGCAGACCTCAACACAAGTATTTCTCAAATTCACAATTACTCAAATAGCACGACTCTAATATCACTGTCTTCATATCTCAAAACAATCATCAAGTATCGAACTTCTCATAGTATTCAATGCACTCTATATGGAAGTTTTTATTATACCCATCTTGGATGCCTATCATATTAGGACTAATTTTATAGCCAAAGAAAATTACCATGCTGTTCTAAAAGACTCTCAAAATAATATCAGTGAAGCATGAGAGGTCAATAATTTCTATAAAATAAAACCACCACCATGCTCTAAAAAGATATAGGTGAAGCACTAGAGCAAAATTATCTAGCTCAAAAGATATAAGTGAAGCACATAGAGTATTCTAATAAATTCCGATTCATGTGTGTCTCTCCAAAAGGTGTGTACAGAAGAATGATTGTGGTTAACTAAAAGGCAAAGACTCAAATCATACAAGACGCTCCAAGCAAAACACATATCATGTGGTGAATAAAAATATAGCCTCAAGTAAAGTTACCGATAGATGAAGACGAAAGAGGGGATGCCTTCTGGCCCGCAAGCTTAGGATTTTGGCTGTCCTTTAATTTTACCTTGTTGTGCCTTGGGCATCCCCAAGCTTAGGATCTTGACACTCCTTATTCCAAAATCCATCAAATAAAAACATGAAAACTTCACAACACAAAGCTTAAACAGAAAATCTCATGAGCTCCGTTAGTGTAAGAAAAGAAACCACCACTTTAAGGTACTATAATGACTCATTATTTATTTATATTGTTGTTCAACCTACTATATTCCAACTTCTCTATGGTTCATACCCCCCGATACTAGCCATAGATTCATCAAAATAAGCAAATAACACAGGAAAAACAGAATCTATCAAAAACAGAACAGTCTGTAGCAATCTGTATCAACCGTATACTTCTGGACCTCCAAAAATTCTGAAATAAATTTTTGGACGTGAGGAATTTATCTATTAATCATCTTAAAAAAGAATCAACCTAAAAACACTCTCCAGTAAAAAATGGCAGCTAATCTCGTGAGTGCTAAAGTTTCTGTTTTTTACAGCAAGCTCGCAAAGACTTCAGCCAAGTCTTCCCAAAGGTTCTACTTGGAAAAAACACTAATTAAAACATAAAACAACATATAAAGAGAGGTTAGATGAATTATTTATTACTAAACAGGAACAAAAATCAAGGAACAAAAATAAAATTGGGTTGCCTCCCAACAAGCGCTATCGTTTAACGCCCCTAGCTAGGCATTGATAATTTTAATGATGCTCACATTAAAGATAGCAATTGAAGCACAAAGAGAGAATCATAAAACATTTGACAAACAAACTTAATTCTAACATACTTCCTATGCATAGGTATTTTATAAGAAAAGAAATTATCAAGGCAAGCAAAAACTAGCATATGCAAGGAAGAAGAAAGAGACGATAGCAATCTCAACATGAAGAGAGGTAATTTAGTAACTTGAAAATTTATACAACCATATTTTCCTCTCTCATAATAATTACATGTAGGATCATAAACAAATTCAACAAAATAGCTATCACATAACATATTATTAACACGATCCACATGCATGCGAAGTTGACACTCTTCCAAAATAGTGGGATTAACATTAACTAAATTCATGACCTCTCCAAACCCACTTTTATAAAAAAAATCATAAGATTGAACATTCTCCAAATATGTGGGATCTAAATTTGACACTCTTCCAAACCCACTTTCAATATTATCAATCTCATATTCATCATGGGGCTTAAATAAATTTTCAAGATCATAAGAAGAATCACCCCAATCATGATCATTGCAACAAGTAGTAGACATAGCAAAACTAGCATCCCCAAGCTTAGGGTTTTACATATTATTAGCACAATTTACATCAAGAGAATTTATAGTAAAATCATTGCAATCATGCTTTTTATTCAAGGGACTATCAAGTATGGGTGCAATAGCAACAATCTCATGTTTAACATAAGGAACTATAGCAAATTCATCTCCATAAATATTGGCATCATGGCCATAAGAATAGCAAGCATCATGTTCATCAAGGGATATTTCAATCAAATCCTCGGAATCATAATTATATATATATTCGTGCATATCATTATTTTCTTCCAAAGCAACGATCATTCTCTCAATAAATTCCTTAACATAGGCATTATGAGCATAGTTTTCATAGCAATATTTAAGTATGTCAGAATTTTCAGATTTGTAGAGAGTAATATCATACTTTTCAATCAAAGAAGCAACTTCATGAGCACCCTTAAAAACGACAAATTCTTCAATTTGTTTGATATCATAGTAACTATAAATACCCTTTTCATAAGAAGATAAGATTTCATTATCATTAAACTCACATAGGTAGGGAAGGTGTTTTTTAGGGTTCTTAGATCAACAAGTAAAATCATAAATTTAACAAAGTTTCCAAGCATAGCATAGCAAACTATATATTTGATACCATAAGAGCCTCCCCCTTTCATGCAAATGATGACGCAAAAAATGAGCACGCTCATCTAAAGATTTTCCCTCAACTAAACTAGTTGGGGTTTCAGCACGAGCACATATAGATCGAAGATGATCCAAGTAGAACACTTTAAGTGGATCCATATCAATATATTTTTAGCAAGCAAAGATGCAAGCAAATAGAAGGCACATGGAAACACAAACAAAAAGACATACGGGAAGAAGGCAAAGAAAAGGCAAAGGTTTTTGAAAATTGTTTTAGTTGTGGGGGAGAGGAAAACGAGAGGCGAATGGCAAATAATGTAATGCGAGGGAGAAGAGTTTATGATGGGTACTTGGTATGTCTTAACTTGAGCGTAGACCTCCCTGGCAACGGCGCCAGAAATCCTTCTTGCTACCTCTTGAGCATGCGTTGGTTTTCCCTTGCAGAGGAAAGGGTGATGCAGCAAAGTAGCGTAAGTATTTCCCTTAGTTTTTGAGAACCAAGGTATCAATCTAGTAGGAGACTATACGCAAGTCGCCTAGTACCTGCACAAACAATCAAGAACCTTGCAACCAACGCGATAAAGGGGTTGTCAATCCCTTCACGGCCACTTGCAAAAGTGAGATCTTATAAAGATAATAAGATAAATATTTTTGGTATTTTTGTTTTATAGATTGGAAAGTAAAGATTGCAAAATAAACGGCAATAGAAATTGGCAAGTTGACGATAAACTAATATGATGTAAAATAGACCCAGGGGCCATAGGTTTCACTAGTGGCTTCTCTCATGATATCATACATTACGGTGGGTGAACAAATTACTGCCGAGCAATTGATAGAAAAGCGCATAGTTATGAGAATATCTAGGCATGATCATGAACGTAGGTATCACGTCCGCGTCAAGTAGACCGAAACAATTCTGCATCTACTACTATTACTCCACACATCAACCGCTATCCGGCATGCATCTAGAGTATTGAGTTCATAAGAACAAAGTAACGCATTAACCAAGATGACATGATGTAGAGGGATAAACTCAAGCAATATGATATAAACCCCATCTTTTTATCCTCGATGGCAACAATAGAATACGTGCCTTGCTGCCCCTGCTGTCACTGGGAAAGGACACCGCAAGATTGAACCCAAGGCTAAGCACTTCTCCCATTGCAAGAAAGATCAATCTAGTAGGACAAACTAAACTAATAATTTGAAGAGACTTGCAAAGATATCAAATCATGCATATAAGAATTCAGAGAAGAATCAAATATTGTTCATAGATAATCTTGATCGTAAACCCACAATTCATCGGATCTCGGCAAACACACCACAAAAAGTATTACATCGAATAGATCTCCAAGAACATCGAGGAGAACTTTCTATTGAGAACCAAAGTGAGAGAAGAATCCATCTAGCTAATAACTATGTACCCGAAGGTCTGTGGTAAACTACTCACACATCATTGGAGAAGCTATGGTGTTGACATAGAAGCCCTCCGTGATCGAACCCCCCTCGGACAGATCGCCGGAAAAGGCCCCGAGATGGGATCTCACGGGTATAGAAGATTGCGGCGGTGGAAAAGTTGTTTCATGGCTCCCCTAGATGTTTTCAGGGTATAAGTGTATATATAGGCGAAAGAAGTAGGTCGATGGAGCTACAAGGGGCCCACGTGGGTGGGGGCACGCCTACCCCCCGGGGCGCGCACTCTTGCCTCGTGGCCGCCTTGTTGCGTCTCTGACTTCACTCCAAGTCTCCTGGATTGCGTTCATTCCAAGAAAGAACCTCACGAAGGTTTCGTTCCATTTGGATTCTGTTTGATATTCCTTATATGTGAAACACTGAAATAGGCAAAAAAACAGCAACTCACTTGTGTCGGTGTACAGAAGTAGGGGTTCTACTTTGTACCCCTTTACCTATGCACGGGCAGTCAGAGCCACGCCACGACCACACTAAGCAGGGCAGGTGAGGGAAGCCAAGGCCACAAGGTGATCAAAGCAACACCAAGACAGAGACACGAAGAGCAAGAGGGTGAGGTGGACTCCCCCGACAAAACCCTTGCCGGGGCGGCCTCAACGGCCCCGGCAAGGGCCTTGCCGGGAGAACTTACCCAATACCAGCGGAACGCGCCACCCTTGAGCCCGAGGCTTTCCAACATCACCAACCACATTGGAACCAAGGTTCAGGAGGCGCCTCCATGGTGGCATGTAGATCTTTGTGAAGACCATTAACACACAAGAACAGATGAAGACCAGAAAACGAGGCCTCCGGCAACATCCTTGCCGAGGACGACCACAGTGCCGCGGCAAGACCCTTGACGGGGCCCCGGCATGGGCCTTGCCGAGGGCATCAGCAAGGCCGCAGCTAGGTCCACGCGTTCCAAGATCCCACTACCGTTCCCATGCAGCTGCCAGCCCAGCCAGCCAGGCAGGCACCTGCATGGCAACATGCGGTCCCGAAGACAACTCAGCAAGCTCCTGTTTGGTGGCATGCAGATCTTTGTGAAGACGCCATCACCGCGCCACCTCAGCAGCCTACCAGCCTACATGGCACTAGCCGCCTCGCTGGCCCGGGCGCGTGTCGAAGCATGGAGAGGCGGCGATAAAGTAGGAGGACACCTCAGAGGCGCATTTAATTCGTCTTCTCCCGTAATGACAAGAGATAAACACCGCCACTTTACCCCTTTCGACATCCTGTGTGCCACTATAGCACCTCCTTCGACTATAAAAGGAGGCCCGAGGCATACTGGAGGAGGATTTGACTCTTTGGGCAAATCACGCTCGATAGCTAGTTCAAGAACACTGATATATACACCAAAGCATGACTAGGGTATTATGCAATCTCCGCGGCTCGAACCTGGGTAAACTCCCTTTGTGCTAGCTCCTAGACCTACTATTCTCATGACCCCGCGCCGCCGACCACAGTAGGGATTCTTGTGATCCCATAGGTGTCGTTACAACCGACATCTTTGGCGCGCCAGGTTGGGGGCCTGGTTGTGAAAATCCGGTCTAGTAGCTAGTCTAGCAGCTCATCATCGCCATGGCTCCCAAGAGGAAGACGACCACGGCGATCGGTTCATCCGGAGCCGGACTACCCGCGCCGGTGTGGGCCAGTAGCGAGCCGGTCACAGAAAGAACACGAGGCGCGACCCGCGAACACACGCATCGCCCTGGCAGTCCAGATCTGGCGAGCAGTGTCGTTCGTGCGCCGAACGATGGACCGCACGCCGCAAATTCCAGAGACATACTTGCCCTCCCCCCCCACAGGCAGCTCGGGGCCCTCCAGGGGCGTCGCCATGCCTTCTAATGGCGGCGTGGAGGCCTCCAAGACGCCTATGCTGGCGCGAATGGCACGCTCTTCCCAAGTTGTGCGTGACGAGCAGCGTCACCATGCTAGTGACCCTGGGCGTCGCCCTGGGAAGAGTCCAGCGCGTCCTTCACGGGACGAGGAAGGCCAGCATGCATGCCGAGGTGCTGGTGAGAATAGCGGACAGCCGCAGGGCCGTGATAGAGCTCCTTCCAACATAGTTAGAAGTCGAAGCGCGTCACGGTCCACGCAGCTTTCGCTGCCACCCACACCAGCAGAAGCTCTGGTGCGCGCGCGCAGTTACTCCTTGACTTTCCTCCCGCTGCTGAAAGGCTAGTCGAGTGGAGAGCCACTGTCCAAAGCCTCGTCGGCATTGCCAACAAAGATGAGCCACGACCTGTGAGGCATGTGGGCCGTCGCTCCGTCGAGCCACCACATGCCAGCGGTGGAGGGCCGGGGGTGATGCAACCACGGTGCATTCTCCACCCCCACGCCAGCTACCGCGGGTGTTGATCCGTCGTGATGACGCTTGTGATAATATTTCCATAGCATCGTCCGATCCATGGACCCACCGCAATCAGCGTCAAGTTCTTTAGGAGTGAGCCCTCGAAGACGCCTGAATCACGATCGAGCGCCAGCGTGATGCGCGCCACTAGTCAGATAGGCGGGCAGGGCCTACTATCGAACACCCGGCATCGGAAGGTTACGGTGGCCTACCTTACGAGGTAGGTTGCCCGGCCTTCACCCGTGAGCTGCGGCAGTTCCAGTGGCCCTCCCACCGCACATTCAAGCTCGACGCTGGCGAGAAGTACAACGACAAGACTCACCCGTCAGAGTTCCTCCGTGTCTACACCATCGCGATGGAAGCTGCTGGAGCCCGCGACGATAAGGTGCTTGCCAATTACTTCCCGTTGGCACCCAATCCCAATGTCATGTCATGGTTGATGCACTTGCCGGTGGACTCCATTTCTTCTCGGTCGAATCTGTGCCATGAGTTTGTTGGCGCCTTCACTAGAGGCCATCAAGCTCATGACCAGGCAAGCAATCTGCATATCATCCCCTAGAAGGAAGGAGAAAACCTGGTCAACTATATCCAAAGGTTCAGCCAAGTGCAATACAACATCCCAGACGTTCATCCCGTCGCCGTGATTAGTGCATTCCATCAGAATGTGCGCAACCGCAAGATGCGTGAGGAGCTGGCGATGAACAAGGTCAAGGATTTGGCCGAGCTTTACGTTCTAGCCGATCGATGTGCTCGAGCTGAAGAGGGGAGGAAGTACCCCGGCGAGGATGCCGGCGCGGAAATCGACTCCACAGATGACGGTGTCGCCGCCCCGACGAAGAAGGGCCGCGGCCGTAATAGAAAGCACAAGGGCAAGACTGTGCTTGCCGTTGAGGGATCCAACGACATCGGCACTACCAAGAAGGCCAAGGCAAGTGACCCTGACAAGGAGATTGCCGGGTGTGCCGCTTGCCGGGCCTTGGCGGCTGCCGACAATCCCGGTGAGGGAGTCCTAGATTAGGGGGTGTCCGGATGGCCGGACTATGACATTTGGCCGGACTCCCGGACTATGAAGATACAAGATTGAAGACTTCGTCCCGTGTCCGGATAGGACTTTCCTTGGCGTAGAAGGCAAGCTTGGCGATATGATATGAAGATTTCCTCCCATTGTAACCGACTCTGTCTAACCCTAGCCCTCTCCGGTGTCTATATAAACCAGAGGGATTTAGTCCATAGGACGAACAACAATCATACCATAGACTAGCTTCTAGGGTTTAGCCTCTCTGATCTCATGGTAGATCCACTCTTGTACTACCCATATCATCAATATTAATCAAGCAGGAGTAGGGTTTTACCTCCATCGAGAGGGCTCGAACCTGGGTAAAAACATCGTGTCCCTTGTCTCCTGTTACCATCCGCCTAGACGCACAGTTCGGGACCCCCTACCCGAGATCCACCGGTTTTGACACCGACATTGGTGCTTTCATTGAGAGTTCCTCTGTGTTGTCACCTTTAGGCCCGATGGCTTCTTCAATCATCAACCACGACGCGGTCCAGGGTGAGACTTTTCTCCCCGGACAGATCTTCGTATTTGGCGGCTTCGCACTGCGGGCCAATTCGCTTGGCCATCTAGAGCAGATCGAAAGCTACGCCCCTGGCCATCAGGCCAGGTTTGGAAGTTTAAACTACACGGCCGACATCCGCGGGGACTTGATCTTCGGCGGATTCGAGCCACGGCCGAGCGCGCTGCACTGTCACGATGGGCATGATTTAGCTCTATCGCCGGACAACGCCCAGAGTGTCGCTCAGGTGCCCGCTCCGACCATTAGCTCGGAGCCAACTGCGCCAGTTGGGGACGGACGGTTGGACACCGCCCCAGGAGCCGCAATCTCTACGGCGATAGAGCTGAACACCAGCCTAGTCCTTTGCGAGGCCTATGACTCCAGGGTGCCGGACTCCGTTCCGAACTCCGAATCTTCCGCACCTCTTCCGATCGAACCCGATTGGGCTACGATCATGGAGTTCACCGTCGTGGACGTCTTTCAGCACTCGCCCTTTGGTGATATCCTGAATTCACTAAAGTCTCTCTCTTTGTCAGGAGAGCCCTGGCCGGACTATGGTCAGCATGGTTGGGATGCAGACGACAAAGAAATTCGAAACCCACCCACCACCCACTTTGTAGCCACTGTCGACGATTTAACCGACATGCTCGACTTCGACTCCGAAGAAATCGACGGTATGGACGCCGATGAAGGAGACGACCAAGAACCAGCACCTATAGGGCACTGGAAAGCCACCTCGTCATATGACATATACATGGTGGACACCCCCAAAGTAGGGGATGGCGATGAAAAAACGAAGGACGACACCTCCAAGAAGCAACCCAAGCCCCGACGTTAGCGGTGCCGCCCTAAATCCCGCCAAAGCAAAAACAGCGAGTCCGGCACCAAAGAGAACAACACCCCGGACAGTGCCGAAGACAACCCCCTCCAGCAGGATTCAGCGCAGGAGAACGAAGGAGCCAGCCCTCATGAGAGAGCTGTGGATAGGGAGGTCGAGGACGACAATTATATGCCTCCCTCCGAATACGAGGCAAGCCTCGATGACGACGAATTCGTCATGCCAGAGGATCCCGTCGAACAAAAGCATTTCAAACGCAGGCTTATGGCCATGGCAATCAGCCTCAAGAAAAAACAGCAGCAGCTTAGAGTTGACCAAGACTTGCTAGCCGACAGATGGACTGAAGTCCTGGCGGCCGAAGAGTATAAACTCGAACGCCCCTCCAAGAGCTGGCCAAAGCGCAGGCTGCTACCCCAACTTCAGGAGGAAGCTACTAAACCTACATCACCAGCGTACGATGCGCCCGATCGGCCACCCCGTGGCCGCGACAGAGTGGCCTTCCGACCCTCGACCCAAGCCGCACCCCGGCATCACTCAAAAAATACTAGAGCGCGGGGAGACGAAATAGACCTGTAAGACATATTGGAGAATAAGGCAAGGTAAACAAGATCGATCTACGGATCGCGTGGGCACCCCACGTCACGTGACGATAACCGTCATGCCAGATATGATAAATACGGCCAGGCCGAACACAAAAGACAAAGCTCATCCGAGCTGCGTCGTGATATAGCCCAGTACAGGGGCGCCGCACACCCACTATGCTTCACAGACGAAGTAATAGATCATCAAATCCCCGAGGGTTTTAAACCTGTAAACATCGAATCATACGATGGCACAACAGATCCCGCGGTATGGGTCAAGGATTATCTCCTTCATATCCACATGGCCCGTGGTGATGATCTACACGCCATCAAATACCTCCGGCTCAAGCTTAAAGGACCAGCTCGGCATTGGCTTAACAGCCTGCCAGCAGAGTCAATTAGTTGCTGGGAGGACCTGGAATCCGCGTTCCTTGACAACTTCCATGGCACTTATGTGCGACCACCAGACGCAGATGACCTAAGCCACATAATCCAGCAGCCAGAGGAATCGGCCAGACAATTCGGGACACGGTTCCTAACCAAGAAAAATCAAATAGTCGACTGTCCGGACGCCGAGGCCCTTGCAGCCTTCAGGCACAACATCTGAGACGAATGGCTTGCCCGGCACCTAGGACAGGAAAAGCCGAAATCTATGGCAGCCCTCACAACACTCATGACCCGCTTTTGAGCGGGAGAAGACAGCTGGCTAGCTCGTAGCAATAACATAACCAAGAGCCCTGGCAATTCGGATACCAAGGACAACAACGGCAGGTTACGTCGCAACAAGCACAAGCGCCGCATTAACAGCGACAACACTGAGGATACGATAGTTAATGCCGGATTCAGAGGCTCTAAACCCGGTCAGCAGAAGAAGCCATTCAAAAGAAACCCTCCGGGCCCATCCAGTTTAGACCGGATACTCGATCGCTCGTGCCAGATACACGGCACCCCCGAACAACCAGCCAACCACACCAACATAGATTGTTGGGTGTTCAAGCAGGCAGGCAAGTTAAGTGCCGAAACCAGAGACAAGGGGCTGCATAGCGAGGATAAGGAGGGGCCCCGGCCGCCGAACAACCGAGGACAGAAGGGCTTCCCCCCGCTAGTGCGGACGGTGAACATGATATACGCAACCCATATCCCCAAAAGGGAGCGGGAGCGTGCTCTCAAGGACGTCTATGCGTTGGAGCCGGTCGCCCCAAAGTTCAACCCATGGTCCTCCTGCCCGATCACTTTTGATCGAAGGGACCAGCCCACTAGCATCCATCACGGCGAATTCGCCGCATTGGTCCTAGACCCAATCATTGACGGATTTCACCTCACTGGAGTCCTCATGGACGGTGATAGCAGCGTGAACCTGCTTTATTAGGATACAGTGCGGAAAATGGGTATAGATCCCTCAAGGATTAAACCCACAAAGACAACCTTTAAAGGAGTCATACCAGGTGTAGAAGCCAGCTGTACAGGCTCGCTTACACTCGAAGTGGTCTTCGGTTCCCCGGATAATTTTCGAAGTGAAGAGTTAATCTTCGACATAGTCCCATTCCGCAGTGGCTATCATGCCCTGCTCGGACGAACCGCATTCGCAAAATTCAATGCGGTGGCGCACTATGCATATCTCAAGCTCAAGATGCCAGGCCCTCACGGAGTCATGACGGTAAATGGAAACACCGAACGCTCCCTCCGAATGGAGGAGCACACGGCGGCCCTGGCAGTGGAAGTTCAAAGTAGCCTATCAAGGCAATTCGCCAATCCGGGTGTTAAACGTCCGGACAACGTCAAGCGCGCCCGAAGTAACCTACAATAAAACCGGCTGGCACGTTCCGAGCAAGCATAGCAGTGCGGCCCCAACCCCAGCCCTCGCCAGATGGCGATAGCGGTACCACGCGTACATAATTACGCTTTGGAAATACCATGGGCATTAGGGGAGGGGCACAACTTCAGCACGCCCAGAATGCGGCTTAACCGCACTAGGGGCTCCCTATTCTGTCGTTTCCTTTTTTATATACTTTCAGGACCCGACTATCCGGAAGGCCTGTCTGGCAATACACTCGCTGAACACACGATGCAACAGCCAGGGAGAGTACAAGCCATGTCAAATGTCCAGGTGGTCTCTATAACGAGCTAAATACCCGTTTTACTTAAAAGTATCACAGCTTGCCCCTGGAGGGGGATATGTCAAATAATCCCATCTCTTGCTTACCGCACTATTTGTATCGTCCTGCTTTCATAGCAGCCCCCTTTAATAAACAATATATAGCTCTTATCTATTATTGTATTCATCTATTTTTATACAAATATGTTCAGTCATGACATTTTGCAACCGTACACTTTGGTACGGCCAATACACCAGGGGCTTCAGCACCCCATAACACGGTGTGAGAAGACCGAACACTCTCATGAGTGCGGCACCCTGAACTTATAGCACTATATGCATCGGCTCCGAATCATGTCTTGGGTCAATAGTTGGGTTTGCCCGGCTCCCATGTTTTGGTACCTTACGTTCCGCAATGTTGGCTAAGGTAGCGCTAGGAGAACTACTGCGATTGAGCCCCAGTTGAGCTGGGTTAACACCTCAGTAGAGAAAGCTAAAACTAACCGTCATGATAATGCGAGAGACCGGTCGCTGTTCGCGAGGTTTTTTGAGTCCTTAAAGACTTATGACGCTTTGAGCGAGGAGCCGGATTTATCTGGCCCAGGCGTGGATAGCGCCCCGAACTCGGTCTTCCGAATACTAGGGGCTTCGCCAAAATTTAAAATTACAGAATTCTATGGCTAAGTGAGAGTGATAAAGCACTATAAGCCCGATGGCCTTGTTCGTTGTGCTGAGTGCCTCCCTAGATGGACCCAAGAATGGGAACAAGAGCGCTCAGGTTTATCCCGAACACCCCAGCACTCGTGGCATGGGGGCAGAAGCCGACGACTTGCATCTCTCAGATTTGATAAACGGCCGCACAAAAGGTAATATTTTAAATTAACAAGCGTTGCTTAGCGCATATGAACAAAGTTTTCAGCGTACAGGACAACAGATGCGAGTCTACTCAAAAATTACATCTTTGGAGCATTCACCCGCTATAATGTGGGCACCCTTGAGGACGCCCTCATAATACATCTCGGGCTTGCGATACTCCTTGCCCGGCGGTGGCGGGTCCGTCACAAGCTTCTCGGCGTCCATCTTCCCCCAGTGCACTTTAGCACGGGCAAGGGCCCGACGGGCACCTTCAATACAGACGAGTGCTTGATGACTTCAATCCATGGACAAGCGTCCACCAGCCGCCGCACCAGACCGAAGTAGCTCCCAGGCATGGCTTCTCTAGGCCACAGCCGAACTATGAGGCCCTTCATGGCCTGTTCGGCCACCTTGTGGAGCTCGACCAGCTGCTTCAGCTGGTCGCTCAGGGGCACTAGATGTCCGGCCTCAGCATACTGAGACGAGAACACCTTTTCCGTCGAGCTCCCCTCCTCGGGGCGGTAGAACGTGACAGCATCAGACACACTACGGGGCAGATCGGCGAACGCTCCTGGAGAGCTCCGGATTCGGGTAAGTAACAGATAATTCACTTTCATATGCTTGCTTTGCATAAAGAATGCCTTACCCGCCGCTATCTTCTTTATCGCCTCGATCTCCTGAAGGGCCTTCTGGGCTTCGGCCTTAGCATTTTTGGCACTCTCAAGAGCCAAGGCGAGCTCGGACTCTCGAGTCTTCGAGTCACGCTCCAAACTCTCGTGTTTCTCCACGAGATCCTGGAGCTCTAGCCGCACCTCCGCCACCTGCGCCTCCTGCTTCTCTCGCTCGGTGTGCTCCAAGGCCGCACTATTTTCGGCGTTGGACACCGCTTCCTTCAGGGTCGCCACCTCGGTGGTGGTCCCTGCAACATTCACGTTGGTCCAGTCATTATTTGCAACCAGGTATTTCTATATATATTTACATACGGTATTACATACCCTCCTTGTCCTCGAGCTGCTTCTTGGCACGGCCGAGCTCGTTCTCGGACCGCTCGAGGCTCTTCTTCAATGTATCGACCTTCGAGTCAGTGCGGCAGAGGTCAGCAGCGCATCCTGCATTCCCATATTGACATATTTATGTTAGACTCCTGCGTATATCTTTTTAGATCCTCAGCTCGGCTTTTCTTTTCGAATGCCGAACTGAGCATCAGGGGCTACTGTCTATGCGGTAACATTTTTATATGTTTTACATACCTCGAAGCCTGTTAGCAGGCTGGTACAGGCTTCTGTCAGTCCGCTCTTGGCGGATTGAACCTTCTGAATCACCGCACTCATAACAGTGCGGTGCTCCTCGTTGATGGAGGCGCCGTTAAGCACCTCCAGCAAATTGTCCGGCGTCTCCGGTTGGACGGAGGCCACCGGCGTCGTAGGCGCGCCTTTCTTATGAAGGCGCCACCTGCCGGACCCTCGAACCGTTGTTGGTTCCGGGGTGGTGTCCGGTCCGGGGCCGGACTTAGATCCCTCTGGGGTTTTACCCCCTTTGGGCCTGGAGTCTGGGAGGTCGCCTTGTGGCGCCTCCAGGACCACCTCCTCCTGGTTTAGCCCCTTTTGGGACTCCACCTCAGCATCGTCTGTAGGGAGAGGGGAGGAGGCCGTCGGAAGTGAAGCGCTATTCACATCCGACGAGTCCAGGGAGCCGCTCGACGAATCGCCGAGCTGAGCCCGGGCGCGGACTGCATAATTGAATTCGGCGTCAGAAGGTACCATACATTAGAGGAGCACCATAAGTTATTCGGGTATCCGGATACTTACGATTTTGCTAGGGGCTTGGCCTTGGATGGCCATTCCTCCCCGCCGTCTTCGGCATCGGAGGCGTAGTCCGACAAAAGGGTCCTCCCCTTCTTGGACCCTCCGGCCTCCCTAGTTGGGGCGGCCTTCCTCTTCTTTCCTCCCCTCGCTAGAGGGGGAGAGGCTTCTTCTTCTTCTTCCTCCTCCTCGTCCTCAGAGGCGGAGGGTGCTTCGGGGTTGTCGGGTGATGAATCCGACACCACCAGGCGCTGGGACCTCTTTCGGGTCCCCGTGGCCTTCTTCTTGGCCTTCTTCTCTGGCACCACGTGAGGTGCCATAACCAGCAGCTTTGTCAAGCGCGCGTCTGCTGGGCCTTCGGGCAAAGGGGCCGGGCAGTCAAACTGTCCGGATGTCCTCTTCTAGTCCTGTCAAAGGAGCAGGAGTTTAGATCCTACATGGAATCAAACCATGAAAATCAAGTGTCCCGAGAAAGACTAAAGGCAAGCTTACTTCGGTGGCTTGGCGCTTGGCGCAGAATCCGCGATCCTCGGTGACGGGTGGGGAGACCTCGGAGCTCTTGAATAGCACCTTCCAAGCGTCCTCGTGCTTTGTGTCGAAAAGCCGGGACAGAGTCTGGTGCTGGTCCGGGTCGAACTCCCGCAAGGTGAAGGCCCGTCTTTGACACGGGAGAATCTGGCGGAAGAGCATGACCTGGACTACGTTGACAAGCTTAACCTTCTTGTTCACAAGGTCTCGGACGCAGGTTTGGAGTCCAGTCACCTCTTCCGGACTACCCCACAACAGGCCCGTCTCCTTCCAAGATGTGAGCCGAGTGGGGATGCCGGATCGAAATTCGGGGGCGCTTCCCATTCAGGGTCACCCGGCTCGGTGATATAGAACCACCCTGATTGCCATCCTTTGATGGTCTCTACGAAGGCACCCTCGAGCCATGTGACGTTGGCTATCTTGCCCACCATGGCGCCTCCGCACTCTGCTTGACGTCCTCCCACGACCTTCGGCTTGACGCTGAAGATCTTCAGCCATAGGCCAAAGTGAGGCTGGATGCAGAGGAAGGCCTCACATACGACGATGAACGCCGAAATGTTGAGGATGAAGTTTGGGGCTAGATCGTGGAAGTCTAGGCCGTAGTAGAACATGAGCCCCCGGACGAACGGGTGAAGAGGAAAGCCCAGTCCGCGGAGGAAATGGGGGAGAAACATGACACTCTCGTGGGGCCTAGGGGTGGGGACGAGTTGCCCCTCCTCGGGAAGCCGGTGCGCGATGTCGTCAGACAAGTATCCGGCCTTCCTCAACTTTTTGATTTGCCCCTCCGTCACGGAGGAGGCCATCCATGTACCTCCCGCTCCGGACATGATTGGAGAAAGGTAGAGGTGGGAAGTGCGGACTTGGGCGCTGGAGTTCGAGTGCGTAGGGATGGATAAGCAAGGGAGGAAGGAGGCGTGAATGGAAAGGGTGGATCCTTATCCCCTTATATGGGCGGCCGAGACTATACGCCCCCACTAGCCCAATAAAACTCGCTTATCTCCCAAGCGCCACGGTTAATGGCGCGGTTGGGTTACCCACGCCCGTATTGATGAGAATCCCGGAATAAGGGGACACGATCTCTGCTTTGATAAGACGTGCCAAGGAAACCGCCTTGCTAAACGCGCTGAGGTGGAATAGTAAAACGATTCGGATAAAGGCCTGGCCGTGGCGTGATGTCACGCTACGGAATACGTCAGCAGATTAGATTTCTGCAGATATTATTCTCTCTACGGTGGCATGTGGAACTTATTTTGCAGAGCCGGACACTATCCTTGTGTTCAACATCTTCTATGGAGTATTTGGAGGAGGAACCCGCCTTGCAATGCCGAAGACAATTTGCATGCCGGAATCGTCGTCATTGAAGCCTGGTTCAGGGGCTACTGAGGGAGTCTTGGATTAGGGGGTGTCCGGATGGCCGGACTATGACCTTTGGCTGGACTCCCGGACTATGAAGATACAAGATTGAAGACTTCACCCCTTGTCCGGATAGGACTTTCCTTGGCGTGGAAGGCAAGCTTGGCGATATGATATGAAGATCTCCTCCCATTGGAACCGACTCTGTGTAACCCTAGCCCTCTCAGGTGTCTATATAAATCGGAGAGATTTAGTCCGTAGGACGAACAACAATCATACCATAGGCTAGCTTCTAGGGTTTAGCCTCTTTGATCTCGTGGTAGATCCACTCTTGTACTACCCATATCATCAATATTAATCAAGCAGGAGTAGGGTTTTACCTCCATCGAGAGGGCCCGAACCTGGGTAAAAACATCGTGTCCCTTGTCTCCTGTTACCATCCGCCTAGACGCACAGTTCGGGACCCCCTACCCGAGATCCGCCGGTTTTGACACCGACACCCGGGGGCTCCAACAAGCAGTATTATAAGATCCACCGCACCAAAGGCCATGGCCTCCTTAACTGCCGACAAGTTGAGCTGCTCGCTGAGAAGCAGCTGAATATGAGAGGCGGGACAAGGAGAAGGGTCAAGACGGTGCTGAAGGATCCAGCAAGAAACATGGCGGCCAAGGGGGCCGCCACTGCAAGGATAACCAGCAAGAGAGGCCCGCCCGGGGCCACTACAAGAAGTAGGAAGACGACGATCGTGACGAGGACGATGAGTCCGGCAATCACAAGTTCCATAAAGCTACAGAGGCCATGTGCATCGATGGTGGCGCCTTGCTGCATACATCTCACCGCCAGCTAAAGCAGTGGGCGCGCGAGATCACAGCGGTGGAGCCATCACTCGACGCACGGAAGCCATTGAAGTGGTCCAGCACGCCTGTCATCTTCGACAGCGAGGACCACCCTGATCGCACTACTGCGGTCGGGTGTTTGCCGTTGTTGGTTTCACCTATGATCCACAACCTCAAGATGACAAAGATGCTAGTTGACGGCGGGGCCGGTCTGAACTTGATCTCGCCTGTTGTGATCAAAAGGCTGCAGATCCCCGATAGAGATCTCGAAGAGATAGACACGTTTCAAGGGGTCAACCCAGGGAGGAGCCAGCCGAAAGGAAAGGTCACGCTTCTCATGTCGTTTGGAGGCGAGTTGAACTACATGACGGAGAAGATTGTCTTTGATGTAGCCGAGATCCCCTTGCCCTACAACGGGATCCTCGGCCGCCCGGCACTGGCCAAGTTCATGGCGGCTTCCCATTACGCCTACAACATGCTAAAGATGCCCAAGCCGATGAACATCATCACCCTCCCCTCCGACAGGAAAGATGCGCTGATTTGTGCTGACCAACTCTACCGGTAAGAAGTTGCAGCCATAGCCACCAAGGCACTTGCTCTTGTCGTTAAAGCCTCGGGATGAAAGAAGACCAGCGAGACCTCTCGCACCCACTCCGGCAAGCGCACCTCTTCGGGGTGTTGCGCTCCTATTGAGGACGTGCCAGAGAGCTCCACCAGCAAGAGCAAGAGATCCAGAGCTGCACCACCAGATACCAAGAGGGTGTCTATCAAGGAGGACGGCACGGGAGGAGCCTTTACCATAAGCTCCACCCTCGATGGTAAATAGGAAGGCGAGCTCGTCACTTTCCTGCGGGCGATGTTGATGTGTTTGCATGGCAAGCATCCGACATCCCCGGCGTCCCCAGGGAGGTGACTGAGCACCATCTTGCTGTCTGTCCTCATGCACGGCCCGTCTAGCAGAAGGTCAGAAAGCAATCTTTGGAAAGACAAGAGTTCATCATAGAAGAGATCAGAAAGCTAGAAGTGGCAGGCTTGGTGAGAGGGGTGCTCCATCCGACGTGGCTTGCCAATCCGGTGGTGGTGCGCAAGGCAAACGAGAAGTGGAGGTTGTGTATTGATTACACATATATCGATAAAGCTTGTCCAAAAGATCCTTTTCCGTTGCCGCGCATCAACCATATTGTTGACTCCACGGCCGGGTGTGACATGCTATCATTCCTCGACGCCTACTCAGGGTACCATTAGATTTTCATGACGAAAGAAGATGAAGAAAAGATAGCATTCATCACCCCATGTGGTACGTATTGCTTTTTACGGATGCCCTTCGGGTTGAAGAGTGCTGGCTCAACCTTTGCAAGAGCAGTCCAAATCGGTTTTGAGCCTCAGCTACATAGAAATATTGAAGCTTATATGGATAACATAGTGGTCAAAACCAAGGACAATGCAACACTTGTGCAAGATCTGGAGGAAACATTTGCAAACCTGCGCAAGATCAACCTCAAGCTGAACCCTGAGAATTGTGTCTTTGGTGTCCCCTCCGGCAAACTTCTCGGGTTCTTTGTATCGCAGTGTGGGATCGAGGCGAACCCGGACAAGATCAAGGCCATTGAGCAGATTGAGGCACCTAAGCAGATCAAGGATGTGCATCGTCTCACTGGCTGCGTCACCGCCATGAGCAGATTCATCTCCAGGTCCGCCGAGCATGCCCTTCCCTTTTTCAAAATCTTGAAAAAGGCGGGCCAAATGGAGTGGACCACGGAGGCCGAGGCAGCGCTGCAGGATTTAAAGAAGTACCTCTCCTCCACACCAATACTGGTTGTGCCTAAGCCACAAGAGTCGTTGCTGCTGTATCTAGCGGCAACGAATCAAGTGGTTAGCGCCGCACTAGTGGCGCAGAGGGAGGTCGACGAAGGGGCGGAAGCAACGGCATGGTTGGCAGATCGCGAGCCAGAGCTCCCCCCGGCAGGGCCTACGCCCGACAAGGCTAGGCCCCCGACAAGGTCTGACATCAGTACGGCAGGGCCCACGCAGCCAGGTGAAGTGGTGAAGAAGAAAAAGATGATGCAACACCCGGTTTACTTCGTCAGCTCTCTCTTGCAGGGGGCTAGGTCGAGGTACTCTAGTGTGCAGAAATTGCTCTTCAGCCTCCTCATGGCCTCGAGGAAGCTGCATCATTACTTCCAAGCGCACGAGATCATCATTGTTATCCGCCTCCCGTTGCAACGGATACTGCATAACCTAGATGCAATGGGAAGGATTGTGGAATAGGCCTTGGAGCTGTTGATCTTTGAGGTTAGAAAGCACCTCAACGATTCAGAGCGGAGTTTTGGCGGAGTTCATTGCAGAATGGACCTGGACGCCCGGCGAGGAGATCCAAGAGACCACTCTCCCCGGCAAGGAAACAAGTCGCAACTACGTTATCTACTTTGATGGAGCTTTTTTGCTACAAGGCGCTGGTGCTGGTGTGCTGCTCATCCCACACACCGGAGAGCACCTCAAGTACGTGATCCAGATGCACTTTCCCAGCAAGATGTCGACTAACAACACTGCTAAATACGAGGGATTGCTTGCCGGTCTTAGGATCGCGGCAGACCTCGGGGTCAAGAAGCTCATCGTCAGGGGTGATTCACAGCTTGTCGTCAGGCAGGTCAACAAGGATTATCAGAACCCGTTAATGGAAGCCTAAGTGGAGGAGGTGAGGAAATTGGAGGAGCGCTTTGACGCTATACAGGCAGAGGATGTCCCCCGAATGGAGAACGACATCGCTGACTACCTGTCGAAGCGCGCTGCCCTCAAGCTACCTGTGGAACCACGTACTTTTGTACTTCGATTAACTCAACCATCCGTTGAACCATCAATAGAGAATAACAAGTGGAGGAAATCAGGCCTCGGCAAATACTTCCCCATCGAGCTCCCTGGAACCACCGGCGAAGACATTGCCATGAACGCCGAGCCTGCCGTGGGGTAACCGACTCTGATAGGGCGTCAAGCCTTGGCTGTAGAGGCAGCCGCCCCATGGCAGAGGAGATGCCTTTGGTCCTTGCCGTTGAGCCTCAGGCTCCGGCATGGGCACATGATACCGTCTGATTCCTCCAAATATGGGAGCTTCCTGAGGAGCAGGAAGAAGCGGAGAAAGTAGCCCGTTGGTCTGCTCTGTACCAGTTCGTTGACAATGTCCTGTACAAAAAAAGATCAAATAGAGTGAAATTGAAGTGCATTCCCCGGGAGGAAGGACTGGAGCTGTTGGCAAAGATACATGGAGGCATATGTGGCTCCCACATAGGGTCAAGGGCCCTTGCTGGCAAGGCTTTCCGGCAAGGTTTATTCTGGCCCACTGTCCTCCAGGATGCAATGGCACTAGTGACCAAGTGTGAAGTGTGCCAATTCCATTCAAAGAAACTTCATCGGCCAGCACATGCCCTTCAAACAATCCCTCTCTCCTGGCCATTCTCGGTTTGGGGGCTCAACATACTGGGCCCTTTCCCCCTCGCCGTCGGGGGCTTTGAGTACTTGTACGTTGCAATCGACAAGTTCACAAAGTGGCCTGAGATGGAAGCAGTGTGGAAGGGGATGACACAGTCGGCTATCAAATTCTTCAAGGTGCTAGTTTGCCGCTTTGGTGTGTCGAACAGAGTCATCACCCACAACGGCACGCAATTCACAAGCCACACCTTCATGCAATACATTGAAGACCTCGGCAGCAAGGTCTGTTTCGCTTCCGTGGCACACCCATGGAGTAACGGCCAAGCGGAGAGGGCAAATGCTGAAGTGTTGCATGGACTGAGGACAAAGACTTTTGACAGGCTGCACAAGAGCAGAAGGCGCTGGATTGATGAGCTGCTGGCGGTTCTTTCATCGATCAGAATGACGCTAAGTCGAGCCACCAGCCAGACGCCCTTTGACCTGGTATACGGGGCAAAAGTAGTTCTCCCCATGGAACTGATATACGGGCCACCTTGAGTGCTCGCTTATGATGAGCTTGAGAAAGAGCGATTGCGGCAAGATTACGCGGCGTTCCCCGAGGAAGATCGTCTTCGGGCGGCTGTTATGAGGTTCATGCTCGAAGCTATGAGGAAGGCGACCTTGTTCTTCGGCGCGTTCAAACGGCCAAGAATTCCAACAAGCTAACGCCAAAGTGGGAAGGCCCTTATCGAGTAACACGAGTCACCAGGCCCGGCGCAGTTCGCCTGGAGACCGAAGATGCCATTCCAGTGAGCAACTCCTGGAACATCGAGCATCTTCGTAAGTTTTACCCATGAGGCGCGGCTGCCGGGCCCCCCGGCAAGCCACCTTTTGTACAAGCCTTGTTGGCAAGGCATGTAACCCTCTGTACAAAGCCAGGCATAGATCCTGAGCATAAATAAACAAAGAGCTGGCGCCCTAAGTCATAGCATGCATGCTAGGTCAAGTCTCTCCCTCGGTTAGGGCTGATAGTGCTTAGTGGCGACTAGCCCCTAGCATAAAGGTCGAGTTTTGTGTCTCTCTGTTCCTTTCTGTCCTCTTTGGTTCGCAGGGTACATGAATGTTTCTGCCGAGCTATGTGGGAGAAAGAGAACAAGCTGGCGCTCCGGCCCCGGCAAGCCAAGCTTGCCGGGGGCTGAAGACACGAAGGTCCACCCACGGCAAGCTAGGGTTGTCCGGGGCTACAGATTCAGATAAGTTTTCTTATCCCCAGTTATGCATTTCCGTATAAGATTGGGACGTATGAAGCCCCGTTTTATGTCAAGGCTGCCGTGCTCCCTTCATTCCTGCCACCCAAGAACCTCCTCTTGGGTCAGAATTTGGTTGTAGCCGCGGCGGCAAGGAAGCAAGCGTAGGGCCCACCCCAACTTTGCCCCTGCCCCCGCCAAAGGTGTGAGTATGGTCGAATGGAGTAGGGGAGCGGCAAGGCCTGCTGCCGGGCAATGATGTTTATGTTAAATAATAACAAGGATTTGTTCCTTTGTATGGGCTTTGCTCGCACACACACGACCCGGCAAGCACCCTTTTTCATTAATACGTTCCATACAGGTACAGTTCATACGGAATGTAAACATAAGCAAGGGGATTACATGTTTTAGATCTAACTAAGGCCCGTGGGCTTACAAGCCAAAAAGAGATGAGGTGCCCGTAATCCCTTTCTTGCCCCTCTCCTCAAGAAACGGAACAAGAAGGCAAAAGGGCAGAAGGAGCACCTAGGCAACATACGAGAAGCAGAAGGCACCAAGAGAACATGTCGGTGGCCGCCTAGGGGAGGGCTGGTGATGGTGGTGCTGGGAGAAGAGCTAGAAGATGAGGCAGCGGTCCGTCAATACGCTACAAAGGCGTCAGTGCCATCGTACTCCGACTTGAAGGCCCACCACCCGCCTTCTACGCCTTCTCCGGCCTTCCCACGCCATCCGCCCAAGGAGGCAACCCCGAGAAGTTCAAGGAGCCGGCCCCACCGGGAGAAGGGGCCCGGTGCAGATGTTGCTGCTGCCGGCACCGCCCTGGGACGGCGGGTCCGGCACCTAGTCGGACCCGTCATCCTCTCGCCTGCTACCCTCGTCATCCCTGTCATTGTCCTCCTCATTGCTCTCGCTCGAGGAAGAGTCTTTGTCATCAGAGGAGCTCTCCACGCAGCACTTCAGGCGAGTCCCAAAGTCTCCAAAGACCTTGACGGACAGAAGGCCGTTCTCCATTAACTTGAAATAGAGAATGAGCCCCGCCGTCAGGCTGTGGATGCGAGCAAAGGTTTTCCATCCGTGATGGAGGTACATGATGTGAGGAGCTGGGAAATCAACATCGGCCCATGTGCCGCTATTTCCCAAGCCCCTCATATGCAATCTCAGCGCCTGCGGCGGATCGAGCTCCATCTCCCAAGCGAATGGGGTAGGGAGGCGAAGGAGACGATGCCCCGGCCGGCGCAACCTGATGAAGAACTCGTGGGGCTGGTCCGCGACATGGCCCTCCATTGGGGGAGGGACCGCCAGCGGAGGCGAGGCCGGCGCGCCGCCCCGTCCTCCTCTTCCACGAGCGCCACAGCGGCCTCGGCCGCGCCCCCTCCACCTTCCCCTCGCGGCCGGCTCCGCCGCCACGGGCTCTTGGGGAGGAAGGGCGCGTTGTCGAGCGGAGACCCTCACTGCCACCGTCGAAGCATCAGCGCGCCCTCTCGCCATGGCAGAAAGGAGGAAGAAGCAAGGATAGGAAGAGGCGGATGGCGAAGGGATGAGGGGTTCCGTCCCTCCCGCTCCCCTCCTTATAAAGGGGCGGGGTCAGGGCTCGGCCGCCCCTCTCAGCCAATCCAGCTCATTAAGGTGACAGTGGGTGAGGCCATCGACCGCCCTCCCTGCCCAATTGAAGGCGCGTGGGTATCAACCCACGCGCGCACGCCTTCCCGTATTCCGCACGCCTATCACCCGCCCCGCGCCGTGCATGTGGCGTACATGGCACGAGGGGGCGGGCGTAGTGGGATGCATGGAACGACGGTTCCAAAGAAGAACACGTAAATGAGCAGCGGCCTTGTAGTCTTGAAGAGACACGCAAGCCGCCTCTTTACTGTTCACTTGAGGATGATGCAAGCACACTTCGGTAAACCCACGCATGATCCCCACGTCACGCACGGCCCTCCACGTCACGCATTCAACACAGGTCATGGGGAAGTGCAGTGGGCGGAAAAACTACCGTGGTAAAAATCGGCCCCCCTGCACGCGCACCATTCTGGGCCTAGCCCAACAACGCGTCGCGCTTATGTGTGGCCCAGGCCCGGGGGCTCCTGTCAGTGTAAAGAAGTAGGGGTTCTACTTTGTACCCCTTTACCTGTGCACGGGCAGTCAGAGCCACGCCACGGCCATGCTAAGCAGGGCAGGTGAGGGAAGCCAAGGCCACAAGGCGATCAAAGCAACGCCAAGACAGAGACACGAAGAGCAAGAGGGCGAGGTGGACTCCCCCGGCAAAACCCTTGCCAGGGCGGCCTCCACGGCCCCGGCAAGGGCCTTGCCGGGACAACTTGCCCAACACCATCCGAATGAGCCACCCTTGAGCACGAGGCTTTCCAACATCACCAGCCACATTGGAACCAAGGTTCGGGAGGCGCCTTCATGGTGGCATGCAGATCTTTGTGAAGACCATTAACACACAAGAACATATGAAGACCAGAAGACGAGGCCTCCGGCAACATCCTTGCCAAGGACGACCACAGTGCCGCGGCAAGACCCTCGCCGGGGCCCCGGCAAGGGCCTTGCCGAGGGCATCAGCGAGGCTGCAGCCAGGCCCACGCGCGCCAAGATCCCACCGTCGTTCCCATGCAGTTGCCTAATGTCTACTACGCAACCTTCTTCTTGTAGACGTTGTTGGGTCTGCAAGTGCACAGGTTTGTAGGACTGTTGCAAATTTCCCTCAAGTGGATGACCTAAGGTTTATCAATCTATAGGAGGCGTAGGATGAAGATGGTCTCTCTCAAGCAACCCTGCAACCAAATAACAAAGAGTCTCTTGTGTCCCCAACACACCCAATACAATGGTAAATTGTATAGGTGCAGTAGTTCGGCGAAGAGATGGTGATACAAGTGCAATATGGATGGTAGATAAAGGTATTTGTAATCTAAAATAATAAAAACAGCAAGGTAGCGAGCGGTAAAAGTGAGTGTAAACGGTATTGCAATGATAGTAAACAAGGCCTAGGGTTCATACTTCACTAGTGCAAGTTCTCTCAACAATAATAACATAGATAGATCATATAACAAGCACTCAACATGCAACAAAGAGTCACTCCAAAGCCACTAATAGTGGAGAACAAATGTAGAGATTATGGTAGGGTACGAAACCACCTCAAAGCTATTCTTTCGGATCGATCTATAAAAGAGTTCGTACTAGAATAACACCTTAAGACACAAATCAACCAAAACCCAAATGTCACCTAGATACTCCATTGTCACCTCAAGTATCCGTGGGCATGATTATACGATATGCATCACACAATCACAGATTCGTCCAACCAACATAAAAGTACTTCAAAGAGTGCCCCAAAGCTACTACCGGAGAGTCAAGAACGTGTGCCAAGCCCTATGCATAGGTTCCCAATGTCATGAAACCCGCAAGTTGATCACCAAAACATACATCAAGTGGCACATGATATCCCATTGTCACCACAGATAATCACGGCAAGACATACATCAAGTGTTCTCATAAAGACTCAATCAGATAAGATAACTTCAAAGGGGAAACTCAATTCATCACAAGAGAGTAGAGGGGGAGAAACATCATAAGATCCAACTACAATTGCAAAGCTCGGGATACATCAAGATCGTGCCATAGAGGGGACACGAGAGAGAATGCGAGAGAGAGAGAGAGAGAGAGAGAGAGAGATCAAACACATAGCTACTGGTACATACCCTCAGCCCCGAGGGTGAACTACTCCCTCCTCGTCATGGATAGCGCCGGGATGATGAAGATGGTCACCGGTGATGGGATCCCCCTCCGGAAGGGTGCCGGAACAGGGTCCCGATTGGTTTTTGGTGGCTACAGAGGCTTGCAGCGGCGGAACTCCTGATCTATCTTCTGTTCTGGAAGTTTTAGGGTACGTAGGTATATATGGGTGCAGGGGGTACGTCGGTGGACCTCCAGGGTGCTCACGAGGCAGGGGGCGTGCCCCCCACCCTCGTGGGAAGCCCGGGACTCCCCTGACATGCACTCCAAGTCCATCAGGTGGGTTTCCTTCCAAAATTAACTTCTCTAGTTGATTTCGTTCCGTTTTGACTCCGTCTGATATTCCTTTTCCTCGAAACACTGAAATAGGCATAAAACAGCAAATCTGGGTTGGGCCTCCGTTTAATAGGTTAGTCCCAAAAATAATATAAAAGTGGATAATAAATCCCAATATTTCCTAAAACAGTAGATCAAGTAGCATGGAGCAATCAAAAATTATAGATACGTTGGAGACGTATCAAGCATCCCCAAGCATAATTCCTGCTCGTCCTCAAGTAGGTAAATGATAAAAAAGAATTTTTGATGCGAAGTGATACTTTGGCATAATTTCAATGTAAATCTTCTTAATTGTGGCATGAATATTCAGATCCGAAAGATTCAAGACAAAAGTTCATATTAACATAAAGGTAATAATACTTCAAGCATACAAATTAAAGCAATCATGTCTTCTCAAAATAGCATGGTTAAAGAAAGTTATCCCTACAAAATCATATAGTCTGGCTAAGCTCTAACTTCATCACACAAAGTATTTAATCATGCAACCCCGATGACGAGCCAAGCAATTGTTTCATACTTTAGTAATCTCAAACTTTTTCAACTTTCACGCAATGCATGAGCGTGAGCCATGGACATAGCACTATAGGTGGAATAGAATGGTGGTTGTGGAGAAGACAAAAAGGAGAAGATAGTCTCACATCAACTAGGCGTATCAACGTGCTATGGAGATGCCCATTAATAGATATCAATGTGAGTGAGTAGGGATTGCCATGCAACAGATGCAATAGAGCTATAAGTATATGAAAGCTCAACAAAAGAAACTAAGTGGGTGTGCATCCAACTTGGTTGCTCACGAAGGCCTAGGGCACTTTTGAGGAAGCCCATCATTGGAATATACAAGCCAAGTTCTATAATGAAAAATTCCCAATAGTATATGAAAGTGACAACATATGAGACTCTCTATCATGAAGATCATGGTGCTATTTTAAAGCACAAGTGTGGAAAGGGGATAGTAGCATTGTCCCTTCTCTCTTTTTCTCTCATTTTTTTATTTGGGCCTTTTCTCTCTCTTTCTTATGGCCACTCTCTTTTTTCGTCCGGAGTCTCATCCCAACTTATGGGGGAATCATAGTCTCCATCATCCTTTCCTCACTGCGACAATGCTCTAATAAAGATGATCATCACACTTTTATTTTTCTTACAACTCAACAATTACAACTCGATACTTAGAACAAAATATGACTCTATATGAATGCCTCCGGCGGTGTACTGGGATATGCAATGAATCATGAGTGACATGTATGAAAATTATGAAGGTGGCCTTGCCACAAATACAATGTCAACTACATGTTCATGCAAAAAGCAATATGACAAAAGTAATGTGTGTCATATGAACGGAACGGTGGAAAGTTGCATGGAAATATATCTCGGAATGGCTATGGAAATGCCATGATAGGTAGGTATGGTGTCTGTTTTGAGGAAGGTATATGGTGGGTGTATGATACCGGCGAAAAGTGCGCGGTATTAGAGAGGCTAGCAATGGTGGAAGTGTGAGAGTGTGTATAATCCATGGACTCAACATTAATCAAAAGAACTCATGCACTTATTGCAAAAATTTAGAAGTCATCAAAAACCAAAGCACTACACGCATGCTCCTAGGGGGATATATTGGTAGGAAAAGACCATCGCTCGTCCCCGACTGCCACTCATAAGGAAGACAATCAATAAATAAAATTGTGCTCTAACTTTATCACAAAGCGGTTCACCATACGTGCATGCTACGGTAATCACAAACTTCAACACAAGTATTCTTTAAATTCATCATCACCCCAACTAGCATTGATTTGATATTATCACCTCCATATCTCAAAACAATTATCAAGCATCAAACTTATCTTAGTACTCAACGCACTCAAAAGAAAGTTTCACAAATCTTGAATACCAAGTTTATTATCTTTAAGAAAATTACCATGCTATTAACAACTCTCAAAATAATCTAAGTGAAGCATGAGAGATCAATAGTTTCTTTAAAACAAATTCACCACCGTGCTCTTAAAGATCTAAGTTAAGTACTAGAGCAAACATTATTATGCTCAAAAAGGTTTACGTGAAGCACTATGAGCAAAAGTATCAAGCTCAAAATATATAAGTGAAGCACATAGAGTATTCTAGCAAATTCCAAATCATGTATGGCTCTCTCTCATTAAAGAATTTCAGATCTTGGTATCTTATTCAAACAGAAAGCAAAACAAAATAAATGACAATGCAAGGATAGCACAACTCATGAAGAAGCAAAAACTTAGGCTCAACCGATACTAACCGATGATTGCCGAAGAAGAAAGGTGGGATGCCTACTGGGGCATCCCCAAGCTTAGACTCTTAGTTTTCCTTGAATATTACCTTGGGGTGCCTTGGGCATCCCCAAGCTTAGGCTCTTGCCAGTCCTTATTCCATAGTCCATCGAATCTTTACCCAAAACTTGAAAACTTCAACCACATAAAACTTAAAACAAAACTCGTAAGCTCCGTTAGTATAAGAAAAATCAAACCACCACATAAGGTACTGTAATTAACTCATTATTTATTTACATTGGTGTAATATCTACTGTATTCTAACATCTCTATGGTTTATACCACTTAATACTAGCCATAGATGCATCAAAATAAGCAAACAACACAATGAAAACAGAATCTGTCAAAAACAGAACAGTCTGTAGTAATCTGTATAAAACGTATACTTCTGGAACCCCAAAAATTATTAAATAAATTGCTGGACCTTAACAATTTGTATATTAATCATCTTCAAAAAGAATCAACCTAAAACCACTCTCCAGTAAAAAATGGCAGCTAATCTCGTGAGCGCTAAAGTTTCTGTTTTTCACAGCAAGATCACATAAACTTCACCCAAGTCTTCCCAAAGGTTCTACTTGGCACTTTATTGAAACAAAAGCTATAAAACATGATTACTACAGTAGCATAATCATGTGGACACACAAAAACAGTAAGGATAAATATTGGGTTGTCTCCCAACAAGCGCTTTTCTTTAATGCCTTTCTAGCTAGGCATGATGATTTCAATGATGCTCACATAAAAGTTAAGAATTGAAACATAAAGAGAGCATCATGAAGAATATGACTAGCACATTTAAGTCTAACCCACTTCCTATTCATAGGGATTTTGTGAGAAAACAACTTATGGGAACAATAATCAACTAGCATAGGAAGTTAAAACAAGCATAGCTTCGAAACTTGAAGCACATAGAGAGGAAACTTGACATTATTGCAATTCCTACAAGCATATGTTCCTCCCTCATAATAATTTTCAGTAGCATCATGAATGAATTCAACAATATAACCAGCACCTAAAGCATTCTTTTCATGATTTACAAGCATAGAAAATTTACTATTCTCAATATAAGCAAATTTCTTCTCATGAATAGTAGTGGGAGCAAACTCAACAAAATAACTATCATGTGATTGAAAATTAAGATCAATATGACACGTTTCATGATTATCATTATTCTTTAAAGCATACGTGTCATCACAATAATCATCATAGATAGGAGGCATGCTTTCATCATAGTAAATTTGCTCATCAAAGCTTGGGGGACAAAAAATATCATCTCCATCAAACATAGCTTCCCCAAGCTTGTGGCTTTGCATATCATTAGCATCATGGATATTCAAGGAATTCATACTAACAACATTGCAATCATGCTCATCATTCACATATTTCATGCCAAGTATTCTATGTAGTTCTTCTTCTAGCACTTGAGCACAATTTTCCTTTCCATCATACTCACGAAAGATATTAAAAAGACGAAGCATATGAGACAAACTTAACTCCATTTTTTTGTAGTTTTCTTTTATAAAATAGACTAGTGCTAAAACAAGAAACAAAAATATTCGATTGCAAGATCTAAAGATATACCTTCAAGCGCTAACCTCCCCGACAACGGTGCCAGAAACTGCTTGATGTCTACTACACAACCCTCTTCTTGTAGACATTGTTGGGTCTGCAAGTGCACAGGTTTGTAGGACAGTAGCAAATTTCCCTCAAGTGGATGACCTAAGGTTTATCAATCCGTAGGAGGCGTAGGATGAAGATGGTCTCTCTCAAGCAACCCTGCAACCAAATAACAAAGAGTCTCTTGTGTCCCCAACACACCCAATACAATGGTAAATTGTATAGGTGCAGTAGTTCGGCGAAGAGATGGTGATACAAGTGCAATATGGATGGTAGATAAAGGTATTTGTAATCTGAAATAATAAAAACAGCAAGGTAGCGAGCGGTAAAAGTTAGCGTAAACGGTATTGCAATGATAGTAAACAAGGCCTAGGGTTGATGCTTCACTAGTGCAAGTTCTCTCAACAATAATAACATAGATAGATCATATAACAAGCCCTCAACATGCAACAAAGAGTCACTCCAAAGCCACTAATAGCGGAGAACAAACGTAGAGATTATGGTAGGGTACGGAACCACCTCAAAGCTATTCTTTCGGATCGATCTATAAAAGAGTTCGTACTAGAATAACACCTGAAGACACAAATCAACCAAAACCCTAATGTCACCATGATACTCCATTGTCACCTAAAGTATCCGTGGGCATGATTATATGATATGCATCACACAATCTCAGATTCATCCAACCAACATAAAAGTACTTCAAAGAGTGCCCCAAAGCTACTATCGGAGAGTCAAGAACGTGTGCCAACCCCTATGCATAGGTTCCCAATGTCATGAAACCCGCAAGTTGATCACCAAAACATACATCAAGTGGCACATGATATCCCATTGTCACCACAGATAATCACGGCAAGACATACATCAAGTGTTCTCATAAAGACTCAATCAGATAAGATAACTTCAAAGGGGAAACTCAATTCATCACAAGAGAGTAGAGGGGGAGAAACATCATAAGATCCAACTGCAAGAGCAAAGCTCGGGATACATCAAGATCGTGCCATAGAGGGGACACGAGAGAGAATGCGAGAGAGAGAGAGATCAAACACATAGCTACTGGTACATACCCTCAGCCCCGAGGGTGAACTACTCCCTCCTCGTCATGGATAGCGCCGGGATGATGAAGATGGCCACCGGTGATGGGATCCCCCTCCGGCAGGGTGCCGGAATAGGGTCTCGATTGGTTTTTGGTGGCTACAGAGGCCTGCGGCGGCGGAACTCCCGATCTATCTTCTGTTCTGGAAGTTTTAGGGTACGTAGGTATATATGGGTGTAGGGGGTACGTCGGTGGACCTCCAGGGTGCTCACGAGGCAGGGGGCGCGCCCCCCACCCTCGTGGGCAGCCCGGGACTCCCCTGACGTGCACTCCAAGTCCATCAGGTGGGTTTCCTTCCAAAATTAACTTCTCCAGTTGATTTCGTTCCGTTTTGACTCCGTCTGATAGTCCTTTTCCTCGAAATACTGAAATAGGCATAAAACAACAAATCTGGGCCGGGCCTCCGTTTAATAGGTTAGTCCCAAAAATAATATAAAAGTGGATAATAAAGCCCAATATTGCCTAAAACAGTAGATAAAGTAGCATCGAGCAATCAAAAATTATAGATACATTGGAGACGTATCAAGCATCCCCAAGCTTAATTCCTGCTCATCCTCGAGTAGGTAAATGATAAAAAAGAATTTTTGATGCGAAGTGATACTTTGGCATAATTTCAATGTAAATCTTCTTAATTGTGGCATGAATATTCAGATCCGAAAGATTCAAGACAAAAGTTCATATTAACATAAAGGTAATAATACTTCAAGCATACAAATTAAAGCAATCATGTCTTCTCAAAATAGCATGGTTAAAGAAAGTTATCCCTACAAAATCATATAGTCCGGCTAAGTTCTAACTTCATCACACAAAGTATTTAATCATGCAACCTCGATGACAAGCCAAGCAATTGTTTCATACTTTAGTAATCTCAAACTTTTTCAACTTTCACGCAATGCATGAGCGTGAGCCATGGACATAGCACTATAGGTGGAATAGAATGGTGGTTGTGGAGAAGACAAAAAGGAGAACATAGTCTCACATCAACTAGGTGTATCAATGGGCTATGAAGATGCCCATTAATTGATATCAATGTGAGTGATTAGGGATTGCCATGCAACGGATGCACTAGAGCTATAAGTATATGAAAGCTCAACAAAAGAAACTAAGTGGGTGTGCATCCAACTTGCTTGCTCACGAAGACCTAGGGCACTTTTGAGGAAGCCCATCATTGGAATATACAAGCCAAGTTCTATAATGAAAAATTCCCAATAGTATATGAAAGTGACAACATATGAGACTCTCTATCATGAAGATCATGGTGCTATTTTAAAGCACAAGTGTGGAAAAAGGATAGTAGCATTGTCCCTTCTCTCTTTTTCTCTCATTTTTTTATTTGGGCCTTTTCTCTCTCTTTTTTTATGGCCACTCCCTTTTTTTCGTCCGGAGTCTCATCCCGACTTATGGGGGAATCATAGTCTCCATCATCCTTTCCTCACTGGGACAATGCTCTAATAATGATGATCATCACACTTTTATTTTTCTTACAACTCAACAATTACAACTCGATACTTAGAACAAAATATGACTCTATATGAATGCCTCCGGCGGTGTACCGGGATATGCAATGAATCATGAGTGACATGTATGAAAATTATGAAGGTGGCCTTGCCACAAATACAATGTCAACTACATGTTCATGCAAAAAGCAATATGACGAAAGTAATGTGTGTCATATGAACGGAACGGTGGAAAGTTGAATGGCAATATATCTCGGAATGGCTATGGAAATGCCATGATAGGTAGGTATGGTGGCTGTTTTCAGGAAGGTATATGGTGGGTTTATGATACCGGCGAAAAGTGCGCGGTATTAGAGAGGCTAGCAATGGTGGAAGGGTGAGAGTGTGTATAATCCATGGACTCAACATTAATCAAAAGAACTCATGCACTTATTGCAAAAATTTAGAAGTCATCAAAAACCAAAGCACTACATGCATGCTCCTAGGGGGATAGATTGGTAGGAAAAGACCATCGCTCGTCCCCGACTGCCACTCATAAGGAAGACAATCAATAAATAAAATTGTGCTCTGACTTTACCACAAAGCGGTTCACCATACGTGCATGCTACTGGAATCACAAACTTCAACACAAGCATTCTTTAAATTCATAATCACCCCAACTAGCATTGCTTTTATATTATCACCTCCATATCTCAAAACAATTATCAAGCATCAAGCTTATCTTAGTACTCAACACAGTCAAAAGAAAGTTTCACAAATCTTGAATACCAAGTTCATTATCTTTAAGCAAATTACCGTGCTATTAACAACTCTCAAAATAATCTAAGTGAAGCATGAGAGATCAATAGTTTCTTTAAAACAAATCCACCACCGTGCTCTAAAAGATCTAAGTGAAGTACTAGAGCAAACATTATTACGCTCAAAAAGGTTTAAGTGAAGCACTATGAGCAAAAGTATCAAGCTGAAAAGATATAAGTGAAGCACATAGAGTATTCTAGCAAATTCCAAATCATGTATGGCCCTCTCTCATTAAAGAATTTCAGATCTTGGTATCTTATTCAAACATAAAGCAAAACAAAATAAATGACAATGCAAGGATAGCACAACTCATGAAGAAGCAAAAACTTAGGCTCAACCGATACTAACCGATGATTGCCGAAGAAGAAAGGTGGGATGCCTACCGGGGCATCCCCAAGCTTAGACTCTTAGTTTTCCTTGAATATTACCTTGGGGTACCTTGGGCATCCCCAATCTTAGGCTCTTGCCACTCCTTATTCCATAGTCCATTAAATCTTTACGCAAAACTTGAAAACTTCAACCACACAAAACTCAAAACAAAACTCGTAAGCTCCGTTAGTATAAGAAAATAAAACCACCACATAAGGTACTGTAATTAACTCATTCTTTATTTATATTGGTGTAATATCTACTGTATTCTAACATCTCTATGGTTTGTACCACTTAATACTAGCCAAATATTCATTAAAATAAGCAAACAACACAATGAAAACAGAATCTGTCAAAAACATAACAGTCTGTAGTAATCTGTATAAAACGTATACTTATGGAACCCCAAAAATTATGAAATAAATTTCTGGACCTGAAAATTTTGTATATTAATCAGCTTGAAAAAGAATCAACATAAAATCACTCTCCAGTAAAACATGGCAGCTAATCTCGTGAGCGCTAAAGTTTCTGTTTTTCACAGCAAGATCACATAAATTTCACCCAAGTCTTCCCAAAGGTTCTACTTGGCACTTTATTGAAACAAAAGCTATAAAACATGATTACTACAGTAGCATAATCATGTGGACACACAAAAACAGTAAGGATAAATATTGGGTTGTCTCCCAACAAGCGCTTTTCTTTAATGCCTTTCTAGCTAGGCATGATGATTTCAATGATGCTCACATAAAAGATAAGAATTGAAACATAAAGAGAGCATCATGAAGAATATGACTAGCACATTTAAGTCTAACCCACTTCCTATGCATAGGGATTTTGTGAGAAAACAACTTATGGGAACAATAATCAACTAGCATAGGAAGGTAAAACAAGCATAGCTTCAAAACTTGAAGCACATAGAGAGGAAACTTGACATTATTGCAATTCCTACAAGCATATGTTCCTCCCTCATAATAATTTTCAGTAGCATCATGAATGAATTCAACAATATAACCAGCACCTAAAGTATTCTTTTCATGATTTACAAGCATAGAAAATTTACTATTCTCAATATAAGCAAATTTCTTCTCATGAATAGTAGTTGGAGCAAACTCAAGAAAATAACTATCATGTGATTGAAAATTAAGATCAAGATGACATGTTTCATGATTATCATTATTCTTTAAAGCATACATGTCATCACAATAATCATCATAGATATGAGGCAGGCTTTCATCATAGTAAATTTGCTCATCAAAGCTTGGGAGACAAAAAATATCATCTCCATCAAACATAGCTTCCCCAAGCTTGTGGCTTTGCATATCATTAACATCATGGATATTCAAGGAATTCATACTATCAACATTGCAATCATGATCTGTCAGGACCCCGACTCGATGTCACATCGATCTAGCTTGTAACACCTCATATCACTTTGCGGCCTCATGCACGGTATCCCCACGGGTGTTGCCTTACCTTTTCCCGGGACCGTTTGCGCCTTTTGGCTCACGTATATAATAGTGTCGCTAGCATCCATATGATAAGGAGCCCGGGCTGACATGACTAGTTGTAAACCCAAAGTGGCGCAGACTTACGGGGACAGGCATCCATGACCCAGCTTCGAACGTGTCGGTCATCAGCATGTGGGTCCGGGCTATAGCACTGGGCTAGCAGGACTCCGGTAAACCGGGCTATAGCGGGCTAACAGGACTCCGGTACTCAATGCGTGACATTTCCCCAAAGGGACAGACACAGGAACAAAGAAGGACACATGCCGGCCAGCCTAAGTGTTCCAGAGCAGTAGCAAGCTACCATGGCTCAGCGGTAACACTAGGAGACATTTCCCGGTAAGAGAGGCTACTAAAGATAAACAACTAGATAGTCAGATCCCACACATACCAAGCATTTCAATATCATACACACAATATGCTCGATATGTGCAAATACAACATGGCATCACAACATGACTCTACGACACAAGTACTTTATTTAAGGCTCAGAGAGCCATACATAACATACACATAGGTACGGGTCACACGACCCAGCATTCAAGTCATACAGTCATACAAACCAGCAGCAGAAGTAGCTTGTCTGGGTACAGACAACTAGTAAAATAAAAGAGGCTTGGAAAGCCTAGCTATACTACATGGTCCTTCACAAGCTCAGGATCACCACCTGGGCCTTAGCCTACTCATTGATGTCAATGTCTACGAAGAACCCATCAGAAGGGGTTGCAGCGTCTTCTGTAAAAATGTAAATTATAGCAACATGAGTACAAAGGTACTCAGCAAGACTTACATCAGATCCTACATACATGCACATTATCAAGAAGGGTTGGTGGAGTTATTGCAGCAAGCCAGCTTTGACTCTTGGCTAGGCTATCCTACGAGACTCCAACTTGAAATGGTTTTGCGTACACGAGTCCACTACTCACCACTTCAATACACTACCGAGGATCCACCTCCGTCTTCCTATGGAAGAGCCATCCTCGGCACTCACACTTATCTTGAAGCTTTTAGTAGTTTCCATTTACTTGTCTATGAACTGTATAGGCAACCAAGTAGTCCTTTACCGCGGACGCGGCTATTCGAATAGATCATGATAACCCTGCAGGGGTGTACTTCTTCATACATGTTTCCACCACTTAGCGTCTGCACACGACATGTGCTCGGAAGACTTCAAGCGAAAGCCGACGTGGGTGTAGACCACGACCTACCTAAACACCTAAGTCTCTAGTCCAGGTTTATCGCCTATCCAGGTTCCATCCGCAGGGAGTCCGGCCGAGGTTTCCCACACGGCCCCGAACAATGTGAACAGGGTTCCCGAGATACCTAACGGGTATTCGGTACACCCGGCCACGTACCTACCGCATCACAGCCCACCCCTATGGTCAGCGCTGTCCACGGCCTCCAGTAGGCTACAAACACCAGAAACTACTTGCAACTCCTGGACAGAGAGCTAGGGTGAATAAGAAGTCGAGCGGGGTCATATTTCAGGGCCCAATGCATGGTAGTAGCTGTATCTTAAATCACACATACAGATCTCAGTGCTTAAGGTCGGCTTCAATGAAACAACCCACCATGTACTCCTACATGGCCTCTCATCGATACCTTTACCAAATCGTGTTCACCACACCACTCTCATTACCGACATAATCATTTCACTCTAGCCCATCACCCAGATGAACCAGACCTGACACGACTCTAAGCATAGCAGGCATAGCAAGGTAGGAACAACACATACATATGGCTCAAACAACTCCTACACGTGCTAGTGGGTTTCATCTAGTTACTGTGGCAATGACAAGTCATGCAGAGGAAATGGGTTCAACTACCGTAGCACACAGCAGTTTGAAATGCGTTGTCTTAATGCAGTAAAAGAGAGCAGGAGCGAGAACATGGGATTGTATCGATATGATCAAATGGTTGGTTGCTTGCCTGATGGTTCGATGCACTGATACGGTTCTTCGTTAGGGTAATCACGGTACTCCTCGGAGGCAGAACCTGCCGCAAGAACACCGATACACAACCATCACCAAACAATGTGCAACAATATGATGCATGCATGAAACATGGCAATATGAGTGTGTTGGGCTAATGCAACTAAGACCAGAAGGGTTTGAACCAATTTGAACCAAAGATTCAAATTTCAAACTCATACATGGCTCTTTAAGGTGTTATATCTTGTTCTGCATTAAACATCAAGTTAACTTGTTTAATCATGCATGAAAATAGTACAGATGGATAGATTGGATTTTTCTGATCATTTTTCATATATAATTTGTCTGATTTGGAGTTACAGAATAGAAGTTATGAATTTTTGAAGTTTAAACTATATTCTGGAATTTCCTATATTAGATTAATTCCAGAAAATCAATTACTGCGTCAGCCTGACGTCAGTCAGCAGGTCAACGGGACACGTCCGGGTCAAACCTGACAGTGGGTCCCGCGTGTCAGTGTGATTAGATTAGTTAAAGTTTAATTAAAACTAAACCTGTTTAATTAACAGGGCTGGGCCCCACCTGTCATTGACTCAGGAGAGTCAACCAGGGCCCACCCGTGGTCAAACCCGGGTCGGCTGCACCGGCGTTTAGCCGCCGGCGAGCCCGACGCGGCGGCGGAAGTGGTTTTGGCCGTTTCGGTCACCAAATGGGTCGCGGAGACCACCGGAGTGGAGTTGAGGACGAGCCGCAGCTCTTGGTGGAGTCCGTTGGGGTCGGGGTGGCCGAAGTTGGCGCCGGCGACGACTTTGGCGGCCACCGGAGTTCGGCCGAAGTCGAACTTGACGCAAGAGGGGTTGGTGAGGTGCGGGGAGTAGCTAGTTAGGTGCTACGTGACGCGGTGAGCATGATGGACACCGTGGAGTGGTCGGAGAGTGACCGGGAGCACGTCGGCGACGAGCTCCACGGTGGAGGGTGCGGTTGAGCTCCGGGAGGTTGCTACATGGCTCGGGAGCAAGAAAAGAAGAGAGGGGGAGATGGCTAAGCTCACGGGGAGTTCGACGAGGCCCTTGGTGCGGCCGGGGACGGACCGGAGCGACGACGGTGTTGAAGGGGATCTCCGGCGATGGCGGTTCGGTCGAGGTCGATGCAGTGGGCTCGGGCCTTGCGAGCGCTCGGGGCTCGGCTTGCTCGAAGGGGAGGAGGGTAGCGGAGCTCCTGGACACGGCGGCACAGCGTGGGGTCGACGGAGGGCGTGGCTACGGCGAGGGGGTGGCGGCGATGGCGTCGGCCATGGTGGGGGAGCGCGAGAGAGAGAGGTTGGGGGAGAATGGAGGTGTCCTGCGGGTTCACGGCGCTGCGTGGAGCTCATCCATCCAGCCCCGAGGCGAGGAGGTGGAGCAGGGCGGCAGCTAGCTGCGTGGCGCGCGCTGCGGTCGCCGTCGGGCACCTGCCTGCCTGCCTGGCCGGCAAGCAGCTCGCTGGAGCGGCGGTGGGCTGGGCCGGCAGGTGGGCCGGGTGCTGGGCCCAGGTAGGGTTTTCTATTTTTTTCTGTTTTCTGTTTTTTTAATACTTCTGCAACGTTGTTGAATTAAATAAAATACTTAGGCAGCTCCTAAAATCACCAAACTACTCCTGGTCCATAGTTGGATTATTTCCAACATGAAACATTTTAGTTTGGGGATATTTGAGCATTTAAATATTTTATATAATTTTAAATGCCCAAATTCAAATATTTATGATTTAATTCACAAACCCTAAGATGGCCTAGGAAAATGTGCATTACTTTTGGCAGAGGTTCTGAACCAAGGCAAAAATGATGGGCATTTTAGAAGGGCATTTCAGGTTCATTGAAAAAGTTTTTAGTAAACCCTAGTTGGTTTCAGAGGGGGCTGGGGGTTCTGTCATCCCCATTTCAGTTTTCTGATGAAAAAAATAAATATGATGCAACACTCTAATGCATGAACTAGCTAGGGTGTGACAACTCACCCCCACTCAAAAGAATCTCGTCCCGAGATTTGGGTTCCTCCGGAAAGAGGGCGGGGTACTCGAGTCGAAGACGATCCTCCCTTTCCCAAGTTGCTTCATCCTCAGAATGGTGCGACCATTGAACTTTGAGAAACTTGATATTATGACGTCGAGTGGTATGCTCGGCCTTATCGAGGATACGAATGGGGTACTCTCGATATGTAAGATTATCTTGGAGATCAAGCGTTTCGTGGTCCACTCCACGGATAGGATCCGAGAAGCAACGCCTGAGTTGAGAAACGTGGAAGACATCGTGGACTCTGGAGAGATGCGGAGGTAGTTCCAACTGGTAGGCAACTTCTCCTCGTTTAGCGAGAATGCGAAAAGGTCCAATGTAACGAGGAGCCAATTTGCCTTTGATACCGAAACGATGGGTTCCCTTCAGAGGGGTAACCCGAAGGTAAGCCTTCTCGTCAACCTCGAAAGTCATAGCCTTATGTTTTTGGTCATATTGACTCTTCTGACGAGATTGGGCTGTTTTCAACTTTTCACGAACGATGCGAACTTGCTCTTCTACTTCCTGAATCATATCCGGGCTAAAAAATTGTCTTTCCCCGGTTTCTGACCAGTTAAGGGGTGTTCGACACCGTCGTCCATAGAGAACTTCAAAAGGGGCTTTACCCAAGCTAGATTGATAGCTATTGTTGTAAGCGAATTTGGCAAATGGAAGGCATTTCTCCCACTCCATTCCGAATGAGATAACAGAGGCTCGAAGCATGTCTTCTAGAATCTGGTTGACGCGTTCCAGTTGACCACTAGATTGAGGGTGAAAAGCGGTGCTAAAAGAAAGGCGGGTTCCCATAGCATTTTGGAAACTTTCCCAAAATTGAGAGGTGAAAAGACTTCCTCGATCCGAGTTAATTTCCAAAGGAACACCATGGAGAGACACTATTCGGGAGATGTATAGGTCTGCTAACTGACTAGCAGTTATACTCTCACGAACAGGTAAGAAATGGGCCACTTTGGAAAGACGATCGACAACAACGAAGATAGCATTATTCCCTCTCTTGGTCCTGGGAAAACCGGTAATGAAATCCATACCAATTTTATCCCATTTCCATTCAGGAATAGCTAGGGGTTGAAGGGTGCCAGCAGGCCGTTGATGCTCTGCTTTTACACGACGGCAGACATCGCAGTTAGCAATATACTGAGCAATTTCTCTCTTCATCCTAGTCCACCAGAACCTCTGGCGTAGGTCCTGATACATCTTGGTACTACCGGGATGAATGGTGAGAGGAGATTCATGAGCCTCCTTAAGGATCAACTACCATAGATGCTGGTTCTTGGGAACCACTAGACGGTTCTCAAAGTACACAACACCATGATCATTTGTGGAGAAACAACTAGCACTTCCGCTAGCAATGTTCTCCTTGATTTTAGATATTCCCGTATCTCGCTTTTGGGCAGCGATGATTTGATCCGTAAGAGTAGGTTTCGCCACCAAGGTGGAAAGAAATCCTTGAGGAACAATGTGAAGGTTAAGCTTCCGAAATTCCTCATGGAGAAGCGGTTGACTTTGTTGTAACATCAGGTTGTTACAATAAGATTTACGACTTAGCGCATCAGCCATGACGTTGGCTTTTCCTGGGGTGTAAGTTATTCCTAAGTCGAAATCTGTGATCAACTCAACCCAACGTCTTTGCCTGAGATTCAAATCCGGTTGGGTGAAGATATACTTCAGACTTTGGTGATCAGTGAATATTTCGCAGCGATTACCAAGGAGGTAATGTCGCCAGGTTTTAAGTGCATAGACTACAGCTGCAAGCTCTAGATCATGAGTAGGATAATTCTCCTCATGTGGGTGCAATTGCCGTGAAGCGTAAGCAATTACGTGTCGATCTTGCATGAGAATGCAACCTAGTCCTTGTCGCGAGGTGTCGCAGTAGATAACAAAGTCCTTAGAGAAGTCTGGCGGTACCAGTACGGGAGCAGAAGTCAGGCGTCTTTTCAGTTCCTGAAAGCTGTGCTCACATTGTGGAGTCCATTCGAACTTTTTATCTTTCTTGAGGAGTTCGGTTAGAGGTTTAGCAACTTTGGAGAAATTTTCGACAAAGCGACGGCAATAGCTCGCTAAGCCCAGAAAACTCCGAACTTGCTTGACCGATTCAGGTGGAGTCCAATTAAGGACGGCTTGAACTCGCTCAGGGTTAACAGCAATACCTTTACCAGATATTACATGACCCAGATAGGTCACTTCTGACAACCAAAATTCACATTTAGAGAATTTGGCATAAAGACGATGCTCTCGAAGTTTCTTCAACACTAGCCTTAGATGTTCGGCATGTTCTTCCTCGCCCTTGGAGTAGATGAGTATATCATCGAGGTAAACCACGACGAATTTATCCAAATACTCCATGAAGATTGAGTTCATTAACCGAGAAAAGGTGGATGGAGCGTTGGTTAATCCGAAGGACATGACAGTGTACTCGTATTGGCCATAACGAGTAACAAAGGCCGTTTTAGGAATGTCTCCGTTTCTGATTTTGATTTGATGGTAGCCCAACCTCAAATCCATTTTGGAGAAGACTGAGGATCCAGCGAGCTGATCATACAGGTCGTTGATCCTGGGGAGCGGATATTTGTTCTTGATTGTGACCAAATTGACAGGTCGATAATCTACAACCATCCGGTCCGTACCATCCTTCTTCTTGACGAAGAGGATGGGGCAAGCCCACGGAGATGAACTAGGTCGGATGAAACCCTTTTTCAAGGACTCATCGAGTTGTTTCTTAAGCTCGGCTAGTTCTAGTGGTGCCATCTTATAGGGTCTTCTAGCAATCGGGACGGTTCCTGGAATGAGGTCTATTACGAACTCCACATCCCTGTCAGGTGGAACACTTGGCCATTCCTCTGGGAAGACATCCGGGAAGTCACGGACTACCGGGACGTCCTCAAGGTCTGGCAAAGGGCTGGCGTTAAGAGAATATAACCGTCGCTTGGCTATTCGGGTCAAGACATTGACTATCTTCCCCGAAGGATGAGTGAGTTGAACAGTCCTAGAGAAGCAATCAATTTTGGCATGATGAGCTGACATCCAGTCCATACCCAAAATGATATTAATATCTGAAGATTTGAGAGCTATCAAAGATGCAAGGAAAACAAGTTTGTTGACTTGGATTTTATTTCCATAACTTACCCTGGAGGTTTGCCATCTAGAACCGGGAGTAGAAATTTCCATAGTGGATGGCATGTCACAGAATGCGGTGTTATGCAAACGAGCATAGTTCTCGGATATAAATGAATGAGAGGCTCCTGTATCGAAAAGAACAGATGCCGGGTGGCAATTAACAAGGAGCGTACCGAGAACGACGTTGGGATCCTCTTGAGCTTCTTCGACAGAGATACAGTTGACATGGCCACGTGTAGCGGTGGCCGGCTTGGCGTGGAACACTTTCCCTGTCGGCTTGCCACGGCCAACAGCTTTAGCAGGTTGGTTGGGGTTGGTCTGGGGACACTCACGCATATAGTGGCCAGATTCCCCACACTTGAAACAAGTCACGGAACTGGTACGTGGAGGAGCACTGTTGGTTGGACCACCATAGGGCTTGGCGGGTGCAGACTGTTGAACGGGGCGAGGCGCCTGGAAGGATGGCCTCGGTGTGAACCTGGGTGGCAGGGCAGTGTTGGGCACCCACACGCGGCGCTTCTGAGGACCAGCACCGGATGAGGAACCCACGTCACGGCCATGCTTGCGTGTTGCGTCATAATCAGTCTGACCAGTCTCAGCACTGATGGCCTTGTTAACAAGCTTCTGAAAAGATGTGCACTCATGCAGACGGAGGTCGCGGCGAAGCTCAGGACTAAGCCCCTTACGGAACCTTGCTTGCTTCTTGGCATCGGTAGAAACTTCCTCAGTGGCATATCGTGCGAGGTTACCGAACTCCTTGCTGTAAGCATCCACGGAGAGTCGGCCCTGAGTGAAACTGCAAAATTCCTCACGTTTACGGTCCATGAGACCCTCCGGAATGTGATGTTCACGGAAAGCCTCGCTGAATTCAGCCCAAGTAGTGACATGGCCCGCTGGGCGCATAGCTCCATAATTCTCCCACTAGAGACTGGCGGGGCCTTCAAGATGATATGCAGCAAAGGTGACCTTGTCAGCCTCGGCTACTAGCGCGGAGCGCAGTTTGTGAGAAATACTGCGAAGCCAGTCATTAGCGTCGAGAGGCTCGACGGAGTGGTGGAACGTGGGTGGATGTAACTTGATGAAATCACTGAGTGACACCATGTTAGTCCTCTGATGGTGTGCTGTGTTCTGTTCAATACGCTCCAACAAACGGTTGGTCTCCCGCTTGTTTCTTTCGGCTACCATCATAACCTCGGCTAGGGAAGCAGGATGAGGCAGATTTGCATTCCTGACTTCACTGCCTTCGGCCTGCTCTTGAGGAGCAGGGTTATTGCGCGTGTTGACCATCCTAGGTAAACAAGACAATGATTTAGTCAGAATCATAAGATTCCGACATAGAATACAGAATGTAAGGAGTAACTCGGAATGCAAGATGATCATCCGTATGACATGGTAGATACAGAAACTGCTTCTTTATTCCATCGTCATACACACCATACAAGGTTTAGTACAAGACCAAACAAGGTACTATTACGGTGAAAAGAGGATTACATCTCATCGGAGGCATCCCAAGCTCCTATACATTATTTTTCTACACCTCCGGAAGGCGGTACAAACTAGGTCATATCCCACGAGTCACGCAGGACGATAGACGACATAGCTGGTACGAACTAGTGATACTACCACGAACTCAGACCGATCCGTAGTAGTTCTCGTAGAAGTCACCTCCATAGCCTGGAAGCTCAACATGATCATCCGGGAACAGACGATCTCGTGGAGCTTGTGGACCATAGGGACTAGGATGAGGTCTTGGACCAACAGACGGTGGCCTGCGGGGACCACGAGGTGGGGTGATGCCTCCTACATCACGCCAACCCATCACGTCTGGCAGAGCAGATCTCACAAGATAGAGATCGCGCATATCCGAATATCCAGCTTGCACCACCGGTGCAAACCGAGTCAACGTGGCCCAATGGTCAGCACGGGTATTGAAAAGCTCTAGCCTCAAGGCCCGATTTTCACGGTCCTTATCCTCGAGCATCTCAGCAGTGGTGCGAGTCCGTGAATCCTCCTGAGTGGGGTCAGCATAGATAGCCTGGAGATACCCTTGTGCTCCCAGAAGTGATCCTGGCATATACCGGAAATCAGAGTCCCGAAATAGGCCAGACCTGACTCGCATGATGGTCATCATAGAGTAGGCGGCGTCCTGCACAGCCATCTCAATAGTAACCCCGAGTCCATAGGAGCAGTGAAGGGGCTCCGTGGATCCAGGATAGGATGGAAATATCCTGACAGTGCAGAGATACTGGCTTTGATTAAAGTCTCGGAATTGCTCTTCGACCGTGTACTCAGGATACCAACGGTATCCAGCCTCAGTCATTACCCTGACCAACATGGCAGTATGGCCGGGTACATCTAGGCATCGAGTCAGGCGAACCACTTGATTAAGGTCGCGAGTGGCCATCTGAAAGAACAACCATAATGCAAAGGCATTAGAATTTCTAGCAAAATTTTGGCAGCATAACAGCTGTAAATGCTCAAGAAGGATTTTGAGACATTTGACAAAGGATTTCATACACACTCAACATCATCATATCAAAGTTCTGAGTCCATCCTAACAACATAATGTGGTAGTAGAACTGAACTAGGCTTGTATCCATCAAACCTATAAGGTACTACTGATTAGTAACACGTGATCCTAATAGAGAGAAAAGATCCTAATTCCTTAACCCCCGGTGGAAGAATAGACTGACTCAGATCAGAATGTCATAAGATAAAGGAGTAAAAAGAGCCTTACGTTCCAACCCACAAACAATTCCCCTACATATAACTAAAGAATTTCTAGACTCAACATCGACCAGTTTGGCTTGGAGAACCTACAGGCAGTCCAGCTCTGATACCAACGCTGTCAGGACCCCGACTCGATGTCACATCGATCTAGTTTGTAACACCTCATATCACTTTGCGGCCTCACGCACGGTATCCCCACTGGTGTTGCCTTACCTTTTCCCGGGACCGTTTGCACCTTTTGGCTCATGTATATGATAGTGTCGCTAGCATCCATATGATAAGGAGCCCGGGCTGACATGACTAGTTGTAAACCCAAAGTGGCGCAGACTTACGGGGACAGGCATCCATGACCCAGCTTCGAACGTGTCGGTCATCAGCATGTGGGTCCGGGCTGTAGCACTCGGCTAGCAGGACTCCGGTAAACCGGGCTGTAGCGGGCTAATAGGACTCCGGTACTCAATGCGTGACATTTCCCCGAAGGGACAGACACAGGAACGAAGAAGGACACATGCCGGCCAGCCTAAGTGTTCCAGAGCAGTAGCAAGCTACCATGGCTCAGCGGTAACACTAGGAGACATTTCCCGGTAAGAGAGGCTACTAAAGATAAACAACTAGATAGTCAGATCCCACACATACCAAGCATTTCAATATCATACACACAATATGCTCGATATGTGCAAATACAACATGGCATCACAACATGACTCTACGACACAAGTACTTTATTTAAGGCTCAGAGAGCCATACATAACATACACATAGGTACGGGTCACACGACCCAGCATTCAAGTCATACAGTCATACAAACCAGCAGCAGAAGTAGCTTGTCTGGGTACAGACAACTAGTAAAATAAAAGAGGCTTGGAAAGCCTAGCTATACTAAGTGGTCCTTCACAAGCTCAGGATCACCACCTGGGCCTTAGCCTACTCATTGATGTCAACGTCTACGAAGAACCCATCAGAAGGGGTTGCAGCGTCTTCTGTAAAAATGTAAATTATAGCAACATGAGTACAAAGGTACTCAGCAAGACTTACATCAGATCCTACATACATGCACATTATCAAGAAGGGTTGGTGGAGTTATTGCAGCAAGCCAGCTTTGACTCTTGGCTAGGCTATCCTACGAGAGTCCAACTTGAAATGGTTTTGCGTACACGAGTCCACTACTCACCACTTCAATACACTTCCGAGGATCCACCTCCGTCTTCCTACGGAAGAGCCATCCTCGGCACTCACACTTATCTTGAAGCTTTTAGTAGTTTCCATTTACTTGTCTATGAACTGTATAGGCAACCAAGTAGTCCTTTACCGCGGACGCGGCTATTCGAATAGATCATGATAACCCTGCAGGGGTGTACTTCTTCATACATGTTTCCACCACTTAGCGTCTGCACACGACATGTGATCGGCAGACTTCAAGCGAAAGCCGACGTGGGTGTAGACCACGACCTACCTAAACACCTAAGTCTCTAGTCCAGGTTTATCGCCTATCCAGGTTCCATCCGCAGGGAGTCCGGCCGAGGTTTCCCATACGGCCCGAACGATGTGAACAGGGTTCCCGAGATACCTAACGGGTATTCGGTACACCCGGCCACGTACCTACCGCATCACAGCCCACCCCTACGGTCAGCGCTGTCCACGGCCTCCAGTAGGCTACAAACACCAGAAACTACTTGCAACTCCTGGACAGAGAGCTAGGGTGAATAAGAAGTCGAGCGGGGTCATATTTCAGGGCCCAATGCATGGTAGTAGCTGTATCTTAAATCACACATACAGATCTCAGTGCTTAAGGTCGGCTTCAATGAAACAACCCACCATGTACTCCTACATGGCCTCTCATCGATACCTTTACCAAATCGTGTTCACCACACCACTCTCATTACCGACATAATCATTTCACTCTAGCCCATCACCCAGATGAACCAGACCTGACACGACTCTAAGCATAGCAGGCATAGCAAGGTAGGAACAACACATACATATGGCTCAAACAACTCCTACATGTGCTAGTGGGTTTCATCTAGTTACTGTGGCAATGACAGGTCATGCAGAGGAAATGGGTTCAACTACCGTAGCACACAGCAGTTTGAAACGCGTTGTCTTAATGCAGTAAAAGAGAGCAGGAGCGAGAACATGGGATTGTATCGATATGATCAAATGGTTGGTTGCTTGCCTGATGGTTCGATGCACTGATACGGTTCTTCGTTAGGGTAATCACGGTACTCCTCGGAGGCAGAACCTGCCGCAAGAACACCGATACATAACCATCACCAAACAATGTGCAACAATATGATGCATGCATGAAACCTGGCAATATGAGTGTGTTGGGCTAATGCAACTAAGACCAGAAGGGTTTGAACCAATTTGAACCAAAGATTCAAATTTCAAACTCATACATGGCTCTTTAAGGTGTTATATCTTGTTCTGCATTAAACATCAAGTTAACTTGTTCAATCATGCATGAAAATAGTACAGATGATAGATTGGATTTTCTGATCATTTTTCATATATAATATGTCTGATTTGGAGTTACAGAATAAAAGTTATGAATTTTTGAAGTTTAAACTATATTCTGGAATTTCCTATATTAGATTAATTCCAGAAAATCAATTACTGCGTCAGCCTGACGTCAGTGTGACGTCAGCAGGTCAACGGGACACGTCCGGGTCAAACCTGACAGTGGGTCCCGCGTGTCAGTGTGATTAGATTAGTTAAAGTTTAATTAAAACTAAACCTGTTTAATTAACAGGGCTGGGCCCCACCTGTCATTGACTCAGGAGAGTCAACCAGGGCCCACCCGTGGTCAAACCCGGGTCGGCTGCACCGGTGTTTAGCCGCCGGCGAGCCCGACGCGGCGGCGGAAGTGGTTTTGGCCGTTTCGGTCACCAAATGGGTCGCGGAGACCACCGGAGTGGAGCTGAGGATGAGCCGCAGCTCTTGGTGGAGTCCGTTGGGGTCGGGGTGGCCGGAGTTGGCGCCGGCGACGACTTTGGCGGCCACCGGAGTTCGGCCAATGTCGAACTTGATGCAAGAGGGGTCGGTGAAGTGCGGGGAGTAGCTAGTTAGGTGCTACGTGACGCGGTGAGCATGATGGACACCGTGGAGTGGTCGGAGGGTGACCGGGAGCACGTCGGCGACAAGCTCCACGGTGGTGGGTGCGGTTGAGCTCCGGGAGGTCGCTACACGGCTCGGGAGCAAGAAAATAAGAGAGGGGGAGATGGCTAAGCTCACGGGGAGTTCGACGAGGCCCTTGGTGCGGCCGGGGACGGACCGGACCGACGACAGCGTTGAAGGGGATCTCCGGCGACGGCGGTTCGGTCGAGGTCGATGCAGTGGGCTCGGGCCTTGCGAGCGCTCGGGGCTCGGCTTGCTCAAAGGAGAGGAGGGTAGCGGAGCTCCTGGACATGGCGGCACGGCGTGGGGTCGACGGAGGGCGTGGCTACAGCGAGGGGGTGGCGGCGATGGCGTCGGCCATGGTGGGGGAGCGCGAGAGAGAGAGGTTGGGGGAGAATGGAGGTGTCCTGCGGGTTCACGGCGCTGCGTGGAGCTCATCCATCCAGCCCCGAGGCGAGGAGGTGGAGCAGGGCGGCAGCCAGCTGCGTGGCGCGCGCTGCGGTCACCGTCGGGCACCCGCCTGCCTGCCTGGCCGGCAAGCAGCTCGCTGGAGCGACGCTGGGCTGGGCCGGCAGGTGGACCGGGTGCTGGGCGCCAGGTAGGGTTTTCTATTTTCTTTTCTGTTTTTTGTTTTTTTAATACTTCTGCAACTTTGTTGAATTAAATAAAATACTTAGGCAGCTCCTAAAATCACCAAACTACTCCTGGTCCATAGTTGGATTATTTCCAACATGAAACATTTTAGTTTGGGGATATTTGAGCATTTAAATATTTTATATAATTTTAAATGCCCAAATTCAAATATTTATGATTTAATTCACAAACCCTAAGATGGCCTAGGAAAATGTGCATCACTTTTGGCAGAGGTTCTGAACCAAGGCAAAAATGATGGGCATTTTAGAAGGGCATTTCAGGTTCATTGAAAAAGTTTTTAGTAAACCCTAGTTGGTTTCAGAGGGGGCTGGGGGTTCTGTCATCCCCATTTCAGGTTTCTGATGAAAACAATAAACATGATGCAACACTCTAATGCATGAACTAGCTAGGGTGTGACATGATCATCATTCACATATTTCATGCCAAGTATTCTATGTAGTTCTTCTTCCAGCACTTGAGCACAATTTTCCTTTCCATCATACTCACGAAAGATATTAAAAAGACGAAGCGTATGAGACAAACTCAACTCCATTTTTTTGTAATTTTCTTTTATAAAATAGACTAGTGCTAAAACAAGAAACAAAAAGATTCGATTGCAATATCTAAAGATATAACTTCAAGCGCTAACCTCCCCGGCAACGGCGCTAGAAAATGCTTGATGTCTACTACACAACCTTTTTCTTGTAGACGTTGTTGGGTCTGCAAGTGCACAGGTTTGTAGGACAGTAGCAAATTTCCCTCAAGTGGATGACCTAAGGTTTATAAATCCGTAGGAGGCATAGGATGAAGATGGTCTCTGTCTGTGTCAAAACCGGCGGATCTCGGGTAGGGGGTCCCGAACTGTGCGTCTAGGCGGATGGTAACAGGAGACAAGGGACACGATGTTTTTACCCAGGTTCGGGCCCTCTCGATGGAGGTAAAACCCTACTCCTGCTTGATTAATATTGATGATATGGGTAGTACAAGAGTGGATCTACCACGAGATCAGAGAGGCTAAACCCTAGAAGCTAGCCTATGGTATGATTGTTCTTCGTCCTATGGACTAAAACTCTCCGGTTTATATAGACACCGGAGAGGGCTAGGGTTACACACAGTCGGTTACAATTGGAGGAGATCTACATATCGTATCGCCAAGCTTGCCTTCCACGACAAGGAAAGTCCTATCCGGACACGGGACGAAGTCTTCAATCTTGTATCTTCATAATCCGGGAGTCCGGCCAAAGGTCATAGTCCGGCTATTCGGACACGCCCTAATCCGGGACTCCCTCAGTAGCCCCCGAACCAGGCTTCAATGACGATGAGTCCGGTGCGCAAATTTGTCTTCGGCATTGCAAGGCGGGTTGTTCTCCAAATCCCATGTACCCGTCGAATAGTGTCCGGCTTCCACCGCATGCTGTACTCCTCAACTTCTGTGCCCAATAATGACCATCTTCCACGTGTCAAACGAATCCGAAAAGCCAGTGAGTTTTTTCATTTACCCCCCTAGCCGCATGAACGAGCTACCCATAAAAGAGACGAGGATTTAGATCCAGCCCACACCATCTTCCCTCCGCGAGCCTTCATCAGAGCGCCTTCGATAGGGATCCATTCCACCATGGCCAGTCGGTGCAGCTCCTCCTCTCGCCTCTCCAGCCCTCGGCCCGGAGATTGGGGGCAGTGTTCCGTCCTGCATAGCGAGCTAGTAGTGCTTCAGTCCGAGGGGCTCCTTCCCCCAGCATATATGGTCCCAGTTCAAGCCGAGATTGCCACCTATAGCGACGGAGAGCAGGCGGAGAGCATCCCCAATCCCTCCCGAGGAGAGCGGGTGTGCCTAGTCCCTTATTTAATAAGAGGACTCGGATTGCCGATTCATCCGTTTCTCCGAGGGCTACTAGAGTTCTACGGCCTCCAGCTACAAAACCTCACACCTGCCTTCATACTGCATATCGCAGGCTTCGTGGCCCTCTGCGAGCTGTTCTTGGGTATCGAGGCCCATTTCATGTTGTGGAAGAAGTTGTTCTGCCTCGTGCCCCGCTCTCAGGAGGGGTCGATTTATCAAGTGGGCGGAGCCGAACTATGGCGCATCACTGGGATCGGATATCTATCCAGCACCCCAAAGAGGGCGTCTGAGGACTGGCCTTCAGAGTGGTTTTATATAGATGAAGTCCCCCTGCCGGACGCTGTACGGATCGGCCTCCCTGAGTTCAATAATGCTCCATTGAAGAAGCACCTGAGCTGGCGCCCGTGGAACCCTCAGAGGGAAACTAACAGGGACGTCCTTTACCTGATGAATCGGATAAGGTTGTTGGCTCATTCCAGACTGACCATGATCAAGGTCATGGCCATATGCATTACGCGGGGGGTGCAGCCGCTTCAGTACAGAGGCCACCGCATATGGGATTTCAACGGGGAGGACGACGCCACCCGGTGCGGTCGTAAGGGGCCGAATTCGGCTGCCACTTTAACGAGAATCTTATCAGCTTTGTACAAGGGAGAAGAAGAGGAATTCCTCCATGTAAACCCAGAGGGCGGATTCTCCATGTACAATCCTCCAAGCTGGGTGAGCGAACACTTTCACTTGCCTACCTGTTTTCAAATTCCCATGGTTGAGTACTTAATCTAGCAATTGCAACGCAGGAGCTGTGCTAGACTGTGAAGGAAATAAACAACCCCCCTCCACAATCCGAGGACCCGGAACGGGCCCTCGACCCGGACTCCCAAGAGGACCCGGACCTATGTGTGGAGCTAATTGATGGGGTGTTTCATCAGTTGAGTAAGGACAACGCCTTAGTGGACATTACGTTCGATTATCCCAGACTACTTCCAGCCTCAGAGGTGACCGAGATCGAAGTCATAAACCAATAGTGTTTCGTTTTGCAGGGGAAATCCTTGCGGCGGAGGGCCGAGCCCGCGGTGGGTAGCCAACAAGGGCCGTTGAAGCCAGGCGGGATAAAAAGAAGTGCGGACCGGATCAAGACTTCGGCGCAACGGTACGGCATGTAATTTTAACGTCTAGGATTTATGCCCTCAAGTCACGCTAACGCTCATGCTTTCCTCAGGAAAAAGAGCGCACACCTGACTATATCTACCGGCCAGGCTTCAAGGCCGGATCCGGAAGCGGAGGCGAACATGGGGCGCGCACCGGACGTTCCTCCGACAGAGGACGCGGATGGGCTATCTGCCACCAATTTAGAGGTGGAGAGTGCCATGAACCACAGGCGTCGCCGGACTGTTCTTCGTGACGCATGTTTTTCCGAAGAGGCGTTGGACGCCTTTAATACGGGACATGCATACCTCCGTGCCGCTCAAAATGGTCTAGCCAGAGCCACAGAGCAGTAAGTGAAAGACATACGGGTGAGTAAATCCGATGGTTATATATGTCAGTAGCCCCCGAGACTTGAAGCAGTTAAGATAACTGATTTAAGGATCATATGAAATGCAGGATCTTACAAAAAAGAATACGCAACTGTCCCAGGAGCTGGAAGAGTGCAAGGCCCAACTTGAGGCCGCACTGGCCGCTTCAGAGAGTACCAAGAGGACGCCCTTAGGTAATATATGCTTCGAAAGATAATTCTGCTGAGACGTGCGGCATGTGTGCAATTCTGACAATAACAGTGCAGATAGGGCCGGAGTGAATCCGGACAAGCAACAACTCCTGCGCCAGTTGAAGGCCGGTGAGAGCATGCTGACGAGGGTGAGGCAGGAGAAGAACAAGCTTCAAGATGCCAACACCCAGCTGGGCGAGGAACTAAAGGATGTTCGTGCTCAGCTGTCTAATTCTGTAAAGGAGAATCGGCGACTTCGACGCGGCATTTTTAGTAAGTGCTTAAACGAATCTTAAAAAAAGAGTTCGGCGAGGAAGTCGACTGACAGGGCTATGTCCGCAGGTATGCTGACAGGTCGGCCGGGTGAGGAAATGCCCGGTTCTGCGGGGGACCTTCTTCCCGAGCTATTGCAGCTGCACGAACAAGTTCGGCAGGCGATGCAGGGCGTCGTCCAGGCTTTGTGGCCATCCCTCTCCATGCCCGAAGGCCTTGGAGAGCTTGCTGAGAAGCTGAAGGGAGTGCGGCAGCACTTCCGATTATGGAAGATACCGGCCTTCCGTCAAGGCGCCAGGGAGGCCTGGGCCATGGTGAAGACGCGGTACACGAAGGCTGACCCAAACCACATGGCCGAGGTCGGCTCTGTGGGGCCCGACGGGAAAGAGATCCCTGTGAGTTTAGTGTATGGCTAGGTAGAGCTGGCCGCCAAGTATTCCCAATAGGACTATAAATTAGACAGCCTGTTGGATGGTATTGAAGAAGAATATACCCAGTCAAATTGACTATGTAATTTAAAGTGACATGTAAAATGCCTTCTAGCCGGATTGTAGATCATTTGTCATTGCAGACCTTTTCGCTTCGACCTCTGGACCCGATAGTCCGGAGTGTGTCCGAATACCCTCTCGATTATGTAAGAACCGGGGCATGCATGGAGACCAGGCGTAGGGGTCATAAGTGCTTTAGTAGACAAGTGCCCAACTAGTTATGTTATATTACATGGTTAGTAAGAAACATCTTCCAGGGAGAATAGTTCTGTTAAGGGTTCCTTTCCCTGGGAGGCATGCCGTAAAGTGCATGTCCGGACTACGAAAAAAGCAGAAAAGCATCTGGGGCAGATAAATAAATAAGTGAAAAGTCATCTTTTATTTCACCGACCGAATATTCCCTTAAGAAAGCTAGCTTTCGGCTTCACCCAGTCTGATGTACACATCCGGCTGACCCGGCAGTAACAATCGCAGAGGTGCTCCCTTTACCACCTAGCCGAACAAACGGGAACGTAGGGGTGAGCACAGGAGCCAGGCAACCCAGCTTGGCCAAAACTTAAGTCATATCGATGCATATAATGGTGCATAAAAGGTTCATGCGGAAGTGTCACACATGTTTTGGGCATGAAGCCCGTGTATATAAGCTTCTCATAAAGAAGCCCCCAGGTATAATGAGCATGGGTGGCGCGTCAATTATGTGCGAACAATCGCGCAAGCAAGCCCCTAAAGGCTTGGGAGAAATAAGGGAGGAAGGAGGAGAAAAATACCAGGCAGCTAAATTACAAAAAAAGGGAGGTTACAGAGGAAGGAGACGAACACAGAGTCCGGCGCTAGGCGTAGAATCTTCGTAGGCGTGCTGCGTTCCATGGGTTTGGCTCGAGTCGGTTGTCCGATGCATTTCGCAGACGGTACGCTCCACCAGTCCGGACTTGGTCGATTATGAAGGGACCCTCCCATTTGGGCTTGAGTTTGTCCTTTTTCTTTTCCGGCAGGCGTAGAACTAGTTCACCAATATTGTAAGTTTTGGCATGTACTTCTCTACTTTGATATCTTCGAGCCTGCTATTGATAGAATGCGGAACGGGCCTTTGCCACGTTGCGCTCCTCTTCCAATGCGTCCAAGTTGTCCTGCCGATCGAGCTCAGCTTCTCTTTCTTCATACATGCGCATGCGAGGTGAGTCATGAATTATGTCGCAGGGCAGGACTGCCTCTGCGCCGTATACCATAAAAAATGGTGTGAATCTGGTAGTGCGATTCGGCGTGGTCCGCATCCCCCAGAGTACAAAGTCAAGATCCTTTACCCAGTTCGTGTTGGATTCCTTAAGTGATCGCACTAATCTGGGTTTGATGCCGCTCATGATTAGACCGTTGGCTCGCTCGACTTGACCGTTAGTTTGTGGGTGATAGACTGAAGCGTAATCGAGCTTAATGCCCATGTTTTTGCACTAGAGTTTAACTTCATCGGCCGTAAAGTTTGTGCCGTTGTCAGTAATGATGCTGTGGGGGACGCCATAACGGTGTACAACCCCGGATATGAAGTCTATCACCGGTCCGGATTCGGCCGTCTTAACAGGCTTGGCCTCTATCCATTTGGTGAATTTATCCACCATGACCAGTAGATATTTTTGCTTGTGGGTTCCTCCTTTAAGGGGTCCCACCATGTCAAGCCCCCAGACTGCAAAACGCCATGTGATGGGTATTGTTTGTAGGGCGGTAGGCGGCATGTGGCTTTGATTAGCAAATAATTGGCAACCGACGCATCGCTGGACTAAGTCCTGAGCGTTTGCCCGGGCCATCGGCCAATAAAATCCGGTACGGAAGGCCTTGCTCACAAGGGCTCGGGCTGCAGCGTGGTGCCCGCCGAGTCCGGCGTGAATTTCCGCCACAAGGTTCCGGACTCCGGTGGTGCTTTTCCTATAAAGCTCTCCTTCACGGACTTTATAGGCTTTAGATCGCCGAACTATGCAGCGGGCCTCATTTTGGTCCTCGGGGAGTTCCTGCCTAGTTAAGTAGGCTAAGAATGGTTCTGTCCACGGGGCAATTACTGCCATTATTACGTGGGCTAAGGGTGTGACTTCATTGACGGAGTCTTCCGTTGTGACAGGGTGTTCGGGGCAGGTGATGCGGCCTGGTCCAGATTGTTAATTCCGGATTCCCCTTCCCACTGTACGGATGGCTTTAATAGCCTTTCCAGGAAAATTTTGGGGGGGACTGCATCGCGCTTTGCACCGATGCGTGCCAGGACGTCTGCTGCCTGATTATTTTCCAGGGCTATATGGTGGAATTCTAGCCCTTCAAACCGGGCTGACATATTTAGGACGACGTTGCGATAGGCTGCCATTTTTGGATCTTTGGCGTCAAAGTCTCTGTTTATTTGGGATATCGCGAGGTTCGAATCCCCATGCACCTCTAGGCGTTGAATGCCCATGGAGACTGCCATCCGGAGGCCATGTAGAAGGGCCTCGTATTCGGCTGCATTGTTGGAGTCCGTATACATTATCTGGAGTACATATTGGACTGTATCTCCTGTTGGGGACGTCAGGACGACGCGAGCCCCAGACCCGCCAGCATTTTGGAGCCGTCAAAGTGCATGGTCCAGTTGGAATATGTGTCGTACTCTTTAGGGAGTTCGGCTTCAGTCCATTCAGAGATGAAGTCGGCCAAGGCTTGCGACTTGATGGCTCGCCGTGGCTTATATGTTATGTCGAACGGAAAGAGCTCAATGGCCCATTTGGCAATCCGACCCATTGCGTCACGGTTGTTTATGACATCGTTAAGAGGTATTTGGAGGCTACTGTTATCGAACACTCTTGAAAGTAGTGTCGTAGCTTCCTGGATGCCATGAACACTGCGTATGCTATTTTTTGGTAATGCGGGCACCGGGACTTGCATGGAGTGAGGAGAGTGGATACGTAGTACACTGGTTTCTGGACAGGGAATTTGTGTCCATCAGTTTCTCATTCGATGACGAGGACTGCGCTTACAACTTGGTGAGTTGCCGCGATGTATAACAACATAGGTTCGCCGATGTTCTGCGCGGCCAGGACAGGGTTTGTTGCCAGTATGGCTTTTATTTCTTCAAGTCCGGCTGTGGCGGCATCCGTCCACTCGAAGTGTTCGGTGCGCCGGAGGAGGCGGTAAAGGGGTAATGCCTTTTCCCCCAAGCGGGAGATGAAGCGGCTTAGAGCCGCCACGCATCCAGTCAATTTTTGTATTTGCTTGAGATCTTTTGGAATATCCAATTGTGACAGAGCTCGGATCTTGGCTGGGTTTGCTTCAGTTCCTCTACCGGATACAATGAAGCGTAGGAGCTTTCCGGCTGGTACGCCGAAAATGCATTTTTCTGGGTTAAGCCTAATGTCATATGTTCGGAGGTTATCGAACGTGAGCCTCAAGTCGTTTATTAGAGTTTTGACGTGTTTGGTTTTGACGACCACGTCATCCACGTACGCTTCAACCGTTTTGCCGATCTGGTTGGCCAGACATGTCTGAATCATTCGCTGATATGTTGCGCAGGCATTTTTGAGCCCGAAGGGCATTGTGTTGAAGAAGAATGGGCCGTAAGGGGTGATGCATGCCGTTGCGGCTTGGTCTGACTCTGCCATCTTGATTTGGTGGTAGCCAGAGTATGCATCGACGAAACACAATGAATCATGTCCTGCAGTGGCGTCGATGATTTGATCAATGTGGGGGAGGGGGAAGGGATCCTTTGGGCAGGCCTTATTTAGGTCTTTCAAATTAACGCATAGGCCCCAGGATTTGTCCTTCTTTGGTACCATTACCAGGTTTGCCAGCCAGTCCGGATGTTTTATATCTCTGATGAATCCGGCTTCCAGTAGTTTGGCTAGCTCCTCTCACATGGCTTGTCTCTTAGGTTCGGAGAAACGCCGAAGAGTCTGCTTAACGGGTTTGAACCCTTTTAAGATGTTCAGGCTGTGCTCGGCCAGCCTGCGTGGGATTCCTGGCATGTCTGAAGGGTGCCAGGCAAAAATGTCCCAATTTTCGCGTAGGAATTCTCTTAGTGCGGCGTCTACGTCAGGGCTTAGTTGTGCCCCGATGGAGGCCGTTTTTGTAGTGTCCGTTGGATGGACTTGGAACTTGACTATTTCACCTGTCGGCTTGAAGGAGGTGGATTTGGATCTTTTGTCGAGTATCACATCGTCCCTGTCCACCATGGAGCGCAACACAGTTAGTTCCTCGGCCGCTAGGGCTTCGGAGAATGCCTCGAGGGCTAGTGCGGCTGTCTTGTTTTCGGCGCGGAGCGCTGTGTCTGGATCGCTGGCAAGAGTGATTATTCCGTTGGGTCCGGGCATTTTGAGCTTCATGTACCCGTAATAGGGTATAGCTTGAAAATTTGTGAATGCTTCTCGCCCTGACAGAGCGTGGTATCCGCTACTGAACGGGGCCACTTGAAATGTGACCTCCATTATCCGGCGTGCCGAACACCACATCCAGTGTGATTTTTCCTAAACAGCACGCTTCATGACTGGGGATTATTCCTCTGAAGGTTGTGTTGCTTAGCTCAATGCGGCTCCAGTCTATTTCCATTTTGCGCAGGATTTCCTCATAGATGAGGTTTAGTCTGCTGCCACCGTCCATGAGTACCTTTGTAAGCCAGAAGCCATCCACTATCGGACTGAGGAACAGTGCGGCTGGTGCTTGGGCTGTCCGGAATTTAGGTTCGTCACTGGCATTAAAGGTGATAGCCGTGTCACTCCATGGGTTTATTGTTGCTACTTGGTAGACTTCGGTAAGGCTGCAGAGCGTTCGCTTCCTCGCATTGTTTGATGTGAAAGTCTCGAAGACTGTTGACACTGTACTGGCTTTTATGGGGTGGTGCTCTGCGGATTCTGGAGTTAGAAGCTCCTCGCCACTTCTGGCCACCTCCCGGAGTATCCAACATGCTCTAAGGCCATGAGTTGGTGTGACGCCCTCTGTATTATGAATTTTACAGGGTCCATTGAGCCATCCCTCCAGTACGGTTCCATACCCTATAGAGGGTTTTTGTTTTTTGCTATTAGGCCTAGGTGCCTGGCGATAATGCACCCTTTTGTTTCGAACTGGTATTGTATTTAGGGTTGGTTTGTCCCAGAATTTTGTTTCGGTTTTCCGGACGCTTTCTGTCGCACAGTACTTTCGTACTATGGATGTCAAGTCGGCGAAGCGTGTAATTTCGTGGCGACTTATGGCGTTAAGGATTCCGATGTCCGTGCAGTTGTTGCAGAAGAATGAAATTGCATCCCCCTCGTGGCAGTCCTGTATCCTGTTCATAACCAGGAGGAATCTGGCCCAGTAGTGATGCACTGATTCCCTGGGCTCTTGCCGAATTACGGATAGATCCCTTATATTTGGGTGGGCGGGTGGAACTAAATCCGGAACCTCGCCCGACATAGGACTCAGGGGCCAAAAAGTTTCCGAATTCGGAAGCTTGTTTTCTTGGACATTATTCAATGAATCAGGCCTGCTGCCTGACTTTAGGTTCAGGGCTTGGGCGACGTCCTCCCTTGCACGGATGTCCGGCTTGGAGGGATCAGGAATCCGGACACATTGGGTCCTTAGGATGGGCGAAGATTCGCCGCATTGTTCCTCCACCACTTCGACGTGGTGGGTGACCTGGGGAGACTCAATCTCTCTCTGATCGGGTTTAAGCCCAATCTGGCTGTAATCTGTAGCGACTCCCAGGGCGGCGATGCGATCCAAGAGCTCGTTTAGGGAAGAGAGCTCCATCGGATCTAACTGCTCGGCAAGTTCCGAGCTGATGTGGAGATAGCTTTCGATGACCCAAGAGGTCATCATCAGTGCGGCGGCCGAACAGGCGGTCGTCAAAAACCTGCCTAGCCGGAGAGTTTGGCCGACAGCCAAAGCTCCTTTAGCAACAGTGCCATCTTTAAAGACGGGGTGCGGCATCCTTCTTGACGGTGACGACACAGAGGAACTCTCAATGAAAGCACCAATGTCGGTGTCAAAACCGGCGGATCTTGGGTAGGGGGTCCCGAACTGTGCCTCTAGGCGGATGGTAACAGCAGACAAGGGACACGATGTTTTTACCCAGGTTCGGGCCCTCTCGATGGAGGTAAAACCCTACTCCTGCTTGATTAATATTGATGATATGGGTAGTACAAGAGTGGTTCTACCACGAGATCAGAGAGGCTAAACCCTAGAAGCTAGCCTATGGTATGATTGTTCTTCGTCCTATGGACTAAAACTCTCTGGTTTATATAGACACCGGAGAGGGCTAGGGTTACACAGAGTCGGTTACAATTGGAGGAGATCTACATATCGTATCGCCAAGCTTGCCTTCCACGCCAAGGAAAGTCCTATCCGGACACGGGACGAAGTCTTCAATCTTGTATCTTCATAATCCGAGAGTCCGGCCAAAGGTCATAGTTCGGCTATCCGGACACCCCCTAATCCGGGACTCCCTCAGTCTCTCTCAAGCAACCCTACAACCAAATAACAAAGAGTATCTTGTGTCCCCAACACACCTAATACAATGGTAAATTGTATAGGTGCACTAGTTCGGCGAAGAGATGGTGATACAAGTGCAATATGCATGGTAGATAAAGGTATTTGTAATCTGAAATAATAAAAACAGCAAGGTAGCGAGCGGTAAAAGTGAGCGTAAACGGTATTGCAATGATAGGAAACAAGGCCTAGGGTTCATACTTCACTAGTGCAAGTTCTCTCAACAATAATAACATAGATAGATCATATAACAAGCCCTCAGCATGCAACAAAGTGTCACTCCAAAGCCACTAATAGCGGAGAACAAACGTAGAGATTATGGTAGGGTACGAAACCACCTCAAAGCTATTCTTTCGGATCGATCTATAAAACAGTTCGTACTAGAATAACACCTTAAGACACAAATCAACCAAAACCCTAATGTCACCTAGATACTCCATTGTCACCTCAAGTATCCGTGGGCATGATTATACGATATGCACCACAAAATCTCAGATTCATCCAACCAACATAAAAGTACTTCAAAGAGTGCCCCAAAGCTACTACCGGAGAGTCAAGAACGTGTGCCAACCCCTATGCATAGGTTCCCAATGTCATGAAACCCGCAAGTTGATCACCAAAACATACATCAAGTGGCACATGATATCCCATTGTCACCACAGATAATCACGGCAAGACATACATCAAGTGTTCTCATAAAGACTCAATCCGATAAGATAACTTCAAAGGGGAAACTCAATTCACAAGAGAGTAGAGGGGGAGAAACATCATAAGGTCCAACTACAATGGCAAAGCTCAGGATACATCAAGATCGTGCAATAGAGGGGACACGAGAGAGAACGCGAGAGAGAGAGAGATCAAACACATAGCTACTGGTACATACCCTCAGCCCCGAGGGTGAACTACTCCCTCCTCATCATGGATAGCGCCGGGATGATGAAGGTGGCCATCGGTGATGGGATCCCCCTCCGGCAGGGTGCCGGAACAGGGTCCTGATTGGTTTTTGGTGGCTACAGAGGCTTGCGGCGGCGGAACTCTCGATCTATCTTCTGTTCTGGAAGTTTTAGGGTACGTAGGTATATATGGGTGCAGGGGGTACGTCGGTGGACCTCCGGGGTGCTCACGAGGTAGGGGGCGCGCCCAGGGGGGCGCGCCCCCCACCCTCGTGGGCAGCCCGGGACTCCCCTGACGTGCACTCCAAGTCCATCAGGTGGGTTTCCTTCCAAAATTAACTTCTCTAGTTAATTTCGTTCCGTTTTGACTCCGCCTGATATTCCTTTTCCTCGAAACACTGAAATAGGCATAAAACAAAAAATCTGGGCTAGGCCTCCGTTTAATAGGTTAGTCCCAAAAATAATATAAAAGTGGATAATAAAGCCCAATATTGCCTAAAACAGTAGATAAAGTAGCATGAAGCAATCAAAAATTATAGATACGTTGGAGACGTATCACTGCCAGCCCAGCCAGCCAGGCGGGCACCTGCGTGGCAACATGCGATCCTGAAGCCAACTTAGCAAGCTCATGCGTGGTGGCATGCAGATCTTCGTGAGGACGCCATCACTGTGCCACCTCAGCAGCCTGCCAGCCTACATGGCACTGGCCATCTCGCTGGCCCGGGCACGTGTCGAAGCAGGGAGAAGCGGTTACAAAGTAGGGGGCACCTCAGAGGCGCATTTAATGCGTATTGTCCCGTAATGACAAGAGATAAACACCGCCACTGTACCCCTTTCCACCTCCTGTGTGCCACTGTAGCACCTCCTTCGACTATAAAAGGAGGCCCGAGGCATACTGGAGGAGGATTCGGCTCTTTGGGCAAATCATGCTCGATAGCTAGTTCAAGAACACTGATATATACACCAAAGCAGGACTAGGGTATTACGCGATCGCTGTGGCCTGAACCTGGGTAAACTCCCTTTGTGATGGCTCCTAGACCTGCTCTTCTCACGACCCCGCGTTGCCGACCACGTTAGGGATTCTTGTTATCCCATAGGTGTCGTTCCCACCGACATCTGGACCTCTGGTTAATAGGTTAGTCCCAAAAATAATATAGAAGAGCATATTTAAGCCCATTAAACATCCAAAACAGATAATATAATAGCATGGAACAATCAAAATTATAGATACGTTGGAGACATATCAGTAATCAACACTACTAGTCACGCACAAGCACCAATCTATAGTTCTGGTACAAAGATTGAACACAAGAGATGAACTAGCGTTTGAGAGGAGATGGTGTTGTTGAAGATGTTGATGGAGATTGCCCTCCCCAAGATGGGAGAGTTGTTGGTGATGATGATGACCATGATTTTCCCCTCCGGGAGGGAGGTTCCCCTGACGAAATCGCTCCGCCGGATGGCAAAAGTGCTCCTGCCCAAGTTCCGCCTCGAGATGGCAACGCTCCATCCCGAAAGTCCACCCCTTATTTTTTCTAGGTCAAAATGACTTATATACCAGAAGATGGGCACCGAAGATGGGCCTGGATGAGCACAACCCACTAGGGCACGCCTGGGGGCCCAGGCGCGCTCTGGTGTCTTGTGCTCACCAGGGTGGCCCCCTCATGTACTTATTTGCTCCAGTATTTCTTATATATTCTATAAAAAATTCCTCGTGAAGTTTTAGCTTGTTTGGAGTTGTGCAAAATAGGTAGCCTGACGTAGCTTTTCCAGGACTACATTTCCAGCTGCCGGAATTCTCCCTCTTTGTGTGAACCTTGCATATTAGGAGATAAAAGGCATTAGAATTACTCAAAAAGCATTATTATGCATAAAACATCATAAGTAACAGTAGGTAAAGATGATGCAAAATGGACGTATCAATGGTCAATGTCCAGATTGCTACAGACAATTCTGTTTTTGATGCATTGTTTTGCTTGTTTTGATGAAAATATGGATTGTATCGGGGGTATAAGCCATGGGGAAGTTATAATATAGTAGCTAGAATGCAAAAACAAAATCTTAACGGGTTTGCAACAATACTTAAAGTAGTTATTTGCTTTATTATACTAACGGATCTCATGAGGTTTTGTTGAGTTTTGTATGGTTGAATTTTCAAGTTTTGGGTGAGATCACGATGGATGAAGGAATAAGGAGTGGCAAGAGCCAAAGCTTGGGGATGCCCAAGGCACCCGAAGGTAATATTCAAGGACTTCCAAGCAACTAAGCTTGGGGACGCCTGATATGTCTCCAACGTATCTATAATTTATGTCATATCCATGCCATGTTTACAATAATTTTATATGATTTTGGTATGATTTGATTAGAACTAACCCGAACTGACGCAGTTTCCAGCAGAACTACCGTGGTGTTGTTTTTGTGAAAAACTAAAACTTCTCGGAACAAGCTAAAAATTTATGGAGAATATTGTTGGAAAATATAAAAAATACTAGAATGAAAAGATATCAAAGAAGAGTCCCAAGGCCACCACAAGGGTGGAGGGCGCCCCCACCCCCATAGGGCGCGCCCACCTCCTTGTTGTCGCCTTGTGGGCCCCCTTGACTTGTCCCTGATGCCGACACTTCCTATAAATCCGAAAACATCCAGAACAGAACCTAGATCAGGAGTTCCGCCGCCGCAAGCCTCTATAGCCACGAAAAACCAATTGGGGGCCCGTTTCGGCACCCTGTCGGAGGGGGATACCATCACCGGTGGCCATATTCATCATCCGGGCGGTCTCCATGACAAGAAGGGAGTAGCTATGTGTTTGATCCCTCTCTCTCTCTCTCTCTCTCTCTCTCTCTCTCGTGTTCTTGATATGGCACGATCTTGATGTACCGTGAGCTTTTCTATTATAGTTGGATCTTATGATGTTTCTCCCCCTCTACCTTCTTGTAATGGATTGAGTTTTCCCTTTGAAGTTATCTTATCAGATTGAGTCTTTAAGGATTTGAAACACTTGATGTGTGTCTTGCATGTGCTTATTTGTGGTGACAACGGGATATTCACGTGATCTAGTTGATGTATGTTTTGGTGATCAACTTGCGGGTTCTGTGACCTTGTGAACTTATGCATTGGGGTTGGCACACATTTTCTTCTTGACTCTCCGGTAGAAACTTTGGGCACTCTTTGAAGTTATTTGTGTTGATTTGAATAGATGAATCTGAGATTATGTGATTCATATCGTATAATCAAACCCACGGATACTTGTGGTGACATTGGATTATCTAGGTGACATTAGGGTTTTGGGTGATGTGTGTCTTAAGGTGTTCTTTTAGTACGAACTATAGGGCTGTTTGTGACACTTATAGGAATAGCACAATAGATCGATCAGAAATAATAACTTTGAGGTGGTTCCGTACCCTACAATAATCTCTTCGTTTGTTCTTCGCTATTAGTGACTTTGGAGTGACTCTTTGTTGCACGTTGAGGGATTGTTATATGATCTAATTATGTTATCATTGTTGAGATAACTTGCACTAGTGAAAGTATGAACTCTAGGCCTTGTTTCTAAGCTTTGCAATGCCGTTTTCGCTCACTTTTACCACTTGCTACCTTGCTGTTTTATACTTTCAGATTACAAAAACCTATATCTACGATCCATATTGCACTTGTATCACCATCTCTTCACCGAACTAATGCACCTATACAATTTACCATTGTATTGGGTGTGTTGGGGACACAAGAGACTCTTTGTTATTTGGTTGCATGGTTGTTTGAGAGAGACCATCTTCATCCTATGCCTCCCACGGATTGATAAACCTTAGGTCATCCACTTGAGGGAAATTTGCTACTGTCCTACAAACCTCTGCACTTGGAGGCCCAACAACGTCTACAGGAAGAAGGTTGCATAGTAGACATCAAGCTATTTTCTGGCGCCATTGCCGAGGAGGATAGGTAAGCGACACTCACACCTCGTCAACTAACCTCTTTCCTAGCACTGTTGCCGGGGAGGTTAGTGCTTGAAGATATATCTTTGGATCTTGCAATTGAATCTTTTAGTTTCTTGTTTTATCACTAGTAAAAGAAAATTACAAAAAAATGGAATTAAGGTTACCTCATATGCTTCATCTTTTTAATATCTTTCATGAAAATAAGGATTACGATAATTGTGCTCGATTGCTAGAGGAAGAATGCAATAAAATATTTGACATACAATCTTTGAATGATGAGCATGAGTACATTGTTTCTTTGAATATCTATAGCACTAATGATGATTACACTAGTCATGATAAAAATGTTTCTTATAAGCATGTCAATTTTTGTGGAGTGCATAGAGTTTGTCGTTACATACCAAAACGGGAAGATAGATTTTGCAAGAGGCATAAGCATTTAGAAACTAAACGGTTGCAAGAGAGGCTAGATGTTTGTGTTGAGAAGTTTAATGTTTTTAGCCATCCTTGTGAAATTTGCAATGAACGTGGTCATTTAAATCTCCAATGCAAATTGTTTAATGATCGAATCATGTCCAAAAATTTTGATGACTTGATTTCCCTTGCGCATCATAATGAACTTAGTTTGCTTCTGGGATATGAAGAAATGAAATGTATAACTAAGGGTATTCTAGAATATAACCATTAGAAATTTCTTGATTTTGATCTAGAGGAAATTTATATGTATTGTGCGGTAAATTGCATTGAGAATCCCTATATTGCCAATTACTTAAAGACAAGAAAACAAATAGAAGACGAAGAGACTACTAATGAAGGGGAAGAGGTTTCCCAATATCCTCCTATTTTTCTTATGATGAATCAGCTAACGAGGAGGAGCCTTTTATTCAACCAATCTCATCAATAAGGAGCTCCAAAAGGGTGATTAAACTCACACATGATGTGAAGAAGGAAAATAAAAGACGGAGAAGCAAAGGGAAAAAGGTACCCCCCCCCAATGATGTTGCTCCTATTATTGTTATGCCTATTACTCATTGTGATGATTATGATTGGGAAAGCAATGATACTTGGTATAATCTTGAGAATCTTTTTGGCACCAACTTAGAAAATTGTGATGATAATAATTGTTATACCATTGGTGATATCCATATTATTAATGATGAGAGTGATTATGCTTGTGATATGCAAAGCCACAAGCTTGGGGATGCTATGTTTGATGATGATTACATGTTTGAGAATTTATTTTCTGCAATTAATGTTTGTCCCAAGCTTGGGGATGCTATGTTTGATGAAGATGATGTTTTCCCCCCAAGTTTTGATGAGCAAATTTATTATGATGATAGCATGCCTCCTATTTATGATGATTGCAGTATTTATGAAAGTGGGTTCGGAAGAGTGTCAACTTTAGATAATAATTATCCCACTATATTGGAGGGTGTTGAATCTTATTATAATGATAAAAGTGGATTTGGAGAGGTCATGACTTTATTTAGCAATGATTCCACTATCTTGGAAGATGTTTCAATTGATTATGATGACAACAAGGTTGCTACTTATGATGATTATTGTGATGACACTTACGTTATAAAAAGTAGTGATGATTATATTTATAAAACTTGTCATGATTGTGACTAGCCTTTTTCTGAACATTATTCTTTTAATGTGGCAACAATTTATAGTATTCGAGTTTCTTATGATACTCCCACTATTCCGAATGAGAAGAGTTTTGCTTATGTGGAGAGTAGTAAAATTTTTATGCTTATGGATCATGAAAGTAATGCTTTATGTGATGGTTATATTATTGAATTCATTCATGATGCCACTGAAAATTATCATGAGGGAGGAATATATGCTTGTAGGAGTTGCAATAATATCAAGTTTCCTCTCTATGTGTTGCAAATCTTGATGTCATGCTTGTTTTGCCTTCCTATGCTAGTTGATTCTTGTTTCCATAAGTTGTTTTCTCACAAAATCCCTATGAATAGTAAGTGGTTAGACTTAAATGTGTTTGCCACATATGTTTCATCAAGCTCTCTTTGCCTTTCAATTCTTATCTTTTATGTGAGCATCATTCATATCTTCAAGGCTAGCTAAAAAGGCATTAAAGAAAAACGCTTGTTGGGAGACAACCCAATATTTACCCCTACTATTTTGTGTGTTAACATGATTAAGATACTGTATTAATCATGTTTTATGGCTTTTGTTTCAATAAAGTGCCAAGTAAAGCCTTTGGGATAGTGTGGTTGATAGTTGGCTTGATTCTGTGCTAAAACAGAAACTTTTGCGCCCAGTCCCAGAATTGTTTAAATTCACTAGAGCGTGGAAAAACTCTAAATTTTTGACACAAGATTTCTATACAAATTTTCCACGTTGTCCTAATTTTTCAAAATATTTGGAGTTACAGAAGTATGATTTCAATTCAGATCTTCACAGAATGTTTTGTTTTTGACATATTCTGTTTTCGATGCATAGTTTGCTTGTTTTCTAGTTTATATGGCATATATTGCTTAATATAAATTTTAGAAATGATAGGGTACAATAGGCATCATGTGAGAGAAATTATGATTATTTTCTTGAAAGTACCAAAGTGAATGATTTGTTTTATTATACTAAGGGGTCTCTGTCGGTGTACTAGAGTAGGGGTACCCTAGTACCCCGAACTTGTGCACGGGCAGTTGCAGCACCCTGCGGCAAGGCTTGCCGGGTGACCGCCAAGACCCTCCGTGGTTCCCTTGCAGACCATTCAAGAACAAAGTACTCAAACCAAGGCCCCGGCAAGAGGAGCTTGCCGGGAAGGCCAACCCAGGCCCCGGCAAGAGGATCTTGCCGGGAAGAGACAAGACCCCGGCAAGAGGAGCTTGCCGGGAAGGCCACTCAAGGCATACCAAGAAAGCTTGCCGCGACGCGCCCTACGTCCCGGCAAGGCCCGGTGAGCAACAAGCTCCCAAATACGACAAGACGACGACCGCGGCAAGGAGCTTGCCGCGGGAAACCCCACTTCGTGCCCGCGCTCCAGCACACCTACTAACGTGTCACTCTAGGACTCTCCCAAGCACACGTGGCAGGAGGCCGTGCAGCTAGGGGTGCGCGGTGGCAAGCGGAGATGAAGAGAAGGCCATCGTGGCAAACGGTGGCGCTCCTAACGGTCACTTTTTGCACTGTTTAGGCAACTCAGACAGGCATTCAATGACCTTGTCCCCTGCCGTCAGAGTTAGGTAGGGTGCACTGTGTCCACAGTAGCGGTAGCTGCACCTACCACATCCTTTTCCATTTTTACCCTTCTAGTCTATGTTGCCACCTGTCGGTGACCCCTTGAAAGTATAAAAGGAGGCGCAAGCGCAACGTAGAAGTTGGGTTCGGCTCATTCGAAACACCAGAAACACTCCCACGCTCAGTCTGATAGCGTCCATCGCTCCTGAGCAAGGATTCAATACAATCCAACAAGCAGCAGTAGGGTTTTACGCATCCGTGCGGCCCGAAGCTGGGTAAAACTGCTCGCGTGTACTGCCTCGATCCGCTCTTTGTGTGACCTCCGCCCTCACCGAACCGAAAGGGGCTCGGTCCGCCGATCCCCATAGGTGTCCGTGGATCAGTTTCCCCGACATCTTTGGTGCGCCAGGTAGGGGGCGTCGAGATTGTGCGAACCCGATCCGGCGTGCACGCGAGCTAAATCTTCATCGTCTTCATTGACATGCCACCGAAGAAGAAGGATTCGGAGGCAGCTGTTCCGTCTGCGTCGCTTTCACCGCCTCCAGAGCAAATGGGTGGTGGAGTGGACGCCGGCGGAAGAATGGGCGTCGACGAGGGAGCCCTCAGTGCGGCCAAGTCCAAGGACAAGGCGGCACAGACCTCGGCGTCCATGCACGCATCGCGCCCCTCTCGGGAGGCACGGGACCAGCAGCGTCATGGCGTTCGCAGCGCCATACGTCCGCTGGGCCAAGATCAAGCTGGTGGTTCTCGCGGCGCTCAAGACCAACATGCACGTCAACATGCTGGCTCGAGTGAAGTACGGTCGCCTGGACGGGGCACTGCTCCTTCTAACGTGGTTAGGAGTCCGAGCACGCCCCACTCCTCGCACCGTTCACCTCCGCCGCCCACCACTCCAGCAGAAGCCTTGGCATGAGCTCAACTGCTCCTAGACTATCCTCCGACGGCGGACAAGACCGACGAATGGAGGGCCACTATCCAGAGCCTCATCGGTTTCGCCAATGGCGACACTGTGCGGCAACCAAGCACCTCGCTGCCGCGGCAGGACAGCCGGACTCAAGCCGATGGCAACAAGACCGGGGGAGGTGCGACTTCCATGCACTCTCCACTACGAAGGCCAAAATCGCCGACTCGCCGGGTCCACCCCGACAGCGGCTCCACCGCGTCGTCGGACCCACGAGCTCGTTGCGACCAGCGCCAAGTTCTCCATGAACGACAACAAGAAGACGCTCGAACCCGCATCGAGCGCCGAAGAGATGCGCGACGTCAATCCGACAAGCGCGTTGGGCCCTCTGTTGACATGCATGCGCCAGGGGAACCAGGCGATCTGCCATACGCGGTAGGTTGTCCTGCGTTCACCCATGAGCTGCAGCAAGTCTAGTGGCCCAGCACAAAGAATTTCAAACCAGACGTACCAGAGAAGTACGACGGCAAGACGCATCCGTCGGAGTTTCTCAGCATCTACACCATCGCGGTGCAGGCTGCCGGGGGACGGGACGACAAGATCCTTGCCAACTACTTCCCGCTGGTACTCAAGCCCAACGTCAGGTCCTGGCTCATGCACTTGCCGGACAATTCCATCTCCTCTTGGGCAGATTTATGCCATCAGTTTGTCGGCGCCTTTACAGGCGGCCACAAGCCACATGGCCAAGAAAGCGATCTTCATCTGTTCGCCCAGAAGGAAGGAGAACCACTGCGCAAGTACATTCAGAGATTCAGCCGTGTACAGCACAACATCCCAGACGTCCACCCCGCCGTGATCATCAGCGCGTTCCATCAGAATGTGCGAAACCGAAGGATGAGGGAGGAGATGGCGATGTGTAAGATCAGAGACGTCAGCGAGCTTTACGCCCTGGCCGACAAGTGTGCACGCGCTGAAGAGGGGAGGAGGCTCCCCGGAGAGAGTACAGGAGCAGTAGGATCCGACAGTGAGGATGCCGCCCCGGCAAGGAAAGGCCGGCGGCGGAACAACAGAAGGAAAAAGGTCAAGGAAGTGCTAGCTGTCGAGCAGACCGGCAACGGAGGTGGCGCCAAGGAAACTAAGGGTGGTGGCTCCGGCAAGGAGGCCCAGCCTGTGGCGGCCGCCGACAAGCAGGACGGCTCCGGCAAGCAGTATTGCAAGATCCACCGCACCAAGGGCCACGATCTCCAGAGTTGCAAGAAGGTTGAGCAGCTCGTTGAGCTGCAGAAAGCTGAATACGAGCGACGCGACAAGGAGAAGGCCCAGGAAGGTGCTGGAGGAGCTGGCAAGAAACGCCCTGGCCGGGGAGGACGCCGCGGCAAGGCCAAGCAGCGGCAAGGAGATAGGCCTCCCTGTGGCCGCGACAAGGATGAAGACGACGACGATGATGAAGACGTGGATGATGATGAGGCCGATGAGCAGGAATTTCAGAAAGCTACAGAGGTCCTGTGCGTTGACGGTGGTGCTTCTCTGCATACTTCGCACCGCCAACTCAAGCAGTGGATGCGGGAGGTTAATGCAGCAGAGCCATCCATAGAGTCACGCAAGCCTCTGAAATGGTCCAGCACGCCTATCATCTTCGACATTGAGGATCATCCTGATCGCGTAACTGCGGTCGGGTGCTTGCCGATGTTGGTTTCACCAACTATCCGCAACCTCAAGGTCACAAAGATGCTAGTTGACGGCGGGGCCGGCTTGAATCTGATCTCCCCCACGGTCCTTCACAAACTCCAGATCCCTGACAGCGAGCTCGAAGAGACCGGCACATTCCAAGGAATCAACCCGGGAAGGAGCAAGCCGAAGGGGAAGATCACGCTGCCGGTCACATTTGGCAGCGAGCTGAATTTCAGAACTGAGAGGGTCACATTTGACGTTGCCGATTTTCCATTGCCTTACAATGGGATCCTTGGCCGTCCAGCGCTCGCCAAGTTTATGGCAGCCTCTCACTATGCATACAACATGCTCAAGATGCCAGGCCCGATAAGTGTCATCTCTGTCCCCGGCGACAAGAAGGATGCCCTTATCTGCGCCGACAAGATCTACCGGGAAGCAGCAGCCGCAGCTGATCACAACACACTTGCTGCTAAAGCTCCCGGGGGGAAGAAGAAGACAAAGTCCGGCAAGAGCTCTGATGCCCACTCCGGCAAGCGCACCTCTTCGGAGTGCTGCGCCACCGTCGAGGACGCACCATCGAGCTCCACCGGCAAGTGCAAGAAGACGATGGCAGCTCCACCCGAGACCAAGAAGGTATCCGCCAAGGAGGACGGCACTAGTGGTACCTTCACCATCAGTGCCACGCTTGACCCCAAATAGGAAAGCACGCTCGTTGCTTTCCTGCGGGTGAATGTCGACGTGTTTGCATGGCAACCGTCTGATATCCCCGGTGTTCCCAGGAAAGTAATTGAGCACCACCTTGCTGTCTGTCCTCATGCGCGGCCCGTCAAGCAGAAAGTCAGGAAGCAAGCAGTGGAGCGCCAAGAATTCATAGCAGAAGAAATCAAGAAATTGGAAGCAGCAGGCCTTGTCAGAGAAGTGCTCCATCCCACGTGGTTGGCCAATCCTGTAGTCCTGCGCAAGGCGAACGGGAAATGGAGGCTTTGTATAGACTTCACTGATGTCAATAAAGCTTGTCCCAAAGATCCATTTCCCTTGCCGCGCATTGACCAGATTGTTGACTCCAAGCTGGATGTGATTTGCTTTCATTTCTTGATGCATACTCAGGATACCATCAGATCTTCATGGCAGAAGAGGATAAAGAGAAAACCGCATTTATCACCCCTTGCGGCACATACTGTTTTGTACGGATGCCCTTTGGGTTAAAAAATGCTGGTTCAACATTTGCAAGGGTGGTCCATGTCGCTTTTGAGCCATAGATACACAGAAATGTGGAAGCCTACATGGATGATATAGTGGTCAAGAGTAAGGACAAGGCTACCCTGATCCAAGATTTAGAAGAAACTTTTGCAAATCTGCGCAAGATCAACCTCAAGCTCAACCCCGAGAAGTGCGTGTTTGGAGTCCCTTCCGGCAAGCTTCTCGGGTTCTTTGTGTCTCAGCGGGGAATTGAAGCCAACCCCGACAAGATCAAGGCCATCGAGCAGATTGAAGCACCGAAGCGCGTCAAGGATGTGCGAAGGCTTGCCGGTTGCGTGGCTGCTCTCAGCAGGTTTATCTCTAAGTCTGCTGAGCGCGCCCTGCCGTTTTTCAAAATATTGAAAAAGGCAGGTCCAATGAAATCGACTCCGGAAGCGGAGGCTGCGCTGCAGGACTTGAAGAGGTACCTGTCCTCCACTCCAATACTTGTCGCACCTAAGCCACAAGAGAAGTTGCTGCTGTACCTAGCGGCAACCAATCAAGTGGTTAGTGCTGCGTTAGTAGCGGAGCGGGGAGGCGGACGATGAGCCAGCAACCGCAGCAAGTGAATCCAGCGACAAGCAGGGCGCTTCTTCGACAAGCTCTGGTCCCAACAAAGATGAATCTGCGCAGACGTGCAAGGAGGTGCAGAAGAAGATGGTGCAGCGCCCAGTTTACTTTGTCAGCTCCCTTCTCCAGGGGGCTAGGTCGAGGTACTCTGGTGTGCAAAAATTGCTTTTCGGCCTCCTCATGGCCTCGAGAAAGCTGCGCCATTACTTCCAAGCACATGAGATCACAGTCGTCACTCGCTTTCCGCTGAAAAGGATACTACAAAATCCAGAAGCAACAGGCATGATTGTCGAGTGGGCGCTGGAACTGTCAAGCTTTGGCCTCAGGTTTGAGAGCACTTCAACTATCCAAAGCAGAGCATTGGCAGAGTTCATAGCAGAGTGGACGCCAACCCCAGACGAAGAAATTCCAGAGACGAGCATCCCCGTCAAAGAGACAAGCAAGGAGTGGCTGATGTACTTTGATGGTGCCTTCTCGCTGCAAGGCGCCGGTGCAGGCGTGCTGCTTGTCGCACCCACCGGAAAGCACCTCAAGTACGTAGTCCAGATGCACTTTCCCAAAGAGCAAGCAACCAACAATACCGCAGAGTATGAAGGATTGCTTGCCGGTCTCAGAATCGTAGCAGACCTTGGGATCAAGAAGCTCATTATCAGGGGTGACTCACAGCTTGTCGTCCGCCAAGTGAACAAGAATTACCAGAGTCCGTTGATGGAAGCATATGTTGATGAAGTGAGGAAGCTAGAAGAGCACTTTGACGGCCTACAAATGGAGCATATCCCAAGAGCTCAGAATGACATTGCTGATGGCCTGTCAAAGTGCGCCGCACTAAAAGTACCTGTGGAACCAGGGATCTTTGTGCTCAAGTTGACTCAACCATCCATAACACCATCAACTGAACAAAGCAAGAAGAGGAAGTTGGTTTCCGGTGACTACTTTCCGGCAGAGCTCCCCGAAGCCGCCGCCAAGAAAGTCCCAAAGATCAACGCCAAGGATGCTGAGGGGCAGTCTGCTCCGGCAAACCTTATGGTTTGTTCCGTCGAAGCAGACGCTCTCGACAAGTTTTGCTCCGGCAAGCTTGCCGGGGAATATCACGCTCCGGCAGAACCGCAGGTTCTTGCCGTAGAAGCGGATGTTCCCGCAGCAACAGATACGCCTTTAGTCCTTGTTGTCGAGCCACAAGCTCCAACATGGGCGCAGCAGATTGTCCGTTTCCTTCAGACAAGAGAGCTTCCCGAAGAGCAAGAAGAAGCTGAAAAAGTAGCCCGGCAGTCAAGTATGTACAACTTTGTCGACAACACACTGTACAGAATAAGACTCAACGGTGTGAAATTGAAGTGCATTTGCCGGGAAGATGGACAACAACTGTTGGCAGAGATACATGGAGCCATATGTGGTCACCACATTGGCGCAAGAGCACTTGCCGGCAAAGCATTCCGGCAAGGCTTCTTCTGGACGACAGCCCTCCAGGATGCAACTGCACAAGTAACCAAGTATGAAGCGTGCCAGTTCCATTCCAAGCAGATACACCAGCCAGCTCAAGCTCTCTAGACGATCCCTTTATCCTGGCCATTTTCGGTCTGGGGGCTCGACATCCTCGGCCCCTTCCCCCGAGCTGTCGGGGGCTTTGAGTTCTTGTACGTTGCAATCGACAAGTTCACAAAGTGGCCGGAAGTGGAACCAGTGAGGAAGGTGACAGCCCAGTCAGCAGTCAAGTTCTTCAGGTCGATTGTTTGCCGTTTCGGGGTTCCTAACAGGATCATCACTGACAACGACACGCAATTTACGAGCCGCACCTTCAAGCAGTATGTCCAAGATCTTGGCGCCAAGGTCTGCTTCGCTTCTGTTGCTCACCCGAGAAGCAACGGTCAAGCGGAGAGGGTAAATGCTGAAGTGCTGCGAGGCCTCAAGACCAGAACTTTCGACAAGCTGCACAAGTGCGGAAGAAACTGGATCGAGGAGCTGCCGGTGGTTCTTTGGTCGATCAGGACGCCGCCAAATCGAGCCACTGGCCAGACACCCTTCGCTCTGATCTACGGAGCGGAGGCAGTTCTCCCCACGGAACTCGTTTACGGGTCGCCTCGAGTGCTCGCTTATGATGAGCTCGAGCAAGAGCAGCTGCGACAAGATGACGCGCTGCTCCTTGAGGAAGACCGTCTTCAGGCTGCTGTGCGAGCCGCTCGCTACCAGCAAGCTTTGCGCTGCTATCATAGCCGCAAAGTTAAAGCCAGAAGCTTCGAGGAAGGCGACCTTGTTCTTCGGTGCGTTCAATCTGCCAAGAATTCCAACAAGTTGACGCCGAAGTGGGAAGGCCCTTATCGGGTAAGACGAGTCACGAGGCCTGGCACTGTCCGCCTTGAGACCGAAGATGGCGTTCCGGTGAGCAACTCCTGGAACATAGAACATCTTCGTAAGTTTTTCCCGTATGGCGCGGTTGCCGGAAGCTTTTCCGGCAACCACCTTTTGTACAAGTCTTGCCGCTGTTGCATGTAATCCTTTGTACAAAGCCGGGCGCAGACCCCGTGCACCAGTAAAGCTCATGTGCCCCGCACATGTTGTCAGTTTTTTTCTTATGCTATAATCCTTTTTCGCATATGTTATCTGACACTTTGTGCAGCACCAGATCCCGGTAAGCGATAACGAGCCGAAGAGCTCCATACTATTATTTTCTCTTCTTTCTTTTTCTTCTAAAGGGAAAGGAAGGTCCCCTCGCCCACAAGGTTTGCCGGGGGGGAAGGAGAAGATAATGGTGTGGACCAGGCCGTTCAAGAAAGTTTCTCCTTGCCGGGAAGCAGACGACAGAAAAGCTAAGTTGCTAAAGCTTCAGCAATCAGTTTTTTAAGTTTTTGAGTTATTTTCCTTGAACGACCGTGCTTTGTATGGAAAACCTGTGCGCGGAGGAACCAACTCGTAGCTAGTTGCGCCTTTACTTTGTTTCGAGTCCGCTCAACAACTTAAGTGAGCTGCTAGCGCCCTTACTTTGCTTCGAGTCCGCTCAGCAACTTAAGTGAGCCGCTAGCGCCCTTACTTTGTTTCGAGTCCGCTCAACAACTTAAGTGAGCGGCAACTAGTTACGACAAGGTTGCTTGTCGGTAGCGACCCCGCCAGCAGGCTGCTGAAGTTCCACACTCGGCGCTCGCGGCAAGGGTGCCTGCACCAGCAAGTTTCCCTAGAAAGCGTAGGGCAGAGCCAAACAAAGCCAAGAGTCGAGTAAAGGAAGTAACACAGCAATTTCTTGCCTAAAATAGAGCTATATTACAAAAATAACTTGTCGCGCCTCTAATAAAGTGTTCCCATGACATGACTGGCAGCGACAAGAAAAGAAGAAAACGGACGGCCTAATCTACGCGACCGCCGTCAACCCTTTTGACCTCGTTCACCCTGTCCACAATGGGTGCGACGAGGGCCTTAAGTGTGTCAAGATCAGCGTCTGCCGGCAGCCTCTTGAGCACGTTGGTGAGGTTGAGGCCCGGATTGCGGAAGGCCACCTTCACCAGCACCTTCTCCAGAACTCCGGCACAAATTGAGCGTGACTCGTCGGCCAACTGCTTTGGGATCCGTTCCCGGAGTTGCTGGAGCGCCGCCGCCACGCCTTTGAATAACAGAGTGAGCTTGGCACTGGGTTGGAGTTCCTCGTCGGAAGAGTACCCGAAGCCTTCCACCCCGGGGTTATAGCATGCATGCTAGAGGTCGAGTGTCCGTCCTTTTGCTTCTCTCTCGTTCGCAGGGCTCGCATATCCTGGCCAGACTGCTTGAGGACGAAAAGGAGAAGAAGGGCGCGCCGGCACCTGGGCCCCGGCAAGCCAGTATCGCTGGGGGCTGCGAGTGCCAAGAATCGTCCACGGCAAACCAGAGTTGCCGGTGGCTGCAATATCAGATAAGTCTTTCATCCCTCATCATGCATCCTCTTATGGACTGGGGAATGCGAAACCGCGTTTCTTCCCGAAAACTGCCGTGCTCCCTCAACTCTAGGCCCTGGGGCTCGTTCCCGGGGCCAAGTTTGGTCGTAGTCGCGGCAGCAAAGGGATGAAACGAGGAGACCACACCCACCTCGTTCCCGCCTCCGTCAAAGGCGTGAGAAAGGTCGAGCGACGTGGGAAGGCAGCAGGGCTTGTTGCCGGGAGATGAAATGTCTGTCCGAGGGATACCAAGGATTTGCTCCTTGGCGTGGGTTCAACTCGCGAGACAAATAACCCGGCAAGCATCCCCTTTTCATTAAAAAAAGATCCCACTCAGGTACAATCCATAGAGGATGAAAAACATGAAAGAGAGGATTACAAGTTTTAGATACAGCTAAGGCCCAAAGGCTTACAAATTAAAAAGATAAGATGCCCGTAATCCATTTCCTGTCCCTCTCTTCAGGAGGCAGGTCAAGGAGGCGAAAAGGGCAAAAGGAGCGCCTAGGCGAGCTACGGGTGCCAGAAGACACCAAGAGAACATCCCGGGGGCCGTCCGAACACTGGACGGCGATAGCGGCGCTGGAAGCGGGGCTCGAAGACGGGGCGGCAGGACGTCAGCACGCTGTCGAGGGCACCACGCCCTCGTACTCCGACCTGACGGCCTTGTTGCCAGCCCTCTTCCCCTTCCGCAGCCTCCCTACGCCAGCCGCCCAAGGAGACGACCCCGGGGAGTTCAAGAAGCCGGCGACACGGATGATGGGGTCGCTGGTGCCGCGCGAAGCGGCGCCCGACGCCTAGTCGGACCCGCCACCCCGCCGCCCGCTACCCTCATCGTCATTGTCGCTCTCCTCCTCGTCACTCTCGCTCGAGGAGGAGCCTTCGCTATCGGAGGAGCTGTCCACGCAGCACTTCGCCCGAGTGCCGAAGCACCCGAAGACCTTGACGGAGAGGAGATCGCCCTCCATCAACTTAAAATGGAGGGTAAACCCCTCCATCAGGCTGTGGATGTGGGCGAACATCTTCCACCCTCGATCAAGATACATCACATTAGGGGCTGGGAATACAACGCGGATTCGCGTGCCGCTGATCCCACAGCCCCTCATGTGCAGTCTCAGTGTCTCGGGCGGGTCCAACTCCATCGCGCTCGCAAACGGAGCTGGAAGCCGGAGGTGACGACGAGGCGCCCGGCGTAGCTTGACAAAGAACTCGCAAGGGTCGTCCCCTATATGGACCGCCGTGGGGGGAGGAGCCGCCGGTGGAGGCGAAGCTGGCGCGCCGCCCCGCCCGCCTCTTCCCCGAGCGCCTCGACCTCGTCCTCGACCTCGTCCGCGACCTCGCCCCCTCCCTCTGCCCCTTATGGCTGGCTCTGCCACCACGGGCGCGGGAGAGGGAGAGATGCGCTGTCTGGCGGCAACCCTCGCCGCCACCGATGAAGGGCCTGGGTTCCCTTTCTCCATGGCGAATGAGAGAAAGGGGAGCAGAAGCTGAAGAAAGGAGGAGATGAGAGAGTGCGGGTTTCTGTGCTCCCCTCCCGCTCTTTATAAAGGAGCGAGGTGGGGGCTCGGCCGCCCCGCTCAGCGAATCAAGGCACGGGAAGAGCAGGGATTCGGGGCCAACCCGCTGCCTCTGCTCGCGACGGCCCAGTTTCCCACTTCCACCGTCCGCGGCCCCAAGCGCATGGGAGCCGCGTGGCGGGGATGCAGAACCAAGGCAACGGATGAGGCGGCCTCGCTCCGCCTCGTGATCGCGGGGAGTGGACGTCCCAAAAACCCCGCACCGGCCCCGTCCAGTAAATGCACCACGCCCCCACGCCTACCTCCGTTTAGGGAGGAGGGCGTGAACCGTCCCCATCATCGTGGCCTGACGCATGCTCGAGGGGCTTAGCCCCGCGCACGCCGCCCGCGTCACCCACGATGCCGCGTTTGACGCGTGCCATTCTGGGCGTACGCGGTGGGAGCGGAGAGATATGCGGCGTGACCTAGGCCGCGCGTGCCCGTGCACTGTTTTGGGCATGGCCCAACAGCGCTCGGCACCGTGTATGGCCCAGGCCCGGGGGCTCCTGTTGGTGTACTAGAGTAGGGGTACCCTAGTACCCCGAACTTGTGCACGCGCAGTTGCAGCACCCCGCGGGAAGGCTTGCCGGGTGACCGCCAAGACCCTCCATGGTTCCCTTGAAGACCACTCAAGAACAAAGTACTCAAACCAAGGCCCCGGCAAGAGGAGCTTGCCGGGAAGGCCAACCCAGGCCTCGGCAAGAGGATCTTGCTGGGAAGAGACAAGACCCCGGCAAGAGGAGCTTGCCGGGAAGGCCACTCAAGGCATACCAAGAAAGCTTGCCGCGACGCGCCCTACGTCCCGACAAGGCCCGGTGAGCAACAAGCTCCCAAATACGACAAGACGACGACCGCGGCAAGGAGCTTGCCACGGGAAACCCCCATTTCGTGCCCGCGCTCCAGCACACCTACTAACGTGTCGCTCTAGGACTCTCCCAAGCACACGTGGCAGGAGGCCGTGCAGCTAGGGGTGTGCGGTGGAAAGCGGAGATGAAGAGAAGGCCATCGTGGCAAACAGTGGCGCTCCTAACGGTCACTTTTTGCACTGTTTAGGCAACTCAGACAAGCATTCAATGACCTTGTCCCCTGCCATCAGAGTTAGGTAGGGTGCACTGTGTCCACAGTAGCAGTAGCTGCACCTACCACATCCTTTTCCATTTTTACCCTTCTAGTCTACGTTGCCACCTGTCGGTGACCCCTTGAAAGTATAAAAGGAGGCCCAAGCGCAACGTAGAAGTTGGGTTCGGCTCATTCGAAACACCAGAAACACTCCCACACTCAGTCTGATAGCGTCCATCGCTCCTGAGCAAGGATTCAATACAATCCAACAAGCAGCACTAGGGTTTTACGCATCCGTGCGGTCCGAAGCTGGGTAAAACTGCTCGCGTGTACTGCCTCGATCCGCTCTTTGTGCGACCTCCGCCCTCACCAAACCGAAAGGGGCTCGGTCCGCCGATCCCCATAGGTGTCCGTGGATCAGTTTCCCCGACAGTCTCGCGAAGGTTTTGTTAAGTTTTGTGTGATTGAAGTTTTCAAGTTTTGGGTGAGATATCCATATGAGGAGAATAAGGAGTGAAAAGACCCTAACCTTGGGGATGCCCAAGGCACCCCAAGGTAATATTCAAGGAAGATCCAAGCAACTAAGCTTGGGATGCCCTAGAAGGCATCCCCTCTTTCGTCTCCAACATAATCGGTAACCTTACTTGGAGCTATATTTTTATTCGTCACATGATATGAGTTTTGCTTTGAGCATGATTTGATTTTATTAGTATTTTCTTGTTGTTATTTAGAGTAATGTTTTGCATCTTTTAGTTCAATAAAAAGGTCAAGTATAGCCTTTACCATGCTTATTTTGCATGTCTATATGTTGTTGTTTTGAAAATAGAAAGTTTTCTATCATTGTCTGAATTCTTCTGGAAAGTCAGAATGTGGTAAAATCTTGAAATGTTTACACAATGAGTAACAATAAATTTTCTACAGTGTGGCAATTTTTCAGAATTTTTGGAGTTAGGGAAGTATCAGTACAATTGCACTCTTTACAAACTGTCCTGTTTAGACAGATTGTTGTTATGTTTGCATTGTTTGCATATGTTTGCTTGTTTGATGATTCTATTTGAGGATTGGAGTATTAAATATGCAGAGGAATTTAGTATGCAATGTCAAATTATAATTTTAGTGATTTGCTACAGTATAGAATGATTTGATTTATACTAACTTTTCTCAAGAATTCTTGTTGAGTTTTGTGTGGATGAAGTTCTTAAGATTTACGGAAACTGTGACATAAAAGGAATTAAGGAGACACAAAAGCTCAAGCTTGGGGATTCCCATGGCATCCTTAGCTAATATTTCAAGAAGTCTCAAGCATCTAATCTTGGGGATGCCCCGGTTGGCATCCCACCTTTCTTCTTCAACAATGATCGGTCGATTTTGGTTGAGTCTAAGTTTTTGTTCCTTCACATGATATGTGCTATCCTTGGAATGCCATTTTATTTTGTTTTGATTGCTATTTGAATAAAGTACTTAAGATCTGAAATTCTTTTATGAGAGAGAGAGAGAGTCTTCACATAGTTACATAATTATTCGACTACTCATTAATCTTCACTTATATCTTTTTGGAGTAGTTTGTCATTTACTCTCATGCTTCACTTATATCCCATGAGTAAATAGTTGAAGGAATTGAATATCATAAATCTGAATTTATATATGTTTCATATGCTTATCCCATCGGAAGTAATGACTTTACATATAAGAAGTAGAGGTGGTAAATTTATTGAAAGTTAGCAAACATAGTATTGGTCACTTGAACAATTCATGAAAGAATATTGATGGAAGAGAGGTTTCACATATAAATATACTATCTTGGACATCTTCTATGATTGTGAGCCCCATTAATTATTTTCAAACTTGATCAAATTAGTTGAAGTTGGACAAGGAAGACAACATGATGAGTTATGCTTGGGTATATTTTTATAGAAGTTATATTGTTATGGATCCTCCAACATGTGGTGATTGCTATTTAGAATCTTTTGCTAGCCTAAATTCCTGTACTAAGCAGGAATACTACTTGTGCATCCAAAATCCTTGAACCAAGTTTCTTCCATGAATGTCCACCATATCTACCTATGTGCGGTATTTATCTGCCGTTCCAAGTAAATTTGCATGTGCCAAACTCTAAACATTCAAATAATAATTTGTTTTGTATGCCTGAATCGCTCATGTAGTGACTAGGAGCTGTCAGTATCTTCCATGCTAGGTGGGTTATTCTCACAATGAGTGGACTTCGCTCATCATTCACGAGAAAATGGCTGGTAATTGGGATGCCCGGTCCTATCGTCAAAAGATCAAAAACAAAATCGCAAATAAATTAAATAGAACTCCCCCAGGATTGTTGATAGTTTGACGGTACCCGTTGTTTCAGACCAGTCGTGGAATGTGATTGTTGGTGGAGGGGAGTAAAATCTTTACCTTTCTGTTTGGGAACCGCCTATAATGTATCTAGTATGGAAGATATTGGGAACTCTTGGTTTTTATGTTGACAACGAAAGCATACCTCTAAAAATTATTTTCATCTCTGTTTTAAAAGCTTCGAGCTCTGGCACCTCTGCAAATCCCTGCTTCCCTCTACGAAGGGTCTATCTTTTACTTTTATGGAAGAGTCAGTAGTATTCCTTCTCATTTCAACCTATTCTTTCGTTGGCAAGCATCATGTGATGGGGAAAGATCTAAGCATATATGGCCATTCAAATATATTTGATCATTAATTATTATTGTTGACAATTATCTATATGATAAATAAGATGGGAGGCGAAACATTAAGCCCCAATCTTTCTCTATGTTCGATGGATGCTATTTGTTCTAAAAATATGCTTTGAGTGGTAGCAATCATGGAAGACTATATGATAGTTGAGTGTGTGCACTACAAAAAAAAGACACATCCGTGACATTTTGGAGCCGAACGAAAAAAAATTATGTCATACTTATGACACTTCTATGATGATAATTGTGACAAAAACCGGCATCATCGTAGATGTGGTGGGCTCCTATTTCTATGACAAAAAATCATGACAGTAAATAGGCTTTTCGTCCTGGTCGGGCCGGAGACGTAGTTGCATGACATTCTTTGGGTCGTCCATGATGGAAAAAACCATGGTAGAAGCGAAGGCGAGGAAAATTTCGGGGAGTTCCTGGTTACGGTGGGTGGTAGGGGGCCGAGCGATGCGCGTTTCTCTCGCACACATACGCGCGTGTGTGCGAGGCATTGGCTCTAACTGAACCCGAGCGAGGCATTGGGCTCTAACTGAACCCGAGCGATTGCACTGCAGGCTACGCGTTACTGAACCCGAGCGATTGATCGATGGCTGTTAACTGAACCCGGTCAAGCGATTCCTTCGCTACTGCTGCTAACTGAAGCCGATC